>NC_141696.1:326666444-327266444 GCF_964263255.1 Lissotriton vulgaris | reverse complement strand
ATTCAGCGAGTCAATGTGTCATAGAATTACAAGAAGCTTTTTATTCTGAAAAGACTAGTATGTGTGTTATTAGGTTTGGTGATTTATTCAGTAAATCTAGGTTAATAATATAAGAGTAGGGAGATGAAAGAGAGTGAAATATTGCAGGTGTTTAAACGTACTGGCTTTCGTCAGCTTCAGTTACCACGAGCAGGGGACTGTCAGAACATGTATAACGTGTTCCAGCAGTAGCGGCCGAGATGTTATCTTGTAAGGCTGTCTTGTTGACATTTGTGACCTTTTAATTAGGGCCTCGCCTGTAGAATGCAGCATGACATGGTTAAACATGCATCTGATGCTAACTTCAGCTGCCTCTTTGTATTTAAATCCCTGCCCCTGCCACGGTCCTGACCTGAGGTCACTTGAATAGCCTGACTTGCTCCGATAAATTTAATTCCTGCTCATGTTTATAATTTAAAAGTATCTTCTTAGAGCGTTACAAATATGACATTAGCTGGGATGGGATTTTCGTTTTTGGGAACTAAAATGAGCAAAGGATGCAGGGCCATGTACAGCAATGATGATTGCATTTTAGCCAAAGAATAAATAATAGCTCCAGCATGTTCCCACAAAACGCTTGTTGTTCGGTAAATTATGTCATCAACACATTTATCTCAAATTAGAAATACGGCAGGGCTGACACAGCATTGCATCCCGCTGATAATAATAAAAGGAACACTATTTAATTTGTAAAACTGCAGCCTCATTTGTCAGTACCCTGAAGGATTGTAGAGCCCACACATGGTTTGCATAGCTCCCAGTTGCTTTCAAAATGCTGCACACAAGCGCTTTATATGAGATGTAGTTGATTGTATATGATTTAAATCTGTAACCTTCATTCATTGCAGGCTGGCTTGTTCTCATTTGCCGCATTCACATTACATCTGCGTTAAAAGCGCACATCTGAGATAATAAACAAATAGGAAAGGTATTCCTCATGCAAAATTGTAGCACCTGCACTTCATGTCTTACAAATTAAGCACTGTGTAAAATGAGGGAACATGATTTAAAAAGGGCAAATGCAAAAGTGATTTCTTTGAAAAAAAATATATCAAACATTCTGCTAAATGATCTGTAGAACTGGTATATGTGTGTCTCCATGCTAGGAACTAATTTTTTTTTAGTTAAGTTTATTTGACAAAAAGAAAAACGAAGTGTTACATTAAGTTTTAGATAGGCAATAAGTAGAAGCCCTTCCCCAAAATTCTGCAACTTAAAGGCCTTAGGCCTGAGTGAGAATGGGCGTTTTTGCAAGGTACATGGACAAAAAGTTACAGGTAAATAATGAAAAGTTTTTGTATGTCACATTGTGTCATGTTTTTTTAGTCTGATAAAAAGGGTTATAATTGATGTTGTGTTATGAAAAATGTGTGTGTTGTGTATCTTTTCTGCTTCTTCCTACAGATGATTCATGGATTAATTCACAAGACACGTGAGTTGGCTGGTTGAAGAGACAGGCTGCAGGTTTATAGTATACAGTACATGTGCCATGGTAGTGCCATGGTATTATGCATGACCGTTTATTCATATATGCTGTTTGTTTGTCTGAGCTGTTTTTCCTTGTGCTTGATATACAGCAAGTATATCTTATGGCTTGAGATGGCTTGATATGTGTATTTATTTTTTTAATGTTTTGTGTGTATGTTCTGTTCTATGGTGCTACTTTGAATTACAAGTTCCCCTGTGTTGTGAAGGAACACATATGACGATATGTGTTATTTCACAATAAATTGGATGAATATTGTATTAAGATAAATTTCACAGATATGGACCTCATACTGTGAGCGAGTAAGGCAGCAGTTTTTCCAGTGCATGCCTAAATTTGGCTGTAATGATTTTTAAGAAAACTAAAATGATATACTGGATCAAAGTGTGCCATCCGTTGTTAGTCGTTTCGTTTCAAAAACTTTATTCGATACATAAAATGAATCATAAAAGTATTGAACATACAATTCATCTCGCCTCATAGTGTTAAAAGGAATGCTAAATTGTAAAAACAATTATACCAATAAAAAGACATGATGATAACAATAAGAGAAAATACAGAAAAATGATTTTCAGTTAAGAAATTTCTATACATGTGGTGCTACCCATAATTCTTCCTAATCTTTAATGAGATTCTAATAAAATTTAACATTGCACAGCAAATTTCTACAGAGGATAGTGATGATAAATATTCGTACCCTTCTTTATAAGTGCAAGGTTGTCTCCCCTTCAGGATTGGTTTAATAAACCGGACTCTTATCTCTTTATACAGAGAACAAAAAAGAACCAGATGTAAAGTACTTTGCCTATCCCTGTTATTACAAGGACAAGGGGCAGTCTCTCACACCATCCCCCTTGTTTCGGAAAGGCAAGTAAAAAATGAAGGGTCTCCAATCTAAACCTTGTTAAAAGGAATCGCCATTGCACGTTAGGTGTAAATGTTAAATAGAACTGTGGTTGGGGTTTACAAACGTTAACAATACCGTTTTCAATTACATTATCCCTGGAAGGCTGGTTCAGTGACTTCAGATACTTTGCCTTTATGTCCACCTTATAATTCCCCTCGATTTTTTCAGGGTTGTAAAAATAGGAACTAAGTCCAATTTTGTTTAACATATTACAGACATAAGACAACCAGGGCATCTGTTTTGAGTTTTCTAGGGCCATGCAATCAATGATGATATCTTTAGTTAGTTGCAAATCTTCAGATTGCCAAATTTTACCCCATAACAGTAAAGGGGACAAGCGGATTGTATCGGAAACGCTGACCATGCCGATTTCATTGTGGCAGAAAGTGTTTGAGGAGCTTTTTGGAACTGATAGGACCCTTTTTATAAAGTTGTTTTCCACCACTTGTATCACAGCAGGCGTCTCAGTCCCCCACACCCCTGCCCCGTAAGTAGCTACAGATAAACATTTTGAGGTATAAAGGGTTCTGAGATGCATGATGTGCTTTTGCCCCAATTTGCTACAGAAGCGGAAAATACCCTCTATCGCCCTTGTCATGTTCTGGGCTCGGACCTTCATTACCGGTGTCCAACTTAGTTTACTATCAAACAGATTACCAAGGTAGTTAAAATTTCCTACTTTCCCAATTATGCGATTGTTTACCACGAACTTCCTAATGGATGACCCCTTTGGGCCACAAGACATTACAAAGGATTTTTCAAAATTAACCTTTAAATCGAGGTCAAGCATGAATTTGTTAAATGCATCTAGGCACACTTGCATGCTGTTTCCTGTCAATGTCATTAGGACAGTATCGTCCGCATACGAAAGCATGGGAATGCTTTTACCATTAATTTTTGGGAAGTCACAGCCCCGATTTAATAGGTACTGTTCTAATCCATTTGTGTAAACTAAGAAGAGGAAAGGCGCCAAGATGCATCCTTGGCGGACACCTTCAGTGGAAGGTATCAATTTCGTTATTTCCCCTCCAGTGCCAAATCTGATGGATACATTTGTTGCTTCATGTAGCCTATGGAGCAATGTGACTAAAGGTTCCTCAAAGCCCATATCGCTCATCATCTTCCACAACTTATGCCTACAAACAGTATCAAAAGCGCTTGTCAAGTCCATGAAGGCTAGATGTACAGAAGATTTTTTGGCCTTCATGTACTTGCCCAAGATCAGTGCGAGATTAAGGCACTGCTCATTTGTCCCCTTTCCACGTCTAAAACCATACTGGGAATCAACTATCAAACCAGTAGAATCTGCCCAACTTTCCAATCTCGCCAAGATTACCCTGCCCAGTATTTTACATGAGGCATCTATTAAAGAGATCAGGCGGTAACAACGTGGATCAGACCGATTACCTTTTTTAAAGATTGGCACTACAGTTGCCTCCTTCCATGTGCCAGGAATACGGCCAACCACTACAGCTTTGAAAACATTCAATAAAATGGGTGCCCACAGACTAACATTGGACTTAAAAAGATCCAGAGGTACAGCATCTGGGCCTGGGGCTTTTAATGATGCTCCTTTCCCTAGGGCTTCCTCAATCTCAGTCAATGTAATTGAAGAGCTGAGGGTCAAAGCCGAGGGAGATGACACCAGGTCCCCTGTCCCTTCGATGCTTGCCATTATCTCATTAGAATTGGGATTAAAAATCGTACTAAAATGTTGAACCCATTGTTCAGCAGTGACCTGCATAACTATAGATTCCTTGTTATCACTCTTAAAAAGTGGACGATTGATAACCTCCCAGAAAAGCCTACTGTCTTTCAGTTCTGCTGCCTTTTCAAGATCGTCCCAGGCCCTACCTTTCAGGTCCTGCTTTCTTTTTGTGATAGCGTCCCTATAAGCCTTTCTACTGCTCCTTACAAGCTCCTTATTTCTTGGCTTTTGACACAGAGCTAATTTCAATGATCGATGTGTGGCAGAACACACGGAGTCAAACCATCTAAAAGCCTTTTGGCCTCCCTTCCCTTTGGGTTTTTTTAAACACTGTCCTACATGACAACACAACTTCTCAAAACTTTCAATGACCTTATTTGGGTCAGATCCTGGTGCTAAACATGATTCTATTTCAGATTTACAATTTACAACAATATCTTCCTCAAGTTTAGACACATTTACCTGCCCCCATTTTAGAGTGACACCCTGGTTTTTGTTATACTTGATCGGCTGTTCCCAAGTCCTTGGTGGTTCTTTTGTTGGCACCCACAATGATAACATTAAAGGATTATGATCGCTAGTGGGATTTGCCACCACCTCCAACTTTTCCACATATTTAAGAAAGGTACTCGATACCAAAACAAAATCAATAGTACTCATCTCCCCCCTCAAACCCTGAAAAGTTGGTATATGCAGAGTGTCTGGAGGAGACCAGGGGTCTACTACACACGGGTCATTTGTGATGATAATATTATTCAAGGCATCCCCCTGCGGTGTATGCCTAAAATGGTTTAGGGGCTGGGCGTTCAAATCCTCTAGACCACATACATTCGATCCTCCATGGCTACACAATGTACAATTAAAATCACCAACCCAAATGAGGGGCGAAGAAGGGTACCTACTACGGACTTTGCCCAAAGCATCCTCCAAACCTTGAATTGTTGAGGTATCATATACATTAAAGATGTTATAGTACCAATTAATTAGTAACACTGGTTCAGGGAAAAGATGTTCCAATAGCAACACTTGGTACCAATTTGTCTCTACCAGTATCGAGATTTTGAGCTCCTGTAGTTTTGTAGACAACGCTGTCATTATTCCACCTTTTGCCCTCCCCGATGTGGATGGGACAGCTGAGACAGCAAATGTTTGAAAGCCCTCGATGTCGCAGGCAGTCCTAGACCATGTCTCTTGTAAACACAGAATTCCATGGGGTTCCACAAAGTCTAACCATATCTCATCTTCTAGTTTGTTTATTATTCCGGAAATATTCCAGGACAGTAAAGATATCAACGATGGTGATGAAGGCCCTTGTGTTCCATGATTACTTCCCAGGGCATCTCTTACAACAGTGGCATTTTGTTCGAGCAATGGTAACCTATTCATTTCCTGGCCCTTAACAATGTTAACCATTGGCATAACAGCAGTCCCCATCTGCAGGTATCCAGCATTAACATTATCACACTCAAGAGTTACCTGCACTAGGTCATCATCATCAATGCATATCCCGGGTTCTTCATTAGTTCCCCCATTCATAGTGGATGGTGCAATGTCTTTGATCCTGGGTGGTAGTCAGTCTACCTCATCCAAATTCATTAAAGGGTCAAAACGATTCCTCAATGGGATGTTGTTGTAGTTATTATTTGGGAACCAACCAGGATGGTCTATGCCCCTAAGCCTTGGTCTTCGTGGGTTATAAGGGACTTGTGTAAAGTTACCCATACTTGATGGCCCCATGAAGTGAACTGTCTCATGCCAAGGGGTATAGTGGTGATGCGGGCCTTGATTCATATTCGGGTTATGTGTCCAACCCGTTTGATATCTACCATTTGTGCTATGTCCATGATGGAAGGGATTGTGATCGGGGATAGTCTGATAGAGGTTGGGATATAAATATTCAAGACCCACACACTGTATATCCCTTAACTGCCCTTTTTCCTTAAGGACAGGCAGCTCTGCATTTATGTATCCTTGATTGGGCCTAAGGATGGAATTATAGATCCGTGACTAAAGGTGGCCTAATTTCGATATCGCATTTCTTTGATCGCATTTTTTGATTCCTGAATAAGCCTATGGATTCATTTTTTTTTCCCTGAAGAGACAACTGAACATTAGTTAGAATTACCGTGTAGGGTATAGATTGTCAGCGGTAGAGTTAAATTTCTGTAACATTGGTCTTTCATGTATCCCCGTGCTCTTGGTGCTGTGTCACATGCCTTAGACCACCCAAGCGAACTCTTGTCCTTCCTATAGATTTTTCTTTTTGCTCCTTACCTGACCAATGTTGCATCATGTTTAGTTATTGAAGATTTTAGTTGTGTTCTACTTCCATTTTCCCTTCTCCATCTTCCTTTCACCAGTCAGCCCATTTATTATTATGGGTGTATTGTTCATTTTCACACTTTTAGACTGCAGTGATGTATTAGGAACCCCACTTATGCTACATACCATTCCCTTTTGTGTGACCAGACTGGTTCTCAAGAATTTTCTTTAGGCCTACTTCAAATGCCTTTTCAGACTGACTGTCAGGATAGTGATAGCCTGGTTAATTGACCCAATACAAGTTTTCCATCTCAATAGGAGATATCCCCAGTTTGTTTCTGCTGCCTCAATTTTTTAATTAGATGTGTTCTAATAATGCAGATACCAGGACTCTCTAGTTCTTGTCCCTTTTGTCTCCACAGTTGATCAGTAGCCTTTGTATTACATAGCGCACTTGATGCACATTGTTTTAAAAAGGGACTTTTCTTCATGTCCTTGATAATGTGTATTATGCCATTTCTCTCTTTGAGATGTTCTAGATGATGGTTAGGAAAACCTAGCCTTCACCATTAAGGAGAATATGTATTTACTCCATTGAATAATGTATCCCATTAGGTAACGCCTCACAGAGGGCATCCATTTAGGTTCCCATGGTGTATTGCCACTCCTTTGCAGATTACAGGCCACTTGCTTGCAGTCCTCTTGTCAAAAAAGCCAACCCATGAACTGTTTTTATATCTGACTTGAAGGAAACTTACAATTGTGTTACACATCCTATATCATTAGGGTCTGCGGGATCTTCCAGAGTCAAAAAGGAAGAATGTTACCCTGCAGACCGGTGATCAAGAAAAAGCCTGGTCCCCATCAGTAAACATGGCAGACGACTACAGACTTCTTGGCCCTGCAATTCCTGACAGCAATCAGCAGCATGAACAGCAATCAGCAGCGTGGGCAGCGGTCATCAGCATGGACAGCGATCATCAGCGTGCCTCCAGTGGTACCTCCTAAGCAAGCCATTTGTTTCATCAGAAGGCATTGTAAAAAGAAAAGAAAAGAGGAGCTGATTTTCAGAAGTTCAGTGCAAAGATGCGAAGGATCCCTGCTTTTGATGGCAGGACTGTCACCCACTTTGTGCAATTTGTTCAAACTGTCATGTGCTTGAACCTCTGGCAGCGTAGTGCGCGTTCCCCTGACCCCCTTGGCCTGAGTTTTTGGCCTTTCCCCACACACACCTCTTTTTCCCTTTGCTCCAGCAGAAAGGCAGTGCACATGAGAAACCAGTTCAGTTTGGAAAAGGCACTACATTCCGGTGCCCATGAGAAGAGCAGCTTGATCGTCCTCTAACACTAAATGATGAGTGTTGGAGTCGGAAAGGAGCTACTGATCTTGTGAGATTGTTTCTCAGTGGTGCTTGTTTCTGCACGAGATGTTTTGTGCCCTTGATCAATGAAGAGCACATTTCCTGAGGTGTCACAGAGAAGAGACACTGGTGCATTTGTTTTGAGACATTGAGACTTTGAATGAACTATGGGTGTTCCAGGAGGGCACTCCTACTGAGCATGAAAAGGCCTGGATCGAGAGGCCCAATGCGGAAGAAGATGATGGAAGCGGATTTGATGGACAATAGAAGCCTTCCAAGAGGCTTATAACGGATTTTGGACACAGCTGCTAATATAGACTGAGTAATTGCCTATGTAAGGGCAAAGGGTCGTCTGAGGTTCTGTGAAATCTGAACCTGTGTTTAAAATATCATTATTCTGCTATGATTCTGATATCAGAGAAACGAAAATGGCAAGTTTAATATGTGTGTGTATTTTCATCACGATACAATGATGCATGCAGGAGTTATTGGCAAATTCATTCTGAGCCCACAGGCTCCAGGTTGTGAACAGCGTCCATTTTAGTTCTTGCCCTTTACATAGGCATATACATGAGCCAATGATTCTTAAAGGACACGTATTCCTTAGCTTGAGTTCTTCCTGACTCCCATTTGACCTGAACAGGCTGAATCTGCCTACGTGATGTTGGCCTCACCAAACCAGTCCATGCCCTCTAGTCAATCTATATTAAAGATCTGAGCAACTTGTTGTGTACATTGGCCTGAGCAAGATTAGAAGGCCGACTACAGTAGCCATGCCTGTTTATGACCAACAAGCATCCCTTATCCTACATTTCTATCTTCCACACCTGGCTCTGTTTCTCTGCTTCTGGGCTTTTACAATGGGGAGGTGACCGTTTATATGATGGGGAGGAAACCAGTTCTATTGTGAGTTTCTCCGGCCTGCACAGGAAAATATGTGAAGTTTGACATATGTTCATGATGGAAGATGGCTTGGACAGTTTGGGCAAGCAAACTGGTATTTGTAATTATAACATGCTTTGTTAGTAACATGGGAGTGACCTACAATGATGTGTTTCAAAGCAAGAATGTGAGCCTAGGACCAAACTTTTTGTATAAAAAGCCTGCCTGAGAAAGCTCAGGCAGGCTCCCTCTTTCAGCTGTAAAACTACGGTTGGACGACGAAGCCTCATAATTAATTATAATAAAGATGTCTTTTGATTTTACAGATTGGCTGTCAATTCCTTTGCTGCTTTATTATGCAAACTGCTGGATAGATCCCTGGTGGGGAGAGTGAGTCATTTTACACTTTTCCTCACATCGAGCATACTTTTAGTGACCTGCCAACACACGAATTGTCCTATCGTTTAGCACTGCGCAACAACACTTTTATTCGTATGTTACACCATTCTCATCAAACCAGCAATGCCACTAATTGCTGGGTATGCGGACGACTCCCTCCTTATCAGAAATACAAGGGAGTTCTGCCCCTCTTTCCCTATCCGTTTACACATAATGGTTCGTGCGGTGCATGGTTTACTTTAATGTCCTCTTTAGACAGTGAGTCCCAAGTTTCCCAAGGCGATTGGATATGGGGAAACCTGAACACAGTTATGAATCAAGCATGTTTCCTAGACAAGGACGGTCTTCCCCAAAGGACAGGGACTGATCTAGAAAATGAAGTGTATGGATTAGGAAATTTTACCCTCAATCTCATGATTCTGAACGTTCAGTCCGAGACTAATTCGGACCTGCCGTTTATAACAGTTTTACCAGTAAAAGGCAAATTATGCGTTAGAAAGAATGGTTCAGTACATCTAGGACACAGTGATTGTAATACTGTGGTCGAATTCAGTGATAAAGGAAAGTCTATTTTCAAGGCTTCCCGCCATTCCTATTTCATTTGTGGTCAGACAAGCTTATGTACGTCTGCCCTTGGATTGGGATGGAACGTGTTATATCGCGTTCCTATTACCACCTGTTTTTCTAGCCCCACCTGATTATCATCGGAATTCACATCTTGTACATATAAGACATAGAAGGGAGATCAAGACCCCGATTGTTGACCAGACTGAAACAACATTGGAGCAATATACAGATTTCAATAAAGGATTCTTTTTCTTCATAGGACCCATTCAAAATAGTAAATTGATACGTAGAGTAACCAGAACTTTGGAAGCAGTAGTGAATGAGACTACTTCTGCTTTAGGTAACCTGACTGAAGAGCAGTCTGCTATGAGACTTGTTGTTCTACAAAACCGCCTTGTCCTTGACGTCATCCTGGCCGATAGGGGCGGGGCTTGTAGAGTGATCGGATCTAGTTGTTGTGTGTTTATTCCTAATAACGCACCATCAGTATATAAAGCAATAACCAGGCTTCATGAGATAGCTCACCTGATACACCAGAATCCAGGCACCTGGACATGGTCCGGTTGGCTCTGGAGTGTGATATCAGCCTGGGGATGGAAAGTACTGTCATTCCTAGGAATAATACTGCTCATAGTATTCAGTTGTTGTCTCTGTCTGCAATGTGGGCCAGCGATTTGCGGCTTGTGCGCCACGTCTTGTATTCCCCGACCAAGTTCACGTTCCCGTTCCCGAATGAAGAAAGATGAGCAAATGATGTTATATGAACAGATAGATGGTCTCATCAAAATAGATATATCCTGAAGGGCGCAGTAGGGGCCAAGGAGGGAATGAGGAAATAGAAGTTTTTAGGTAGTCAGTGTGACCCCCACTCGCACCCTACCCATGCACCCATGTTCCATGTATGTTGTGTAATTCCTTTCCCGTGCCTGCCATGAAGACGCATATGCATTTGCGTCCAACGTTAACATGTCAGTTATTCAGTTCTCCAAGAAAACCACGTTAATTTGGCTTTTAGGCCTATGGTGCCAACGTCTTTACATGGTGCACTTTTAAATATCGCCAAGCACACGTTCTTCACGTTTTTCTGGCTCAGCCGAGCCAGGCCCTTAATTGAGGCTCAGAGTCTTTTCTGTCTCTAAAAGCTACAATTTAGGTATGCATCCCTGACCTCTACCTTACTTCCTGCTCAGACGAGCGGTGCCCGGCCCGGCCTGGCCTGCCTGCCAAGACGGTATTTTGCCTACAAGTTATCTGCTCAGCCTCCGCAAAAACACATTCCGGTTCAGTGAAATAGGTAAACATATTCCAGCCTGCAGAGCAAAGGGCCCAGCTTTCCTGTCTCCTTGCACGTAATTTACTGCACCCGTTACCATGGTAGACCCATGGCCCCCGCGCATTTCATGAAGAACCATATGCACGCACTAGCATTCAGTATTGAACGGCCTCTGCCCGAGAGACCTTTTACTTCAGACAACACATCCTCCAAACATAAGATATCAGATATGTTATAGGTGCAGGTCGTTCTGACACCCCAGACACCAGACTCCTCTACTAGCGCTAAAGTCAAGCCCCCAGCTCCCCCCAGTTACACGATATGCTCAGTTGCGCACGCATCCAGGGTAAAAGTTTCTGCTGACCCTGCAGAATTTCTCTATGTATCCACCCACCTATGACACTTCTGTGACGTCTTCCAGCACACACCTCCGTGTACGCCCTTGTACACGCCTTCTTTTACGCCCATGTGTTCTTATCTTCTCTTTTTCACTTGTTACGCCTACTGTATTCATTTCAATTATACAGTTTTACTATATATAATGTGTGATGTTAATAAAATGTTGAATATCCCTTCCTGAACCTTAGTGGTGATGGAACCCGATGTCCAGTATCTCGAGATACTTAATTAAAGCCCGTATGACTCAGATACCACGGACTCTGCCTCTCATTTTTTAGAGCTATCCTTATTGTCATTTAATGTATAGAAAAATAGTCCGGTAAATTTATTTACCACAGGTTGCTTCCAAATATCTTTCAAACCGTCTGATCCACTTCTCCCACCTGATTCCAGTTTGTGGTTCCGATAAGTTGAATGGCAGTGGCCTCCTGTATTGTGCGCTGGGCTTTGGGTCTGCCATTCTTGCCTTTATGTGCTCTTTCCTATTTCTGTTCTTTCGCTCCTTTGTGCGTTGTTCTATGTTTCCTTGGCTCTTTGTCTTTTCTTCTTGTTTTTTTTTGTCTCTTTTCTTTCTTTCTCTTTCTCTTCTTTTCTCTTTTCTTTCTTTCTTTCTCTTTATCTTCTTTTCTCTTTTCTTTCTTTCTTTCTCTTTATCTTCTTTTTCTTCTTTCTTATTTCTTCTTTTTATTCCTTCCCTTCACTTTGTTTAGCCTCTTCTCCGCTTTCTTAGCCCTTTTTCCTTTCTTCTGGGTCTTTTCCTTGTGTTCTTGCTTGTTTTTCTGTTTTGCCTGGCCTTAATATGGCCGCCCTGTTCGTTTCTATGGTGTTTCTTTATTGTGTCCCTTTTTCCAAAATGGCCGCCACTCTTCTCGCGAGATTTCGTGATCGAAATCTCGCTCACCTGACTCAAAAATGGCCGCTTCCCAATCTCGACTCTGATTGGCCCAGCTGCCTGATCTCAAAATGGCCGCCGAGACTCTCGCGAGAGCTCGCGCCTCTATTTCGAGATCGTGCGTTCCTTCGCGCTTACCGCAGTTTGCCGGTGATTCCTCAGAAGCGGTGGGGTGGGCTCCGATGTCGCTCCTTTCCTCCCTTGTTTCTGTACATCCAGGGTAGGCACCTGGTTCTTCCTGATGACAATGGCGCCGTCGATTACTTCCTTGTCGAAGTGCACGTCGGCTCGTGTCCCACCTTTCGTCACCAGTTGTCGTGTCTCCGCAGTGGGCGCCAGGCAGCAAATCACACTCGGGACACAGGTCGGTTATTCACTGATACTTTATTTACTTTCTCTGGGCAACTGGTTACATACACGTCCGTCCTCGTGCTCGTCCTGGTCAGTCTGCTGTCCTTCCTGTCCCTGATCGGATGTGGTGTCCAGTGACCTGGTCACCTCCCTCATGACCCACAGGGTCCTAGTGTCCTCTAGTCTCCAGTCCTGTCATCCTATCTGTCGGGTCACGACAGTCTCATTCATGTCTCAAGTCCCCTGGTTCTTCAGTGAGGCTTGTGCTTGCCTCTTTTCCCTTTTGCCCATTTTCGGGAACTGTTCCAGGAAATTAGAATTCCAGCAGCTTACCTGTTTTGTCTTTTGAGCCTGATACTGAGTAAAGAGTGCTGAAGCTTTGTTGTTTTTTTGCTTGTTTTGCCTTGCTTTTCTCAATCTCTTTCGTTCACGTTTTGTTAAAGGGTTATAAGATTTTTGTTGCTGGTTTATCTGTGGCCTTGATTCTTCGGTCAGTCGATTGTCATATTCTTGTATTTCTTTATAACAGTTTTGCCTTGGCTTGATTTGTAATGTTTCTGTAGTAAGGTTATTAGAATTGCCTTCCATTGTATCCACACTTGTTTCTACATCTATTGAATTGTCCAGGGTGTTAGTGGGCTGAGGCATTTTCTGTGAAATTACTTGCCACGCACCACCGCGCTCAACAGATCCCCCATCGCAGCTGGAGCAAAGTCACAAAAAACTAGCTCACCACCCTCGCCCGAAGCCTGCCCGCCGACCCCGACACAAACGCCTGTTACCTCAGGCGATGGATCGATGACAGCGGCAACATTCTCGAGTGATCAAGAAACACTCAAACAGACGCATAGACACGAAATCCAGCTGGTTCACCGCGGACCTCCAGGCATCCAAGCGAAACTGCTGAAAACGAGAAGGAAAGGCACCGCAAACAAATACCGGACAGCTATACAGCCCACAAGAACGGCATCCGCAGACACCATCACCTCATCTGATTCACCAAAGGAACCTCCTTCAAAGACAGCCTGGACAACAGCGCACACAACAGCAAAGAGATCTTCAACATCGTGAAAGAACTCTCCAACCCCAGCTCCAACACCAACGTCATTCCACCATCACAAGACATGTGCAACTCCCTAGCCACCTTCTTCCATCGCAAGATCGCAGACATTCACAACATCTTCAACAACGAGACCACCCTGACAGCCACCCCAGATCCTCCTACCAACCTCCACATCAACCCCCTGCTCGCCTGGACCAACGCGAACAACGACAACACCATAGAAACCATGAGCACCATCCACTCTGACTCCCCGTCAGACGCTTGCCCACACCACATCTTCAACAAAGCCAGCGCCACCATCCCAGCCCATCTCCGCAAGGTCATCAACACCTCCTTCGACACAGCAACCTTCCCAGAGAGCTGGAAGCACGCCGAGATCAACACCCTACTCAAAAAACCCAAGGTGGTTCCAAGAGACCTCAAGAACTTCTGGCCCATCTCCCTGCTCCTGTTCCTGGCGAAGGTCATCGAGAAGATCATAAACGGACAAATGACCCGCCACCTCGAGGAGAACAACATCCTGGACCCATCCCAGTCTGGGTTCCGCAGCAACCACAGTACCGAAACCACCCTCATCGCCGCCACCAACGACATCAGGGCCCTGAGGACAACGTTGAAACCTGGGCCCTCATCCTCCTAGACCTATCATCTGCCTTTGACACAGTCTGCCATCGCACCCTACGCACCCGTCTCCACAACGTAAAGAGATCCGAAACAAGGCTCTGGAATGGACCACCTTCTTCCTCTCCGACAGAACCCAGAGTGTCCGCCTCCCACCATTCCAATCCAAAGCCTCCAAGATCATCTGCACCGTCCCCCAGGGATTCTCCCTCAGCCCAATACTGTTCATGTCTACATCGCACCTCTGGCCCACGTAGCCCAACTGCACAACCTCAACATCATATCCTACGCTGCCGACACCCAGCTGATCCTCTCCCTCACCAAGGACCCCGTCACCGCCAAAACCCACCTCCACGAATGGATGAAGGTCGTCACCGAATGGATGAAGAGCAGCCGCCTGCAGCTGAACTCTGACAAGACGGAGGTTCCCATCCTCAGCTCCAACCCCTCAGCCTGGGACGACTCTTGGTGGCCGACCTCCCTGGGAGCTGCACCGACACCCACCGACCAGGCACACAACCTGGGGTTCACCCTTCACTCCACTCTCTCCATGATCAAGTAAGTCAACGCTGTTTCATCCTCCTGTTTTGGACACCCTCCGCATGCTCTGCAAGATCTACAGATGGATCCCAATCAAAACAAGAAAAACGGTTACCCAAGCCACCGTCTGCAGTAGACTGGACTACGGAAATGCCCTCTACGCAGGAACCTTATCCAAACCCTGGAAACGACTATAACACATACAGAACGCCTCTGTACGCCTGATCCTCGACATCCCTCACCACAACCACATCACACCCCACCTAAGAAACCTGCACTGGCTCCCCGTCAACAAAAGGATCACCTTCAAGCTCCTCACCCGTGCACACAAGGCACTCCACAACACCGGACCGGCATACCTGAACAGACTCACCTTCTACATCACTAACCACCAACTCCGCTCAGCCAACCTCACACCCGCTACCCTCTCCCGCATCCGAAGAGCGACCACCGGTGGAAGATCGTTCTCCTACCTCGCCACAACGACCTGGAACACCCTCCCCATCCACCTGAGGCAGACCCAGGACCTACTAACCTTCAGGAGGCTACTCAAGACATGGCTGAATGAGCAGTAGCAGTACCCTACCCCCCAGTGCCTTTAGACCCTCACGGGTGAGTAGTGCGCTTTTATAAATACTCTGAGTGATTGATTGATTGATTGCAATTGTATTGTGATGGTTGGCTGTTTTTTTCCTCTGCTAAGATATCTGTTAGGATTGTGGGCAAGGCCTTTAGTTGGTTCATTATTCCGGAACATTGGCATTCGTGGTACATTGTATGAGGGTCTTTCTGTACCCGCTCGATGAGTGAATATTAATCTTGTATTTTTCTATCTATGCCAACCACATGGGATGCCAAAATTTGCAAGACATCGATTTGTAGCTCTAATTTTTCTGAGTGTTGGAGTGGTGCTGAGGAATTGGTTTCCATGATGCCGATAAACAACAGCCACAATGGGGCCTGCGATGGTAGGAAATGTTCTGTCTGATTAACGCCTACTCGCTGGCTTGAACAAATGTCCTCCCCTGGTTTGTTCCAGATGTCATCCACTAGTTCACCTCCCGGGCATGCGCCTAATTCAGTCCTCTAGTTGGACCTTGATTGGTGAAAGAATGGTATGATAGTCATGAGGAAGCCCTGTTGGTACAATTGGTGGAATTTCATTTGACTCATAGCAACTTATTGAACTTATTAAGCAATCCTGTGCTTCTTGTGTTTCTGAAGCTGATTTTGTTATTTGAGTTTCCAGTGGTGGCTCCTGGCTGCTTGTTAAACACTGCTGTGCCTTCTGTATTTCTGAAATTGGATTAACAGTGTTTCTGGGCTGGACCGCTGTTTGGTTTGCTGAGATTTCTTTATTTTTTAATTCAATATCCATTGTATCCATACTTGAGGCTGACAGCAGGCCACCCCCGAACTTGGTCCCCTGAGCACAAAAGAATGACCCAAGGCTTATTGATTGTCGCTATGTTTTCCCTCTGATGCCTCTGATAGTGTTTTAAGCGGATTTGATTGTCCAGTGTTTACTGCTTTACTTGCGTTTATTTGGGCTGTAACGATTATTCTGTTGCCAGTCATTTTGGGCCTCTTCGGAGTGCTTCGGCTGTTCTCTGATGGAATATTAATCTGTCTGTGTCTATAGCAAGTTGGACATAGAGCCAACTGAGTAGGACATCCTTTTTTTGATGTGCTGGTGGTAATTGATGATTTTTGAATTCTTAACCCTGGTGATACTGGTGAGATAAAAAAATCTGTGATCTTTGATTTCATGGCTGCTGGTGTTTTTAATGGCGTCGTGACAATATTGATATTGATATTGCTCTCCAGTGCTTTATCTTCTTCAAGAAAAGCACTTGCTCCTTCGCTCATCTTGCCACTATTCTGTTGGTTTCTTTTTTTTTGGTTCTGGTTTAGCCTCTGCTCTGTCTTTCCCTGATCTCATGGTGAACATCAATGAAGTCTCACTCCAGAGATTCCTTTGAGGTGCCTCACTTGACACTTCACACGGGGTGGGTAGCGTGGGAGAGTAGAGTGAATGATTGCTCGTGCACCCCCTAACTTCAACTCCTGCTCCTCCCGTGCCGCTACAGCTGCTATTGTGGTCTATTGTGGTCTTAGCGAAAACGTGGACTCGACTTGGGGATCAGCTGATCAAGTGGAGTTAAGTGAAAGTCCTACCGTGCACGGCGCGTAAACCTGAATCCGGGTGCGGGTGCAGGTTCCGAAGTTCAATGGTGTTAGGGGGCCAACCCGCCAATCCATTCGCCTCTGTGCCGCCACACTGGCTGTGTCCTGTGCACCGATTGAGAGCAGAGCCCGGTACTCTCCCACGGGAAATAGACCTCCTGCCGCTTGCCTCAACACTCTGGGCAGCGCACCGCACAGGCAGTACTCCGCACCATGCTCCCTCCCTGTGCTCCACCGGTAAGTTGTGCCCGATATCAGGGTCTCAAGGCTATGCGGGGGCGTTGGCACAGGATTCGGCAGGATTCAGCAGTCGGCGGTCGGGCCGGGCTGGGCCACCTCTGGTGCGAGTAAGCGAGCGAGTGGCGGAATCCTCAATGTGCAGCGTCAAAGCGTTCACTACTGCAGGCTACACCAAACAGGAAGAAGTGAGTTGCAGTGCATCTCCTCTGGCTGTGGTGCGCCAAATCATTACAAGTACATCGTAATAACACACAACAGACCACCTTTTATCACTAACAAACGTATAATCATCCTTCCATCAGTTGTCCAACAAACACCCTCCTCTCCCTTCTACCATAATAACACTAACTCACAACACACACACTGCACACCATCACACTTTGTAACTCTTCCAACAAACCAGTCTAAGATAAACACTCTCACCTCTACTTCATTCCCTCCTACACACAACATACACTCTACTCATAAACACATCACCACCCCCTCTATGTCACAACCTCCTCTCACAAACAATACTACACTACCAAATCCATTGCATGAAACATATACATCAGCACCCTTTTTCACTACTCCTCAAAAGCAAAACATATCACACACACCAGCACAACAAGATCTTCAAAGCGCAACACTTCATAATACTTACCATCACAAAATACAAACATATACCCACCTTTCAAACCACACAAAGGAACAAACTCCAATGCTAAGCTTTCACTCTTCCACCACACCTAACACAGATACAGCAATACAGCACCTCTCTTCTAACTGCTTCTCATCCATTGGACACTTTAGAACATTACTACATGACCCACATGCTGCACCACCTCCCCTGACTCATACACCTTCCACCTTAAACACAAACAAAAAATATAAGCAACATGCCACACGTCACAACTTTGCTTCCTCATGTCTACTTCACAACAATGTTACACCACAAAAGCAACACAGCACTCCAACTCACTCTCAAACACCATCTCCAACACATACACATGCAGATCCATCAAAATGCCTTCTTAGGATGCTGGATGAGGAACACGATACAGAACAGCGATACGATATCTATCCTAATACAGCTAATACCAGCACTAAAAACACACCTGCTACAAACCCACACTATACTGATCACTCTTCTACCAAACAAAGTCCCACTATCACCAAAGACCACTCACTAAACTGTCTACTAATAAATGCTAGATCCCTCTCTAAAAACAAGCATCACATCTACAACCTTCTCCCCGATGCAAAACCAGACATACTATTCATAACCGAATCCTGGTTGGGAGAAGATATGGCTCCAGTCCTGCATGAATCTATTCCTCTAGGCTATCAAATAATCACCCAAAATCGTATAGCCAAAAAAGGAGGTGATCTAGCTGTTGTATTCAGGCAAACAATACATATCACTAAAATTGACAACATCTCCATAAAGAATTGTGAGGCTCTTCTAACAAGATGCAATCCAACACCGTCTTCCTCCTGTAACTTTCTGTACCTTTACAGACCTCTTCCTAGCAAGGCAACATTCCCAGATGCACTTCTAGACACAGTTTCAAACCTGATATCAATACACTCCAACCTATGTGTTCTGGGTGACCTTAACATTTGGTTTGATAAACCAAATATGACCCATCCAAAAACTATATTCACCGACCTAGACGCATTGAACCTGCATCAGATTGTCCACAATCCGACACACGCCGCTGGACATATCCTAGATGTCATTTTTGCTAATACTGAACTAGTTACCTTTCAAACTATAACTCTAGTCACATGGTCAGACCACCACTTGCTTGCCTTCCAACATAAAACAACGCTAAGCGACTCACCTAAAACTACCTTACATCCATCCACCTATCGGCCGTGGAACAAACTCAATTTGGAACACATGGAAACACAACTAACATCCAGTACAAATCTGGAAACTATAAATTCTGTTCAAAATCTATATGAGTGGCTACAGGAAGCTTTTGACATCCTGATACCACTCAAAACCACACAACAGAACAAAAGAAAAACAGCGCCTTGTAGAAACATGTAAATAAAAGACATAAAACAACAAATTAGAAAGCTGCAACGTACATGGCTCAAAACAAACGCCAAGCAAGACAAACTTCACCTACAGAAAATTAACAGATTATACAAGTCTGCTATCAAAAAAGCTAAGAAAAGGTACTATTCGGACAGAATTCAAAACGCTAAATGTGCAAATAAAGAATTCTATAAAATACTCAAAGAATTTCGCTAACCAAATTGCCTAAAAGGAACTCATCCTGTTTCTCAAGATTTCACAGACAAACTGGTAAGTCATTACACGGACAAAGCAGACACATTGGAATCATACTTAAAACAGAAACAAAGCACCAGCACTAACCCTTGTACAAAACAACGATCCAAGAATGCTCTAATCAAGCCTCTCAATGCCTTCCAACACATCTCACACGATGAAATTATGGACCTGGTCACAACAAAGCAGGCCTGCCGGCAGCCCTTCTGACCCCTGTCCGCCACAAACTTGCAAGACAATTCTTTTAACAACCTCTGCTGCCACTCCAGTAAGAAGAATCATCAACGTTTCCTTAACTACTGGAATATTTCTAGAAGAACTCAAAAAGTCATACATACGCCCTTTACTGAAGAAAACAAACTTGGACCCGCTGAACCCTGACAACTACAGACCCATTACAAATGGACCGTTCCTGGGCAAACTGATAGAAAGAGCAGCGTTCGCCCAGATGTCACAATTCATTGAAGAGAATGACATACTTTCAGACTTCCAAACAGGATTCCCTCCGGCAAGAGGCACTGAATCTGCCCTCCTTGCCATCTGGAAGAATACAGTTGACCGCAACGGGGTTGCTGCGCTACTCCTCTTGGACCTCTCAGCTGCCTTTGACACGGTTGACCATGACACTCTGAAACAAAGACTCTATGAAGCCGGCATAGAGGGAACTGCTGTAGACTGGATCGCGTCCTACCTTCGAAACAGAACTAATGTCATCCATACCCCACCTTTCTCGTCGAAACCATACTCCACAAAAGCACAGGTCCCTCAAGGTTCTATCATCTCGCCCATGCTTTTCAACATCTACATTACCAGTCATTACCAGTACTGATCAATAAATTTCAGCAGTGGTGGCTGGTGACTTTTGAAAGTGGTGAGGCGGAATATTTGTGGTGAAGTGGCACATTTGTGGTGGAGTGCACTGTTGCGAGCGCGCGTAGCGCACGAGCCCAAGCCACCTAAGAGGACTTTGGGGGGTTCTCCCACCATGAAAATTTTGAAAAAAGAGTGGGCAAATGATGCTATTTCAAGCAATTTGAGAAAGCAAGAAGGTTGATAAAGCAATTGTGAAAGTGCAGTCATTACATTAATAAAGAGATGTCATATAATAACATAGGTAGCTAGCTGTTTATTCTGTATAACCAGAGAGCCTTCATTCAAGAGACCCTATCCATGGCAGTCTTTTCATACTGCACTACATCAGACCCACATTATCGACAGGCTGTGCCACCAACAATACCTCAGAAGGCATGTACAGGTAGGCTAGGGGGTTCTAACGCTGTAAAGATCACGTTTGTTTGTGTGTTCGCAGGCATTCAAGCATGTTTATTAGTAGGTGGGTGTCTATTTGTGTATTTACATGCAGGTGTCACTCCTTTGTGTGAGTGTGGAGCCATGTTCTAATCAAATGTATGGGGAGCAGGAAAAGGCTGGGTAGTTCTAATGCTCTAATGCGTGCATGTGTCCACATGCATTAAAGCAAATTTATTAGTGGACGGGTCTATTTGGGAATTTACATGCAGCTGTGCACTTGAGTATTTGTTCATGTTACATATGTAAATGTGCCGGGAAACCCATGATGTTTTATTATAACAAAAAATTTCAGAAGAGCATCGCCAGTTCTCTCTCCAAGTTCTTAGGAATAAATGGGACAGGGTATCTTACGTTAAATATATTTTGAAAGGTGTACCAAATGAATGCAGCTTCTAAAAGTGGTGGAGCCGTGGGCTGGACCGGATGATCTACAGCACTTTACCTCAGCCAGAGTGACCTTTTAATGTAAGCTTGCATGCAGAGATTTAACAAAGTCCTTTCCAAATATTTGCCAATATATACATGGAATGAGATGATAGACCTGACTTCCAAGGTCCACCATTACTTATGCCTGCCTGATATTAGAGTGTCTCCTGTTGATGGCTGACCTTTGAAAAAAATGGCCAGTTGAGCTTGCTCAAAGAAAACCTCAGGTTTGATTATTCATGAGGGAAAATGTAATTTATGAAAATGTCGGGTTTTAGAACGAGCCTGTCAAATGATGAAGGGACGAAATCAAGGGAAACGTTCCCTTTTTTATTCGGAAAGTTTATTAATGGTTGAGCTCTGCTGGAATACAGAGAACATGCTAATAGGGCTTTTTATTTTAAAAGGAGGGGCATTGCGATAGCGTCATTGTGTGATCCACAAGCTTATATCCACCAGAACAATTATGACCAATTTAACTTCTGTGAAGCACACAGTAACAAATTACTGGAAAACGAGATCAAAGATGAGGCATGAAATTTAGATTATTAGGCTGCCTTGCTTCACTGTGTTCCAATTTAGGGGAGGGGCGGAGTAATATGGTGCTGCTGTACGTGTTCTCATAGTTTAAATACGTGTAATGATAAGAATAAAACATGTAATTATTGATGTCAGCTTTGTGTTCTGTATTAAAAGGAGGAATGTAATATTGTGTTTTGCAGTGGTCTATCTAGACCAGTGGTCTTCAGTCACCGTGACATCATGGCATGCACCTACACTTAAGGATACGCCATCATACAATCTAGAGGTGTTTTCTACTATTTTGACTCGTCCCATAGGATATATTCATTTGTGAGTGCATTTGGCCCTGAGGAGAATCCCTGCGTGAACCATAGGGATTCGAAACGCGTAGGCCTCTTCCCCTCTAGTGTCTGCCATTTTCTTGTTGCCCTAGTGTTGATCTTCCCCACACTAGGTGTCATGAGTTACAAAACCACATTTTTATTTAAAAGGTTTTATAAACTAATAGATTGAATTGAAAACTAATGAGTGTAAAATTTCCTTGATTAATCCAGCAGACCTAGCACTTAGCCTTTTGGTTTATTCTATATGTCATTTGGGCTAAGCACTGTAGTATGAATGTATGAATGTTTCTGGTATGACTGTGATATGATTGATTTTTGTATACCTGGCTAATTTTATTGCCCTGTTTTGTGTCCTTACCTTCATCTTTTTCGAATTGTATTTAAATTGCATTGTGCATTGACAATATGAGTTGAAAGTTAAAATAAATATACTTTCAAAAAACTTGTTTTGCAGAATAAAAAATAGCTATTGATTAGCATTTCTCAAATTTGAGCAGTAGTCCTTGTTTGGTTGAGAATTGAGCGTCCTAGAACAGATTATCAGTATTGGCAATTCTGTTCTGTTGTTTTGATGCACCTCTGAGAAGCATACAGACTGCTGCCAATGCTTCTTGGAGGTAAGTGCCAGCAGGGCCTAGCTTCACAAACTTTTATGTCTGCACTCTGCGTTCCCGCTATATAAACACTCACACTCTTTTAAGTGCAGTCACTATGCACTTCAAAGTGCGTGAGTGTTTATATGGCGGGAACGCGCACCGAAGGTATTAGATTGCAGCTTTTACATGAGCATGCGCCAGTTAGTTACAGTACACAAGGAGGAGATTAAGTGATTTACCCAGAACCACAGGATGTTAATCGACGCCGCCAATACTCGAACCTGGTTCCCTCAGGGGAACCAGGTTTGAGTATCGGTGTCAGTCGAGGACTCAACACCCCTTCTAAATTCGTCAGCTCTGCTCTGCCCATTACGGCCTTTACTGCACATGATACAACTAGGCGGCCTAGAAGGCCAATACAAGCAACACCAGTACTCAAGCAACACCAGTACTTACTGTCTGTGAATCCTCCTGTCTCGTCTGACTCTGCTGCTGCTCTCGGCACCGTGATAAGATTTCAAATGCAGGCTCTCAGTCTCAGGAGTGGCCATCCGACATTCATATCCCTTGCCAACTTAACTTGTGTGCACAAGGGAGGCGGGAGGCCTGCATCAGGCTCAAGGGGCCCGGCCATCAGGTCACGTAGCTCTGCTCTCCTCTCGACTCTCTCTTTCTCCACTATAACGGCGCTCACGCAGGAAGAGGGCAGGGGGAGAGAGAGGCTGGGCTAAGCTAGGGCTGCTACAACCAATCACTGCACGGCTTTACAATAAAGCCAAGCAGTGATTGGTGAACCTGCTCCCCGGGCTTCGTGGACTTGCCCAGTGCCAGGCTCGCGTTCTCTGTCTAGAGACGCTAAAACAGCCAATCCAGATTCTGCTAAGCAGCGCCTGGATTGGCCTGGGCAGGACAACTCGCCGCTCATTAGGAGACCGGGGCACTTAATTGTATAGGCGAGACTGATGAACATTGCGCATGTCGGGCCAGCCATGGCAAGGCACCCGGCCAACCCAACATGCGCTTTACACTGTTGGTGTGACTGACTGTTCTGCTCCTGAGCCCAACCTCAGCCCATCCCCCTAAGCCTGCTGACATCATGTGATGTAACCGGCCCACGGCTGAGACAGCTGACTGCCGGGGGCTGAGATTAATGACCAACTCTGACACATTTTTGTTTGCGGCTGCCTAGTGCCTCAGGAAAAATAATCAGGGGGGCGACGCCCAAACGCCCACAGGGAGGAACTGCCACTGAATTTCACTGCACGTGGTATAACTATGCAGATGACATGCAAATACTCCTTCAACTGGAATGCCCCAAAGACATTGGAAAATCACCAATTTTCAGCTGTCTCAGAGCCATGGATCAGTGAATGACCTGGAGCCATCTCAAATTGAATGCTTCAAAAACTGAAATACTCACCTGTGGCGATTGGAAACATTACAACCCGCTTGCCACATGGCCTGATGAACTGGGATCACTGCCTAAAGTATCGAAAGTAAGAAACCTCAGAATGACCATGGACTCCAAGCTGTCGATGAATAACCAAGTGGATAAACTAGCAAGATCAAGCTTTGCTACTATAAAAATGCTGCGACGAATTTTCCCTCATTTGGGATTTCCACACAAGGTCCAAGCTACCACCTCCCTTGTTCTGTCCAAACTCGATTACGCCAATAGCCTCTACCACGGATCACCTTTAAAGACCATGAAAAGACTACAATGGATTCCGAACTCGGCTGCCAGACTACTCTTGCATATCAAACCGCGAGACCACATCTCCCCTGCCTTGAAAGCCCTGCATTGGTTACCGGTTGCCAGAAGATCCACGTTCAAGCTGCTTTGTATCACCCACAAAGCAATACATGGAATGGGACCGCTCTTCATCAGGAATACAATCACCAAACACATTCAACATAGGAACCTCCGCTCTAAAGGCGCATCTCGCCTCAAAATCCCACCATACAAGAAAAAAAACATGGATGTCACATCCTTCTCTGTTTAAGCAGCCAAACTATGGAACTCTTTACCCCCAACATAAGGGCCACCGACAACCACCTTATCTTCAGAAAACTACTCAAGATTTGGCTCTTCCCCACATAAGCACCATACGCAAACAGAAATTTACAGCATATCCCTCTGTTTACAAGCATTTTTTTCACTATAAATATGTACCTTTCTTTGTGTATTACTTTGTATAAACATGTAAAATAATTATGTTGTTGAGAGAAAGAATAATAATAATAAATAAATAAAAATCATCTTTGGTCTACATGTACATACTTCCATTGTGCATCTATGTACCTTCCATGTACTTGGATCTGTGTGTCTCTTACTTTTCTCCTGAAAAAGCATATCCAATGCACTACCCTATTTCTCATCCTGTGCCTCTATCAATATCTTTAATATACATATACTTACCTCCTTTATGTATCTATATACTTCCAATGTAAATATGGATCTACATATTTTTCACTTTCTTCTAATTTAGCATTTCCAATGCACTACCCTATTTCTCAGCCTATACTTCGGTCAATATATCTTCTAGCCCAACCTTCTGACCCATCTCAAACTTCTTCTACTACTCCTTCCAATGCACTACCCTATCTCTCATCCTATACATCTATCAATATATCCCAAACCCCATACCACTACTATGATTGCCAAAATAACCCTTTCTAGGCTCTCTCCTACTCTACCCCTCTTTGCATCATCTGACACCTCTTTTACTATACCGATCCCCTAAAACAAACCTTTCAAAACTCTTTCCTCTGAGTCCTCCTCTCCAAAACTCCTTTTTACTCATCCAAAAGCCTCCTCCTATTGCTAAGAACTAAAAATAAAAAAATCTTTCACTCTTTTATCCCTCCACTATCCTTTTCAATCGAAACTAACAGACTAACATGTTCACTCCTCAAATTCCAAATTAAACTATACTAATATACTACCCAAATAACTGAATAACATATCCACTACTCAAATTACTTCATATTTTTTTACTATACTCATTTCCAACAGTAATCCTTTATGGGTTCCGGAGTGACGTGCTACTCGCCAGAAAATCGATTCAACACCCATCAGGGGTAACAAGTGCTATATAAATGCAAATCTTTCTTCCCCTTTTATCCCTCCGCTATCCTTCTCACTCCAAGTAACTGACTAATATCCACCGCTGACATTACTTCATATTTCACCATATTAATTCACCACTAATCCTTTGTAGGGTTCCTGAATAGCGTGCGTTAACAAGCGCTATATAAATACAAACCTTTGTCCTCCTCTATCCTTCTGCTATCATTCCAAATCTAAATAACTGACTAACCTATCCACCACTTAAAATGTACTTGCATGTTTCACTATACTAATTCAACACTAATCCTCTATGGGTCCCGGAGTAGCGTGCTACTCGCCGAAAAAGCGCTTCAACACCTCGTCAGGGTTAATAAGTGCTATATAAATGCAATTACAATACAATACAATACAACCCATCTAATAACATCAAACATGAAATAAATGTAAAGCAAATATTGAAATCCTATTAAAATAAAACGTAAACCAAAAGAATTTGGAGGCATAACATTTACTAATTACATTGCAACCAAAACAATGGTGGGGAAACTGCTACACTTTGGAAAGATACAATTGCCTATTCCCCCGCCAACCTAAGCTACAGTAGGAAAAGTGTTAGTCTTTGGAGGGGTCAGATTTACTATTTCAATGTAAGCAACATTGGTGAAAGTGCTGGACATTGTATGATTTACTTTTCCTACCCCAACTTGGGCTAATGCAGTGAAGGTACTGGACTATCGAGGGGTCAGATTTACTATTCCCACTCCAACCTAAGCAATAGGAGGGAAAGCGTTGGACTTTTAGGGAGGAGTAGGTTTACTATATCCATTCCAACCTAAGAAACATTAGTGAAAGAGTTGGACTTTGAAGGGGTAAGAAGGGGTAAGATTTATTAACTGCCATTTAAAACCACTGAAAAAATTATAGTAAAAAACTGCCCTCGCTACTACCCTACAATCCCAACAATCTACAAAAAATAAAACATTTAAAAATATTAAATTTTAAAAAACAAAACATAACATTAAAATAAAGCAGATAAATTATTTCAAACAATTACATAATTTACGTACTTTTTAAGGTAATTGTCCAATGAAAAAATTAATAGACAGTTTAAAAATATTCATTAAATAATGTATCAATTAAATAATTAAAATACTTAGGGCCCGATGTAGGTAAATCGCTTTTTCCGATTTCAAAATACCGAGGCGCACCGAATCGGTATTCTGAAATCGGAAAACGAGATGTAGGAAAAAAATACCGAAAAAATACCGATTCGTTCGTCATCGGTATTGTGATTCGATACGTACCGAATCGGCATGGACTGATTCGGAATGTACCGAATCGGCTACCACCGAATCGGAAATTGCCGAATCGGCAAATACCGAATCGGCAATTACCGAATCGGAGGTCGAAATACACCCCCATGGCCAAAATGCCCATAGGAATGCATTGAACAATCCGAATCGGCAAAATCCGATTCGGTAGAATCCGATTCGGTAAAATCCGAATCGGTAAAATCCGAAACAGCCAATGAGGTGGATCCACCCTCCCCCACCCAAGCAGGGAGTGGCTACCCAGGCAGGTGCAGCTCATTAAGAACTTTCTGGAGAGGCAGCCTGAGCTGAACATTCACAGTGAGCAGCAGTGGAAGCAGGAGCCAGAGCACTGTGATAGAAAGATGGCAAGCAGCAGTGAGAGCCAGAAGGCTGGCCACAAGAGAAAGCCCAAGTTTAGTACCATGGAGCTGCAGGTGTTGGTGGAGGAGGTTGTGAGGGTGCACAGGCAGCTCTTTGGGAGGCTGTCCCTCACTGTACCGGACAGCACGAAGAGGAGGCTCTGGAGCGAGATTGGTGAGAAGGTCAACTCAGTTGGTGTCACCCCCAGGACCCTTGATGACCTAAAAAAAAGATTTTATGACATCCGCAGCCTGACGAAACGCAAAATGGCTGAGCTGCAGAGGCAAGCTGCACTGACTGGTGGAGGCAGGAACCCGGCGCCACCCCTCACTGAGCTGGAGGAACTGGTGTCCAGCACCATCGAGAGGGAGAGTGTGACTGGAATCGGGACCCTGGATAGCTCAGCCAGAGCTACAGCTACAGGTAAGAAGCATGCGCATCATGACACACCCTACCAGACACCTCCCCTTTAGACACAATGCACAGCCAAACCCCAGCCCAGTACTGTAACCAACATACAAGAGAAAAGCATCATGGTAAATGTAGTCAGCAGAAGTAGGCAAAATATGGCAGTGCAGAACCACAATATAGAAAACAGTGGAACACATTCAAAGTATATGCAAGGACATGTGCAATGCTTTAATTGTAGTGACTGTAATACATCGGCACTCACTTCACAAATGCTTCTTTATACCTAGGGGCACCATCAGGCGGAGGAGCACAAGCTACTGAGGCACCAGCACCAGCACCAACTTCCAGTGCGGTGGCAGGGCCTAGCACAAGTCAGGCTGCCCTGGAGGAGGAGGAGGAGGAGGACAACACCATTGGCCAGGGAAATGAGGAAGACCTGGGACTTGACTACGCATTTCTTCACTCCCCACAAATGTCTGGCACACCCCCATTGCTGTTCTCCCCTGAGAACTCTCCAACAACGGCCCACCCTGCACCTACCACATCTCCTGCCAGGAGTATGGTTGTGGCTCCACTCAACCCTATCCAGGGAGCAGCGGGTCAGGCCCCAGCCACCACCACAACAACACCAGTGGCACCCCAGCCCACACAGCAGGGCGGCAGCAGCAGTTCCCGGAGGCGTGCCATTTCCAGCACTGCACCTCCGGCACGGGAGGGCAGCGTCTTCCAGGGGCTTGAAGGCAGCATGGTCAAGATCCAGCGCATGCAGGCAAAGTCCATCATGGCCTGCCAGCGCCAGCTTCGCCAGCACAACCTGCAGATGGGCGAGATGGTGCAAGGGTTTAAGGCTTTTGTTGACACAAATAAGGAAGTTGCTGCAGGTCTTGGCAGGCTGACCACAGCCATCACACAGCTATGCGGCAGACTTGACGAGCACGAGCACTCGCGCAGGCGGGATGCCCGCATGCACAACAGATCTATTAGCCGCCTTGCTGCTGCTACCGCGCAACTGTGCCAACGTGGGGCTAATATGGAGGCAAGCTTGACACAGAACACCGCTGAGGTCACCAGGGGAATGGCCCGCATAACAACAGCCATGGAGGCAATGATCATTTCCAACACTGCGGCCAATCCAGCCCTGGACCTGGGGGAGGCTGGGGACAGCAGCAGCCGCAGCAGCCCGGCCAGCGCTGTGTCGGAGCCGCGCCGGAGCACCAGGCGCTCTGCAGAAGCCGCTGGACATGCGGAAGGGGGTGAGGCACACCCCAGTGGGGCTGCTAAGCGCAGCAAAAAGTAGGCTTGCCAGGGCGGGTGAGGCAACCCGGACCTTTGACATTTATTTTCTTTACATTGACATTTTCTTTTGTTGCACATCAGTGCAGTAACGGTGTTGCAACATTATTAAAATTTGATTTTCCTCACAACCATTTACCTGTCTGTGCATCTGTACTCACTCAGAAATAGTTTTCTGTAATCTCCTCACGTCTGTATCTGCCATCACTTGGCGTAGACACCCCAGCAGGTTGTGTTTGTGGCACAGCAACGTCGTCGTGGTCCTCGTAGTCAGACAACTCCACCTCAGTGCCCTTCTTCACCGCAAGGTTGTGCAACATTGCACAGACAGCTATGATCTTGCAGCAGGTGATGGGGGTATACTGCCTTGCACCTCCACTCTTGTGCAGGCATCTGAATCTACTTTTCCAGATGCCAAAGGTCCGTTCAACTACATTCCTTGTGCTTTTGTGGGCCCGGTTATACCTCCTTTGGCTGGGTGTGGATGGGTTGAGGTAGGGGGTGAGTATGAATGAGCGGAGGGCATATGCACTGTCGCCTAGAAGGAAAAGGGGTAACATTACTCACATGCATACATGTATTACACTTAGCTACTTTGTGTTATGGGGGTCTGATGATGTGTCTCACCTAGGAGGTATCCTTCACCAAATTCGCCAGCCATCAGCCGTGCATAGATGCCACTCTGTTGAAAAATGTAGGAGTCGTGGGTACTCCCTGGGAATTTTGCTACCAGGTCTGTGATGGTGCACTTCGCATTGCAGATCACCTGAACGTTGATGGTGTGCGTAGACTTCCGATTGCGGTATATGTATTCTGTGTCAGCTGGGGGGCAAATCGGAATGTGCGTGCCATCTATGCAGCCAATGATTTGGGGAAATTGTGCCATCTGGTAGAAGTCAGCTTTAGTTTGTACCAGTTCTGCATGGGTTGCAGGGAAAGAGATGTATTGGTCCATCCTGTGTATTATGGCATCAAGGAATGTGTGGAAGAACCTTGACAGGCTGCTCTGGGTCACCCCTCCTACCGCTGCAACTCCACTTTGATAGCTGCCAGACGCAAGCAGGTGTAAGCTGCATAGCACCTGGACGTGCGCTGGGATGGCGTGTGCCCTTGGGGTGGGGTGGTCCAACAGTGGTTTGAGGTCCCTGATGAGCTCCAGAATGGTGTCTGAGTCCAGCCTGTACCTCTGTAGGATCTCTGCCTCTGTGAGCATGAATAGGGTGATCCTCTGTCTGTAGACCTGTTCCTCTCTTTGCCATTCCCTCTGTCCTTCCTGCTGTAGCCGTAGCCGCCTTGCAATGACATAAAAAGCTGCCATCCTGCAAGTTGCAATGCATTTTGGGTCTATTTTTATGGGTTGGAGTTGGTTACCACCTGATTGTAATCCATGGTAAATACCGAGTGAGAAATACCGATTTAGAGCCAAAATCGGTATTTCTGTGCTTCCCTACATCTCCCTATCTGTCCGAATCGGGGATTTTCCCATTCGGTGATTCTACCGATTCGGTAGGTTATCCGAATCGGCTTATTTCCGATTCGCTGTCTCTACCGAATCGATACATGGACCGAATCGGAATTTTTCCGATTCGGTGTCACTACCGATTCGGTACATGGTCCGAATCGGATGATTTCCGATTCGGTGTCACTACCGATTCGGTACATGGACCGAATCGGTCTTTTTATCCGATTCGGTATGTTACCGATTCGTTACATTTCCGATTCAGGGTATTTCCGAATCGGATTATTTTCGATTCGGTAGTCATTCCGATTCGGTATTTGTACCGATTTGGACGTTTTTCTTTGCCCTACATCTCGATGGCTGTATACCGATCGGTAAGGGCCCAAAATCGGTATTTTCGGCCGTTACCGATCGGTAACGGCCTACCTACATCGGGCCATTAGTACTCTAACCAATGAAATAAAGAATGAAGAACCAAATGGTAATTAAACAATGTAACATTTACATTATTTACATAAATAATAATCTAACTAACCAATTAAATTATAAAAATTTCAAAACAAATATAAAAAATGTAAAATGTATATTAAAATAACTTTCCAACTTACTCGCTCATAAACCGGTCTGGGAAAGACATGGCTTGGTAGTTCGGGCTGGACTGTTCCATTGAGGCACAGGGTCAAGGCTGATTTGCATATAGCCATTGTCTGACCTAGAGTGGTGTGGAGTGCAAAAAAACGATGGATTTAGGCCCAGATATTTTTACTGGGGTGAATGTAAGACATTGTTCTGCATTCTGTCCATCAACTGTGTTTTTTGCAATTTTCACCCCGAGTGGGCTGGGTATGCTCAGACGTGAGTCCCAGGCTCTCCACATCACTGGAGTCAAGCTATCCAGGCTGAAGAAGGCTGATAGCCAGAAACCGGTCCTTGGATGCTTGATTCCGGTCTGGGAAAGACATGGCTTGGTAGTTCGGGCTGGACTGTTCCATTGAGGCACAGGGTCAAGGCTGATTTGCATATAGCCATTGTCTGACCTAGGGTGGTGTGGAGTGCAAAAAAACGATGGATTTATGCCCAGATCTTTGTACTGGGGTGAATGTAAGACATTGTTCTGCATTCTGTCCATCAACTGTGTTTTTTCCAATTTTCACCCCGAGTGGTCTGGGTATGCTCAGACGTGAGTCCCAGGCTCTCCACATCACTGGAGTCAAGCTATCCAGGCTGAAGAAGGCTGATAGCCAGAAACCGGTCCTTGGATGCTTGATTCCGGTCTGGGAAAGACATAGCTTGGTAGTTCGGGCTGGACTGTTCCATTGAGGCACAGGGTCAAGGCTGATTTGCATATAGCCATTGTCTGACCTAGGGTGGTGTGAAGTGCAAAAAAACGATGGATTTAGGCCCAGATCTTTGTACTGGGGTGAATGTAAGACATTGTTCTGCATTCTGTCCATCAACTGTGTTTTTTGCAATTTTCACCCCGAGTGGGCTGGGTATGCTCAGACGTGAGTCCCAGGCTCTCCACATCACTGGAGTCAAGCTATCCAGGCTGAAGAAGGCTGATAGCCAGAAACCGGTCCTTGGATGCTTGATTCCGGTCTGGGAAAGAAATGGCTTGGTAGTTCGGGCTGGACTGTTCCATTGAGGCACAGGGTCAAGGCTGATTTGCATATAGCCATTGTCTGACCTAGGGTGGTGTGGAGTGCAAAAAAACGATGGATTTAGGCCCAGATCTTTGTACTGGGGTGAATGTAAGACATTGTTCTGCATTCTGTCCATCAACTGTGTTTTTTGCAGATTTAAAAGGGCAGCATAGTTGACAAGTACTAGATATATAAGTTGTCTTATAAAGTAAGGACTGAGATGAGAAAGAGTAGGACAAGAGGTAAGAATTCATATGGTTAAGTGGTCAGAGAAACTATTCAGTTAACACGGTTGGATCACTTTTATTGGTAAGCACTGTAGCGTTGATTATATTTAGTAGTCATTAAATGGTTCTTTTTTAACTGTGACATTTTTGTGTAGGATACATGGCAACGCTGTTATAAATTGAACATTAATTATATTTAAAGGTCTTGCAGCCCTATACAGTGCTATTGACGTCATAGCACAGTATACATTATCCTATGTAAACAAGTATTACAAAATAGAAAAACACAAGTGAAAAAACTACAGTGAGTATATTAATGGACACAGTTGCATTTATGAACAGAGGTTATTCATGTGATATAAATATTATTCCTACCAGAAAGTGACTTCATAACTGCTGTTTTATCCCTTGTATTCTATCATCTGGATGGTGGCAACATCCTGCTCCATTGCCTCTCAGACACTACATTGGCCCCGCTTACTAGTATCCTAGAAGCAGGCCTAATCCAGGGCCTGAACAAATATGACTATCAGATCCCACCCAATCCACTGCCTCTTGTTGCCAGCCAGCAACGTCTTCAAAACAATCTATGTCACTGATGAAGCCTTCACGACTAGCATCCCTTCATATTAGCTGACAAGCTCACCATGTCTGGTGGCTCTTCGTACACCCGCAGCCAGGACAACAAGATCGGAATCAAAGAAGAGCAAGAGTAAAAAAACACAAGGCAACATGCCTTCTCCATCTATTAATGCAGGATCTGGAAAAACCTCTCCGTCTCTTCAGGAAAACCCAAACCCTGCTCCAAGTTAGAAAAGCCCTGAAAATAAAAGACTCTATATCATAATGCAGTGACAGTCTACTTCGATCCCAGAAACCAGCTACCCCTCCAGTGTATGCCTTTGACCATGTCTTTCCGATAATTATGCGCTGTACAAAGACCACATGCATACATACATGCATACATACATACCTACATACTTTATGTTGATGATGCAACCTATCATTACATATGCATACCTATTGGCTTTCCTTGCCTGTGGCTTCATACTGTCAGATGTATAAAGAAAAAAAAGGTTGGGAGTGAGGCTGTTTTCAAATATGAACCAACAGTCATATTCACTGCTAGACATCACCATAACTACAATATACCACAACATCACGTGCTGCATTCAGAAACCATATTTTAAACTGAAAATTAATATGCAGGCCATTACAGACACCAGAATGTGATTCATGGCGCCAGGATACCCGTAGGGTGACAGATGCGCGGTATAAATATTCAATACAATACAATACAATGGATGTATCTACTGCACCAGCATATGGGGTGATACTTTACACTTCATTTGTGAAATTTTGCTCAGTTGAATCCAGCTATTTTCTCTCTTGTTGGCCAGGATGTCCACATTCCTTCTTAATTTTCTTTTTCCAGGTAATGGCTCGGGAAGAGGTGTGGCGCCTGACTCCGGAACACGGGGGCTCACAGTTTGATCCCCGGTGCTGGTGGCAAGTAAGCCCAGCACCATGTGACTCCGGGCAATAGCTCGCTTAAACTTCCCGACAACCCCCAGCACCTTGACACCCTCTGGTAATTGTTCGCTCTTTACAAATACTCGATTTACATTTACATTACTTTTAAGGAGAAGTAGGAAACAAATAGGGTAACAGCAGGGAAGAAACATTTGATGAAAGTTTGACTACAAGATCCTCCTGCCTCCTTACCCTCATGGAGCTCTAAATAGGATTCTACTAAAGAAATGCGAACATAAAGACGAAATGGGTTGGTATGTATGCCATGTATGAGTACAGTGAATGGAAGTTTCACTACTGCATGCACACAACTAGGATACCAACGGGTTCCTTGTGAGGTCCTGACAAAAGCCAATGAGCCTGGTGAGGCATTGGTGTGATGGCTGAAGCATGTTGATCCACGGATACAGAGAATACTAATTTCCTTAGTGCATCCCCACATGTTTTTAACTCCATCAGGGTGCTCTTTAAAAATAAAATTAACCCTCAGGAAATCCTAGATTGTTTTAAATCTAGAATCCGACCCAATAAACAAAGAATCCACTTAGCTACCAAGGTTGGGCCCGTCCAGATATACTAGACATCTGGACAACGACTCTATGAAGAAGCATGCCACTTGGAATCCCAGTGGGTGAGAGTTCTTTTAATACCATAAGGTGATCCCCTTTGGCTGGTATGGTTTTGGGGCCCACCCTTTTTTCTCAGCCCCCGCTTCACGAATCACCCCAAGACTTTCAGCATAGGAGCGGACCGGAGCACCCCACCAGTTTTGAAAATTTTGTGAAGATTCGTCAACCGGCGCCTTTTGGAATCGATTCAGCTTTTGCCCTGCTTTCAATTGCAACGCGTGCACGTTTGGCGATTCACTTGCGGGAGTGAGCTTTGACACCATATGTTTGTAATTACCTTGCAAACATATGGTGCCCTGCTTGCTCCTGCAAAGGAAATGCTAGGGAAAAAGGCGCAGGCCCCCTCCGCTCTCCCCTCCACCTGCTGCCTCTTCTCAAGCACTCAGTCCCCCATACCTTGAAATACACCTATGTAAGAAGTTGGCCTGGCATATGCTGTCAACTATTCTAGTGGGCACCTTGCACCAGTCCAAACGACCCCTTGTTGATGGTAGGTTAAAGACAACCTTATAGAAAGATATCTTAGTGGTAGCTGTGGAGAGCAGCTTTCAGGCTAAGTCTTGAAGGAATGTAAAGCAGCTTGTTTTACCAGTCTATAATCTCATGTAATAACCAAATGAAAGGAGAACCACACCAGGTATATATATAAAATATATGTATTTATTTTAAACACATCCCCCTAGTCTCTTTATGAGGCTAGTGGCAAAAGTACGCAAGTAAACTTATTCAACACACAGTAAATTAGCACAATATATGGTTAGCCCTAGGGGCGTCACAAACCATATACTAAGAAAGTGGTATAAAAACCACGCCTAACATAGATGCAAGGCCTAGAGCCTTTAGAACCACTGGGGCCACCAGGAGCCACCCAAGGTAGTGACACAGGGGACCCAAGGGGGACGCGTGCAGTGTCTAAACACAGCTGCAAATCACCATTAACTTCTATTGGGAAAGCCGCAGTTGGAAAATTACAGATTAAGGACACTTAGGAGTGGACTAGGAGCAAATCCCTTTAGAACCAGGCAGTTCTAAAGTCAATACCCATGGGAGCACCGGAGCACTCGTGTTACCTCACCCATGGAAGCCGGGTGCATAGGCGTCTTTTGATGTCGGGTTTCGTCGTTGTTTCCTATGGTGAGCTGCCAAGAAGTGCTGCAGAAGACCAAGTGGAAAGTTGCCGTATGGATCCAAGGGTGGATCGAAGATCTGAAGAACCTGAAAGCAGAGGGGACAGAGTCTGGGTCACTAGCCAGTGACCAGGAAGCCAAGGAGACAATGCCAACCAATATCGGGTGATTTCAGGTGAAGAATGTGAAGCTTAACTCTTCAGCCACGAGGACCAGGAGACGTCGACGACAACCAGGAGCTGGATTCAAACTGTCCCACAAAGGATGTCGAGTGCTGCAGCGTCGGTATCAGGATTGGACCCTACAAGCCTTGGCAACAGCAACCCATGCAGAAAGCAAAGATTGGCTTCGGTGCAGACCAGCAAGGTCTGAGGGACTCACTCTTTGAGGGGGGAGTCAGGGCACTTTTGGAGCAACCAGGTAAGCCCAAGAAACAGAAGAGTTACCTTCGTGGGGACCCACCAGTCGATGGACAAGGGTTTGTGAAGGAGCCTCAAGCTGAAATGCTAGAATCGGGCACACTGAACACTTGTGGAGTGTAGGCCCACAATCTTCAGTGCAATTAGTGCGCGGGGCTTGGACTACAAGTAGCCCAGTGCACAACTTTAGGAAAGCTTGGGAAGTCAATGCACTAGCAAATGTGCATGATGTCCAGGGGTTACGGTTCCACGTCTCTCGTGATGGCTGTGGGTATCAGCTTTACTGTGATCCTGTGTCGCCCTTGGAGATGTCTGGAAGTCTGAGTACTGTGTCGCAAATCCTTCGGGATCCAGTGGGAGCCTCAGAAATGCAGACCGGCAAGATGCTTCTTTGGTGCCAATTTGAACAGGGGAATCACTCCTTGACCCCAAGGGAGATTCTTCCATCTTCTAGTCGAAATAGAATGTTGAAGTTCCAGGATATATGTTGCAGAGTTTCGTCCAGGGTAATCTAAAGTCCTAGGGACTGGGGGGCATATTATCAAGGGGGTTTATCTCTGCTTTTTTGGCTTTAAAAGCCAAGAAAGCGGAGATAAAATTATCTCCCGATTACCTAGCTGTCGCTAACACCAGTTAGCGACCGCTAGTAGGAGATAGCGACCATCTTGGGCCCCACTTTGCATGTCAGTGATATTTATCACTAATGACATGCAAAGTGGGCGTGGCAAGATGTTAGCGACTGGAAACAGTCGCTAACATCGCTATCTCCTATTACCAACTTTTGGAGATATTCGCGCTAAGCGCGAATATCTCCAAAAGCTAACACCTGCCCTGAGCAGTTCTTAGCCATGTTATCCAATGGGAGGTGGATAACATGGCTAGGAGCATTTGCTCGGTAATGCATGAATATCGCTGACTTTTCAGCGATATTCATGCATTTTGGACGATTTTTATCGCTTAGGAAATAAACCTTGATAATATCAAGGCTCCTAAGCGATAAAAATCGCCGCAGCTCGGCGATAAAAATATTGCCGCTAAGCCAACCTAGCGATAATTATCGCTAGTTGTTGGTAATATGCCCCTGGGTTCCTATACTTATACTAAGTTTAGGGGTTGGACTTACCTTAGTGTCCCACCTATGGGAGGACCCAGGGTGGGGGTGGTTACATTCCTTTCCCTTTGTTCAGTTTCGCGACAGAGCAGGGGCTGAGTGCCTCTGCAACCAGTTTGAACTGGGGTGTGCACAGGGACACCAAGTGTGCTCCCAGCACAGTCTGAAAAGCATTCTATGAATGCACTCACCCAGCCCCAATACACTAAAGCCTGTCTGGGAGGTGGTTACACCTCCCTGTGACAGGAAACCATTTGTCCAGGCCTCCCCTGCCAGCCTTTTCTTCCAGCAGCAGGAGGTCAGACTTGTGTCTGTGACATCCATTTCGTGATGCTAAGGCTCTTTTAAACTATTACCGTTTAAGAACGTGTGCACATGTTTTCTCCATCTAGAAGTGTGGAATTCAACCCCCGCTGCTAGAACTGGCGGGGGGTAGGATTCCAAAGTGGTTGACACCAAACACAACAGGTTTCTATGCAGCCATTCCAAAGTTAGCATTAACGGCAAGGTTATAATCCACTTAAGAGTATATGGTCTGGCTGCATCACAGAACAGCGACAGAGAAGTGATTCCGAAAGCTGCAGAGGGGTCCTGCTCATGCATGGGCACCCTCTCACACAAACCCAAGCACTCTGCCTTCAGGATTGTTAAGGCCTGTCATAGGAGTGACTTATAGGTTTCTATGTGTCAGTGATATAAGGTCGATGTAGGTAGCCTATATCCTAGTACGGGGTGCATGCACCACCTTACCCAGGCTGCAGTATCAGACCTGTGGTGCCATTTTGGAAGACTTCCTAGGAGTGGCATAATATATGCTTCAGCCCCTGGTAGGCTTCTGGGGTACCTATGCGCTTAGTACCTAAGGTGCCATATATTAGGGACTCACAAGGGTAACCCAGTAACCAATCTGGAGTGTACCTAATGTACATGCAATCAGTTTAGAGAGGAAGCAGCTAGGCCGGGGTCCTTGTTAGCAGGGCCCCAGGCAGACTAAAGTCGAAAAACAGTGAAACACCAGCAAAAAGTGGGGGGAACCGTTGTAAGCAGATCCTACTCTTCTACAACCTACACGGCGTGTCTTTACAACTTTAAATCTGCCCTGATTCTTTTGATTTGGTGCACAAGGCTAATTTTCTGTCCCAGTACCACCTTGTAAACTGCTGCTTAGCACATGGATTAAAAACAAAAATTGGACGAACCGCTGCAAAATGAAATAAGGCAAACAGCACACCACTGCAGAATGCAATTTAGTGCACCTGTACGTCGGCTTCATTTACTCTTGTCAGCGCGGGAGACAGACCCATGTGGTGCAGATGTGGAGATCCTCTGGTTACTCTGGCTAGGTAAGCTCATTTCAACGGTTGCTACTATATCTTTCCTGGAACGTAGCCTTAGCTGCCTTTCTAAATCGTGTATCCTCTGCTTACACTGCAGGATCACGCTATCGTTTTATCTTTCCCCGACCCCGGCGGCCTCTTCTATCTTGGTGGATTGGACATGCGAGTCTCCAAAGCCAATTTAACACGCGCCTGACTTAAGGTAAATTTTGCATTAGGCTTACACTGCCTACCTCGGGACGTAGGTCCTCTAGGCGAGTGATTCTAGTATAGATCGTGTCATCACCTAATACACTGTATTTCGTGATACATTAATGATGGTATACTGTTTTAACTCCTGTTTTTGATTTACCTTTCATTAGCCTTGCCTAATATTCTTAGGTAAATGCATATTTCTTTCTCTCCTCTCTTTTCTTCATTTAGTATGTATTGTGTTCAGTCTACTTCTTGGATCGCCGAACATTCGTCCCTACACTTCCTGGTCTAAAAAAATGTTTTTGGCTGTCTGACCTTCCTCCGACTATTCAGGTGAGCCCTTCTGATCTTCAGGCTCTTGCAGTCCAGTAGACGCCAAGACTCTCTGACATTTAGAAGTAGTATGAGTGCTTTGTGCCTTTTTGCTAAGCCTACTCTTATACGGTTCTTTACTCTCTGTTTCTGTACATTACCATGCAGACTTTTCTGAAAGTCCCTCGTGTATCCGATACTGACCATTTCATTTTGTAAAGCTGTTCGTCTATTATTCCTTCATTCCAGCCTTCTGGGGATTTTACTGTCTGGTATGTAAATTTGTATATATCTCACATTGTCCTTCACGTTTATGAGCTCAGGTTCTCCGACTTTTTAACCCTATGGATTATTCGGAGATTTAGAATTGTTAGTTTTGAACACATGAATTATGTGTTATCTTTGATGCTTACACTGTTGTACATACAATTTTTGGGCTTCTTTATTATCTAACTTTCTCTCTATTGTAAGTATGTTATTGATTGTATGGTTTACAGCTTGACTATATTTTGTTTTACTCCATGCTTGACCAGTCCCCCCCCCCCTTTTTTTAAGGTTCTTCATTGGATGTAGACTTTACTCATTATACTTTTTTGCCCACAGATATGCTTTTGCTTGCCCAGAAATTTTGAACGGGAATTTATCTGATTGACCTGGATACTTGGAACTCTGTGCCCTTCCTAATTACTGTGATGAATTGCGCCCTGATGAAGGAATTCCCTATTGTGGCACTATTCCGAAACGCGCGTCGGCGCTTTTTCTGTCTGGTTGATGAGAGTTTCTAGTGGTTGAGTCAATATGAATGTATGGGTTTGTGAGCAAGTATGTGATTGGTAGAATGAGTGAGTGATGTGTTTGTGCCTCTTTTTATTGTTCTTCCTGTTCCTGGGCTGATGTTGCATGAATTATATGTAGTCCTCATTCAATGAATTATGTATTTTTTTATTTTGCACATCTGACAGAGATTTTTCTATAAATATAAATGACAATAAAATCATTTCAATATAATTAGCTGTTCTGTGGGCATTCTATATTCTTGGAACTGTTTAGTTCTTTACATTATTGGGAACTGCCTTTTCATGTTGTTCTAATAATAATTGCAATTTAGTGCAGGACATGGACACAAAATAGCTCAACCTGGGCGGTTTGTGTCATGCCACCTGTGTTCTCTGTGCACTTCTTGCTAAAAGTAGTTTATTAAACTGAAAGTGTCACATACAGGCGACATTTTATGGTTGTTATGACGATAATGATTCTGAGGACAGTCACATCCTTTAAACATGGTGGAATAGACAATTCAGATCCGAGGTCCAGCCACACAATTCTTCGGGCTGTGCAAAAACCGCCCGGGTAATGCAGCGAGTGCGATTTGGCTCAGTTTTTGCACAATATTGCAAATTTCCCCTACTGTGTATCGCGCGGTTAACGTGCAGGAAAGAGCGGTAGATTAAGCTAATGTTAATGCACGTTTTCCATGTCAATAGAAGGGTTTCTGCCTAGATTTTCCTCCAGGTAGCACCGGGTGTACATGGTGTAGGGGTTCTAGGGGCCACAGGAACTATGGCGCATGCAAAAAAGCAGGACAGGATGGAATTTGCGGGGAACTCGTTAAAACCCGTACACGCACGCTTTGTACCTGATTTTCAACTTAGTGAATGAGGTCGAAAACATGGCATGTGTGTGATGTTGCAGCAGGCACAGAAATAGGGGGCTGGACTTGCAAACGGTTTCTTTCCCCTGACAAAATCTATTTACCTATATATCACAATATGCTTAACAACTGTTTTGCAAAATTCAAGTTATATTACGAGCTAAAATCAGGGAGAATTGTCCAGAAACCATCTGGGCGTGATTATGAAATTATTTTAAGCAGACCCTTAGGCACCAAAAGTCAAACCGGTCCAAAAGCCATGACTAGACTATACTGCAAAGTCACGAACCAGTGCAGATATTTACTTAAATATGCAAATTTGTCCACAGTCATTAGTGAATCCCACAGGATGCTCCTAGGGAAGCTCCCATGCCAGTGAGTTGACTGACAAGGACATAGCTTCACGAGCATTCACAAGACTTTGCTGTGCTGTGCACACACTTCTCTGAAGTTCTTTACTGACAGTCAGAGAAGCAAGGCCTAAGAGATGCAGGAAGTGTGTGAAAATACATGGAATATATAGAGTTGTACAGGGCGTGTCGGGAAATAGAAGGCTCTCACCCTGCACTCACACGGACACAGCTCTCAGCCTGCACTCACATGGACACAGCTCCCACCCTGCACTCACATGGGCACATCTCTCACACTTACACACCTCTCACCCGGGACCCACACAGGCAGAGCTCTCATCCTGCACTCAAACAGACTCAGCTCCCACTCTGCACTTGCACGGGCAAACCTCTCACCCTGCACTCACAAGGACACAGCGTTCACCCTGCATTTACAAGGACACAGCTCTGACACAGCTCTCACCCTGCACTCACATTGACACAGCTCCCACCCTGCACTCAAATGGGCACACCTCTCAATCAGACACACCTCTCACCCTGCACCCACATGGTACAGCTCTCATCGTGCACACACACTCACACAGCTCCCACCCTGCACTCACATGGGCACACCTCTCACAGGGACACACCTTTCACCTACACAGGCAGTGCTCTTCCTCCACTCACAAGGACACAGCTCCCACCCTGCACTAACACAGGCACACCTCTCACCCTGCACTCGCACGGGCAAACCTTTCACCCTGGACTCACATGGACACAGCGTTCACCCTGCACTCACAAGGACACAGCTCTCACCCTGCAAGCACATGGATACAGCTCCCACCCTGAACTCATATGGACATAGCTCCCACTCTGCACTCACATGGGCAAACCTCTCACACGGATTCACCTCTCACCCTGCACCCACACAACATAGCTCTCATCCTGCCCTCACACTGACACAGCTCCTACACTCACACGGGTAAACCTCTCACCCTGCACTCACAAGGACACAGCCATCACCCTGCACTCACATGGGTACAGCTTTCACCCTGCACTCACACGGACTCAGCTTTCACCCTGAACTCACACAGACACAGCTCTCACCCTGAACTCACATAGACACTGCTCCAACTCTGCACTCACACGGACACACCTCTCACACGGACTCACCTCTCACCCTGCACCCACACAGGCACAGCTCTCTTCTTGCACTCAAACGGACACAGCCCCCACCCTGCACAGGCACACCTCTCACCTTGCACTAGTATGGGCACACCTCTCACCCTGCACTCATACGGGTACACCTCTCACCCTGTATTCATATGGTCAGACCTCTCACACGGACACAGCTTTCACCCTGCACTCTCAAGGACACAGCTCTCACCCTGAACTCACCCTTACACAGCTCTAAACTTGGACTGACATAGGCACACCATGGACTCACATGGACACACCTCTCATCCTACACTCACAAGGCACACCTCTCACCCTGCACTAGTACAGGCACACCTCTCACCCTGCACTCACATGGGCAAACCTCTCACCCTGCACTACCATGAGCATACCTCTCACCCTGCAGTCACACAGACACCTCTCACCCTATACTTACAAGGTACAACTCTCACCCTGCACTAGAACGGGCACAACGTTAGCCCTGCACTACCACAGACACACCTCTCGCCCTGCACGCACACAAACATCCCTCTCACCCTGCACTACCCCAGGCACACCTCTCACCCTAAACTCACAAAGGCACTCCTCCTCTCGCACATGCATGCTGCTCACCCTGCGTTCAGAGAGGAACATCCCATCTTGCCCTCATAGTGACATGAAGTCCCTGGTCAGATAAATGAACCTTTCTTTGGCCAGAGCTGAGAATCCAACAAAGGTAACATGAGGTTTCTCACTAGAGGGACTGCCTACTAGTCAGTCAGTATTTTTGCATGGGCGCAGAGGCCTGACTTTCCAAGCCCCTTCTTTCTAGGGGCTCTTCTGTTTGCAATGATCTGCTTCTTTCCCAGTAACCGCAGCTGCCCTTGTGCTTTCTGGTGGGTGATGCACTCGCTTGGGGTACCCGCGGCAGTATTTACATTATTCTGGGCCACAGTGCACTGTGGGTGAGCTGCTGTGCCATCTGTGCCTCCTCTTCTGGCGTTTGCCACCGTGCTCTTGCAGACGGATGCCCCTCTCATTCACAGACAGCAGAAGGCTTCCTTTGGCCATATGGCCAGGCTGCTCTGACATCCCCCGAATCTTAGTTCCTGGGCATACGGAGGGTGGGCACTGCTCCCGGTTCCTTGGGAGTGTCATAGTGAGAGGGCTGCGCTGATAAGACTTGGGCACTCCCCTGTGGCAGAAAACCACTTCTGCTGTTCACGCAGTTCATGAGGGAACAAGGCCCAGTGTCCCCTCATCCAAAGGGGGGAATACCAATAAAACCACCAAACCAAGGAGATGAGTATGTGTTTAGAGTTTTTTTGTTATTGTTTTTTTTAGGTCAGCTCGTTATTAGGGAAAACTCACTGTTCCAGGTATCTGATAAGTCTCTAGCTTAGCACTGGGTTCTTTCCATTCCTTTTGGGAAAAGAAAAGGGTCTCCGTCCCCAACAAAATGCTTTTACAGACCTATGCTTTTGTCACCTAGTTCACTCATCACACTACTCTGCCATTTCTCCCTTTCATTGATTCACCTTACCTGTTTTCCGCCCCCTCCCTTTGCTCCATCCTCCCATTTCCCAATCAATCGGTTCATTCTTTGCAGCACTCTTTACACTTCACATCTGTCTACATTGACAGCGTCTTGATCCCGTCTTTCCAGTCGCTGCACTGCACTGGCTATCCACTCCACCATTTCATCCCCCCCTATTCACACGTCAATAAAATAATTCATAAACCCACACATTACCTTAATGGCAATAATTTATTGGCTTTACAAGTTTAATGGATGCAAAAAATAATAATAATAATAATTAAATACATGAAATATGCAAGTTTGCTAGTGCCAGCTCTTCAATTCCTAGTGACACAGCACCCAAGACAATATGCTGCATTACTAAACACTTATAAGGTACAAAAGGCGAGACCTATTGGCTATGCCAATGCTTGTTTTTAGGTTTGCCATCTGAAATGGGGTCCCAGGATGGGGATAGAGCAAATTAGATCATAATGTGAATTTTCCTGGCAAAGCTTAATCAAATGGGAAGATGCTTTTAGGTCTTGCCTAGGCAACGCTTGCGTTGTCTCTTCGAGATATGCTGTATTCAGGTATGGACTTGAAGCTCTGCCCATTTTCCTGCCATCTTTTCAATTGGCTTCTGTTACCGTCCTTTGTAAATGGTGGCTTTTGATTTATGAACAGTCTTAGTAGTCTCTCCTTAATACCTCCTTTTCTCCTTTTGTAACCTCCCAGGAGGATTTGCCCTTTTACTAGTGTTGTTACTCAGCATGTTTTATTTGCAGTCTGTGAGCACTATTTTCTTAACCCCTTCGATGCTGATGACGAGCTCAGCTCATCATCAGCTACGGCGCTCGTATGCTGATGACGTGCTGAGCTCGTCATGTTACTCGGGATTTTCGAAATCCCAGCACACAGCGGGAAAACCGCTAGCAGTCAAGGTGTTAAATGACTCTCTCTTATTGGAGGCACACCATGCATTTCTGCAATCTGCAATTGCTTGATTTCAAGCAGTGCGGCTGCTCTTTATCTTTACTTATGATTTTACTATAAGAATGGTGGTCAATCCATTAAAGCACTGCGGTTCTAAGCCGCTCTTTACGTTCTTTTTTCAGCTTCAGGTTCCAGAATGTTGGTTGCGCATTTCTTTTGTTATGTGCGGCTTGCCCAAAACAACACACACACAAAACTCCCTCATCCCTGCCCCACCCTGTGTGCCGCGCTTTAGACAGACTTAAGACAAACTTAAGACAACATCCTAACTTAAGTCTGCCTTAAGTCTGATTTTAAGTCTGTCTTAAGTCTGGCTTAAGTCTGGCTTAAGTTTGTCTTAAATTTGTCTTAAGTCAAACGTAAGACATAATCCTAACTTTACTACTACTAAATGCCTCCTGTGAATACCAAAAGTAGTAAGTTTAGGATTTTGTCTTAAGTTAGTTCTGTGAATCGGGCTCCATGTGAGTACCAGGGAGGGGCCAACGATTCCCCAATGGTATTCCACGAAAGCTTGTAAGAGGGAAATGTCACTTCCAGCTCACATTTTCCTCAGAGGTGCTCATACCCACTGTATCCCTCACTACAGGGGTTGGGCAGAAAATCACGGTGCCGCTTTCTGGCCCTCTCATAATGGACGACTAAAAGCTGCTCTTCAGCGGCACTGCTATGGAGTTTTTTCCTCCACTCCACTCTATTCTTTGTCTTTCACTGGTCTGCCACTGTTGTGTATCATGAACAGGTATTTATAGTTCAGATGCCATTCAGAATTATCCTCAGGCCAAAGGCAAGTGGTTAAATGTTGTGCTCATGTTGTAAGAGTACCAAAATGACTATTTAATTGGCAAGGCTGGACAAGGCTGACTTGTATACCGACCTACAAAAAACACTCTTGGATAATTTCCACAAAAATCCAAAAATGTGCAGCCTGAATTGAAGCCACCTCATTCCTGAGACTCAGTGAAATAACTGTACACTTCTGGAATAACACTGGTTACCAGTCAAATAAATATTCAAAGTCGCTATTGTTATGCATAGTTAGTATGTACTACAAAAAGAATAACTGTGGGTCTACAACAAATCTATGTGTGTCTAGATGACTCTATGTGTACTCCAAGTGTTTTAGTAGAGCACACAACAGGATATCGCACTATGTGAAGAGATATCCATCAGTTACTCTTCCTTTGCCGCCCTTTCATCATTTGGACCACTTCTCAGAGTGGAGAGTCCCTGTTGTTGCCACCTCGCTTGATGTAGAATGGAAATGGCTAATGCTGTTAAATAAAGGACTCAAAGAACTAGTGGCTAGTTGGAGTACACATAGAGTCATCTAGACACACATAGATTCGTTGTAGACCCACAGTTATTCTTTTTGTAGTACATATTGTGTTTAGGGGGCTGTAACTGTGTGGTCACTAAATATTCCCTTGGACCCTCAACCCACCCGTTTGTGATTATTAATGCATAGTTAGTATTCTTGTTTCCAGCCAAATTGCACTGTCAACAGGGATTCCTCCATGCCTTGTAGAGCCCCCTCCTCTGTCTTTAAAGAACTTATAAGCGTTTCACTCCCTCTCACTGTGAGGCAGCATGCCGCAATTTCCTGCATAGTACCTCTTCCCTGACTGCCTCTTCCCCTCCTTACTCCCCTCCTCTGCAACCGGATTCCGCCATCACTCTCCTTCCAGCTCCACCCATTACTCCCTTTCTCCTCCGCAGACCCCACCTCACTCCAATTGGCGGCTCCCTCGAGGAGCACAGGTCGGCCCCCTTCCCTCCCCCCTTGTGACCTCCCCTCCTATTCCTCCCCCCTCACAGTATATCCCTTCACACATCATTTCAACCTTACCACAAGCCAATACGCTCCTCGTCCCATCTGCACCATCCCGGTTCTCCAATCTCTTCTCCTCCCCCATCTTCCTTCCCATTACCCCCCTTTTTAGCCCACCTCTCCTCCGTCCCTCTCCCCAAGTGTACTTTCCTTATGCTCCCCTCACCCCTTCCATCCCTCCCCCTTACCCCCTCCTCCCCTCGTTATTCACCCCGTCCTCTCCTCAATCCCACCGCATCTCTCTCCTCCCCCCTACTCCGCCAGGAATGCTGCACTACTCCCCTTCCCTGCCCGGTAACCCCCTCCACTTCCCTCCCTCGGGCCCAGCAGAACCACTTCCTCTCTTCAACTCCCCTTTCTCCCAACACCCCTCACCTTTCCTGATGCCCGTTCCCTCGCAGCCACCTCTCCTAGCTGACAGGTCCTCCACAACCACCTCACCTCTTTTCCTCCCAAACCTCCTACATTCTCATGACGCCACACAGGCCTCCCCTCTCATTCTACCCAACTGCCGAGTTCCACACACCTCTCCCCCTAAATTTGTCCTTAATTCCTCTCCCTCTTGCAACACCAACATTGACAACTCTCCCTTAACCTCCGTTTCACTAACTCCCGCTCTCACCCACTACCCTTCCCCACTTATGAACCCCACACCCAAAATGACCTCCTTTCCTGCCACCTCTCCCTGCCTGCCACCACCCACTCCACCCCCCCTTGTTTCAATAGAGCCACCCAACCTTCCCCAACCCAACCTTCCGTGCTCTGCCCCATTCTCACTGGAAAACACACTAGGCTCTCTTATCACCTCCATCTCCCAGCTTACAGCTGCCATTTCACTTTTATGCTCTAAGATTGTCACCCCTTCTTGCACCGCTACTCCTTCCCAACTTCCCACGAGATGCACCTCGCCCCCTCACCCCAGTACAGCCAAGCTTAACCTATCATCGGGAAACTCTGTTAACTCACTCAAGCCCTTGAGCGCCACCCCTCCTCAACTGACATACCCTAGCAACCCCACTATCTACGCCATTCCGATCATCACCTCTGTCAGAACAAAGCATCCACCTAAACCCCCCCGAGCACCCCCTCATAAGTACAATATCCCGATCACCCTTCAGAGCCCTAGTGCCCCCGTCACCAAAACAGTCTTGACAGAGCTGCGCTGCATGCTTCACAACTGCAGATCTGCAGTAAAACACAAACTTGAAATCTCCGATACCATCACCCTTCATAATATTGACATGCTCTTCCTCACAGAGACCTGGTTCAAAGATACATCTCACTCTATATTTGATCTCCTATTACCCACAGGCTACTCTTTACTTAGGAATGACAGAACTGACAACACGGGGGAGGTGTTGCAGTCATCTTTAGAAACACCCTCCAACTCAAGGCCTCTCCTAACAGCTCCTCCAAAACCTTTGAATGCCTTTCTCTTGAGCTTCAATTGCAACACCGTTCACCCCTCAGATTCCATGTCATTTACCGCCCGCCTCGTAGTGGCCCTTCGTTTATGGATGAACTCACCGACTTCATCAGCGACCAATACTCGCGAAGTGACAATCAGACCTTCGTGGGTGACTTCAATCTCCACTGGGGAGTACCGCAAGACTCCTCTGCGAACTCACTGGCCACTTTCCTATCTACTAACGATCTTATCCAACACTGCACTGAATCAACCCATTCTAAGGGCGCAATCCTGGACCTTGTTATATCTAAAGCAGGCATGCTTTCTACCACTACCCCAATTCATGTAGATTGGTCTGACCACCTCCTCATCCCATTCTCTCTTCAACTTTCACACTCTATAACTCTTGGCCAACCCAAGAGGGCCATCTCATGGTTCCGGGATGCAAAAAATATTGATGTCGGTCCCCTCTGTGAATCAGCTTTGCTATCCCTTCCAAGGCTCGACCCGAACCTAGATGTTGACGAACTCACCTCTCAAAGCCTCACAGTTCTTGCAGCTGAAATTAATAAAGTCGCTCCACTCAAAAGCAAAAGGTTAAGGCCCACTCCCTCAGCACCTTGGTTCAACAAATCCCTTTATGAGGAAAGGAAGCAGCTAAGATCCCTGGAGAAACAATGGAGGCAAGTGCCCTCCTCCGACAATCTGGCCAAGCTTCGCTCAGCAAGATCCAAGTACCACAAGCACATCTTCCTTGGGAAAGCGACACACTTCAAAACCCTCCTTGATTCCGCCAAAAATAGACCCAAAAAACTATTTGATCTCATCAAAATGCCTAACTGCTCTCCCCCAACCTCCAAGGTGGATGATTCTACAAAGAGAGCAGCGGATTTTGCTATTTTCTTCGATGAAAAAGTGAAATCACTTGTGGATCAGGTCGCTCATCCTACCCCTCCAGAGGAGCGCAAATCCTTAGCCATTTGGCAGAGCTTTGACCCTATATCTGAAGATGCCCTTCTCAAGTGCATACGAGAAACGAAGCCATCCAACCATTCTCTTGACCCTATCCCCAGTGCCATTGCCATTGACTTCTATACCCATTCCCTCTCCTATTGGACCACTCTGATCAACCTCTCCCTCTGGCAAGGCTCCCTTCCTGCCTCCTTCAAAACTGGGCAGGTCACCCCTCTTCTGAAAAAACCCACTGCTGATGCGAATGACCTCAACAACTTCCGCCCCATCACTAACCTTCCCTTTCTGGCGAAGATCACAGAAAGATGTGTAGCAAAACAACTCTCCTGTCATATCAAGGACAATGACCTTCTAGACCACTGTCAGTCCGGCTTCATCCAAAACTGCAGCACTGAAACAGCCCTACTGCAAGTGGTTGATGACGCGTTGAGGATACTCGATTCAGGGGGGTCCTGTCTGCTAATTCTCCTTGACCTTTCCGCAGCCTTTGACACTGTCAATCACAATACCCTCCTCAATATTCTTCAACAGAGAATGGGCATGGAGGGCACTGTGCTTAAATGGTTTGCATCCTTCCTTTCTGGCAGATCCCAAATGATCAAAATAGCGAACAGTCTTTCACCTCCTGTGGCGGTAGGTCAAGGTGTTCCCCAAGGCTCGATACTTGCTCCCACACTGTTCAATCTCTATTTAGAACCACTGGGAAATCTCCTAAGTAAATCCGGGATTCACTATCATCTTTATGCTGACGACACTCAACTCTACCTCAAGATTGCCTCTACTCACGATCTTTCCATCCTAAGCTCCACTCTCGACTCCATTCAAAACTGGATGTCAACTCATCAACTGATTCTGAATCCCCCCAAAACTGAATTCCTCCTCTTCTCCTCCTCACTCTCTCCTCCCCCGGTTCAATCATGGATGGATCAGATGAATCTACTGAACAATAAACCCATCATTGTCGACAGCGCCAAATCCCTTGGTGTCATACTAGACAAAAAACTTAATCTAATTCCCCACATCAATTCCATTGCGAAATCAGCTCGATACCAACTGCGCCTTCTTTGGGGAATCCGTTGCTTCTTCGCAGAGCGGGACCTTATAACCCTGGTGCAAGCACTGGTCCTCTCCAGACTCGACTACTGCAATTCTCTTCTTACTGGCCTCCCCAAATCCCACGTGTCCCCACTTAAGTCTATTTTCCACTCAGCAACTCGTTTCATTTATGGGGCCAAAAGAAGCGATCACATCACACCGATGTTATCTACCCTCCGCTGGCTTCCCTTGGAGGCTAGAGCTATCTACAAGACCGCTTGTATCACCCACAAAGCCCTGCACTCCTCTTCTCCTCTCTACCTGGCGAATAAACTGAAACTCTCTGGAGGTTCTAGACCTTCACGCAATGCGGAGAATCTACTGCTTGAACCTCCCACTTTCAAGAAGGAAAGAACGATGGCCCAATCATTTTCAGGCAACGCAGTGAGAATCTGGAACTCATTGCCGCCTCAGCTCCGGACCAGAGCCTCCTCCCAGGCCTTTAAAAGGGACCTCAAAGCTCTCCTCCTCCAGAGACACCTCCAAAAGTAACTCTCTTCTGTCTGTAGGAAGATCTCCCACTACTGATAATTTCTACTTCTCATGTCCATGGAAGTGCCTTCCCAGTGTGTTCTTGCGGTTAGAGTGTTTGCCTTTTATTGCAGTATTATCCATGTACTTGTGTTTGGTACCCTCTTGCAACTTGCACTCACCACTTTGCCCCTGTAACACACGGTTTGCTTCCTCTCACAGGTTTTTTACCTTTGATACTTGCACAAGTGCCACTTTTGCCTACGTAATCGTTTGTTCTTGTGCTTGAGTGTGTAACATATACTGCAGTATTACACCACAAATTATACTCTATTTTCTCTTGTGGCCTGCACACTTGTCACTTTTCCCTCCTGAGCACTTTTTACTACCGCATGTATTTTTGGTAGCCCACATTTTTACTACCTCATGTATTTTGTTTGCTCACAAGTGTCACAATTACCTTGTCTACCTCATGTATTTTTGGTTTCTCACAATTTTTACTACCTCATGTATTCTTGGTTGCTCACAATTATCACTTTACCGTATGTAACATAACGAATGCCTCTGCAATCTGTTGCTCGTGTAACGTTCTCAGTTTGTATCTTTTCTGTTCCTATTGTGAAGCGCTCTGACACCTTCGGGTAAAGTCCGCGCTATATAAAATTGCATAAATAAATAAATAAATAAATAAGTACAGAGAGAGCACGTTCCTATATAAATATGTAGAGATGCATGGAGGTCAGGGGGAGCTCGGTGGAGCCAGAGAACTCAACTGTCAGGTGCAGATTCAAAACAAGCATAAGTTCTGTGTATAGATAACTATTCATTTTAAGGATATCTATTTTGCCAACCTGCTATTAGATTACATACAGCAAACAGCAAAATGACTCAAAGCGAGGCCACTGCTTTACAAGGTGTGACAATACTGCCATCTAGTGGTACACATTAACAACATTACAATAAAATAGAATAAGACCGCAGGTTTCAGAGACCTTACTTTAAGATGAAATGGTATATAAATGCAAATGCAAAAAAGAAAGCGGATACGGTGAAAATTCTGCAGTGTGGGTTAGTCTTTTTTCTATATTCATTGTTCATGTGCGTGTGCATGCTAGCTGTTACCTAGCATGCACGCTGTATTTGTACTGAAATCGATGTTCTGTGTTCCTTCTCCATGGTTGCCAACTCCAGCTCAGCCAGTTGGAGTTGGGAACTGATGGAGAGAGGACTCCCAGGACATGGGTTCTTATTTCTAATAAAGCAAGTTGTTATTTCATAAAACGTAGAACTGCTTCAGAGCCTGCTTTGTGTGGCACAACCCATCTCTTCAGTCTCCCTCTCATTAAGTAGGGCTCCTGACTATTATTCTTCAGAAAATGTTATGTTACAATCAAATCCAAATTATAACAAAAAAGTTTTTTTAAATGTGTCCTTAAACCGAAGATAAGACAACCACCTCTGTTCATATTGTTCTTTATACTGTGATTTCAGATACATCGATTGGGCTTCCGGTCAAGAACTGCTGTCATCCCCAGCAAAAAGGAAACGACAACCGCGGCCAGAGATAAGATCTCACCCTTTGCAGGAGGAGATAGTACACTACCTATGGCTATTCCCAGTAGTAATCCAGGCACAGCTGGCAATAAACTGCTCACCACAGATAGTATTTCACCCCAGCTTTTCTTATTACAGAACAATTTCTGGCTCCCATTTTTTCTGTAGCATGTTTGTGTTTAGTTGGTGTTCAAATGTGTCCTGGAAAGCCTAATGCTCAGTCATGGTCTCAATGGTAACTGTGGTCGAGCAGTCAAAGATCCCTCGGAGGGGTGGGAGGGGTGTACAAATACAGGCAATGGAACATGAATCAAAACTCAGAATTCAAGCAGTATGAGCAATAAATCGATGTCCAACCAAATACTTGCTTTTATAAGAACAATCGTGTTTTATTTCTAACACTACACATGCAATTAAGTACAACATTCAGAACCAACAACACAATCCCTCTTGAGGTCGGGGCTCTAGTAGTTGTCAGGCAAATCCCTGTCCCACCCTCCTTTGTGTAATGGGTTCAGGTTATTCCCCATTCACTGGTGGCCACATCAAGGAATGCAAACTGTTAGGCCATACTCAAGAGTTTTCCATTTGACTCTTTAGGAACTTAGTCAAAAGTGTCTATGGTGATGCAGCACCTTTAGCTGTGAGTTCTCCAGGGCTCAATTGACCCAGTTCACTTCTTATCTGCTCTAACAGCAGGGGAGAGTTCAGCAATGCAGTGGGCGCCTTCAATGTGCACCTGTGACTCCTTCTCAGTTCAGAGAAGTCAGGCTGCTCCCGGACCATGCTGCAGCTCCCAGCAGTGCAGGCTCTCTCTCCTGAGTGGCACTGCTGGAGGTATTTTAGTTGGTGGTAAGTTGACATTCCTCAACCAGGGATGGAGGAATCCTTTGTTCAGCTCCTGACTGGAGCTATTGAGGATGCAGTGTCATCCACGGTGTCTCCGGCAGTCCTTTGTGGTGAGTCGGGGGCATATCCCTTGCAGTTTAGGTCCAACCTGTGGGTCGTAGCCTTAGTCTCTCATTTGGGTGGAGACCTGAAACCATTGGCAACATTGATACCAGCAGCCACTCCAGGCATACAAGGTTGCCAAGGTATGTGTTTATACTGGTGCAAGCTCTTTCAGCCTAAGTGCCCTGGCCCAGTTACAAGTCTTTGCACTCCTTGAAGTGGTACTTTACCAACAGCCCCATCTGGCATATGGGGTCACCGCAGCATGGCGGTATGGGCATAGCAAGACCTGCATGTCGCTCAACATCAACACGTGACTATGTCTACATCGGCCGTCACCTGATATCCAACGATCGCCCAAAATAATCCTATATATGGGCCATGGCCCAAAAAGTGCGCAGCAAAATCCTCACACCTCGCACAGGGAATCCTCATGGTAGAGCTCCTCACTGTACCTTTCTCCCTCCAACACTCTCCTCCTCCTCACAGGGCAAACAGGTCTTGGAGAGCAGGCATGCATTGGTGCTCCAGGGCAGGTAGTGTTGGTTTCCCTGGGTGATGTCCTGTCACCCAGCAACAAGACTAGCAGGCCTTGACACCCAGCCTTGGTCGCAAGCAGAAGTTGTGCAGAGCTTCCCCATCTCACACATCCTGTCTGGCTGCTTGGCTGATGAGACATTTTTGGGGACTGAACATCCCCTTCCTATAGTCCTTTTCCAGATACCAACCGTGATTTAGGGCCTAGGCCTTTTACGTTTTGTGTTGGGGTTCTGCTTATTTTGAAGTGGGCACTTCACACTTTCTTTTTTCTTCATGAAAGATGTCTGCCACAACAGGCATGATTCCAGAGCTGACACGATTCATTGGAGTGACCAGAGTTCACACCTGGATGACAACCACAGTGATATGTACATCAAAAGGTTAACACCAGACACTCAGCACTGCTAGGTATGATTTACTTATCTGAACCATTTTCCTTCCTGAGATGTGTCCAGGCCCCTTCCTTGTTATCTATCACTGAATCAAAGAGCAGTCTTTTTCAAGTGTAAAGGGAGTCTTTTAGTTTTCCCCCTAGGAGGGTGTTTCACCCAGCTCACAGTAATGAGCAATACACATCCTCTCCTCCCCATGTCTTCACCAGGCACAGCATGGGCTTCCCAAAATGGAACCCAGGGTCCGCCATACAATGTACCATTGCAGGCACACTCACTCAGTGTACATTCATAGCACACATTCTGTTCAGCACTAATACCTCTATGCATTGTAACCTCACATGTACACATTCATCCAGCACACACAGTCAGTGTGCACGCACTGTTGAGCATTGAAGCTTTTCTATATTCAACCAGGGTGTGTGACTTTAACACACACACACGCTCCCTATGTGCAGCTCTACATCTCTCCTGTAATATATTCCTCCCAGGCATACATACAACCAGTACATGCACTAACCACACATGCACTACACAGTCCTGTTTCTAGATATTATTGCTACCTCTGTACCATGCTATTTTGAGTTTCCATGGATCAGTGGGGAATAACATATGGGCCCTGAAATAAACGGGCCATTTCCAGTGTGGCAATCCTGAATTTTAATCCTGTGTTTTGCACACATATTCCTCCTGCTTTTAGATGGTAGGATTTGTGAACAGAAACACACGTAGAGTTACCTTGTACAAGTGACGTTACCTTGTACAAGTCCACACCTGGTCAACTCATAATCATACTGGGTGGTACTTCCAGTGTAGCTAACCCTCTGTACCACTCACAATGAGGCCCTACATTAACTATTTGTAAAAAAGTGGATTATTCATTTGGGAAGGGTACACTTGCAAACTGAATAAACAAACCCTGGATAGGTCTCATTGCAGCTCTATGAAAAAGTGAGCTCAAACCAAGGTAAAATTTTGAGCTAATTTCATGCAGCATCAACAGTTTTAAAGTCCAGAAAACATCTCAATAAGATTCTCAAACAACTTAGAAAATAAAGTAAAAATTGAATAAACAAATGGACACCAACACAATCACAGACTGATGAAGGGGAAACAGATATTATGTTTGACGTTTTAAGACAAAAACCCTCTAGAAAATACAAAGTGCCAAGTGTCAGTGTGCGGTCAACAGGGACATAGGTGAGAATTCAGACTGACAGTGATGGAACAGTCCTCAGCTACACCAAGTAGGTCTCAGAGGTTAAAGTTTTATTCTCAGATTTAGCCTACTTTTTGGAACTCAAAGTTGTCCAGCGGGTGAGGTCAGAAGCTGGAGAGGATACATTGAATTCAGAAAAACCACTGAATCAGTTGGCCTAAATGCCCAAAGCGCTGAGCAGGACATACCTAAATTCCATAGCCACCGAGGCTGCTTCATCACTAGGTTAGATTTGTTGTGTCACCCAGATCCAAAGCTTTACCTTCGTTCTCAAAATCCACCAGCAGGATGGAGACTATAACTGAGCAGGTATCCATAAGGCCAGATACCTTTACCTTCAGCCCCTAATGCACCACTTGTCTGGCATCGAATCAATATATGCAATATGCTTTCATTCTTAAAAGTAATTGCAGCATTACCTCTCTGAGCTTCTGACCCCAAAACCTTAAACTCGCCTAGCCTTCCAGATCTTTGTCTGGGTGAAGTGAATCGTTAAATAAAATAGGTATGCCCTACACTTGCACTGCATAGTTTAGTTAAAAAGGTGAATTTGTGCTAGGGAATACAAATTCATGCAATCATCTTGGCCTAAATTCTAAATTCCCTCTTAGTTACTGTTGGACTTGGCCCTTTTTGCTGGGTCATCCCTAAACGTTTTGCCTTTCTCCTAGCCATTTTTCTGACATGGTGTTGGTGGTTTTAGGACTCTGGGCACTTTAGCACTGCTGTCCAGTGTAAAGTGTATGCACTCTCTGTGTTAACTATGGTAAGATTGGTCTACACCTGTTTCACCTATTTGATTTACCTGTCAGTCCCTTGTAAAGTGATATCTCATATACCCAGGGCTGGTAAATTAAATGCTACTGGTGGGCTGGCAGCGCTGATTGCGTCACCCACCAAAAGTAGCCTTTCAAACCTATCCCAGGCCTCTGTCATTGCAGGATGGGTGCGCGCAGTGTTACTGCCACTGTGATGTGGCACCTAAAATGTGTGCCATGTCCATGACCCCCTTTTTTACTACATATCAGTCACCCCTAAGGTAGGCCCTAGCTAGCCCTATGGACAGGGTGCATTGTAGGTAAAAGATAGGACATGTACCTTAAGTGTGTGACAAGTCCTGGTAGTGACAAACAGCCATTTTGGTTTATCACTTCTGTGGGGCTGCCCTCCCATAGGAATGCATTGGGGAATTCCCTGATAAGTGTTTCAGTGGTAATTCCTGATATGAGAGGAGCAGCGTGGTCAAGTTTAGTGCATGCACACTTTTTTCTGCAAACTACTTGCAAACATTCTTAACATTCTTTTAAAAACACTTGATCATCATTATTATATGACATTTAAAGTATAATTAAATTGCTGTACAGCCTCAATGTATGTAAGGATAAAATTATTTCTTAGAAAATATTCTTTAAAAGCGTACCTGAAAGTTCCATCTACAAATGCAATTAGGAGGATAGAAGCTAGGAAAATATGGGCTTAATATTTTTCCCTGGAATCCATTCATTTCCTTCGTTGATATCAAATCTCTGCATTCTAATCAAAGAAAAATACAACTGTTTTTCAACTTTATATTTATCTCTGATAATATATTTAAATATCATAATTTGGAAATTATTCTGATTCCCTATCAAACAATGAAATTACTCACATAGGATATGTAACAAATTATAAAATGTTCAAACAATCAAAAGACAAAAACACAATTTCAATTAAAATGTGGTATAAATTCACACATGTGCTAGGTCAGTACTTCCAAAACTTTTTGGAACCACTACCCAATTTTTAGAATGACAAACCTTTTCGACCTACCTAGCTTTAATGGACAAGAGGCGTACAGGTTTCAATGTGACTAAAGCACCGTGTGGTAGCGCACTGTCATTTATAGACTGTAGACTTTCCTTTGAAATCGACATTAAATTTGCACAGAATACAGTTTTACTGATGAAACTATATGGCACGCCTCCAGGTGTCTAGTTTTCAGGCATGTTTAGGCTTGGTAGGTTTCCGTAGAAGGCCGTTGAGCCCAGGACCAAAAACGCAGTTGCCCCTTTGGCAAAAACAGGTTGTTTTTTGATGGATAATTTTGATGTCTTCACAAGACATTTTGGGCTTTTCCCTGTAGAGGGCACTTGGCCCACCCACACAAGTGAGGCAGCATTTTTATCAAGAGGCCTGAGGGGGGAACGCTGGGTGGTAGGAAATTTATTCCGGGCAGTGATCCCAGAACTTCCCAATACAGAAATGTGAGGAAAAATGTATTTTGTAAACTAAATTTGAGAGTTGCAGGGGATTCTGTGTAAGAAAATGTTGGGGGATCCACTCAAGCCACACCTCCCTGGACTCCCCAGGGTGTCTAGCTTTCAGACATTTCTGGGTTTGGTAGGTTTCACTAGATGGCCGCTGAGTCCAGGACCAAAACGCAGGTGCCCCCCTTGCAAAACCAGGTCATATTGTGATAGATAATTTTGATATCTCCACAATATGTTTTGGACCCTTCCCTGTCGTGGGCATTTGGCCCGCCCACATAAGTGAGGTAGCATTTTTTATTGGGAATGCTGAGTGGTAGGAATTTGTGTCGGCCCGGTGATCCCACAACTTTTGCACACGGATATGTGAGGAAACAATATGTTTTTTTCAATGAATCAAATTTACACAGGCTTCTGGGTAAGTAAACCTTGTGGGATCCATACAAAATACACCACATAATATTCCCCTAGTGACCTGTTTCCAAAAAGATCGGAGGGCAGAAGATGTTCACTACAGAGAGAGTATGCATTGACGGTAAAAAAACTAACATTATTGCACACCTATCCACTAGTTAATCACAGGTATAGTGGTCCGATTTCGCAAGAAATTTTTTCACCAATGACTTTAGGAAATACAATCTGTAAAAGTAATTGTTAATAATTTCAAGATCAGAATAAAGAACCACTGACTTACAGCTTGTGAGCTGTAAAGGCACCGCTTTACAGTCTTACAGTCCATTCACATGCCTTTAATTCGTCAGACACAAAATACCATTCACACTGCCAACTGTGGGCCCAAAAAAATACAAACAGTGCCATTCAAGGGCCCATTACTCTCATTTGTCAGCAAGACTAACACACCAATCACATCACCAAACACCCAAACATCAGACAACTGAAAAACACACCTCAAGCAAGTCAATAAACATACTGGCTATCAGCCACCAATACACCGCCAGTCCATGCACACCGCCAGTCAAGCGCCAGTCTACACACACCTCCCACCAAACACCAGTCCATGTACACTGCAAGGCAAGCAGCAGTCTACGCATTCCACCAAGCCAAGCACCAGTCTACACATACCACCAGCCAAACGTCAATCTACGCACATCACCAGCAAAGCCATGGTCCACATGCACCACCAGCCAAGTGCCAGTCCACACATACCGCCAGCCAAGCACCAGTCCACATGCACCACCAGTCAAGCGCCACTCTACACATACCACCAGCTAAACGCCTTTACACACAGACCATCAGCCGAAATCCAGTTTGCAAACACACAGAAACCTTTCCTGTTGTCTAGTGTTTTTCTGTCCCCCTTGGGAGCAGATGGGCATACAAATATGGCCAATCTGCCCTCAGAGGCAGAAAATGGCCACAATCTTTCCCAAATAAAGTAGAGTGACCCTTATCCAAGCAGCCACTCCCCGACGCATAAATATTTAACTCCGTGGTGTCTATGACTTTCTGCCCCCGTTAAGAATATTGTCAATCTGACCCCAAAGGGGGCAGAAACTGCTAAAATATGTGGCCAAATAAAAGGGGAGCGACCCCTGCCAAAGAAGCAGCTCCCCTTTTTACACAAACAATTATCCCTGGCATCTAGGGGGTTTCTGCCCCCTTTGGGGGCAGATAGGCCTAGAAAAATGGCTGATCTGTCCCCAAAGGGGGCAAAATGGCCAAAATCATTTCCCTAGAAATGAGGGAATCACCCTTGCCTAAGGGGCCCCTCCCCAAAGCCAAAGAAAGTCCCTTGTGACCTACAGGGTGCAGTCCTGCTGTGCGATCGCAGCCCCACCCACGATCACACAACAGAAATATACTGCAAAGAGACACTGGGGGAAAGGAAAAGCTCTTTCCTTCCCCCGGTGCCTCTCGGCTTTCCCTAAACCCTCCCGAGAGAGGTAAAACACTTACTTCTCTGATGTGCTGAAAGCAAACAGCTTCCAGCGGGTCCCCAGGATGTTCAGATCGCAATGGGGGGGGTCGGGTGGTACAGTGGCGTAACAAAACTTGAGGGGGCCCCCCTGCAAAGTGCAAGGAGGGGAGTGAGGTTCCGTGACAATTGTAAGTGGTGCATTCGACTCGCACGAATATAGTCGAGTCTGGTATCTATGAACCGCAAATGACGAGTTTAGTGGGTGTACGCAGTTTCGCTGTGCTAACCTAAACCGTTCGTCTGTTACGTGGGTATTTCTATCTGTACCCACGGGTTCCATCTTAGATACGGCATCCATTTTGTCTCTTGCCCTCAAGTAGCCAGCGAACGGACGTTGTCCGCTTCGCGACCCTGGGACTCCCAAGATATTTTGCGGAAGACACATGTCTTTTGTAAGTGTCTTTATGATGAGGGGGATGCCACTGTAAAGCAGATGGCGCCGCTCGAGGCTCATCTTGCCGCACGGACTTATTGTCTCAGCCGTGCATCTCATTAGGCACGTCCCTTTGATGCCTGTATCTCGTGTTTCCCGATACCTCCCCTTTTACACCCTTTCCGATCTCCCCACTGTTTCCCTCTTCCTCTGCACCTGTCTTTGTTCCTATTTTCGATCTGTTTTACTGCCGATTGGAATGCACTAATGTTGGGAAGATGGGTTTTTACAGTTGGGAACCGCCAAATGTTTCCGCACTTATGTCTCGGACCTTGTGCGTTTCAAAGTGACCAAAACGACCCCTCTGGGGGATGATTGTGGGAACCGGGTCATAAACTTTTGTGTTCAATGTAACTCTATGGGGAAATTGTGTATAAAATGAGCGATCCACAGAACCAATTTGAAGCAGTCTCCCCAAGTTGCACGAGTTGTACTTGTCGTGATTTCTGTGTTCCCTGCAGCAAATAAACCTTGAATCTTTGACGTCCAAGGAAGTGTCCCGTGTCTCTGTGATTCGTACGTCGGAGCAGGTTACCCACGAAGGTTTCAGGTGTTGTGCCCTGGCACCGCTGGGTTCTAAATAACCCAGTCCTTCAGTTGGCGCCCAACGTGGGGCTGCATTAGTGGTACCGGTCCAAGCCCGACGATCGTGAGGAACTTCGTGTGAAATCTCCGAGGGAAGGTGCACTCCGCTTCATCGATCCTGTTGTCGAAATAAGTGGCCCGAAGACTTTTCCCGCGAAGATTCCCGCCTCCTGACGGCTGCGACGGACTGCTGCCCTGACTGTAGACCTGTTTTGGCGCCTGGTGTAGACCTTGGTAGAGCGAGACGATTGACGGGCCTTCCTGGAGACGCCATCGATCTTTGAGTTAAGTATTTGTGGGTCGCTCCCAGAGTTCTTGGTTGTTGACACTTTAGCAAGTGTTCTTGTTGTTGACGCTGTGTGGGTGTTTTTGTCGGTGACACTTTGCTAGCGTCCTTTGTTGTGTTGTTTGACGACTGCAGCCGCCAAAAACCGAGGGTTTTGTTCTTTGCTGGGACTTGGTAAATCCCGTAACCCTTGAAGTTTGTGAAACTCGGCTAGTGTGCAAGATGCCTGGTCGCAGTGCTTTGTTTAGTTGTTTCAGACCTTGTGGTACGGATTCCCGACTGGAGGACTCGTGTCCGATACCTCCGGTTGGAACTCCCACTTATGAACTGTACAGTAAACATGGGCTCGGCCCGATTACTTTTAACGACTACTGGATCAAATACACGAAGAAGGACGGCGACCTTCGTTGGCCACCTCATGGTAGCTTCGAGGCCCCGATCTTAGATAATCTAGAGATTAAATTGTTCGAAAGAAAGTCAAGGCCGGCCATGTTTGATGCCTTTCGGTTGTGGCGTAAAGAAGCCCGACAGAAAGAAATCAGACAAACTAAACGTAATCAGCGAGATAATGTTGCTACCATAGTGAAGAAAGCAGAGCAATTTCAGCGTGATAAGGAGGTTAAGGATAAGGAAGTGTTTGACAGACTACAGCGTATGACCGTAGATAAATGTTATCCCGCTTTGCCTACGGAGCCGGAAAAGAAGGAAGAGGCAGTTGAGGATCCTTTAATGTCCTATCTTATGAAGTCGCCACCTCCGTACGTACAGGGTACCGCAGCTCCTGTGGTTCCTGCCGTACCTATTCTTCCGCCTATTCTTCCTCCGCCTGTTCCTCAACCTGCACCCGCTCTTCCGACTGTTCCTGCTCCGTTGCCTACTGCTATCCCTACTGCTCCTCCGCTTCCACATACTCCTGCTCCCGCTATTGCTCCTGTTCTGTTAACTCCTGCTGTCGCTACTGTTTCTACTCCTTCACTTGTTAGTCCTGTGTCCTATACTTCTCCCTCTACTCGTTCTCGTACTACCCCTCTTGCGGCTAGCTTCTTTCATTCGCTCGGACCTGTTCATGGGTCCGCTGGTTCTGATGGTCCTCAGAGACGTAGTCAGCTTCCTGGTAACAGAGAACGTGTTGCGCTATATAATATGGCGATGGGTTGGATGGTAAACCCTCTTAGAAGTCCACCTCGTGTTGTCCTCGAAACATTTTGTCAATTCAATATACCAACCCAGAGATATGTGTTTGATGAAATGTGTAAGTTCCTTCGCGAACAGATAGCGGCCGATGCGCCTGACGAGGTGCTGACCGCCCTGTCTGATCTTCAGCTTCAGTTCTCTAATGGACTGATAGTGGATACCAACGTTCGACGTGCTGTTGAGCGGTTGCTATCTTTTCGTCCCACTCCGATACCTCATGCATTGTTTGTTGAGGATATTGAAAGACAGCCAGATGAGTCTGGCCAATATCCCATGCGTGAAGTTCCACCAGTGTGGATGCCAGGTGATGCTACTGCTATTCCTATTGTTCCGCCGCATTTCCAGAGAGTATGGATACATCTCCCATGGAAACGCTCGGAAGTGTTGCAGGTGAAGCAATCTTTGCCTGATCCCCGCAAAAATCCTACAGGGTATTACAAAGAATTATCGCAGCTTGTAGACGCTACGATAATGAATCTTGCCGATATCGATATGTTGTTCGGCAATGTCGTACCGCAACCGGTATGGGCTAAGATTCGGCAGGAAAATCATCCGAATGAATTAGGTGGTGATTGGGCTGCCATTGTAGCGTCGGATAATTTGCAAACTGGTGGAGCTAAACCTGAGCAGATGATTACTGCTCTTCCTCAACGAATAATAGCGTTAATGAAAACCCTCATGCCAGCTATGAGGGTGAACTGGGACAAATTGTCAGCTTGTAAGCAAAAGAAGGACAAGAGTGTTTCCGACTTCTTCACGAGGTTCGAGGAAGCATTCATTGACTATAGTGGACAGGATATGGGTACGGAAGGGGGTCAGCGATTGTTTGTGGATAAATTTGTTTCGAACTTACTGCCCGATTTGAGCAATAAATTAAAGAATTCGGAAAGTGCATGGGCCGTTTCTACCTCAGCTCAGATATTGGCTACAGCACAATATTATGAGAATAGAGAGAAAGAGGAGAATGACCGTGCTGATAAAAAGACGAAAGAACTGAAAACTAAAGTGTTGTTGCAACAAGCGTATCCTCCGCGTTCCAATCAGAATGCGTCTCAACAGAATAGATCGCAGTCGCAATCGAATCGATCGCAGCCGCGTAATGATTCCTCCTCCCAAAGATCATCGTTAGGGTACAATCAATGTGCTTATTGTAGACAGGAGGGACACATTAAATTCAATTGCCCTGTTCTGAATGATCGTAATAGTGGTAATTCATCTAGAGGAGGTCGTGGTGGTTCGCAGCAGACATCACGTGGTAGGGGTCGTGGTGCTCAGAATGATCGTTCTGATAATTCCTCTAATTCTAATAATTGTTTCGATCAACGTGGATCCTCGCAAGGACGATCTGCGCAGTACAATGTAGACGATTATTACGTCGATCAGGGAACTGACGACAGTAATTACTAGGACAGCCAAAGACAAGGAGAGGGAGTGGTATCAGTTCCGGTTGATCAGAGAGGGCCTTACGTCGCAGTTGCTACATCGGGCGTCGTTGAGCCTTTTCTGTTGGACACTGGTGCAGCGAAAAGTTCTATCATGCATTCGAAACTCCCTGGCGCACCTTTGTCTGGCTTAACAAATGTTTCCGTTGGATTCTCTGGCGCCCCCGTTAGCAATCCAGTTTCGCGCCCTTTGCCCCTTACAATTGGGCCACGTGAGCTTCGAGCTCCGTTAATTTTAACTACGGGTTGTGGTGAAAATCTTTTGGGCCTGAATTTGCTTAAACGATTGTATGCAACTTTGTATTGTTCTCCTGCGGGTGTAAAGCTTACGTTAGGAGAGAGGGTTGTCTCTCCTATGTATTTGTCTCTCGATAAGCTTCCACCGGAATTGAGTTCTCTTCCTGCGTCTTTGTGGGCAACGGGTCCAAATGACGTGGGCCTGCTTGACATCTCCCCTTATGTTGTTCAGTTGAAATCTAATGTGCGATTGCCACGTATTCCCCAGTATCGTATCTCTCTTGATGGTGAACGAGCACTGTTAGCGATCATTTATGATCTGATCGAGAAAGACGTTATTGAAGAGACTCGGGGAAACGTGTGCAACAGTCCTGTACTGCCCATTCTTAAACGTACTGATCCTTCAAAACCGCCTGTTTATCGCTTTGTTATCGATTTACGGGAGGTGAATACAATTGTGGTTCCTCAATTCCCTGTTGTGCCTGACATCACGGCGCTACTGACTCTGATTCCAGCCTCTGCATCGTGGTTTTCGGTGATTGACTTGAAAAATGCGTTTTTCAGCATCCCGATTGCCGAGGAGAGCAGAGACCTTTTCGGTTTCTCTCTCGGTGGACGCAGCTTCCGGTTCAAACGCGCTCCTCAGGGCTACTGTGAAAGTCCATCGATTTACAGTCAAGCCTTGAAGGGTCAACTGGATGCGTTTAGGTTGCCGGTTGGTGCGGCCTTAATCCAATACGTCGACGACTTATTGGTGGCTGCTGATACTCAGGACATTTGCAAAATTGCTACGGTATCGTTGCTGCGACATCTCTGTGAGTTGAATCATAAGGTGTCCCCTTCTAAACTCCAATATTGTTGTCAAGAAGTAACCTATCTAGGTCACTTATTGTCAAAGGAGGGAAGGAGGTTGACCCCAGAGAGGATTGCAGCGATTGCGCGAATGGCTGTGCCAAACACCCAAAGAAAAGTGCGTGCCTTCCTAGGTATCACGTCGTACTGCAGGCAATGGATTCCTAATTTTTCATTGCTAGCGAAACCATTGGTGGCTCTTACGTGCAAGGATGTTTCAACTCCTTTACCATGGACGGACGAATGTCAGAAAAGTTTTTCTGAACTGCGTGATTCATTGTGTTCGGCTCCTGTGTTGGGTACTCCTGACTACAGTAAGCCGTTTACATTATATGTTCACGAGAGGGAAGGTTGTGCTTTGAGTGTCTTAACGCAACCTTTTGGTGGTAAACAGCGTCCATGTGCATATTTTTCCTCGACCTTGGACCCAGTAGCTAGAGCATTGCCGAGTTGTTTGAGAGCAACTGCGGCAGCTGCGGTCTCCATCCGACAATCAGCAGGATTGGTCATGGACAATATGCTTACGGTGATGGTTCCGCATGCAGTCGATACTCTTTTGAATCGTACGAAAACTCAGCACTTGACGAGTGCGAGGTTGTCTGGGTACGAGTTGACGCTTTTGGCAAGTCATATTCAGATAAAACGTTGTAATGTTCTGAACCCGGCAACTTTGTTACCAATTAGCGCAGAGTCAGATGAAGTAGCAGAACATGATTGCTACTTGAGGACAGAGGAAGAAACAAAAGGTCGAGTGGACCTTAAAAACACCCCATTGGAAGATCCGGATGGTACATTGTATGTGGATGGGTCATGTTTTAAGTTGCCGAATGGCGATGTGACTACCGCTTATGCTGTTGTAACGTTGAATACTGTTGTTGAGACTGCAAGGTTGAATCAGAATTCTGCCCAAGCTGTAGAATTGATCGCTCTCACTAGAGCGTGTGTGTTAGCAAAAGGGAAACGTGTGAATGTGTTTACCGACAGCCAATATGCGTTTGGCGTCGCACATAGTTTTGGACGATTGTGGAGAGAGAGAGGTTTCTTGACATCGCACGGTACGAAGATTCAGCATGGACAGCTTGTGAATGATCTTTTGGATGCACTGACGTTGCCTAAACAAGTAGCGATTGTTAAATGTAGCGCGCATCGTAAAGTGACGGATGATGTTGGTCGTGGTAATGCGTTTGCGGACGAGATTGCTAAGGAGACTGCCCGGAACCTTAGCACTCGAATGTATGTGACAAGTTCGGTTAGGTGGCCTACAGAATCGAGCATGTGTGAAGACACTATTGAAAGCGTGAAAGAAATTCAGAATGAGGCCACCGAGACTGAAAAGGTGAAGTGGAAAGAAAGCACGGGAAAGTTGGATGCGAATGGTTGTTGGATTGATTTGTCGGATCAGAAAAGATGGTTGTTGCCCGACGAGTATGTGCTGGCTGTTGTGACAATGGCGCATGGGCTAGCACATATTAGCGCGAAAGGTATTTGTAAGTTGTTGTCTCCTGTATGGAAGAATGATGGTATCACGAAATGTGCTGAACGTCTGGTGAAGAATTGTATGGTGTGCATGATGTACAACCCTGGCAAAGGAACCCCAACTCCTCCTGGCAGTTTTGCTCCCCCTTCATGTCCCTTTGAGGTGATCCAATTGGACTTCATCCATATGGAGCGATGCAATAACCTGAAATACGTTTTAGTTGTGGTTTGCGCATTCTCCCGATGGATCGAGGCCTATCCTCTCAAAGACAATACTGCTTTGTCTACTGCGAAAATCCTACTGAAGGAATATTTTCCTCGGTATGGAATGCCTAGAGTCGTGTGGTCAGATAACGGAAGTGAGTTTGTGGGTAGTGTGATGAAGAGTGTGTGTAAGGGCCTTGGAATTAATCAGAAATTCCACAGCGCCAATCATCCCCAGTCAGCTGGATTGGTTGAGGGGTATAACGGCACCCTTAAACTGAAACTAGCAAAGATTCAGGCTACGACTGGTCTTTCGTGGCCTGACGCTTTACCTTTAGCATTACTGTCAACTAGGGCGACTGTACACTCCCGAGTAGGGCTTAGTCCCTATGAAATAGTGTTCGGCCGTCCTGCGAATGTGTGGGGGGTTCCTAGGCCAGGAATGTTCTGTGATCTTGAGTACCCAATGTTGATCGATTACCTTCATGACTTGACTGCTAAACTGAGGTTAATTCACCAACAGGTTTACGACGCACTGCCGACGCAGACGGAGGGTCTAGGCCACCAGCTCCAGCCCGGAGATTGGGTGGTGACGCGGAATTTTTCGCGCAAGAACAATTTGGACCCGAGGTTTACTGGACCCTACCAGGTTCTCCTGGCCACGAGGACTGCTGTTCGTCTCGAGGGACGTAAGAATTGGGTGCATGCCACCCATACCAAAAGGGTCCCTATCCCTTTGCCGGCAGACCCGTGGGTGAGGAGAGGCATTGCATCAACTGAAACCGAAGGATTGTCGGCGTTTGTACCTTTCAGCGACGCACAGCCTGTTGGAGAATCCTCAGCGCAGCAGAAAGACACTGTTGAACATTTGTCAGCAAAAGACTCAAGACCAGAACACTCAACTGATCAGCAGGACGCTGTCTCTTCAACGGATCCTTTGTTCGACGAGCAGACACGTCCTGGGAAAACCCGATACTTTTTGCGATCTAGCACTAAAGACTAATAAAAGATCCTGCTTTGCTGTATTGACAACTGCATTATCCCGTTTTCCGTGATCAGTTTTGAACATTCATATTATTGTGATTATTCCTGTATATATACACTGAGCTTCATTCCTTATACTTTTGCTTCCACAGCCGAGAGACTTTGTTTTTGCATATATACATTGTGCATTAAAGGCCGTAGGGCCGCGCGCGCACTTCCTTCTGGATAGTAGGTCTTGACGCTAGGTTAAAGACCGTCGGTTCCTGGGAACTCCTAGGGATTGACTATTGCTACACAGAACGAAGTGCGTCAAGAAACGTTGCGGACGGTCGTAGGGAATGGCATTTTCGAAGCTGATGGAATTGGAGGAAGCCCAGCTACAGAGATTCAAGCTGCAACAACTTAGTCGTACGAAATGTTTTATATTTCAACTGTTTATGTTGTTTTTGACTGTTTCAGCATTCTTGGCGGGTGGGGTGTACTATATGATAACTGGTTTTCTATCTCCTGTGTTACCTACTCCTACACCTGATCCTAAACTTACCTCCACTGCATCTCCCCATTCTTTCCATATCTTACCTGAACACGAGCAGGCTAGACGTGCAGAATTCCGCAATAATTCCTTTATTCAGCTCCTTCATCAGCATCAGTTAGTGGTTAACACTACTAATTGTTGGGTGTGTGGGTTGATGCCACATACTACGGATAAGGGAATTCCATATCTGGTGTTACCGTATAGTTCCCAAGGGTCTGCTCGAGCATTTCAAACAATGTTTCGAAGCGCACTGGGTTTCCACCCCATTCGAGAACCACGTTCCCCCTACTCTGGTCCTACCTCGTATCAGAAACCTTTGTCGATAGCAATAGAGGACTTAGACAGCGATATCTATGATCCCTCGCTTATCCCCGAAGAAGAGGTACAAGCTTACAGGGTCCTGAGTAGAGGCGAGTATAGTGTGTTCACTAGTGAAAAGCAGCTTAAAAGCTCACCTCCGATATGGGTCGTACCCCACATTGGTAATTTTTGTCTCATGGGTCGTGGCCGAAGATCGCAAGCCCGACTTGGAGCAAGTGCTTGCACTGAAAATTACATTCTGCCAATGTTTTCGTCCCCTGTGTTCCTGGCCGCCAAGGGTACATACTTTATCTGCCATGATCGTGCATATGCATGGTTGCCCGCTGACTTCATGGGCTCATGCTTCATTGCAAATCTGTTGCCTCCGACGTTCACTGTAGATGCGATTATCATAAGACTAGAGTTGTGAGAGACGTAATTAGCGAAGAGGATACTGCCGGTCAAGAGGCAGGAGACTTTTTCAAGGGTTTCCTCCCGTTTTGGGGACCTATGGTTAATAGTAGGAACCTGAGACAGTTGACTCGAGTGGTAGAATCGACAGCTAATATTACTGCCAGTGCCCTTGGTAATATCACCACAGAACTCCAGGCGGATAGACTTATGACGTTACAAAACCGTATGGTTTTAGATGTCATCTTAGCAGATCGAGGTGGGGTATGTAAGGTGATCCATTCGAGCTGCTGCATTTTCATTCCAGATAATGCTCCAACTGTCTATCAAGCCATCTCTAAGTTGCATAAGATCTCTGAATCCATACACGTGGATGTAGGGGATTGGACGCTACTTGGGTGGTTTTGGGGCCTAATGTCGACTTGGGGTTGGAAGATTCTGATGATTATCGGGGTTGTCGTGGCGTTCCTGTTCACGTGTTGCCTTTGCGTGCAGTGCGGTTGTAGGAAGGGGGAGGCTCCAGTTGGCGCAGTGCAACACTAGCGACCAGCAGGGACTCTCTCTTCCTCGTCAGGGCTGAGGGTTACCTTCCAGACAACCTCTGCTTACCCTCTAGGTAGTGTGGCTTAAGCAGTCGTAGGCTAATCTTTGGGGCACATAGGGTTAAACACTTGCAACAGTACACCTTTACAACCAACCCACCACACAACGAGACCAGACTGTATTCTTGTAAAAATATATATCTTTATTTAGATTTTAAGCAGGCTTGTGAATACAGTCAATAACTTTATGAACACGGTTGCAAGTTACGTAATTCGGGTTACCACAGTTCTTATGGAAGTTCTCTTGAGGCCCGTAGGCCGGTGTTACTCAATGTTCTTGTGGAGCCGGCGGCTTCCAAGGGATCTGTCCCACGTAGCTTTGCCTTCCCGGGGTCGCTGATCGTTGCGGCTCTTCGGCCGAGCAGGTCACTGGTCGTCCGGGGCAGCGGTGTTCTGTGGCGGCAGGATCCTTTCCTCGTCGTCCGCTCCGACCCTGGAGGCGGCGGCTGTGCGCTGGTGACAAGTGGCAGTACGGTCCCCAAGTGCAGGACGTACCCAGCCAAATGTCGGTGCAGCTGTGGGCTCACAGCTGGGCTGTCGGGCAGGCTTACCGACCTTGCGGATTCTCGTAGGGCAGCTGTCCGTCCTTGCAGGTGAGTGACTGCTCGCTGTGCAGTCCCCTCGATAGCTCGGACCGGACGGGTCCTCCTTTGCTTTGCTCTCGGGCTCCCGGTGCAGTTGCGGTCACGGTGTTCGGGCCAGCGGTGGCTGGTCCTCACTTTGCTTCCGCTGTTGCTCTGGGCCCCGGTCACGGTGGTCGGGAGGTTGTTGATGCCTTAGAGGAGATTCCTCCGTCAGTGCCGCGGCGTTGGTCAGCACCCGCAGTCGCTTTCTTCCCAGGGGGGTAGCGTCCACTGGTCCTGGGACGCTGGTCAGGGGGCAAGTTCAGTTGCAAGCCCTCGGAGATCTCTTTGCAGAGTTTGGCACAAGTAGCACAAAAGTGTTTTCGCAGTCTTATTGTCTTCCTCTCCTTCAGCAGCAAGGCACCAGACACAGGCAAGAGTCAGCACCCTTCCTTGTCTCTCACGGTCCTTCTCGTAGGGCAGAGTCTTTCTGTGGCCCAAACCGGATCTAATTTTCAAGGAGCAGGGCTCCGTCTTTTATAGGCCAATTCTTTTGTTCTCGCAGGCCAGGGGGGCCTTTGCATAGCCACTCTCAGTTCTGGAGTACCCCCGCGGGTGTACTCCGGCTTCTGCTTTCAGTGTGAGGGGCAGGCGCATCAGACGCCCCACAGGAGGTGGAGCCAGCATTGTCCGGACAGGAGTGGTCAGAGTACCTTGTTGATGGGGGCTTCGCCCTTCCTGGGCCAGGTGCCGGCAGAGTCATCCGCCGCTCCCCAGGAGGGTGGAGCCAGCATTGTGGAGGTCGAGCACAGTGACAGTTCGGGTCAAGAGGCACTCCTACCTCCCACTAAGGTGTAATCTGCGCATTCACCACCTGTCATCCCTCCAGCCCTGTCACTCACACATCCCAGACAGTCAGATACACACCAGCAGAGGCGGCTGAAATGGTTAAGCCAGCAAATGCTAACTTTCTAAAAGTAGCAGTTGCAAACCCAGGATACTGAAATAAACTTGACTACAAGAAATATCTCATTATCCTGAGTTCAGGCATACTAAACATGACTCACTACCATGCTCCTTGAGCCTGCGGGGATTATAGGGTGTAATAACCCTCGCAGCTCAGCCTGGCCTAATGGAGCAGGTAGCCTTCAGTAGTGAAATACGGTCTCGGTGGTAAATCACTACTAGGACATGCCACGCACATCAGGGCTTGTCCTACCTTGCACCTACAACGCACCCTGCCCGCAGGCCTACCATAGGGGTGACTAATATGTAGTCAAGGGAAGGGTCGGTGCTGGCAAGTGGGGACACTTGCCCAGCTAGCGTGACAGTACGAGGCCGCACGCGGGTTCTGCGGTCGCAGTTCCCAGACACGTCTTTACGGCTGCTTCGGTGGGAGGCGCAACCGGCGCTGCAGGCCCACCAGCAGTATTGGCACCTACAAGCCCCGGCACTCTCTTGTGCGCTTTACTAGGGACTAACAGTAAATCCAATGCACCAATCATGGATACCAATCGTATATACAATTTACAGTAGGGAGCACTTGCACTGCGGCACGGATCAGCCGTGGCGCAGTGCCCTGAGTATCGGAAAACCAGCAAAACATCGGAGGCACATCAGCACAAAGTGGAAGGGAGACTCACGCCAAGGTGCCAGGTCTAACAGCGGTCCTGCCTTATGTGGCCTCTGTGCTACAACGTGTATGAGACAGCCGCCTGTTACCAATGGGACTCGGTTGGACAGAGCTATGCTACAACAACATCTAGATGGTCTGATGAATATCGAGTATGATTCCGACTAGTGCTTGCCTACATGAGGGCAAAAGGAGCGTCTGAGGTTCCGTGACAATTGTAAGTGGTGCATTCGACTCGCACGAATATAGTCTAGTCTGGTATCTATGAACCGCAAATGACGAGTTTAGTGGGTGTACGCAGTTTCGCTGTGCTAACCTAAACCGTTCGTCTGTTACGTGGGTATTTCTATCTGTACCCACGGGTTCCATCTTAGATACGGCATCCATTTTGTCTCTTGCCCTCAAGTAGCCAGCGAACGGACGTTGTCCGCTTCGCGACCCTGGGACTCCCAAGATATTTTGCGGAAGACACATGTCTTTTGTAAGTGTCTTTATGATGAGGGGGATGCCACTGTAAAGCAGATGGCGCCGCTCGAGGCTCATCTTGCCGCACTGACTTATTGTCTCAGCCGTGCATCTCATTAGGCACGTCCCTTTGATGCCTGTATCTCGTGTTTCCCGATACCTCCCCTTTTACACCCTTTCCGATCTCCCCACTGTTTCCCTCTTCCTCTGCACCTGTCTTTGTTCCTATTTTCGATCTGTTTTACTGCCGATTGGAATGCACTAATGTTGGGAAGATGGGTTTTTACAGTTGGGAACCGCCAAATGTTTCCGCACTTATGTCTCGGACCTTGTGCGTTTCAAAGTGACCAAAACGACCCCTCTGGGGGATGATTGTGGGAACCGGGTCATAAACTTTTGTGTTCAATGTAACTCTATGGGGAAATTGTGTATAAAATGAGCGATCCACAGAACCAATTTGAAGCAGTCTCCCCAAGTTGCACGAGTTGTACTTGTCGTGATTTCTGTGTTCCCTGCAGCAAATAAACCTTGAATCTTTGACGTCCAAGGAAGTGTCCCGTGTCTCTGTGATTCGTACGTCAGAGCAGGTTACCCACGAAGGTTTCAGGTGTTGTGCCCTGGCACCGCTGGGTTCTAAATAACCCAGTCCTTCAGGAGCCCCCACACTCCTGACCCAGTCAGGAACTCTCAGGCAGCGGCATGCCGTCCATGCACAGTGCTGGAAGGGGCCCCCGGGAGCTCAGCGCAACACCATGCCGCGTGGCTGCAGGGGTTATTGTTACACCACTGACGTACCTACATACAGCATGGGTGCCTTCATAACCAATACATTTCTTATACTGAATAAGAAGAAAATGTTCTCTAAAATACATTTCCTTCCAAAAGCCAAAACATTCCGCTTGCTCCCTCCTAAGTAAACTTAAGTAAAATTCCCTACTTTAAAACTCACCTGTGAGTCCTGAAGTGGGTCTGCCCCAATAAGTCCTCCCTCACTAAATAAAAAGATCACTCTTGAGTCTCCCCAGACACCCACCTAGCTTACAGTACCTCTACCGGCCGATATTCACCTATAAATAGGTGTCCCATCATAGTATTCACATCCATACATGACTCCTACCAAACTACCTCGCTGTAATCCTGAGTCGGTAGATGCCTACTTGCAACCAACACTCAAACGGAATTTTCCGAGCTACGACCAAACCTGGCAGTGAAGCATCTTGGTCCCGTTCCTTTCAGATACTAAGGCCACTAAACAGGAACTCTATTCCAGCCAACACTTGCTCAATCACTCGAGGACCTCAACTTACAAGAATTGTCTTAAATATCACATCTGCACTCCAGCCTTTCCATGAAATTGTGTATGTAGAGAGAAGCAGTGGGTCATTTTTAATAAATAAAAGCTCTGTGCTCCTTTCCTTTTCATGCGCAACATAGCAATGCTGCATTGTGCTTACAAATTATAAATCTGCCCCTAAGGCCCTTTTCGTGCAGGAAACACTTTTGTAGCTGCAAATTGTGTGATCACAGACAAGCAATAGCATAACGTTCACCAGTTAGTAGGTGTGCAAACTCTGCCCAATGACACAGGAATAGAGAATAGCACAAATTGTTACTCCTCATTCCTGCACATTCAAGCAACACATGCACAATTTGCTCCTGCTATTTACATTAGTTTTTTCTGTCACAAATTGTGGGTTCAAACTTACACAAACTGAGGACAGACAGTAATCTTGTTTTATTTACAAGCATGTTTGACACAAAATAAAATTTAGTGGCTCATAGTAATTGCGCATAACCACAAAATGTCAAAAAATAATATCAAAGGAACACGCTGGTAAATAGGGACTTTAAAACGCACAGCACATTGGCCAGAGTTTCCAACACAACAATTGCGACAGCCTCTAGCTGAAACAGTTATAATACATCATCCTAGCTCATATCATACAAGCAAGTTATGCATTTCATGTTTCAAAAATTTGAAATAATTGAAATGAAAGTTACAGGAATACATCTTATAACTTCCATGCAATGCTGCTTCATCATATGGCGCATCAGAGAGGTAATTTAGAGTAGTCTTAGGGCCTGATGCACAAGACTTCTTGCAGCACATTTACAGAGACAAGCCTCCCCCTTGCACCACAAAGGGCATTTTTCACAAAAAAGCATGTCTCCCAACTCACTATTAATGAAGCAGGAATCAGAGTGTGACTATGTGAAAACTAGCAAATGCTTGGATGGAGGCCCAGAGGAGACAGCAGACCTCCATCCCAGCATTCCAGTTCACAGAATGTCTGAATGGTGACCTCGAACCCAGGAGGAGACAGGGGTCACCATGCAAGGATATGGCTCTCTGTGACTGTGACCTCGGAGACAGCATGCAGTGGGTCTGGAGGACCGCTGTCTGCCACCATCTCACAAAGTCACCAGACAGCACATGCAATTTTGACAACTTAAACTTAGTCATCTTTGCCTGCAGGTAGGTGCTAATTATGTCATACGTTGCGCCTTGAAATTCGCCACAAACAGCATGTGCATTACAATAAGAATCATAAGAAGGGAGGTGGAGCTAAGTACTGTCCCAGAAGCAGCTCCTTCTGGACAGCAGTCTGATGTGAACCCAACATCACTGACTGCACAAGCAATCACAAAGGCCTGGAGTAATGATTCATATGCATTTCCGCAAAATGATCCCCTCTCCCCTGCAGAAAGTCAGGAGGGGCCCAGGTGTCTCACAGATCGCACAGATATTCATTAGTCATGGGCTTAATGGGGCCACACCTGAAGGATTACCCCTCCCTATGCCACAGGGGCCTACATTACGCCTCTGCCACGGGCATGAGGACATAGTGTACCTTTTGCTGGGCATTTGTCTGCCAGCGATGTCACATGCACAGTGTTGCTTTTCTGTGTGTTTTTTTCTGCTTTGGAAAGCAGAGTGGCTTTCCCGAGCTTTTTAATGTTTCTCATTCAATGCCAATGCACGCATTCTGCCGAACATGTGGCATGTCTTAAGGGCTGAGGGGGTCCCTACAAAATAAGGAACCGCGGGGGCTATGGGGACCTCTGTTATGCCCCTGCCTACACTATGCTAAATTCTACATCCAAATACACTACCCTACACAAAACAAACTCAACAACACTACCCTAATCCCTCAAATACTGCCCCACCACGACACTACCCCTTGCCCAAGACCTGTCCCTACACGCAAACACAGCCCTGCACTACCCCCCAACAATACCATAAACCCTAAATCACTACCCTACACTACTCAAACACCACCACACTACCCTAAACACTATAACACTACCACCTGCACGACCTCCCCCACCCCCAGTCCTGTCCCTACACTCTAACACTACCTGCACGACCCATGACACTACCCTAAACCCTAAAACACTACCCTACCCTACACTACACAAACACCACAACACTACCCTAATCCCTAAAACACTACCCCCCCCTGCATGACCCTCCCCCTTCCCCCAGTCCGCTCCCTACATTCCAACACTACCCTGCATGACACCCCAACACTACCCTGAACCCTAAAACACTACCCTACACTACACAAACACCACAACACTACCCTAAACCCTAAAACACTACCCCCTGCACGACCGTCCCCCTTCCCCCAGTCCGCTCCCTATACTCCAACCCTACCCTGCATGACACCCCAACACTACCCTAAACCCTAAAACACTGCCCTACACTACACAAACACCACAACACTACCCTAATCCCTAAAACACTACCCTCTGCATGACTCTCCCCCTTCCCCCACTCCTGTCCCTACACACAAACACTACCCTGCACGACCCACGACACTACCCTAAACCCAAAAACACTATTCCTCAAACACAACAACACTACCCTTATTCTAAAAGACTACCCCTACACTACACAAAGACCACAATACTACCCTAATCCCTAAACACTACCCCCTGCACAACCTTCCCCAGCCCTGTCCCTACAGTCTAACACTACCATGCACGACCCACCTGACACTACCCTAAGCCCTAAAACACTACCCTATACTACACAAACACCACAACACTACCCTAACCCTAAAACACTACCCCCTCCACGAGACTACCCCTTCCCCCTGTCCTGTCCCTACAGTCTAACACTACCCTGCACGAACCACCTGACACTACCCTAAACCCTAAATCACTACCCTACACTACACAAACACCACAACACTTCCCTAAACCCTAAAACACTACCCACTGCACGACCCTCCCCCTTCCCCCTGAGGTTCTTCAGTTTCTGACTTTGTCGCGTATTTAACCGCCATTTTGTGTCTCGTCGCCATTTTGTGTTGCCCTCACTCAGGCAGCACGCTGAACGGAGTGTTTTTGCTTTTCTCAGCTGCTACGTGTCTCTTCTGTTAAAGAGTAAACCCCTGCCCTTGTTTACGAAACCGATGTCAGGGTCTGGCCGAGTTTGCTAATCCATGTCTGGGTTGATTGATCCCTGTCTCAACTGACTATTTGCCTTCCCCGATTCTTTCCTTACATTATCTTATCCGACTGGCCTTCGCTATTCTCTCCTTGTATTCTTTTGTTACACAACTATCCTTTGAGGCACACAAATACGTCCTGCCACCTGCAAATTGGATTGTCAGTACTAGCACTGATTAATTTGTTGGGAGGGGTCTGAGAGAGGGACGTATTTGAGACACCTGATAGCTTGTTTTCCAACTTTTACTATTGGCTTGTTTTGCATGTGTAGGGAGTAAACTTTGTAAATATGTTCGCTATAAAAGACTGTGCGCCACGGATTGTAGTGGCAGTCTCCTCGGAACCTACCTAGTATGTAACTTCTGGGATAACTGAGCTTGGCTGCAGCTAATAAACCTGGCTTTCCACGCTCAACAGAGTGTCTTGTGTCTCTGTTCGACAAGGCAGGTGAACTCGGGGATTTAAGGCGTGCCCTGCGCCGCCAGGCACATAAGGCCCGATTCTCCACCCCAGTCCGCCTCCTACTCTCCAACAGTACCCTGCACGACACCCCGACACTACCCTAAACCCTAATGCAGTACCTTACACTGCACAAACACCACAAAACTACCCTAATCCCTAAAGCACTACCTCGTGCATGACCCTCCCCCTTCCTCCACTCCTGTCCCTACATACAAACACTACCCTGCACGACCCACGACACTACCCTAAACCCAAAAACACTACTCATCAAACACAACACTACCCTTATTCCTAAAAGACTACCCCCTGCACGATCCACCCCCTACCCTAAACTCTTTAAAACTACACAGCCCCTCTAACCTCTCTCTCCTTGTGGTTCCTCTCTTCTCCTTCCAACATCGATGTAACAACATACGTAGTAAAACCTACGCATTGTTACAGCGCATGCGTTGTTATGCTTGCATTGTAACGGTATTCAGAGTACTAATGGCTGTTTACCATCACCAGAGATGCACTGCTTGCTTTCTGCAGCTGGGACTATGAACTGCGACAGTAAGCTCTTTTTGTTCTGTAGAACAAATAACTAGGGCAGTGCAATGTATATTCTCCTAAATAAAAATAAAAACAATAAATACATTTTGTAAACAAGATGTTGTCCTATTATTGTGAACACAATAAATGTGTTGTGATGTGTTTGTGCAAAAACCTCACCCCTGTGCTTTGAATGAGTGCTTAACAATGGTGAAGGATATTTTTATATCAATATCATCGTTCACATCAGTATATAGGGTTTATCAAGTAACACAAGCAGACAAAACCACTATTGTCTTTTTAAAATATTTTTGTTCGCCTTTAAGTAATTTACCAATACCCTATTTGAAATGTAGGTGGAATATAATATTAACATTTATCTGTAACTGTTCTGTTATTATATAGTTGTGCGCCTAAGAGCCTCTTAACTTCAGAAATGTCACTTACTGTAGTGCCATCAGGTTACACACAATAAATTTCAGAATAAAAAAAACAACCAGAGAGTTAGCAGACATAACTCTCTAAAACACATGTAATTGAGTCGAATGGTGGTTAAGTAATGTCACTTCTGATACCTGGGCATTTTGGTGAATCGACCCCCATGAAAAACACCGGAAGATGAATTCACATGGGAATAGTAAAGTCCTCGGGCCAGATTCACAGAACTAACTTAAGACAAAATCCTAAACTTACTACAATTTTGGTATCCACAGAAGGCACTTAGGGCCAGATGCATCAAGCATCCATTTTGCGATTCCTTATTAGCGAAAAATAAGGAATCACTAATAAGGAATAGCAAAATGGAATGCATCAAGCAATCACTACAAAAATAGCGATTCCTTAGAATTCCTTAATTGCGACTCGCAAATTGCGAGTCGCAATTAATGAATACCTCCCCATTCATTCCTATGGGCCTAGAGGCCCATTGGAATGAATGGAAAGACAATCTCAATTTGCGAATCGAAATTAGCGATTCGCAAATTGAGATTGCGAGTTCAAGGGTGCAGGGGTGTCCAAAGGACACCATGTTGCACCCCTGAATTTGATCTGTGCACATATGTTGCGCACACACATGCCCTTAGGGCATGTGTGTGCGCAACATGAAACTTTGAAAAAAGCACAAAAGTGCATTTTTCAAAGTTTTTGCAAATTACCATGAAGTTGTACTTCGTGGTAATTTGCGTGCCCTATTAGCGAATTCGCTATTTTTGAAACGTTCATGCATTGCATTTAAGGAATCTCAATTTGAGATTCCTTAAATGCAAACAATCGCAATTTAGCGAATTCTCTATTTGCGATTTTTGCATTTGGGATGATGCATCCCAAATGCAAAAATACCGGTCGCAAAGGGGCAGATTCTGAGAATCTGCCCCTTTGCGAGCGGATTTTAGCTTGATGCATCTGGCCCTTACTCATTTTGGTATTCACAGAAGGTACTTACTCATTTCGGTATTCACAGAAGTTAGGAGTTCTAACTTTCGGACTCCTAAATGCCTTCTGTGAATACCGAAAGTCTTAAAATTAGGATCTTTCTCAATTTAGTAGTAGTAAAGTTAGGACTCCTAACTTTAGGACTCCTAAATGCCTTCTGTGAATACCGAAAGTCTTAAAATTAGGATTTTTCTCAACTATACTACTGCTAAACTAAGAAAAATCCTAATTTTAAGACTTTCGATATTCACAGAAGGCATTTAGGAGACCTAAAGTTAGGAGTCCTAACTTTACTACTACTAAATTGAGAAAAATCCTAACTTTAGGACTTTCGGTATTCACAGAAGGCATTTAGGAGTCCTAAAGTTAGGACTCCTAACTTCTGCGAATACCAAAATGAGTAAGTGCCTTCTGTGAATACGAAATGGTAGTAAATTGAGGACATTGTCTTAAGTTAGTTCTGTGAATCGGGCACCTCCTTATTATGTGCTTGTATTTTACCTCTAAGTACAATGTCAGTTTTTCTTAAGAGGCAATCATAGACTTCACTTTTCCAGACACTTTTGGCCTCCCCTGGTATGCACGTCTCCCAGTGCTTCTATATTTGCCGCAGCTATTGTTCTATAATATAACAGTTCTCCTGGATGCAGGAAGAAAACACTTATTTGGCAAGCCGATCCTTCTAAGCTATTTTTGACTGGCATCTGAAGAAGTCCATGCGACTGTAAAAGCAAATTATTTGTACCACCTTAGCATTTTGTTTTCAGATATTCCATTAAAAGGTAGCAAAGCCCAGAGAGTTTGGCTTGTTAAATGGGACTTATATGGGGTTAAATTATTTATTCCACAGCTCACAAGAAAAAACACCCCTAGACAATGCCAATAGCTCTTTCCTTTCAGAAGAGTTATCTTTTGGCTTTGTCAATGCTTTTTTGTCAACGTTATTTTGTATTAGCAAAAAGATGAAAAAAATGCTTGTTTACCAATATAGAACAGCATCAGCAAAAATAAAAAAAATGGCAGTGGCCGCATCATGACATATATGCCACCAGGTCTCACCATGCATTTGCATGTGTGCATCATGATGCTTCAGCCATTTAAAAAAAAATATATATTTACTGTTTCAAGATAGCCGGTGCCCATTTTTGAGCAGCAAATAAAAAAATAAGCACAAAAAAAGCATGAAAGAGAAAGGAGCGGACCTGTCATAAACTGCAACTACCCGGCCCTTAAAAAATCAATAAATATACACATATTTGAATAAATAACATGTCAGGAAGGGGCAGGCGGACAACAGCGGAGCGAGTGGGGTGCAAATCAATGTACTGATTAGTGAAACCAAAAATGGGTGATCAGTGGGGAGCAGTGGAGAAGCTGGGGGATTTGTGTTTGAAAAACAAATTACAAAAACGAAAGCAAAAATAGCAGTACTGAGAAGGATGAGGAAGCAACGTATGAGCTAGGGTGAAGGAACATGAAGTGTGTCAAGGGTTGTGCATTTGAAGGAGAACAGAGTGTACCTTTTGCTGGGCCTTTGTCTACCAGCGATGTCAAATGTACAGTGTTGCTTTTCTGTGTTTTTTTTTCTGCTTTGGAAAGCAAAGTGGCTTTCCCAAGCTTTTTAATGTTTCTCATTCAATACCACTGCACGCATTCTGCCAAACATGTGGAATGTCTCAAGGGCTGAGGGGGTCCCCTCCAAAACAAGGAACCATGGGAGCCCCCCGCATCGCGGTGGCTGCGGGGGCCTCTGTTACACCCCTGGGGTGGTAGTGGAAGCGCTTCTGCTGCCTTCGCTTGTGGGGGTCCGTAGATGGGCGACTCACAGGGGGAGGGCCAGCACTTCTCCGTGGTGGGTGTGAGGACAGAATTGTTCAATCCTCATCACACGCCCACCGTGACTGAGGACAGAACCGTTCCATCCTCCGCATGAAACGGTGAAGGAAAATTAGCTGCATTGAAAAATCATGATTTTTCAATTTGGTAAAAAACGCAATTAGCAATCAGTAAGAATAATAATTAGGAAATCACAATCCCTACATTTTGTACATCTGGCCCAAGATATCATAATCCTTCTCTCTGTTTGCCCATTAACCTATTTGCTGTGTCCCATTCCATATAGGGCACAGAAGACATTTTAAAACGAATAATTAGACACTAATACAAGAACACAGCGTGCTAAATATGGCAAATCACTTGATTTAAATATAATGAATCACTTCAAAAGATATGGTGTTCATAGTAAAGCAACCTTCCTTTCCTCACTGCATTTCTGGCTTTCCCTTCACCTGTAAAACATTTCAAGAGCATAAAATGCCCTTTGGGGCAGAGTTTGATGGCACACCCAATGGCTGCTCTTTTACATCTCCCTCAATCCACTCCTGTTTTCAATCGTCTAGGGATCCTTTTGCCGAAGACTAGCTAGGTTGTGGGTGAAGGACAGTAAAGTATTCCAAGGATAAGAAGATGGCGCTGTCAGTTTGAGGTGCTAATCAGGTGTCCCTGGTGAGAGTGATATAATGTGATTCCCCCGGATGGTGGTTCTCTGCCATCCTACTAAAGAGAGGCGTGCTCCACCCTGACTGCCAAGAGACATCCCCTAAACTGGCACAGGTGTAATCCTGAATTCCTGAAGCCCGGGTGGCCAAGGTACATGAAGGTGAGAGAGAGGGGAATTTCTCTCTAAGGGAATTAACACATTCCAATAGTCCCCACAAAGACAATAATGAACAAAAGATCAAATGAAGAATGAAAACGTCTAGTCCCTCACATGCAGAACACTGGAGAAGGTGTAATGCTAAATTGTGATCCTGCTTCTGGACAAGGGGAGATGATGGTGGCACTAGATACCATTCTAAAAAGATTGACAAGGAGAAGAAAATTACAGTGGTCATGAAATGCCAGCTTGAACACATGCAGGACAGTGACCAGAATGAAGTCCTCATTAAGACGATGTATACTTAGCTCAAGGAGGGGGGGGGGGGGTGCAGGGAGAAGTAAGTGTAGCACTTGTGCTCGAATGTGAGATTAAAGTGCTGGAAGATTTGAAAAAGGACTGAATGTTAGGTTTCTAGGGTGCCAATCTATCTCCCTGAAACATTGGTCACTTAGGAAATGCAGATTTTCCTCAAGTGACATTTAGCTCGCCCTAGTGTTGTTAGAGCGAAATGGTGAAAAGGGCTTCCCTCCAGGGTTTCAGGATACCTCTGATAATACATCAATGAACACCATTGTATTGATGCTAAAAGGAAGTGTCCAACAATCACATGCTACTTTTCCTGACTTCGGTATGAGACCCCCACAGACATCAAGAACTCCAAGCAATTTGTAATGACTGTATAAGTCTGGGTGTCTCAAAGACTGAGGTGGCCTAGGCATTTCTGGACAATGCAAAGAGGATGGCGGTGCATGCTTTCACAAGTCTCATAGACTATGACAGTAGCAGAAGGAGAATACTTTGGTCTATTACTTTATATTTGCCAATTTTAATCTGCATCTCACCCTCTATTACTTCCGGCATACCCCCACCACTTAACCCTTGTGTTTCCCATCCCCTTCTCTCCTCTCTTCCTTCCGCATTGTCCATTCTTGCCTTTCCATGGAAGACTGATAACATGTCTGTGCTCGTGGGTATATTTCTCTTTCCCTACACAATGGACAGAGTTTGTTCCATTTGGAAGACTTGTAGGTGGATATTTATAGCTGACGGTTTCTTTTGACAATCTAATTTGTATTTCCTTTTGCGCAATGCTTTTTACAAAATATTTAGAACAGGAAAAAACATTGGCAAACCAAATCCAAACAGCTACACAGAAATGTATTTACATGTGATAGTATATGAAAGCCAGACATTATGGCTTGACCAATGCTTGGTAGTGGTAGTGGAGGTGGTGCTGAGAGCGGTGATGGCTGTGGTGTTGGTCTGGCTTTGATAGTGGTTGTGGTGGTACTCGTAGTGATGGTGCCATGGGATAGTGCTGTTGGTGTTTCTGATGATACTGGGATAAGTGGTGGTATTAGCATTATTCGTTTTGTTATGGTTTGTATTGGAAATGATGGTGCTGTGATATTGGCTGTTAGATTGCTTGTGGTACTGGTGGGGTTGGTAATGGTGGTAGTGGTATTGGAGATGAAGGTGTTGGTGTTGATGGTGGTAGAATTAGTGCAATTGGCGGTGTTTATTGATGGTACTAGTGGTGTTGTCCTCTGACCATGCTGAGTGGAAGCGGACTGCAATTTTTGACATTCAGCAATGGTACACACATGTATGTTCATCCAGCTATTACACACTAGTTTCATTAAGAGACCAGGTTTAAAAAAGTAATATGTTCTTGCACAAAGAATAATATGTTTATGGTTAGCAAGATAATATGGAGAGGTTAAGTTATCAATTTTAACAGAATTATTGATAGACAGATAGATTTTATTTGGCATGATTAATAAAAATCATTGCCATAACCAAATGAAAATTTATCATGCATACACAGGAGTACCAAGAAATTATAACATATTAAAAATTCAACGGTAATTGGTGCAAAACAGCAAGCAGAAGGAGCTCCTAACAGTGGTTTAAAGCCTCAATTAACAGACATACAATTCACATTGTTATGCAGTAAAACTGAGAATGGAGTAAAACATACACAAATTAATTACAGAAGAAAATATAAAACATGGAATAAAAAAAATGCTCTTCAGCTGTGCCATTAACTATGGAATTCATAATATTAGGATTAAAGCCCTATCCATCCATTATTGAAAGAAAGGGGGGAGGGGGTCACTCACACAGATCTGAACATCAAAGATTTTTTTAGACCATACCACAGTAATTTAATCCTCACTGCAACATTCATGAGGTTAATTATTATCCCCAAGGCCCAAGGTATTTATTACCGTCTTCAAAAATGTCAAAAACCTTGGCGTTAATTGCGTGGGTTCTGCCGTTACACAGGTTTCCGATGCCTTAATACAAAAATGGATGTTGAGGATTCTAAACATTTTCTATGCAGAGTGAGCTGTCCACAAACACACACAATATGGGTAAGTGATTCTGTAAGATAATTACATGAGCGACATGCAGAGTCCGCAATCCTCTTCAGTGTACCATATCTATAACCTTCAATTCAATTCAAATAATCTTTATTTCGATCGTAAAAGATCATAAAAGATATACAAACGATTTTCATCATTAAAAGCATTATAAAAATATTTTAGGAGAAATACCCAAGACTCATGATTACAGTTATAACCTTTTAACGTAATCAGGCCAAATCGTAGCTGATGTTTCTGCTGCTTTTGGAGAGTTGAAGTTAAGTATGCAGGCAGTTGCAACAGGTCGTAAAGTTTGCACACCCAGCTAACATGAGAGCGTTTTGCCAGATTATCTAAATGAGCCAGGAAGGATCAGATTGGGTACAAAAATATGCCCGGTCACCTAAGGAAATAGTGGCCTACATTTATGGATAATGACCTTTCATGAAACGTTGCTTAGTATCAGGAGTAATCTCAGATAAATGTAGCTTTCTAAACTCATGGGGTGAGTAGCATTGGCCAAGACAAGACGCACCACTAGACACAGCATTATTCCACTGCAACTCACCCACAGGTCTCCTCACCTGATCTTCAGGCCTATACATTTTTCTACTTTGGGTGCCTGAATGTGTTAGTCACCTATTGGTCCTTTAGTCTGTGCCCCCACCCAAAGTTCAATCAATCAAACAGGTGGCTAAAGCATGACTACTCACCCGTAAGGGTCTCAAGGCGTGGGGGCGAAGGGGGATCAGATCCCTGAATATCCTGTATTATATCAGGCCATGAGTCAGAGAACCATGCACATCCTTTGTGTCTGGGGGCTTCTGTTCACCCTTAAGGAACCAGAGGTCTTCCCATTTTGGTTGTCACTCATGAGCCTCTCTGCAAGGGGTGTCTTTGGGGATTGCATACAAAGTTGTACTTGAAATATTTTATATTGTGGGTACAGAATAGATTTGAATCTTGAAAGGCTGCAGGAATTCACTCGAAATGCCTTTCTTTCTCTATGTCTTTATACCCCATTCTTACTTGCTGCAGGCACTGCTCTCATTCTCCATATCACTTTTTGCCCCTCTCTCTAGTTCTTCCTTTTTCCTCTCATACTCTACTTCTTTTCCTCTCCTTGTGTGCTCATTCTACCTTTGTGCTTCACTCAGTCTCTCACATTTCCCCTCTCTCTTTTCCTATATTTCTCTCTGACTACAAATCCCCCTCCCTCTTCCACTACTGTCCCCCCTGTGGGCTCTTTCTTCAGTCATTTGTATATTTCTCATGCCCTTATTCCCCTGTCATTTTGCATCTCTTCTTGAAGTTTTATTTAATTCTCTGCCTTGCAAACCTTCCTGTTTTCTCCTGTCTTGCTCTCTCCTGTCAGCCTTTTTCATGCCACTTTACCCATTGAATTTCTTTGTACTATATCTAATGGTATATTCTTATGTATCCCCTTTAATGCCTTGCTGCAGACACTAACAGAAAGTCCTCCTGTGCCTGGATGCAGCGTTTAAACCAAAGGAGAATTCACAGGTGGAATTTCCTTTACCATTCCATCCCTCTGATGAAGGAAATTCCACTGGTGGATTGTAATCCACATATAGCACTACCTCCTGGAATGCCAACAACCTCTAAACTAAGCCCTAGCCTGAGGGAGATATCTAGGATAGTGCATGTGAGGTAGTAACCATCCTTCCTTTTTTTCTAATAGGTTAGGAAATGTTTCACACCCTCTTCTGCCTTCCTCTTCTCTCCATCCTTTCCTTTGTCATTCCCTTTTTTGTAGTAGTTTTATATAGCGCAAACTCTACCCAATGGTATTGGAGCATTTTACATGGACACATTCATTTTTTTAGGCACAGGGAGATTAGGTAATTTGCCTAAAATCACAGGCCGTTGAGCCAACGCTGAGACTCAAACCTGGTTCCCAAGTTGGCAACTCTAGCAATTACACCACATCCCCTACCACTTTCCTGTCTCCCTCTTCTCTACTTTCCTTTTCCAGCTTCTCTCTATCGTTAACAAGTTCTGCCCTTTTCTCCACTGTCTTCTATCACTCTTCTCCTTAATCTCTTCCTGCTCATGCCCTCCATCTGTCCTTTTCCTCTTACCAAATTTTGTCATTCTTCTCCACTCTGCTTACTCACTTCTCCTTTTGTCTCTCTCTACATTGCTCTCCTCGCTCAATTAATTTTTTAGTGTCATTCCATGTCTATTCTCCCTTTCCTCTGTCATTTTGGCCCTGAATGAACGTTTTTTTTAATGTAATGTTTTAAAAAACTTGTTTTGTGTTAGTAAAAACATTTTTCTTTTTGTTCATTTTGTCTGTTTGCTTTATTTTTTATTTTTGTTCTATGGTGAATAGGAGTCTCCTCATAGTTTTTAAGATGATGTGGGAGCGGGCACTTGGGGCCTGGCTGTCTACAGCTGGAGGCAAAAGTAGAGCCTTTATGATGGCCACCACATGTAATCTCTTTCCCTGCACAGGCCCCTTTCACCCACCCCAGGAACCATTATTGCTAGCTCTGATGCTCAAAAAAAGCTCCTCCACTCCCAGTGGCCTCAATGTCATGCTGAGAGGCTGGATGGCGGGGACCCACCACATGCTGTGCCTACTCAGTTTGGCTCATTGTCCTACTGCACAAGACAATGAGCCAGCCATTATCTGTACTTAGTTATAAATTGGCTCCGACAGTGCGTAATTTGTAAAATATGAAGTACAGGTGCTCTCAGTTTTAAAATAGCCACACCCACTTCCCCAGCTCCGCCCACTTACTCTAGTGGCTCCATCCACTTCCTTATTGGCTCCATCCACAAGTCTCAACACATCCGAGCCACGTCCTAACTTCTTGAGTTCCGCAAGAAGCTGAAGGTCTGGCTCTTCACAAAAGCCCCTCAGACACCTCACAACTACAAACCCGACCTGCCCCCGGATAACTTCCTGGGTGATTAGTGCGCTATAAAAATGAATATAACATAATAAAACATATAGGAAGCCTATGACCACAATTTAAAAGTGAACTGAAATTAGATAATGTGTGTAAATCTAAAAAATAGAGCTTTAGAAAAGGTCATTTGAGGACTTGAGGCAGCTTTGCAAATGAAAGAATATGTGCTTGTACTGTGCTGTTTAAAAGAAAGGAAGGTATGAAGGAAGGAATACATTAAAGAAGGCAGCAACAAATGCAGGCAGGAAGAGGAGCACTGGAGTAAGGAAATTAATAAGTAATGGATGAAAGAAGGAGGAAATAACAAAATAATGTGAAAGGAAGAAATGAAGGGATAGAGGGAGAAACACACCTTGTATGTTTGTAAAGCACAAATTTACTAGAGGGGGCCTTGACACCAAATTAGAAATGTTGTTATTTAGCTCAATTGCACTAATTTTATCTAAAGATGAAAGACTGAGTGGCCACATCAAGATTTTAGTTTATGACCCTGAGATACAACACAGATTCCTGGAGTGGATATAAACATATGTGCAAGAAGGAAAAAATTAAAAGGGAGAGTGAGGAAGGAGGAGAGGTCTGAAGGCAAAGATAGATACGGTAGGCAAAGATTGTGAAGAGAAATGTGGAAAACAGAGATTAGGATTGCAAGATTGGAGTGGAACGTGATGAGAAGGAAAAGTGAAAATAGGAGAAAGGCAAGGGAAGAAGAGCAGACAGTGGGCAGTGTGTGAGAGTAGAGTGGAAGGGAAAAGTTAAAGGATGAACAATGAAAGCATGTAATGAGAGGGGAGGAGGTAGCCTTACAGCTAGAGTGGTCGAAGTTGGAGCTGGGGAACCGGGTTCGAGTCTCAGCAAAGACGCTCAACATCCGGTGATTCTGGGCAAATCCCTTAATCTCCCTGTGCCTAACAAAAATGATGTGTCCTTGTGTAACGAAACTGGTGCTATGTAAAGCGTTCTGATATCCGATATCTTCTGGTCTAGTTTGCGCTATATGAAACAAAAAAAAAATTGAGGGCAGCTGGCGATTAAGAGAAAACGCACATGAAGGGCATAAAGTTAAAGAAGATTGGAGAGAAGGGAAGGAGTGAGGTGTGAAGGGAAGGAAGAAAAGCAGATACTGTGGGAGAGCAAGAAAAGAGTCTGTCATTTTTGGCCTGTCTCATTAATGCATAGGAGTGTTGTCCAAGACACACAATAGCGATTGTTTTCAACTGTGTTAAGTTTTATACCATCAAAAGATGGTTTATGCCATCAAAATAGGTATAACTAATGAATGTGTTCTGAGCACACCTATTCTTCTCAAAATTTTTAGAAACTAATTTAGTAAGATTTTTTGATCTGCGTGCTACAATTAATAGAGTATACCCAATACTCTGAGTTACAGTTAAACAAGTGGCTGGTCAACTGGCGTTGACTCAGACTTAATTGTGCACAGCCTAATTAAATTTATTGATCTGACAATTTTTTCACATCATCAACTTATTTTATTTATAATTCTTTAAACTGATATAGTCAAAAACTTAAGTGTTACATTATTTAACATTTGGCATTATTCATGCTTGTAGCACATCAAAACAATACAGAATTCAATATTTCACCAAACACAAAAATATATCAATGTAATGTTGGTTAGATTGGCATTCGCCCAATGCATTTCGGGACATTAGAAGAGTCCCTTCGTCAGGGGAACCACTGTAAAAAACATAAATATACAGGCACATCAGTTTATTTGTTAAACATTTCAAGTGTACAAGAAAAAAGCTATCTTACTTAAAACATATGAAAATGTACCTTCACCATTATCACCCAAGTGCGGTTTGTGTTAAGAAAAACTTTTTAACTTACACCAAAGACCCTCACTTCCACACAATAACCGGGTTGCTGGAGTCAAACAAATAAACAACTTGTATCTGTGGACAGAATTTAAACCAGAAGTAAGAAACACGGTGTCTTCCTCGTATTCATCTAGTATTTATCAGTATCTAACCACCAATATGCATACCTAACGACTTGGTTCCTCGGGTAGAAGAAAGTTTCAACAAATAGACTCGGTTCACCCTTCTGTTTTTCTCAAACCAATATCGACCTACAACGAGTTGACAAAAAGCTATTACCAGCTTGTAATCTGATTCTAACCTACTCGTAATCAAAACGTGGTTGTGTACATACCTCGTAGAAGCTTCAAAAAGGCTCTAGTTCTAGTAATCACGCTACGTCCTTTAGACACCACGAATATCGACAAACCTGTAAAATAATTACAAGAGCGCCATCACTCTACTGACCACAATGGAACCTTGCCAAACTATCACGGAATACTTCAAGTCCTCACCTTTTCAGAAACTCGCATGACCGAAAACGCCACTATCACCGTTCTCCGCTCCTCGTTGCGAACAAGCCTGCAGCTTCAAATGTTCAGATTCAGCGCTTTCTACTTAACCCAAAAACAACGTTCCTCATTGGCTACTTCGTCAAAACGTCTACCAATCCTGCTGTCTAAGACTGTTACTCCACGCCGAGTCGGCCAACTGGTTCAGACAAGCGCTCTCATAGGTTAAACCTCCATCTTGTTAACCTATCGTCAAAACTTTATCATGAACGTTCCGTTTTTTTAGACAACCACAACATTCTATGCTTTATAGATACTAACAGCTAGAGAAATGACACCATTATATGAAACAACGTTTCCACTTATTATAGGATTACCTACACCAAAGGATTTAGCCAAATCCTCACATTAGAACAAAAGTGTCCAAAATTGTGTGGGAAAAATAAAATAAAATGTGAAAAAATGATAAAATAAATAAATAAACCTGTTTGCTTATTTCTTGTGATTGAAACGTACACAGCTTTATGCAGTCTCAGCTTCATTAAACAATGCTATTTACAGGTAACTACTAAGTTCAATACGGTCATTCAGACCTCCTGGGGTCAGAGTTCCAAGCTTTTTAATCCAGAAAGTTTCTCTCTGCAACAGTTTTTTATTCAAATCTATGCCTTCCCTGCTTTGTACAGATTCAATGATTTGGAATCTCAACTGTGCTATAGGAACCAAGTCGTTAGGTATGCATATTGGTGGTTAGATACTGATAAATACTAGATGAATACGAGGAAGACACCGTGTTTCTTACTTCTGGTTTAAATTCTGTCCACAGATACAAGTTGTTTAGTTGTTTGACTCCAGCAACCCGGTTATTGTTAGGAAGTGAGGGTCTTTGGTGTAAGTTAAAAAGTTTTTCTTAACACAAACCGCACTTGGGTGATAATGGTGAAGGTACATTTTCATATGTTTTAAGTAAGATAGCTTTTTTCTTGTACACTTGAAATGTTTAACAAATAAACTGATGTGCCTGTGTATTTATGTTTTTTACAGTGGTGCCCCTGACGAAGGGACTCTTCTAACGTCCCGAAATGCATTGGGCGAATGCCAATCTAACCAACATTACATTGATATATTTTTGTGTTTGGTGAAATATTGAATTCTGTATTGTTTTGATGTGCTACAAGCATGAATAATGCCAAATGTTAAATAATGTAACACTTAAGTTTTTGACTATATCAGTTTAAAGAATTATAAATAAAATAAGTTGATGATATGAAAAAATTGTCAGATCAATAAATTTAATTAGGCTGTGCACAATTAAGTCTGAGTCAACGCCAGTTGACCAGCCACTTGTTTAATCAAAATAGGTATACCATATAAAACATAATAAAGTGTCAGTTATACTATTGGGATTACACTTTGATGGAAAACCAGGCTCCCATGCTTCAAACAAGTAGTTCTATTACATGATCAGGCTATAAGTCGGGAAATCCCACTGCCACCTATTTTCAAATGAAGTCAGACATTCAACTTCATTCAGAGAGGCTTCCAAACACACTTTTTAACTAATAAAGCACAAAATTCAACTGTGTCTACCGCATGTGCTTTATTAGGATTGTCATTTATGATCAGCAAGTAACAAAAGGACATCTGTGACAAAAAACTGAAACCCACTGAGCTGTCCTCATAAATACAGTTCTGTCATCTGCATGGTACATGTTCTACATTACCCTTGTGCACTACAGTCAAAACTACAACTGGACAAAACTCTGATCTCTCTCCAATAGGGACATTAGGCTGTAGGTCTGCAGCAGGAGTTGACAGGACATGGGTCTTTGCAGGTGAAGAGACAAGGCGGGGTGACAGATCTCAAGCAGGCGGATCACTGACTAAATATCGAGGGACAAAATATAGACTACCCAAAATATAGATTCCAAAATATCGACTGACAAAATATCGAATTCCTATCTACAAACAGGTAAGTACCAAAATATCGACCCCAAAATATCGTTTATATATATATACATTATAAAAATATCGAATTTCTTAAAATTAATGTAAAATTAAAATAATATTAAAAATAAATAGCTAAAATATACTTAAAAACCTTTAAATTACCTTAAAATTATTAAATAACTAATTTAACTTATAAAAGAAAATACTATCATATCTGTTAAAACATAGATATATATATATATATATATATATATATATATATATATATATATATATATATATATATATTAACATAATATTATTACAAAATACACAATATTATTACCGTAGGATAGCGGAGGGGTAAAAATTACTATTTCCACTCCTGGATGTGCAACATTAGGAAAAGCGTTGGAAAGCGCAGGGGTAAAAATTACTATTCCCACTCCAGAGAGTGCAACAGTAGGGAAAGCGTTGGATAGCGTAGGGGTAAAAATTACTATTCCCACTCCAGAGAGTGCAACAGTTGGGAAAGCGTTGGATAGCATAGAGGTAAAAATTACTATTCCCACTCCAGAGAGTGCAACAGTAGGGAAAACGTTGGATAGCATAGGGGTAAATTTTACCATTCCCACTGTAGTGAAAATAAAATAATATAATTCACATAATTTTCAATTAATCAATTAATAAAATGTAATTATCAATTAAGAATTAATTAATTATCAATTAAAAAGTAATTAACAATTTGTTCTAAATAAATACCAATAAATTAATTAACATATTTAATTAATTATAATTAAATTCCTTCCCACTCTATTCCCCTATAAACCTACAACCCGCTTCAGAAAATACATTATTATTATTCACATAATTATCATTTAATCAATTAATTAAAATTAATCATTTAAGAATTAATTAATTACCAATTAAAAATTAATTAACAATGTAATCAAAATAAATACCAATTAATTAATTAACATATTTATTTAATTATAATTAAATTACTTCCCACCCTATTCCCCTATAAACCCACAACCCGCTACAGAAAATACATTAATTTAATTCACATAATTATCAATTAATCAATTAATAAAAAATAATTATCAATTAAGAATTAATTGATTACCAATTAAAAATTAATTAACAATATATTCTAAATAAATACCAAATAATTAATTAACACATTTAATAAATATAATTAAATTACTTCCCACCCTATTCCCCTATAAACCCACAACCCGCTACAGAATTAAATTACACAATAATTAAATAAACATAACATTAATTACTTAAAATAAATTACAAAAATATATACACTTTTCACACATATACTAACATAATAAAGACTTAAAAAAATTCGATATTATTAAAAATTCGATATTTTTGATAAACTATATTATGTACTTCGATATTTTTACTGTCTATATTTTTAAAATCGATATTATATTACTTACCTTCAAAACAATATTTTTGATGTCTATATTCTGTCCATTCGATATTTTGTCCATTCTATATTTTGGACTCAATATTTTGTTTTGTTTATATTTTGGAATCGATATTTAGCCCATTTACACAAGCAGGCTTGTGGGGGTAGGTGCAGAGCGCCCAACACAACCTAGGCCCTCGGCAAGCACATTTTGATTCAATGCGATTTTTCTCCAGGTCAAAGCGGAGAAATTCCCTCTCTGGTTAGGGGGGAATTGGGAAAGCCTTCTGGTTCGAGTGGCCAAGACTGAGAAGGCCTTTGCGGTCTCACGTGCGAACTCTTAAAGTATGGATGCTCAGGGCCCAGTGTAGGCTTTGATACAAAGTGATGGTAGGGAGGAGTTCTGTGAGAGTGAGGGTGGGAGCAAAGGGGCACTGTAGCAGGAGTGAGCGAGTGCTGTGGAAGGAAGGGGCATTGTGTGGAAGGGGACTGTATGCAGAGGGGCACTGTGTTAGCGGGAGAAGGCCACTACAGAGAGAGGAGCACTGTTGGAGATAGCTGTGGGACACAGTCACAGTAGCAGGGCTGGGAGGAGTTCTACAAGGTGCTTGAGGCTGCAACAGTGCCTATTGCAGAAGGGAGAGCATGGGTGTGATAGGGACGAGGCAGTACGGGGACAGGTAGGAGCAAGTATGAGTATACACTTTCCCCACAAGCCTATGCATTCTCTGTCGTTGAAGATCCAGAAGCCGCATGCGCCCTGCCAGTGACAGCAAATCCTTTGCCTGCGCATGCCTCATTACACTGCCCCTCTCAACAGAATGCTTTATTAATCACTCAGTAATATGCAGTGTACTGTTCGCAAACTTCCTGCCTATCATTTATTTAAAATAAAGCTTTCTCTGTATCAAACAAATCTCAGTGAAACCAGGTTTCACTCTAATGCTTATTGAAATGCCACCAATAGCGTATAATCTAGGTAGTAATACACTGACTGGCAGGAAGAAAAGTTTTCACTTTCGGACCACCCTCAGCTCCTTCCCGTTTTATTACACTGCAAGGCCTTGTCTGTGCTACTACGGCAGGCAGTTACTGGGCAGTTTGCTGCAGGTGCCTCTGTGCAGTAATTCATTGATGGTGTCCCACAGCCAAGCACTATTCTGTTACCCTGTTACCTGTAGGATAACAGTTGTGTGTAAAATAACGCATGCTCAACTCACCTAACCTTGCAGCTTCAGCTACACTGGAAAGCGCAGAACGCTGGCTGGCGCAGATGAAATTATGCTTCCAGTTCATGGTGCATGCATTTAATACTGCACATGGCACAACACATCCGTCCTTCCCCCCACCCTGAAAACCAGGCTCTGGCGCCCGCCAAAGCAAGCACACTGGCAGCATGCACAAAATCTCAACGTGTTGCTGCACAAGCCTGACTCTGAGGCTGGGGCATTTTAATGACTTGTGCACAGTGCTGGCTGTGCACGGGAGAAAAAAATCAATAGACCTGGCCCTGAGAAATAGGTGCAGGTGCTGAGCACCTGAAAGCACTGGCACAAATTAAGCTCTAAGGCTGCAACAGCCTTTAGGGTCAAGCGCCAGCGGCCTAGCCTTTTCAGGCAAATGTGATTTTATTTACAGCCAAAATACCAGGCCCACAAACTGGCCTTTGCAACGCTGCATCCATGGCAGAAATAATTTTTGCCTACTTGGTTAGTGCCCTCACAAATAGATTCATTGACAGAGAGGCTTCCCACAGATCCATCGTATTCAAATTATGCAGTGCCTGCTTGAGGTGAGTGTTCCAAGCTGACCTGCAAGCGTTATTTCTTGTCATATAAGGTTCTTAAAGGATCCATACCTAGCCATCTTCGCTGCTACAATAAGATACAAATCTAGCCATAAGCATAAGATTTTGTCTTGGGAGATTGAATTCTAATCGAATTTAAGCTAACCATGTGCATGAAAGGAGGTGGAAAATGTGCCGTTAACAGATGCACTGATCCCTGCCCAACCAAGAAGCAAGTTTGTTTGGCAGTGCAGTGGCATCAAATGATAATGTGGGCATTAGTTTGATGATAATCTCTCACCTTAATGCACTTATATAGGGGCAGGCCAAGTTCTTGTATATAGAATGATAGTTTTTTACAGAAGCATTGTGCTGGTCTTCCCATTTGTTGTGACAACCTTAAGCAACACATTGTTACTTCTTAAGTTTAAAACATTGGAAGTATAAATAATGGCATTTGTGCTCTAGAATGAAAAGTAAGGTGAAAATGCCCATGTGGCCATCCAACTCTGTTACACATGACATCGAGGGGCATATTATCAAGAACGGCGTTAAAATTATGTCGCTTTAGCGGCAGGAAATGGCCCCTAAAGAGGCGTTAATGGGCTTGATAATATGCCGTAGAGAATTCCAATAGAAGTCCATGTTCACACCAGAACATGGGCTTCTATGGGAATTCACAAGGGCATATTATCAAGCCCATTATCGCTACTTTAGCGGCAGTTTCCTGCCTCTACAGCAGTGATCATTTTAATGCCGTTTCTTGATAATATGCCCCTTAGTTTCTTCCATCAGGGGCTCATCACAGGGCCTTATGCTTAATCTTCTGCGCAGAGGTCAATCCCCCGCTGTGCACAGCTATAATTGGTGTAGTGGAGGCTGAATGTAAGGTAAGGACTGTTCAACTATGGCTAAAGGCTGTACGCAGCCAAGGTAGAGACCAACGACTCCTGAAGACATCCAACACCTACTGAGGGTAGACAGGAGAGGTTGGCTGCAGAGTCTGACCAGTGGCTAAGAACTGTGCACAACCACTTATGCAGGTGTACAAACCCTGCTGCCTAGCTTGTGGCCAAGCCCAGTGCATACATTCCAGTGCTGGTCACCAGCCCATGCTGGGCATGGCTTTGGGCTGTGTACAGCAGGGGTTCTCTGCTGGACCTGCTTGTGGCCTTGTATGTGTTCAACCTTTACTGTACTTGTGCAGTAGTGGTTGGATGAAAGGTCTAGCACCAACTGCCTGTAAAAGCATTCAACTGTAGCTACACAAGGCACGGAGCGTCTGGGTGTTCTGCTGAAGTCTGTATGCAGTCATGGTGTGCCACCAGAGGGGAGCTGACTTCACATCCACTCTTGACTGTGGGAGGAGGCCTTATTTTGGCACACTTCCCCTTAACTCAGGGGAGTTGTTAGATCATTTTGCACCATTTACAGCACAGGCACTGGTTTTTGTAAGGGAACATTGAAAGTTTGCAGAGTGGGAATCGTGAGTCGCTCTGTAATATGTTGACCCTGGGGCCCGGCCCTCCCCAGGGGATATCTAGTAATGTGGAATGAAGCACCATGCCTTCCTTATGCCCACTTGCCCTCCCAAAGTGATGATTAAGCCCAGGTGCCAATCACTCAACCACAAGTGCAGGATTTAGTTGGCTAGGTGGGCCTCGGCAATACTGCCTGTGAACAACTATTTTAAGGACGATTTCTTCATCCTGTTAGGTCATTGTTTATGGGGTTTAGCTTGCTTTGCTCTTGGTGGTGTGCTCAACCAGGAATGTCCATTTTAGGCATCCTTGCATGAATTTCTTGTTGCATCTAGGCACACCAATTTGTTTTTACTGCTGTCTTTCCAATAAGGGATAGCTCAGAACTTTCCAACCTGCCCTTTACCTTCTCACTCAAAAAGAACAGATGATGGATGGAAGGCTGAACAAATCAAACATTCACCCCAGTCATAGATCTGCGTTAAAGCTATCGCTTTTTGGCTCGCTATGCCATTCCAGTTTAGACCCAGCCATATGCAAATCAGTCTTCATCCTGCTCCCCATGGGAACAGTCCAGCCCAAACTGTCAGGCGAGGTCCTCCCTGGACCAGAAACAATCATCCTCGGACTGTTTTTGGGGTACCACCACTCATCAGCCAGGTTAGATTGAATCTGGTGGTATAGTGAGCACAAAACCCATGTCGGGCATACCCTATCCACTTATGGCGACAAATGTAAAAAGAACAGACGATGGATGGAATGCTGAACAAATCAAACATTCACCCCAGTCATTTATCTGGGTTAAATCCATCGTTGTTTTTGCTCGCCACGCCATTCCAGTTTAGACCAAGCCATGTGCAAATCAGTCCTGACCCTGCTCACCATGGGAACAGTCCAGCCCAAACTGCCAGACCAGGCCCTGGACTAGAAACATGCATCCTAGGACCAGTTTTGGGGTATCACCCATCATCAGCCAGGCTAGCTTGAATCTGGTGGCATAGCGAGCATGGACCCACATCTGGGCAAATCGTTCCCACTTAGGGCGACAAAAGCAAAAGGAACAGATGATGGACGGAATGCCATTTTTTGTACTGCTGACCATCCAATGAGAGATAGCTTTATCCTTTCCAACCTGCCCTATAGCTTCTCACAGCACCCTGGCTTATAGCTTTTTGGCAGCAGCCTGGACCTGAACCTCTGTTTGGGCACCTAGTACTTCTCCGTGGGCTGAGGTTTTCCTTAGCAGCACCTTGTAGCCCATATGGAGGACAACCATTCCTGCCTAAACCCCAGGACCTCTGCCTCCTGAACACTTACATGTCACCTGTATGTCCAGCATAGTGACCCTTTTTTACTTGCCCCAGAGGATTAGTTAACGCAAGTTCCAGGGAAACCTTCTCCTCCAAGATCATCAGCAATTTTACCCCTCTGCTGTACTCAAGAAGGGAGTGGGGAGGCACGTTACAAATCCACAAAGTCCAAGTTAGTACAAGTCCAAAGTGTCCCACCACTACAATCATGTGTTCATCCACAATCTGGTCATCAGTCCTTGCCTTCTGCATATCTCAGTGCGTATATCAGTCTCTACCTTGTAGAGGGGGTCTTGAGTGGGGGTGAAGGTTCCAGAATGGGGGTACCTTTGCGCAATCCAAAGATGACCCATAATTACTTCAGCCCTGTACTATCTCTCCTGTACAGATGCTTGGTCCATTTTGTTATGATAGCATCAAGTAGTCAATGTTCACAGTTCTCTCAGAGCTTTAAGCTCACCCCAACTGCCCTTGCAAAATAGGTTCCTTCCTATCAAAACAATGGTCTTGCTGCTCCCCTATTGCTTCCCTTGGCAAGGCATATCCAGGTATGCCCAGCCTTGACAGGCTTTGATAATGTAATTAAGTAATGCAGCTACTACTCCACCCTCTTCTACTCCCAGGAAAAGGATTAATGTCATCCTGATAAGGCTATTGTGTGGGGAAGGCTTCGATAAATCTTATAACCAGCAGAGTAATTAACTTGGCTTAGCCAGGTAGTTCATAGACTGAATCTAATTAAAGGCTAACTCAGCGACATGTGTCCAAAAACGAAAGTACATGAAGGAGTGCAAATGAGGCCAAAATAATATATATCTACACTTAAGACCTTTGTTTGCCCATAGAAAGAAACTTTAAATTAAGCCTGGGCAGAGTTCGCGGAACTCCGCGAATTGCAGAAAAAACTCCACTGCGCTAAGTGGAGCTCCGCAAGTGGTGGAGTTTCTTTAGATAAATGCCATTCACTGTGATTTTCAGTGGCAGGTGCTTGTCCGCACTGTGCAATCATCGTGAACGGCACCATGCACAGCGCAAGCAGGCGCTGCTTCCTTTCTGCCGCTCAAGTAGATTTTTACTTGAGAGGCAGCTTTCTCAATGCGAATGGATGGTTTCTCCACCCGACAACTCACAATGAGAAATCTGACCCCCTGCATTGAGAAATCTCGCCGGGAGGTTGATTTCCCATGATTGCGCTCGTCAACTTGATGTTGACGATTGCAAACGAGGAAAAATTTCGCCAAGAGGTGGATTTTCCTTGCTCACACTCGCCAACTTGAGGAGCGCAGATTTTCAGAACTCCGCGTGCACCGCACAACGGGGAGTGCAGCAATCTCTGCAAACTCAGCGAGCAGAGCGGACTTCACTGCCCAGACTAACTTTAAATATTTCTCTGGTTTGAGTCGATACACACTTGTTAATTTGGTGCAGTTTTTGCCACTAGTGTGAATACAGTAAATCAAATCAGACTTACAGTACAACACTGCATACTCAAACTATGGTAAAAATGAAATAGGCATATTTCTTTTTGAATGCCTACTTAAATTATATGGCCTGCATGGGCCATAAAGTAGTTATTTAAGGACACCTCTATAATATGATAACTGCACTGATAGCAAGCTGAGTTACTCTGTATTTCCACTAGTTCATCTGGCACATGTGTGCACATATGCTCTTACCCAACTGGCAGCAGTGGACCTTATTTTAAAAATAAAGCAGTAAAGTTGACAGTCAATATAATTTTACCAAAGTTTACAGTGAGTGAGACTCAGTAAAAGTCACATCAGAGATCCAAAAGTCAGATAGGGCAAAATCAACAAGCATTTGCAATGCAATTGGTCTGGCCTTTGGGACCTTATAAGCATTTCGCCACGCAGCACATTACCGTACATTACTGCAAAGTAGCCTAGCCATGGACTGCGTAGCAGTGATTATGAGACTGACAGTAGATTTGTCAACAGACAAGTGAACGTGGTATTTGAGCTCTTAGGAGTTGGTTGAAGACAAATACATTACAATAGTGATATGTTTTAATTAAATGTGTAAAAAAGTGGAGCCTACAGAAAAGCCTGGGTAAGTTTGTAGAAATAAAAATGCATGTCCTGGAAATTACTCCTGCCCTCCGATTCTCCGCCCACAGTTCACCTACTTTTTTCCCCCACTTCGACCACTGTGTAGAACTAGCATCAGCACAGCCTAGGTGGCCAAAACCCATATTCTTGATTGTGACATAAATCAGCCACAAAATATGGAGCAGGGGTGTGGGGGATGGCCAATACTGGCCTGTTACAGCAAATGGAAGACTTCTGTTTTTTTAAACGGTGTATTCTTACCCCAATCAGCTTCAAATTATATTCTATATTTCGAATTAGGGCTCCTTTTCTGAGCGACACAATAAAAATGGCCCCGTCCTCTTGTGGCTATCCATTTGGCAAAGAACTACGGTAGACCTGACACAAACCATTATAAGAGAATGCTGCAACCTACATTATTGCAAAAGAATTGGGGGGGGCTAAATCATGTAGAAACTGTATTGAAGGCTATAGGGATGGAAAAACTCTTCAGGACCCTAACTCCTGTAAGGGGGTCACAAAGAAACGGTTACAAGATCTATATTCCCAAAGAGCAGAATACGCCCGCAGGAAAAATAACCAGATCCATCACTCTACTATTGCGCATGACTTGGTTCCATTAATACCACAAGATGGTTTCCATTACTTAGCACGGATAAACAACAGCCAGCACAGATTTATTCTACTGCACTTCAGATTAAACATGATCCCATTACTCCTCGGATATCCACAAAAGAAGTATAGGCTAGCAGATCTCAATCGCTGTCCCTGTAACAACCTTGCGGCATAGACAGATCTGCGTATTCTAATATTGTGTCAATAATATTCTTAGGAAAGAATAATTGTTTATACTGCCATTTATGAGGCATCATAATTTTAGGCAATGTCGGGTCGCAATGTATTTCTTAAAAGCCCTACGTGACCCATTTGTCTGTTTCTGTGTTGCCTCATATTTATGGGCCTGCCTCAGGAAGAGGAAAAGAGTGGGCATAGTTTCTAGCAGCACCCTATGAACTGTTTTTTCTATTATAACTGAATTTAAATGTTTTAATTGGACTACAGCAACATTTGTTTAATAATGTTTTAACTAATGTATATGTGAATATTTATTGATCTGGATATTTTTTATATGTATTCTTTTGCTTTTATGATCTGTTCACAATGATCTAATAAAGCTGTGTGAATTTGATTGTGACATAAATTTCAGCAGAGCAATTACAGTCTCCAAGCAATGAGATTGGTTCTGTGCTCCATAGAGGTTTGGTGGGGGCGTGGTCTGGTCACGGACGGTGACCATCTTAGCTCCAGGCAAATCCTTTTATTTTGCCTGGCGTAACCGTGGCCATTGCAGAGCCACGCCTACTCTTCTCTATCGCCATACAGTTCGAGTACCTAGTTCCCACAACACTGTGGCCTGATGAGTATCGCATGCATAACCCCTTTTCACTCCCAGTTACAGCCACGCCGCTATCCTGCTGCTGATCATTCCAGCTTACAAAGGCGGGGATTGATGGGCAACCAAAGGTGGACAGCGGGTGGCACACAACGACCAGCTGTTATCAGCACAACACCAACCATGCGGCAACATGTGATGTGTGACAGCTCCACCACTCTGAGCTTTGTAGTCAACATTGCTGCCGGTTGCATTCAGGGAAAATTCAGTACGGGCGCAACATCCTAGCGCACAATGAGCTGTTACTAAGAAGCTAAAAGTAGCTGAAAACGTAATACAAGACATAAGGTCACAACATTAAACCGCAAAAATAACTTGAAGAGGGCGTGCACCAGTTCTTATCACCATGGCCAGGTGACTGCTTTAAGCCTTTTAAGTGATCCTCCTCTATCTTTATGCTGTTGTAACCTTCCCGTTAGAAATACTGATGTGGACACTGTGGCTACGCTGCACCTCAGCCCACCCCTTTCCCTGTTCGTTGGTTCATGAGCTGTGGCTACTTCTCAAGACTCCGCTCGTCAATCAATCCCACTGTGCTGATGGAACAGGGTAGGAGGTTCATGTTAGAAGCCTGCGACCTAGTCCCTCTCTTTGGCAGCCAACTTGAAGTGGAATTCTTCTACGGCCATTCCAATACATCAGCGAGATTAAGGCAAGGTTTGTTCTGAGGTTTTTTTACAGAAGATAAATGGTCAGAGATATGTGATGGAAGACTTTAGCAAGGGCACTGGTGCCACAACGTTTATTACAGTGTAGACATTATCGGGCCATTCATACTTTGTGGTTTGTAAATGGGAGGAGTCACATTTTAAATATTTTTTACGAATGTCCCAGGGTGTGTTGCGATATTTTACTTTCTAATTGTGGATGTCCTGCTCTGTCAGGGCATCAGGGTATAGGAGAGGTTCCCTATCTCCGTTATCTCCACACCCTACCAGATGCCTGGCTTCCATTTGCTGCTGGCCGTTCCTGATTGAGCCCAACCCACAACCAGGCAACTGCTGCATGACTTTTGGGGCACTACTTTAAAAACAAGCATTTGTAATCAAATAGAACTCGTATTTACGTGAGTCATATTGCATTTAAAACGAAGAGTGCGGGTGGGCAAAAAGGCACGAACGGAGGTGCAGGGGGGGTGGTGGTGGCCCGAGAAGTCACGGACTGTGGGAGTGGACGGGGGAGGCACGTGAAGAAAATAGTGTTGACAGTAAAGGGGCCAGTAGCCATGGAAGGACACAAATGACAACATGGCCGTCAGGAGGCGGGATTAACACGCCTAAAACCAATGGGAAGGCTGCATTTAGGACCTAACCCAATACAAAAGATGGGCGGAGACTGGGCAAAGCTCACATGGAGCTTCCATGATATAGTATATACTGCATGCCTCGCAAAGCTGGAGCGCATACGCTGCAAAGCTAGGCGAGACTTAAAAAATAGGTCAGAATCCCATTCTTCACAACCAGGCTTCAATATATCTTAAATGCAGCACCTCAGGTACTCTTTGGGTTCAGCAAATATGATAACTGTTCTGGAAATATTGCAGAGACCCATTATCTACCAATGAGCAAATGACTTTAAACCACATTCCATAAATCATCCGATTTTTCTATGTCTGGTGGTTTGGATTCTACATTACTAAATAATGCTATTACAAACGCATTTAAACACTTGTTTCGACTTCCATCCAATGTATGGCCTGCACAGATCAGGCTGGAATTTGGCTCTTGCAATCAACAGCATGCAATAATGGGTCAGTACGTTAAGACTTGGAAACAAATCAAAACTAATATCAATAACCCAATGTGCGCTCTATTGTGGCAAGAGATGCAACAGAATGAAAAACTGTCTTTCTATAAATATCTGCAAAAAGCTCTTGAAGAACGCTCAATTGCTGGGATCTGGGAAATGTCCTTAACAACACAAAGTTTCAAGAAAATAATTAATAAGTCAGTTAAACATTTATCACTTTGAAAGACAAAGAAACAGTTCATTAAGCGATCCCAGGCATAGATGTTGGTCCAGGAATATACAAGTCTTAAGGTTCAACCGTGTTTAGAAATACCATCGTCTGTACAAACCAAAAACATATTTATGAAAACCACATTCAGCAACTTACCCGGCTTAAAGCATGCCGACCATTTGCCGACTATGCAAGCTATGGGATGAAAGTAGTATGAATTTGGTTTGTATATGTGCAGTAATGATGGTGGAAAGAAAATGATATCTGAAAAACTGTTTCATTGACAGAGGTGTTTGTACTTGCAAATATGCTATGGTAGTTTGTTTTAGACCAATGGATATTAAAATGAAGACCAATTTTACTAAATGTTTGATACTTGTAAAAAAGAAGTTGGACGCGTGTGAGTGGATCGCAGTAAATCTGGAAGTTTAAAACAATTAGGGATACAATTTAGTACCTTATTAATGAATTTGCACACAAGTAACGAAATAATAATTGTTACTATCCATATTACCCCTTGGAAAATGATGGACTGATGTAAGGCTTATAAATTCTTTTTAGGTTTCCTTTGAGGAAATTATTCTGAGACTATTAGGAATTTTAAAATTATTTGTTTAGAATTGTACTTGGTGTGTTATTTAAAATTGTACTAATTGTATGATTTTTTATTATTAATATAATTGTTATTATTGTTATTATTAATATTATTATTTATATATCAGCCTTTTTGTTTTGGGTGAGCTAGTTTTACAAACATTGGTCTATGGCCAATCTTCAATCATATATGCAGTTGCTGCTGATGCAACCACCAAAATAGAGGCATGCAGGGCAGGTATTTAAAACATGTTTCCAAAATTTGGAGAAAACAATCTCCTATTGAAAAAGAAAAACAGACAATGGCTGGCTGTCATGGCTGTCTAGTATAGGCCCGTCCTCTTCCAGATGCCCTTAAGCTTTGCTTTTTTATAGCAACAAGAACCCCTTTCAGAGCAATGCTTTATAAGTAGCTTGATTACCCAAAGTGCAGCTTCTGGGGATCCTGGAGGGCATCAGGGGCTCAAGAGGGAGAAAACATTTTTGGGTACAGCTACAATGGTAGTCAAGGGAGACATAGCGACCAAATGGAAAGATCTAAGCCCCATACCATTACCCAACGGGGAAAGGATTGGACTGGTGTGCCGCACAAGAACTACCTGTGTATGAGGCTAGGGTTTGCCCACCCAAGCATAAACGTGTGTGGGGCTAATGGCTGGGTTTGATGGACTGCCAGAACAGGGGAAGGGAGGGAGCAACAGCATTCGTAAACTTACTATAAAACTAAATAATGTTCTTGAATTTTGTAAGGGCGGCTTTCCCGGCAAACAGATGTATTTGGTAACAGGGGGTCTGAGGAGTGCAATAAGCTGTCGCGTCTGTTGTTAATTTAAAAATCCAATACATTTGAGTAGTTGCTTGATAGCCATCCTCATCATAATACACCTTTTTTAATAATTTGTAAAAAGATTATTTACCATTAAATCAAATCTATATATCAGTTGATGGAAAATAAAGTCATTATAATGTTGCTATCATGTTTCACATAAAAGTGATCATCAGGTTAAGTGTCCTACATTATTTCATATTTCACTTGTATAGAATCTACCACAGTCATAGTAACAAATCACCTTCAAGCAAGGGTCATACAAATATCAGACAACTGTATCTAGACAATGCATCAGATGTTGGACCAACTAATGAAGATAGTTTAACAATGTTCACGTTATCTGTGTGTGTTTTTTACTCTATCCTCAGGATTGTAAAATATGATGTTTATTTTCACCACATTAATCTTCATTTAGAGTTTGGCAGAGGGGAAGCCTGAATGGTGAGGCTCTTCCTACTAAACGTTCGGTTTTCCTACCTCATTTAGTACTCGGGAAATTATTGGGTTGTTGGTTCTGACACTGCCCTCCATCGTGAGGTGGAATGTTGAGTCTGAGGAATTCTATGAAGGGTATTTGGGGCTGATGAGGTGCATAGAGCTGTAACAAGGTTTGTTAAATAAAGGTTTGTCGACCCAATTCACCTGAGCTGATTCTTCCCTTCATGGGAAACAATCTGAACTACGTTTCTGTGAGTAACTTGCATATCCGTGGTTGCCATTTTCCAGTTGGGTGACATTATGGTGTGGTTAGTTGGAACCCTTCAATTTCTCTGTGATGTGCGTTCTGTTCTTTGCACCTGGTGTCATATTCTTTATCATACTGTATTGTTGGAGTCACACGCTTTGGTGACGTGGTGGCTGAAGCCATCATATCTTTTCTGCAATGTGCTTTCAGCATGCAACACCATTGTTGTCTTGTCTGATTAGTGAAGCTGCCATTTTACATTGGGATCAGTTCTTTTGGGTCTGTATCTCCCATTGCGTGCTATCTTCATCAATGCATTGGCAAGGAGTGCGAAAGTCCCTGAATCATGGCTTGGGGCAGAGATCCTCCCCATTCATAAGAAGGGTGACCGTTCAGTAACGGCAAATTACCGACCCATAAGCCTCATTGATGCTCCACAAAAGATTGTGGACCGCCTTCTTTTAGGTAGGATCCAGACCTGGATTTCTGACCATGATGTTTTAAGTCCTCTCCAGGCGGGTTTTCGGCAACATATGGGGACCTTAGAGCAAGTTTTTAGATTTATGTTAATATATTGGAAGGTGGTCCTTCTTGGGGGAGGCCTGTTGTTCGCGGCATTCATGGACCTCAGGTCAGCCTTCGACCTTGTACCCAGGATCAAGCTCTGGGAAGTTTTGCTGGATCTAGGCATGCCCAAAGAGCTGGTGGTGCTGCTGATCAATTTGCACACAAATACCTATGCCAAAGTAAGATGGGGTGGTCCAGGGGAAGTCACTGATAGTTTTAAAGTAGCTAAGGGGGTTAGACAAGGGTGCGTGTTGGCCCCCACCCTTTTTTCTTTGTTTATTAATGGGGTGACCAAGTATTTTTCTAACTACCCAACGGACGCGCCCACCCTTGCTGGAACGAAAATTCCCCTCCTCATGTTCGCGGACGACACGCTTATTATTTCTAAAACGAGGCAGGGATTGCAGTCCGCCCTGGCCCGTTTTGAGTGTTTCTGCAGCGAGCACGAGTTAGAGGTGAATGTCAGTAAGACCAAATTCATGGTTCTGCGAGGCCCCAAGGCTGTGAAGGCCAAGGTGTCAATGTGCTGCGCCATTTTGGATCAAACGGAGGTTTTTACATACCTGGGTGTCACATTAAGTGAGAATTTGAGCTGGAAACCTCAAATGGATCTTATGACCCTGAAACACGCGCAACTTGGGGGAGCCTTATTGAAGGAGTATGCAAAATCTCTCATCAAACCCATGGCACCGTTGGTTAAAATTTATGGTTCCAAGGTAATTCCTGCAACTATCTACGGTGCCGAACTGTGGGGGTATAGTGATTTATCCTCTTTGAGGGTGGCTCAGAATAGGTTCCTGAGAATGGCAACTGGTCTCCCACAATCGACACCCTCCTTACCCCTGCAGCTTGACCTAGGTGTCAAATCCATAGAGGATGAGGTACGGTATAGACCACTGGCGTTTTGGCGGCGCCTGTGGACTACACCTGAATTATCCTTGTTCGCTGAGGCCATTGACGATGTGAGGGGTCTTGAAGGGTCTTACAGGGTACCCTGGTTCAGTCACCTCAGGAGGCTCTTGAAAAATCTAAATTTGGAGGCATTATGGGTTGATCCAGCACGCGCGACCTTTCCCTCAAAGAAGGCACTCAAAGATATTTACTGGCATTGGATTACTGAGAGGAGATCCGCTATGGTTGATGGTCCTACCATGACACTGGAATTTCTGGTTGTAAAAGATGTCCCTAAATATGAAGCCTATTGGGACTTAATCACCAAGCCAAAGGATCGCAAACTGTACCACCAACTACGAGTAGGCTCGTTACCTGTGCGGGGGCTTACGCACTCTTGGACTACTGGTGGTAGTGATAAGTGTCCCTTCTGTGTAACAGCAGTGGAAAATATTGAACATCTTTTTTTCTGCTGCCCTATGTATTTGTTACCCAGGAAAGTTTGGCTTTTACCAGTCTGTCGGTTACTAGGCACCAGCTCTGCTCTTGCAGCGTTTAGGAGACTTAAAACTGATGCTTCCCCCTCCATCGCTATTGGTGTAGCAAAATTTGTGAGTTGGGCGTGGTCAATCCGAACCCGTAACCTTGGCAAATGATGTTTTTATTGTATAGTTTTTATGACTATTTGTTTAAAGTAGCACTGTTTTTATGTAGCAAGGGGTCTTCTCGTTCATCAATGTTTAAAAATGTAATACTTTTCTTAACTTGTTTTTAAATGTAATGTATTTATTATCTTATATGCAAAATGAATCGTTTTTAAATATATATGTATTTGTCTTTTATGATGTGAATCGAATAAAGACCTCTTGACTGACTGCTATCTTTATAGGGTGAACAGCAAAACACACAAGATGATGGACGGAATGTTGCACAATGGCAAAACATTCACCCCAAGTCACAGATCTGGGTTTAATCCATTGTTATTTTGCTCACCAAGCCAACCCAGTTCAGACATGGCTTATGCAAATCAGTCTTGACCCTGTGCCTCATGGGAACAGTCCAGCCTGAACTGCCAAGCCATGTCTTTCCTGGACTGGAATCAAGCATCCTAGGACGGGTTTCTGGCTATCAGCTGTCTTCAGCCACGATAACTTGACTCCAGTTGCTTAGTGAGCAAGGGACCCACGTCTGGGCATACCCTTCCCACATAGGGTGAACAGCAAAACACACAAGATGATGGACGGAATGTTGGACAATGGCAAAACATTCACCCCCAGTCACAGACCTGGGTTTCATCCATCGTTATTTTGCTCACCAAGCCATCCCAGTTCAGACATGGCCATATGCAAATCAGTCTTGACCCTGTGCCTCATGGGAACAGTCCAGCCTGAACTGCCAAGCCATGTCTTTCCTGGACCGGAATCAAGCATCCTAGGACCGGTTTCTGGCTATCAGCCGTCTTCAGCCACGATAACTTGACTCCAGTGGCTTAGTGAGCAAGGGACCCACGTCTGGGCATACCATTCCCACATAGGGTGAACAGCAAAACACACAAGATGATGGACGGAATGTTGGACAATGGCAAAACATTCACTCCCAGTCACAGACCTGGGTTTAATCCATTGTTATTTTGCTCACCAAGCCACCCCAGTTCAGACATGGCCATATGCAAATCAGTCTTGACCCTGTGCCTCATGGGAACAGTCCAGCCCGAACTGCCAAGCCATGTCTCTCCTGGATCGGAATCAAGGTCTGTTTTTCTGTTTTGGTGAATGCAACTATCTTTGTTCAGGATCAGTTACACAATATTTTAAACTTCTGGAGTGCCACCATTTTGAGTTGAATGCCTCCATGGTTGCTCATGATTGGCTACACAATATTGTAAACTCCTGCAGTGCTGCTATTTAGAGTTGCTAAATATACCATGTGTATACACCATTCCAGCTTTAGCATCTAGGACAGGAAATTCTATTCTTACTTTTGAACATTGATCAAATTTGAACTATGGATGGCATTTCTGCTCCTGATCCATTTTTGGTCCTTCTGGATGCAATTGATGGGGATATATTTACTAATAAAAAGAAAAAGGCTCTTTTAATACACAACATAGGCTCAGAAGGTAAATCAGTGTTCAAGACTTTGTCTGTACTAGAAACAAAATCTCGTATACATCAAGAAGGTTCAGCAGGTGAAATGGTAGCTGAGGACATAGTCAATGAATATGCCACAGTAATTCAAACATTGGATAAAAGATTTTACCATCTAAAAATGTGGTTTCAGAGAGGCATATATTTTGTGTAGGACTCAACAACCCAATGAGTCCATCGATGATTTTGTGTCAGCTTTGAGGAAATTAGCAGTTATGTGCAATAATCGTGAGCTTCAGAACACAATCATCTGTGATCAACTAATTAAAAAAACTTAAGCAAGAAAATTCAAGAGAGGCTATAACTGCTTTAACTGTTGCAAGATTAACTGAAACTGATGAAGTGTATTTTAAAGAGTTGTCAGATCCTGTGGATTACTCTGTTGAGAAGGTTTTCAATCTGGTTAACACAAAGGAAGATTGGAAAGACATGAAGAAATCATGCACAACGTGCTTAGGTTACCTCTGTCCTTAAGGTGTGATCTGCGCAAAGAATTGGACAAGTTGCGTGAACTGGATGTCATTATGATGATTGAGGGGTCATAGTGGTTAGCTCCTGTTTTGGTGTGCAAGCGTGACCATTCTTTACAGTTATGTGTGGAGCTATGTAATCTAAATCTGAATATTTGGGTTGATCATGAGCCATTGCCCAGTCTATCAGAAATGTGTGTATTTTAGAAAATGCTTCTGTGTTTACCACATTAGACATGTCAGCAGTATATTATCAGGTGGTACTGAGTGATAAGTCAAGTCAGCTCACCTCAAGAGTAAGCATACTGTTACAATGGTGTGTCTTTCAGTTGGGCATCAGACTACACTGTATTTCAAAGGTTAATAGGGAAGTTGTACAAGGACATCAAGCGAGTACTATATTTTCATGATGATATTTTGTTGTAAAGCTGTGATGTTTGTGAAAATAATGACAGACTGATGTTTGTATTGCATTTCTTACAGGAAAGAGATTTAACCACTCATTTTGAGAAGTGTAAGTTCCAAAAGTAAGAGGGCAACTCTTTCAGGCATCACATATCAAAGAATGGTGTGGAATCTAGGAAAGGTGTGGTGACGAATTGGGTAATAAATGTCAAGAGGCATTTGGCAAAATAAGCATAAACATTGTAAAGACCGAATCATTGAAACTCTTTGATTCAGGAGACATGAGCATCATTGTGACTGATGCCAGAAATTTTGGATTTGGGACTATTCTTATGAAGAGAAATAAAGACGGTAGGGAAGAGGTCGCTGATTTTGCATCTACAGCACTTCAAGGCGCTAAGGCAACATACTCCACTATGCCCTGGCTCTATGGTGGGTGAAGCAGAATTTTGGGATTCATGCTTGGGTTGGGGCATTTATGTTATGGATGGGCCATAAATCCTTGATCAAATTCTTCAGCACTGAAGAGGCTGGTGAGGCTACTCCAAGAATAGCAAAACACAATTTAGTTTGAAAGAATATGTTCCTGGTAAGAAGTCTACTGTAGCAGATTTTCTATCCAGGATGCCTTTATGTCACCAGAATAAATTCTGACATGATGATGGTGAGAAGATGTGCATGAATAATCAGTTTAATGGAGTGCTGCAAGGCACTCTTGACAAGCATGTTTGGAGGGAATATTTGGAAAAGGATTGTGTTACCAAGCAAGTTATGTTGTGGGTTGCATATGGCTTGCCTTTTTTAAAAAAAAACCTGTGTGAGGATGGCATGCCTTATGCACAGATTGTATCTGAATACATTTGTGATGAAGGCTTGTTATACAGATCAGGATGATCAGATCAGGATGATTGGTGCTACGCAGTGACATGAGGGAAAAACGCAAAAGTGAGGGAATGAGAGAAAACGTTTTGAAATTAACTCATGAAGGTCAAGTAGGGTTCGGGCTACAAAGTGCAGAGTGCAGGAGAATTCATGGTGGCCAGGGGTGGACACAGCCGTTGAGAGTTTCAAGAGAGATTTTGGCATTTGTATTGTAAGTGACAAATCACAAGTGATCAAGACAACACCAGATAATCTCATTAAAACGCCCATGGTGCCTTGCTCTAAACTGGCTCGGACATCACTGGTCCCATTAAGGTTTTAGGTCAGAGTTCTAAATATGCCATTGTGCTAATGGATTACATGACAAATAGCCAGAAATATTTTTTGTGAACAATGGTAACACCTCTACAGTAATTCAGTGTTTTAAACATGTGTTTATGGGAGTAGATTGTCCCAATCGAAAAAATACATATAATGGTACGCAATTGGTTTTGGAAGAAAAGAGAATGCACTATACTGCGCATGTCAAGATTTCCGTCTACCATCCTAAGAGTAATGGTTTGGTCAAGCATTTTAACCATACATTGAACAATCATTTACAGTTAGCTTTAGTGAACAAACTAAATTGGAGAGCGGTTGTGGATGATATGGTATTGGCTTACAGGACAACACTAGTGTTAGCACTGGTGTGTCACCATTTGTACTCTTGTTAGCCCTTGTATCTGGGTGCAAACTGATCAGGGAGTGGATTGGTTATTCCAATGCTGATCCTACATATTTGTCCAGGGTGGTTGACGGAAGAGTGATTACAGGAAGAATATGATGGTTATGAAGGTGAACAAAGGGCCAAGTGTGATGACATGCCAAGAGTTGGTTATTGGGTCAAGGTTCAGAAACCTGGACAGGTTTAGAAAGTTCAATCCAAATTTCCATCACCTGTGAAAATAGTCAGGTTCTCACCTAATATGGTGCACAATAACAGGTAAACAACCTTTATGATGCAGTGTTTACACCGCCCGTCCTTTACAACGCTGCCATTACAACGCAAGTCGTTACCACGACTTGCACTGGATGGCGCTTTTGGTTAAGGAATATTGTAATTTTTATATTCCAACACCTACCCTACTGTTACGTGGACTGGTGTTGGAATATAAAATTATAATATTCCGCAATCCGCGCCCTCCAACGCAAGTCATTGTAACGACTTGCGTTATAATATCCGCGTTGTCAAGTACCGCGATCTAAAAGATGGCGTTGTACAGACATACATCCACAATAACACTGATAAAGTATTGAACAAGGATAGGATTGGTATCATTCCTCTTCGCAAAGTGGATTTTGTACGTTCTAGGTTGAGAGATGTGGAAGAAGAGGCTAATATGCCCACATCCGTTACCTGCTGTGTACATCCTGGTAATACCAGGTGGTTGCCTGAGCATTACAAAGACTTTGTGATAGGTTGAGTTTTAATATGCCTTGTATCAATTACCTTTATTTGTGTGCAAAGTATTATACACTTAGTTTAACAAAGCAATGCAGTAATTCTCGAGTTGTCTCATTATCTGAAGAGAAGGGGTCAAAGAGAGCACATTCCTAGAGCACATGTAAAAGAAAGACTAATAAGTCTCATAGTATCAACAGCACTTGAGCTATAAATATCCTGTGATCTCAATTTTTGGACAAGACAAAAGAGCAGAAAAAGGTCATATTTTCAATTTCTTTATTTGAAGATCCATGAAGTTAAAGTTAATAAGAAACAGCCGACACGTGTTTCATCAGTACTATGAATCAGTACAATGACTTTTTCAAGGCTATAAAAATGAGATTAGCTCGGCGCATAAGATCCTAAGTCGGGATGATCAGGGCAAATAGTGCACAACGCAAATGCGACAACGAACTGCCGCTCTGCCTCGAAGGAGTTTAGAGGCAATAACGTAAGTGACTCCACATGGTAACGAAGCCAAGCGAAAACGGTTTTCGCTTGGCTTCTTTGCCATGTGGAGTCACTTAGGATTGTTCAAACTGACCGAGTGTGGGTCATTATCCATACACCCCATACAGGGAGCCTTAATTATATAATATTTTGGATTCACCGCTTACTACATGTGGGGATCTTTTGCTGTTCTCGGATTTCAGAGTCTTACTTTTCCTGTCAATTTACATGACACGAGATCTTATGCGCCGAGCTAATCTCATTTTTATAGCCTTGAAAAAGTCATTGTACTGATTCATAGTACTGACAAAACACATGTCGGCTGTTTCTTATCAACTTTAACTTCATGGGTCTTCAAATAAAGAAAGTGAAAATATGAACTTTTTCTGCTCTTTTGTCTTGTCCAAAAATTTAGATCATAGGATATTTATAGCTCAAGTGCTGTTGATACTATGAGACTTATTAGTCTTTCTTTTACATGTGCTTTAGGAATGTGCTCTCTTTGACCCCTTCTCTTCAGTTGTATATTTGCCAATCGTTTGATTGTCATTGGTCCCTCTTGGTAGTGGGGGACAGTGGTCCATGTAGCACTCCGTCTTTAAGCAAACTAAAGATTGTTCATTTTTCCAGTACTGTTGTTCATCTTAACAATATTTGTGTATGTGCGTTTTTTTCCAATTTGGATACACCACTACCGATCCCATTGTGTTTTGTCTCATTATCTGTTGCCTTTTATATATATTTTGTTTTGTCCCTTTATATTGTTGTTATGTTGCATCATATTTTACCCTCATAGAATGCTTTTCCTTGCCTGTTTGTTATTAGTGGATATATTGTATGCACTTATCCTACGTTAATATGTTTTGTAGTTCTTGTTCAATCTATTAAGGGGCAGGAAGTGTTGTATCTGACATTGAGCTCCATCATGAGGTCAGTGAGGTGGAATATTGAGTATGGGAAATACTGGTGAGAGGTCGATGATTGTATCTCAGAGAACTGTAATTTTGTATGTTAAACGTTTGTCTACCTACTTCATCTGAGCTGAATCTTCCTTTAATAGGTGTTTGATGGAAGAGCATCAGAAGGCTGTGCCATCAAAAACCCATGACTGGCAGCCTATCAGCCATACCTCAGGAGGACTTTCCTATTTAGGGTGGGCATTCAGACGAAATTTTTCCAGTGAAGCACAGCCATGAAGTGCATGGAAGACCATGTAAGAAAAAAATATCGATGGCCGATACATGCAGGTATTCATGTCATGACCAGTGATTAATTTTTTGCTGGCAATAGCCCTTTGTAAGAAATCGGGTTACTGGATGAGGGGGTGAAACCCTTCTGAAGCAGCAACCATAATCCTTGTCAGAGTTAAGTCACAAGTAAACCCCAAATTAACCTGTGCTCAACCCTCTGGTAGTTTGACACAGAGGTGCCAGGCTTCACTAAGGAGCAATGTGTAGAGTATGCATGCAGCCCTTGAAACAGTAATAAAGTGAAAACTCAAAAATTCCACACCAATTTTGAAAAATAGAGTACATTTTAATAAGTCAAGACCAATCTCTAATCTCTAGAACTGGAGATATAAGATTTCAGTGAAAATAGCGACACACAGCAACAACTGTGGATATCTGGTAGCAATAGACCGAGACAAAGTCACAAGTTCAGGCTGTCTGCAATGAAGCCAGGGCCAGCTACAGGGACCAGGTTAGGCATGCTGAACAAGAGTACCTTAAATCCTGGTAGTAAAGAGTTGTGAAGTCCAGTGTCGAGGGTGCTTCACGCAGTTGAGGCAATGCGAAGTCTTGGTCAGAGATGCATCATGCAGTGTCGTTCAAAGGAGCTGGGAGGTTGCAATGTGAGGTCCTGCATTATCACTGAGGAGGCCGTCGACGAGGGAACTTGCGAAGCAGAGTCCTAGTTGAGGATGAGTTACACACCGGCTGGTTCTGAAGAAGCTGTGGGGCTTCAGAAGCGAAGCTCTGGCGCATACTAGTGGCTGCCACTGAACAGAGGCCTGCAATGTGAGGGCCTGACTTGGGGATGCCTCTCACTGCCTGCAGTTCCAATGGAACTGTGGGCTCTGATGCGAAGTCCTTGCATTGGGAAAGTCTATTCAGCAGAGGGGATGCATCAGTTCAGCTCAGGCTTGTGCTGCATAGCAGAGCAGATGCGTTGGTTCTGTTAGATCCACAGATGGGCTGGCAGGCCCACCTTTAAGAGTTCAGGACTGGGGTGACCCCACTTGACAGGGTAGGACTCACAGATGGCAGAGTCAAGGAACTGGGTCTGAGGTTGCTGGAGTCTTCTGTCTCTGAGACCCTAGTCAGAAGACCAGCCAACTAGCCCTTGGAGTCACTATTCTGTAATAGGTTAAACAGATGCAGGTTCAGTCCTTCTCTCCGAGAGAAGAGGGCATCAGACAGAAAGCCAGTACAGCAGGGAAGCCGTCCTTCAGAGCAACAGTCCAGCAGAGTGGCAGTCCTTTCAGCAGTACAACAGTCCTTCTTCCTGGCCTAGTCCAGAGGTACAGAGGTGTATTAAGGAGTTGGACTCATAGGTCCCACTTTGAAGTGGAGGAAGTTTCTAGAGGTATCCACCCCCTGAGGTGTCAGGCATCTCCTTTCCCCCTAGTCTGCCCCCAGCTTGTCTGGGGTCACAATGGGCTAGTGACAATCCCTTTACGAACGGGCTTTGGCAGTGCCTTTGTGAAGTGCAAGTGTGGTAGGTGACAGCTCCTCCCTCTCGTTTAGTCAGAGTGGGCCATCCTGCCAAGACCTTTTTTCCCTTTATCTCACTGTCTGGGAGCAATACACAAAGACCAACTGCTGGCTACACATAGGCATGTGACCCAGTAACAGGCTGCAGGCACCATGCATCCCATGCCGTCTGGGCTGTCCAGGGCCTACCTTAGGGGTGACTTATATGCATTAAAATGGAAGGTTTGATCCTGACAAAAGTGTTATTCTGCTAGGTCGAAATGGCAGTTTACAAACTTCACATACAGGATGCAGTGGCAGGACTAAGACATGTTTGAAGTGCTACTTAAGTGGGTGGCACAATCAGTGCTGGAAGTTCTTTAGTATAATTTAATTTACCGGCCTTGGGTACATGTAGTACCACTTTCCTAGAGAATTACTATCAAATTAAATTAAATGTATTAATTGGGCGCAAGCCAATTCTACCACGTTGTAAGGAGCGAGCACAAGCACTTTAGCACTGACTAGCAGTGGTAAAGTGCGCAAAGTCCTAAAGCCAGCAATTACAAAGTCAGCAAAACGGGAAGGTTGAAGTCAAAAAAGTTAGGGGAGAGCCACGCCAGGCAGGTCTAACACCCCTGCTTGAAGGTCTTGTTTCGACAGAACAAACGATGTTGGGTAAGTCGCCGTAAGACGACAGTCCACCATGCCTTGCTTTTTTGCATAAGTGCTAGAGCCATGTTGGCAGAGTTACTTTCTTTAAAAATTCCCTGTCCAAGTGGAGGGGAGAGGTGTAAATACGGCAGGTAATCTGCCACTTTGGAAGGTGGAGCCTTTGCCGGCATGGGCAATTGGTAGAATATCTCTCAGAGTTTAAATGACCCCCTAAGTTTACAATACAATTTTAAAAAACCATCTTTAAAAAACAGGTGCATGTATTGTCAATAGTTTTATTTATTTTTTAAACTTACTTTCCTGTGGAATCGCTTCGAAATATCCCTGTAGTCTCCTTATTTTGTTTGCATGTGTTGATATGAATGTTGCAAGCATAATATTGTTTGTAGAAACAAATGATATTAATGTCTCAGATGGTTCACATATTCTGAAAAAGAAACAAGGATGTGTGTGAGCTGTACGGTATGCATTTTTCAAATGCTAGATGAACAATTGCATCAATTAATCAAGCCCTGATGCACTGACATAATGTAGGACAACTTGCTTGACTGGAAATGATGATTAACATGCACGATAGTGGGTGTGGCCAACCCTTATGGTGATGTACCACAGATTCACAAAATAATGTATTTTCACATAAACCAACCCACGGTTGTTCAAAGGTTTGACTGGAGTGTATACCTATCGTAAATTAAATTAAATGCCATAGATATATAAATATTCCCAGAATTATGTACTCTTGAATTGATTACAATACTATGCTATAGGTATATGTAGGTACATATTGTTATTCTTCTTTGTAGGTTGCTGGTGCACCTAATATGGCAATACGTCAGCAGGGAATTTCATTTCATGATGTTACATTTTTGTAAACAACATTATAACACTCAATTTGACAGTCAACATATGTTTCACTCTAATATAGCCAATAAGACTACAGCTTTCTCAAGACTGTATACTGGTGTGTAAAGTAGCTCCATTCATTTATTTTGTCATTACTATAGAACTCATTGATACCATTATTATGGGTTTCACTGAAACGGTGCAACACAATAAGCGTAATCATGTTGGATTTAGCGTTGTCGTGAAGTATAAGATAATTTCTAGGAAAAGATCTATACTTGGGAGGTGAAGCAAGTTGGGGGTAGAGAAAGTAAAAGGACAAGGTTACCAGATCAGTTAGTACATATCTGTTTATAGGTGCAAACAGATAGGTTTGAAGGCTCAAAATTGTTTATTATTATTGTGAACCGGTACCTTATGTCAGTGGTCACTAACATCTTCTACAGAAGTTCAGATGAATGGAGGCAGAGCCACGGCAACACTGACAAATGCACCTACAGGTCAGCTCTCGAATTCTATCATAAACAAATCAAATCCACTAAACAATAGGTTCTCACCAAACGCATTGAAAACATCACAAACAGGGCCCAGGGGATCTTTGCCATTGTAAAGAAGTTCTCCTCTCCTGTAACTAGCTCGACTAGCATCACCGCCTCATAGGACCTCTGCACCTAGCTTTCACATTTTCTGGCAAGAACTTTGAGTTCTAGTTGGACCCTTCCACTCTCACAGCCCTCCTACCAATCAAGAGAAGCCCTCTGAAACCCACCATAACAACTTGGACCATCATCACCCCTCAGGTAACTGCAACAACCATGGAGCTGTAACACCAATCCTGAACCCCTTCTGCACAGCCTCCTTCTGTATGCCTGGATGCATGCCACGATAAACCCTCTCTTAAAAAACCCTCAGCAGACCCGAAGAGGCTGGCCAACTACCACCTGATATGATTGCTACATAATCTAATTGTAATTGAAGAGAATTTGTATAGCGCGTTAATCAAGAGGCATCAAAGCGCTAAGCCGGATAACAACTGAGTGAAGGGGAAGGGCACTAAATAGAGAAAACCTAAACAACCAACCTCTGAGGAAGGGCTAATTCAAGAATAACCAAGAATAACCAAGTCTTAACTAGGCTTTGGAAGATCAGGTACGAGTTTAAACTCCTAATATGTTCCAGGAGGGAGTTCCACAGCCTGGCGGGCACCATTGTTTAATTTTATTTCCCCCACCTAACTTTCCTACATCTAGGGACTTTCACCTTGCTTCGAACTGCCACCCGCAGAGAATCTAGTGAAATTCATGGAGAAAATTATCAAACAAGTAAATAGCCGCTCACCTCAAAGACAACCAGCTCCTCCACACCACTCAATCCTGATTCAGGCCCAACCGCAGCACAGAGACCACCCACATCAGCGCCACAAATGACATCTGACTGAACATGGATAGAGGTGACTACACAGCCCTCATTCTACTCGACCGATCTGTCACTTTCAACACTGTCTCCTACCCCATCCTTATTCACCGCCACCATGAAGATGACACACAAGGACCTGTATTCCGCTGGATTTGATCCTTCGTCACAGATTGCACCCAGTTAGTCAGCCTGGCTCCCTACACCTCAGCCGCCACTAACATTATCTGCTGAGAATCCAAGGCTCATCTCTCTCCCTTTCAAAGCCTACATTGACCCACTCGCAAACATCATCTGAACTCATCGAATTAACATAGTCTCATACGCTGAAGTCACCCAACTCATTTCTTTCTCTGATAAAACACTGAGCCCTCAGATAAACTTCACCTCCTGCATGTCCAAAGTTACTAGAGGATGAAAATCTTGTGGCTAATACTCAAAACAGAGAAAGCAGAAGTTTTACTCTTCAGCAGAGGCATAACATAACATAACATAACATAACATAACATCTGCTGTTTGAGACAAAGGTTTTTAGTTAATTTCAGTGCACTCGAGGGCGTCTGTTTTTAGCTTACATCTAGTGTTTGGTAATTTGCTCCCTTCCGCACTTAACGCATGATTAAGCTGGCATGAATTTCTAATTGAGTTCTAGGCCTTGGCCCTCTGCTGTCATTTATTTGTATATGGATGATGCAATATTAACCTCAGTTATGCACAATACGGTGCATTCATATAGCGCGCACCCTCCCCTACCGTGCATTGATTTGCGAGGAGTAAATCCTCTTTTTTCCCCCTATGGAAGTAATTTGAGGTCTCATATAAAGGGGTGAGTTGGAGTAGGCCATTAGTTTTGACACTTATGATGTAGGTACTTTAATGATAGGCCACTCATGCCAACACCTTTTTTTTCAGGTGTGGTATCGCTCTCTTTTTATCAGGAGCCTGCGGGCCCACCGTGCCCTTTGTATTGCGCCACAAATCAGACATTCTATTGTAAATATGTGTACATTTCTACGCCTTCGCATGAATAGGTGTATCTTCGTTATTTTAATTTATATTCCATTAACCCTAGGTGCCCCCAATCACACACACCATCAACACCAGTACTGAGAAGACCCCGTAGTAAGGTGGAACTTAATCTACATCTATCAGGGGTCGAAACGTCGACTTTTACATCTTTACCTATCCAGGAACAACAGATTTTGATGGCTGTGTTTTCAATATATGGCCTAGGTGTCCCTTCTATGTGGCTTAAGTAAACATGCTTTTGTGATGTCAACAAATGTATTCTGTGACCTCACTGAATGTTTAATACCTTCCACAACACCCCAATCCTCACATAAACCACTTACCTACCCCACTTCCCCCTTCCTTCTGGGCACATTGTATATTTTGTGATGAAGCTTTGTCATACATATGCCTTGATGAAGATGTGATTAAATAACATCTCTCTTTCAATTGTGTAATTGTTTTCACTTGAGATTCAGTATAAAATATTGTTTGTGTTTGTTGAAATGTACATGCTGGGACCACTTTCCCTGTAACATTGAATTCCCACATCCCAGTACCTTTGGGTTTACCGTCAAGGCTCGTATGGCAGGATGCTTTTTATTTAAAAGATTCAGAAAAGGGGGTGGTGATGGACAGAGTATCTGAATTAAGCAGACCACTCCTACCCAGTCCAAAGATCAGGGCTTGATCCATCACCGTTTTTTAGCTCACTGCACCATCCCAGCTCAGAACCTGGCTACATGCAAATTAGTCTGTCCCTGGCCCAGTGCATCATGGGAACAGGGCAGACCAAACTACCAAGCCAATTCTTTCACTGGAAAGGAAACAAGCTTCCAGGGACCGGTTTCTGGCATTACAGCCGTCTTCGGTCCGGCTTGCTTCAATCCTGATGGTGCAGTGAGCAAGGGACTCACATCTGAGTATACCCTTCCACGCTTATGGTGGACAAAACGATTCAGAAAAGGGGGTGGTGATGGACAGAGTATCTGAATTAAGCAGACCACTCCTACCCAGTCCAAAGATCAGGGCTTGATCCATCACCGTTTTTTAGCTCACTGCACCATCCCAGCTCAGAACCTGGCTACATGCAAATTAGTCTGTCCCTGGCCCAGTGCATCATGGGAACAGGGCAGACCAAACTACAAAGCCAATTCTTTCACTGGAAAGGAAACAAGCTTCCGGGGACCGGTTTCTGGCATTACAGCCGTCTTCGGCCCGGCTTGCGTGATGAAGCTTTGTCATACATATGCCTTGATGAGGATGTGATTAAATAACATCTCTCTTTCAATTGTGTAATTGTTTTCACTTGAGATTCAGTATAAAATATTGTTTGTGTTTGTTGAAATGTACATGCTGGGACCACTTTCCCTGTAACATTGAATTCCCACATCCCAGTACCTTTGGGTTTACCGTCAAGGCTCGTATGGCAGGATGCTTTTTATTTAAAAGATAGCACATGTGGGTTTAAGTTTTATATGTCCTAGCAGTGAGTAACTCCTAAAGTCGTTTTTCACTGCTGCAAGGCCTATTACTTCCATTGACAAACACAGGGTTACCTTATTACATTTATTACGTGATAACTTTGGAATATGAACCAGTAGAGATGTGATGTTTACCCTCGAATAGTAATTTAAACCCCTCTTTGAGCGAGAAGTCAGATTTCCAGTTAAAATTCAGAAAATGCCACCATTTGGAAAATGGCATTTTCTTGTCATGACCATTTCTGCCTTATGCAAGTATCCTGGGCCACATAACTGTGAATTACTCTGCTGTTGGGGCTTGTGTATTCCTCCCAGTCAGTGACACAAAGGGGTCTAGATGTAGGCAGCTAAGCTCTGCCTCACTTACTCTTCAAAAGGCTTGCCTCCAGTATACATAAACAACCCTGACATTAGCCTATTGACATCCCAAACAATTTGGAGCCATGACAGGGAAAGGGAAGAACTTTCCAGAACCACATGTGTGGGTAGGTTAGGATGTCCCCCAAAATACAAAGGCAGGAACCAGGTATGAATAATAGACCTCTAAAGCTATGCTTCAGAACACTCCTGGGCCTGTGGAAGTTACAGAAGAAGGACTGCCCTACAGTTAGAGGACTGCAATGCAGCTTGTGGACTGCATTGATGCCTGGTAAGAAACACTGGACCTGCCTACTTCCACCCCAGGCTACACAGAGTGACTCCAAGTATCAGTTAGTTGACCTTCTGTGTGAGCTACAGGGGGATTCAAAAAGTCTGTAACTTCCCAGCTGACCTGCTGCACCGGACCTGCCTGAGCCCTTTTGGCCTTGTTGGAGTGGGTCCCTGTTCCCCAAGATAGTCCTCCCCAGGGCATGGTCCCTTGGCTGGAATTAGAGGGTACTCCTCTGCAATAAAAATTTACAAATCCTGGTGTTTGTTGTCCTCACAAACGGGCTAGATCACACCCTTGCTCTGCCTCCTCCAACGACTACCAATCTGAAGCTCAAGTCAGACCGACCCTTCATGCTACAGCAACCTCCAGCAAAGACCGGCAACTCAAGAGCTACACTTCCTATTACAGCAATGAAAATCTGCGGTGACAGCCAAAGCAAAGCTACAGCAACAACCGTTCACAATGCCCATCCGGCTCTTCGCGCCACAGGGACAACAGCTCGTGACGCCAGGTCTGCTGTTTGCATTACAACAACAACCATCTGCAATGTTCTACCTGCTCTTGGCAGTCTCTTCTACTGCAAAAACAACTTCACACTAGACTCAGAAGGTACCTCTTCAGAGGGACGAACCAGGTCACTGTATCACATGTGCTTCATCACGGTCAGTCTGAACTTTAGACTTTTTCCTGGTTTGTATTTAGGCACTACTTTAACTTAAAACTTTCAAGTTGCATATCTCCGGTTTTACGGATTGGATTTTTTTATTGTTCTGTTATAACTTATCTTATTAAAATGTACTCTATCTTTCTAACTTGATTTGCGATTTGTTTTATGTTGCGGTTACACTTTATTACAGTTTGTGTGCTGCATAAATACTTTACACTTTGCCTCTAAGTTAAGCCTGAATGCTTTGTGCCCAGCTGCCAGAGTGTTAAGTACAAGTTAATTTAGTGAATTTCTGTGGTTCACCCTGACAAGGATTGTGGTTTCTGCTTGAGTGGGGTTTCCACCACTCCACATCTTTCACCGAGCAGCAGACATCATCGCACGGAGCTTCAGTGAATTATCAACCACTTCTTCGAGACTGACTCCTTCCCCGATGACTGGAAAGATGCTGAGATCAACCCTCTCTTGAAAAAACCTTTAGCGGATACCACCAACCTCAAAAACTTCCATCTAATCTCCTTGCTCCCATACCAGGCGAACATCGTGGAAAAAGCCATCAACAGTCAACTCGCTGCCTTCATAGAAGAAAATAGCATCCTCAACTCCTCCCAGTAAGGCTTCAGGAAGAACCATAGTACCGAAACCGCCCTTTTTGCCACAACTGATGACATCTGCTCCCTCCTCGACAGAGGAGAGACTATGGCCCTCATCCCCCTGGACCTCTCCGTCGCCTTTGATACAGTCTCTCATCGCACCCTAGTCTGCAGATTCCACAACGCTGGAATCCGGAACAAGGCCCTTGACTGAATCCGCTCTTTCCTCTCCGGCAGATCAGAATGGGTCAGTCTCCCTCCTTTCTTCTCGGAACCCACACCGATCACCTGCGGAGTCCCCCAAGGTTCCTCCATCAGCTTGACCCTGTTTAACATCTACATGGCCCCACTCACATCCATCATCAGATCACACAGACTCAACATCGTATCATATGCAGACGACACCCAACTCATCCTCTCCCTTTCCAACAAAACCCAACCTCTCCAAATATAACTTTCAAGATGGAATGGAAGCAGTCGCAAGGTGGATGAAGAACAGCTGCCTACAACTCAACACGGACAAAACCGAGGTGCTCCTCATGGGCCCACACCCAACATCTGCAACAACACCTAGTGCCCCCCAGCCCTCGGGAACTCCACCCCCATGGACAATGCACTCAACCTTGGAATCATCCTGACTCCGAACTCTAAATCGACCTCCAGATCAACATCGTCACCTTTTCCCGCTACCACACGCTCTTCCTACTCCAAAAGACTTTCAACTGGATTCCCATCGAATACAGGAAAACCATTACTCACACCCTCATTAGCAGCAGACTGGACTAAGGCAACGCACTCTATGCCGGAATTAGCAAGAACCTCACCCGCAAACTCCAGAACATCCAGGATGCTAGGCCTCAACCTACAGAGCCACTGCCATATCAGCCAACACCTTCGGACACTACACTGGCTCCCTTTTGAGAAGAGAATCACCTTCAAACTACCCACCATTTTTTTATGAATAGGACTTTTGATGCAGGCAAACAGGTAGACGAAAATTATTTGAACTTCTATAATCAAATAAATACAAGGCTTCACCAGTTAGCACCCCTAAAAGATATTATAAAGATATTATAAAAAGGGGTAGACCTTCTGCTCCCTGGTATAATGATAATCTGAGACTCCTGAAAAAGAAATGTAAACAGGCAGAGCGGAAATGGAGAAGAGCATATAGAGACGAGGATAGAAATGCTTGGAGGGAAACACTAACTAGCTATGAAAAAGAAATAACTATGGCAAAAGCTGAATACTTTGCTGATTCTATTCTGAAATCTCCTAATAGCGCTAGGAGTATTTTTAAAATTGTGAACGATATCACTAACCCTGCTTGCACAATAAAGGTGACTCCCCCAACACAAGATCTTTGTGATGGTTTGGCCGTCTTTTTTGAAGAAAAAATAGGCAAAATCATTAAGGGGCTACAAGTGTGCAGTTTGCCTACGATGGAGGATCAGAATGGAAAATCTCAGGGGTATTTAACCTTCCAGAAACAAAAGCAGGAAACCTCTCTGAAGAGCTGTAAAGACAGCGAAACACGTGTCATGGATGCAGAACTATTTTTGCACTAAAATGTCTGAATTGAAAAATTTAAATTAATAAAAATGAAAACTTTGTCCTACCATCTCTGTGGCCGCCTTATGTAAATTCTTTGTACCAGTCTGCTTCAGATTAATTTCATAAATTTGGGGACTCAAATAGAGCCCTTATAATTATTAGATCTAGGCAGTAGTTTTGTTCTCTTTACAAGAACAGGAAATAGCAGAGACCTCTGGTAGCCTTGATCACTTTGAAATACCATCAGAGGAGGACTTTACCAAATTAGCCCTTAGTGTTTACTCAGGCTCCCCATTGGATCCGCTACCTCACAAAATATGGAAAGCCTTAGGAACAGAGCTACTGCTGGTGCTCAGGCTGATCTGTAAGCAATCTCTGGAGAGTGGAATAGTGCCAACATGCTGGAAAAAAGCGATAATTACACCACTCTTGAAAAAAGCTTCACTAGACCCAGCTTGACCAAAGAACTACAGGACTATCTCACTCCTGCCCTATCCAGTGAAGATCACAGAGCGACTGGTCAGTAGAGCAATCTCACAGTTTCTCGAAGCCAATGGGAAAATGGAGGATGTGCAATTTGGCTTTCGCCCAGGACATGGGACAGACACTGCCTTAGTGACAGTATTGGACGATCTTCGAATGCTTGCAGACAGGGGACATTCAGCAATTTTGATCTTGCTGGACCTGTCCACCGCATTTGATACGGTCAATCACAAGGTACTACTGGCCAGGCCGCTGGAGCGGTATGGGAGGGCTGGCACTGGCGTGGCTTCAATCCTACCTCTCAGATAGGCAACAGGCGGTTGCACCAATCACAGTTCATGAATGTCCAGCATGGTGTGCCACAGGGGTCTGCCATCAGCTTTATTTTATTTAACATCTATATGAGGCCTCTGGTTGCTTTCATCAAATCACATAATATCAATCTTGTGAACTACGCTGATGATATCCAATTGATTTTGTCTCTAGAAGGCCACCAGTCACTCTTGCTGGAAAAATTTCATGACTGTTTGCAAGACACTGCATTATGGCTACGAACTAACTTCTTGCAATTCAATGGGGAAAAAAACGAGATCCTGTGTTGGTCAGCTGGGAAGGTTCTCCTTCCATTACCTACTGGGTTTTAACCGGATCACTGAAATAATATCGAGCCCATTAATATCGACTTGCAAAAATATCGATGAGAAAATATCGAGGGACAAAATATCGAGTTTCTATCTTTATACAGGTAAGTACAAAAATATTGACTCTAAAATATCGACTGTAAATAATATAGACTGTCAAAATATCGTTTTTTTATATGTCTTTAAATTAAGTTAAAACTAATATAAAAATAAATATATTTAATATAAACTTAGTTAAAATGATTAAATAAATGTAATGTTAATAAATAATTAATGTAAATTTTTTTTTAATATATATATATATATATAAATACATAATATTAACTAAACATATATAATATTTTTACCGTAGCATAGCAAATTGGTTACATTTTATTGTAACAACTATAGTGAATTCAACAGTAGAAAAACGCAGGATAGCGTAGGGGTAAAAATTACTATTCCCACTCCAGTGGGTGCAACAGTAGGGAAAACATTGGATAGCGTAAGGGTTAAAATTACTATTCCCACTCCAGTGGGTGCAACAGTAGGGAAAGCGTTGGATAGCGTAGGGGTAAAAATTACTATTCTCACTCCAGTGGGTGCAACAGTAGGGAAAGCGTTGGATAGCGTAGGGGTTAAAATTACTATTCCCACTCCAGTGGGTGCAACAGTAGGGAAAGCGTTGGATAGCGTAGGGGTTAAAATTACTATTCCCACTCCAGTGGGTGCAACAGTAGGGAAAGCGTTGGATAGCGAAGAGGTTAAAATTACTATTCCCACTCCAGTGGGTGCAACAGTAGGGAAAGCGCTGGATAGCGTAGGGGTTAAAATGACTATTAATTAATTAACAATTAACTATTTTAATTAATTTACATAATTAAATAAATGTAATGTTAATAAATAATTAATGTAAAATTTTTTTTAATATATATATATATATATAAATACATAATATTAACTAAACATATATAATATTTTTACCGTAGCATAGCAAATTGGTTACATTTTATTGTAACAACTATAGTGAATTCAACAGTAGAAAAACGCAGGATAGCGTAGGGGTAAAAATTACTATTCCCACTCCAGTGGGTGCAACAGTAGGGAAAGCGTTGGATAGCGTAGGGGTAAAAATTACTATTCCCACTCTAGTGGGTGCAACAGTAGGGAAAGCGTTGGATAGCGTACGGGTAGAAATTACTATTCCCACTCCAGTGGGTGCAACAGTAGGGAAAGCGTTGGATAGCGTAGGGGTTAAAATTACTATTCCCACTCCAGTGGGTGCAACAGTAGGGAAAACGTTGGATAGCGTAGGGGTAAAAATTACTATTCCCACTCCAGTGGGCGCAACAGTAGGGAAAGCGTTGGATAGCGTAGGGGTTAAAATTACTATTCCCACTCCAGTGGGTGCAACAGTAGGGAAAACATTGGATAGCGTAAGGGTTAAAATTACTATTCCCACTCCAGAGAGTGCAACAGTAGGGAAAGCGTTGGATAGCGTAGGGGTTAAAATTACTATTCCCACTCCAGTGGGTGCAACAGTAGGGAAAGCGTTGGATAGCGTAGGGGTTAAAATTACTATTCCCACTCCAGTGGGTGCAACAGTAGGGAAAGCGTTGGATAGCGTAGGGGTTAAAATTACTATTCCCACTCCAGTGGGTGCAACAGTAGGGAAAGCGTTGGATAGCGAAGAGGTTAAAATTACTATTCCCACTCCAGTGGGTGCAACAGTAGGGAAAGCGCTGGATAGCGTAGGGGTTAAAATGACTATTAATTAATTAACAATTAACTATTTTAATTAATTTACATAATTAATTAATTATTATTAATTAACTTCCCACCCTATCCCCCTATAAACTCACAACCCACTACAGATTTTTTTTTACTAAATAATAATTATTTATCAACTAAATATTTATAATTAAATACCAATTATATTTTAATTAATTACCAATTAATAATTATTTAACAATTATTATTAATTTACATAATGAATTAATTATAATAAAATTACTTCCCACCCTATTCCCCTATAAACCCACAACCCGCTACAGAAAATAATGTACTAAAATGTAATTATTATTATTTATTATTTTTTACCAATTATATTTTAATTATTTACCAATTAATAATTAATTAACAATTAATAATAATTTACATAATTAATTAGTTATAATTAAATTACTTCCCACCCTATTCCCCTATAAACCCACAACCCGTTACAGATTTATATTACACAATTATTAAAAATTATTAATAAATACCTTATTTTCGATTTTTTTTTGTCTATATTCTATCTAGTCGATATTATGTCTAGTCTATATTTTTGATTCGATATTTTGGCTATTAATATCGATATTACTCGATATTTTTGTAGTCTATATTATGTCTGGTCGATATTTTGGCTAGTCTATATTTTTTACTCGATACTTTGTCCAAACGATATTTTGGAATCAATATTATGTCTGTTTACCATTTTAGCCACTACCGGTGACAGCTCCACTGATTCCTGCCAAGGTAGTACTCAATCTAGAAGTCAGCTTTGATTGCAATTTGGTAGTAGGCATTATCGTCTTGAGCCGACTGGATTACTGCAACGCATTGCTGCTGGAGTCTCCTAAATATTTGATAGGGAGACTCCAAAGAATCCATTTGATGGCGGCCAAGCTAGCTTTAATGAGACCACGCCATTCATCGGCTTCTCAGGCCCTCGGTGAGCTCCACTGGCTTCCAGTTATGCAGAGGGTACAGTTCAAGCCGCTATGCATAGTTTTTAAGGCTCTGAATGGCCTTGGGCCCAAGCCATTACAGAGTAGATTTGAATGGTATGTCCCCTCACGTAACCTTCATTCCTCCTCAGCTAAACTAGTGAGAGTATCCAGGTTTAGAAGAGCCAGATCAGGAGGAAGGGCTTTCAGCATTGCAGCAGCTTCGGCTTGGAACAAACTCCCAGCCGAACTTAGACAGATGGAAAACCTGTTGCCGTTCAGAAAGAAGCTAAAGACTTGGCTCTTTCCTAGGGCCTAAGTCTGTGGCCATGGCCTTTCTAGCTTCACTGACCCTGTGCCCTTCAATTTACTCAGAGGTTAGCTGGTCTCATGTGTTCAAGCGCCAGGATACCCCTAGGGTCACAGTGTGCTCTATAAATGCTGATTAAAATTACACCCACGCCCGCAAAGCCCTCCACAACACCGGACCCGCCTACATGAACCAGCGCCTCACTTTGAACGCCCCCAAAGGTCCCGCCGCTTGGCCCAGCTCTCCCTTGAGACAGTACCATGCATCAAGAAGACCAGATTGGGAGGACGCTCCTTCTCCCTCCTAGCAGCCAGAGCTTGGAACTCCCTCCCTCTCCACCTCCGACAAACACCATCGCTCCACCAATTGTTGAAGGAACTCAAGACTTGGGTCTTCGCCAGAGCTCTGTGATCTTCCTGGAGCTGCACCCCCCTTCTTTCGGGTGAGTAGCTGCCTTGATTGATTGATAGAATAACTCTGATTCTTACACTCACTATTTAATAGGCCTGATTACCTTTATTGTGTTATCTGCAGTGAGTCATGCCATAACATCATGGCAGTTGCTTAATGCTTGAGTAAATAAGCATTGGAGTTGTATTGTCCATTCTTTATTGCTGGGCACTTTCTCCTCCACTCTGTAGATTACAGATAAAATCGTTGGGGCATACTGACAGAAAATATTGACAGAACTATTTCGCTTTGGGAGGGTAATTTTGCAAATTTAGCTAGTTAATTTCATATTATATTGACATGAATTAAATACTATTCCATTCTACGTTTAGTGAGCCTATAATGTTTAATGTATTATTCCACTGCATGAAATACTGATTGGAGGACTCATTTCTCCTCATACATTTGTATATTATTTACATGTTTACGTTTGGCATCTTATTGCATAGTATGGTTAGACTTTTGACTTTAATATAAAAACACAGATTTTGACTTTTGTACACTTTCAAACTCCAACTCGTATGTACCAAAAAATGTGTTATACTTAAACGTATACTGGGCATAATATTTGGGCAGGCTCATCTACAGGGGCATCAAAGACCACTTTTTATATTTTGTCCCTGCTTCTTATTGGTACGGTTTCTAGTACGTTGTAAAGAGTTTAAAGAAATCTGTTTTTGTGGTCAATCATATGTACAATTTTTTTGCATTAATATACCTCATGGATTAATTTTCAATTGCTATTTCGTATCCTACCAAACAAATTGATGTACAAAGAATATTTACTTGGCATATGATACATTAATCTTTGCAATTTATGTTATTCTTATACGTATAACATCCATCCATTTCAATCTTTATTTCGATCGATAAGATCATAAAAGATTTAAAAAGCAGCTAAAAGACAGTTTTGATTAATGCAAATCCATAAATAAAATAAAAAACATTACTGTTTGTCTTAAAAGCATTTGCCTGCATTGAAATTTACAAGTCAACAGTACATTCGACCTGGAGCGAATCTATGTCAGAATTCATGTAGCGGGTGCGGGTATGCCACATCGCTGTTAGAACTTTTGCCACCGCGAACACAATCGATGGAGATGGATCCATCTTTAGTATTCTGTAAGCCGGAGAGCAGTGCCTGAACCCCAGATTTTTAAGAAGGGGTACAAGCCAATACTTTCTTGGTCTCTGGTAGGCATTGCAAAAACATATAACATGCAGTTCATTTTCCAAATGGTGTGAGCATGCCGGGCATTGTTCTGTTGTCGGGGCTGGGACCAGGTGCTAGTAAATGATCTGAGAGGGAGAGTACCATATCTCCACTGCAAGAATAGTTTTCTAGTCAGGGCAGGGCTAATACCATCAGGTACATGTTCCAAGCAATATGAGTCTTTAAATTGAATGAATAAGTGTGTTAAAGACCCCAGCCGAGGACTCCCTGTTTAGGAGTTCAATTTTGAAACATAATAAACCTTTGATATGAGTTTTCGTGAGACCCTGCTGCAGGCGTTTATAGGATCTGACCATAATTCTGACCTTCCAAGGCTCTCACATGCCCTTTTTATATATTTTAGCCAGGGAATGTTCTTTATGTTTGATAAGCATAGGATCTCTTGTAACTCCATCCTGTAACTCACGAGCTCTGGAGTGCCCCAGATCCGACGCCAGAAGGTTATTGGCTTCAAGCCCAGCAATTCTGCAATTGGTCTAAGGCCCAGATCTAATCGTAGCGGGAGAAGCGGGGTACTTGGGGGTAAAGCTACCAACTGCCTAATGAATGTGTTTTCCGTAGTCGTCAGATTTTGGGCGGATGTATGTCCCCAGAGTTCCCCTCCATATATGACTGCCCCCCTCCCCTGCATTTTGTAAATTTGGAGCACTGGGCCAAGGGGTTTATAGGTCGATCTATTTAATATCCTACAGATACCGCCCGTTATCTGCACCAATTTCATGTTGGCTTTTGTCCTGTGTGTGTCCCAGGTCATGTTTGAGTTAATAGTCACCCCGATACGTATGCCTAAACCAAGTGTTACATTATTCTACACTTGCTTTGCCCTGTTTATAGGACAATGTGGAGGACATCTGTTCTAGACTATTGTTTATATTGTGATATAGGGGTGGTCACTGATAGCTGTTGTGTTATTTTTGAGGGTTCTATATCAAATGGTTATATTTTAAATTATTCATGATGAGTTCTAAGGAGGAGTTGAATGGATACGTCGAAAGGAGATAAAGAAATTGTCAGACGGCTGTGTTTTACTAGTTGACTAGGGCCCAGGATTGATAGGGCAAACTGTCCTTGTTTGCTCATGGCACTCTTTTAAGCAGGTGCGACAGGCACAAACTAGGACAGTGGACCCTATTATAATGAATGTACTGCCCCCATGAAAGCCGTGAACTTGCTCTGCCCGGACACAGCGCATTCAGTGAAATACACAGCAGCAGCTTCAAAGACCATCATATTTCTCTGTGCAGGGAGCAACACGCCTGTACTTTAAAGAGGGGTTATAGATTTTCAAACAGGCAAGTACAATGAGTGACTGCACCCACCTGCGGAGGGATGTCCTTTCACTCCTAAAGGGGGTTGGCTTTAGTGGTGGGCACAGAGGCAAAGTGATTCCCTCATTTGCATGTGTCCACGCCGCCAAGCGAATGAGAGAACGCCCTCTCAGGATATCGATGTGCAAAAGCTTCTTTGGCCACTTCTGTAATACCATAGTGCCCTGGGGGCACAAAAAGCGGGCACTTAAGCCTGTTGCACCCTCGGGGCACTAAGTGTAATTACGGCCCCAGATGTTGATTTCACAATCAAACACATGTTGTTGCTGTGCCACAGTTTCTGGTGAAAAACTTCTATTTCGAGTTTGACACTAGACATGTAATTTATAGTTTACCAACTTGTCCTTTGTTTGTTTTTTCTAGAAAACTGCAATGTTTCTGGAAAGTTTCTATTTCGTTTTATATACATCGAAAGTGCCCTCTGACGAAATTGAGAATTCTGAACAGGAAAAATGCAAGCTTAGCGATAAATCTTGTGCATTTCTGAAAAATGTTCAAACGTATCTTCTAGTCACAATGTGCTTGCTATACCACTTCAAGAACATAATCACTACAGGTTCAGCTGCTTGGTAATTTGTCTGAACTCGCCAACCGGGTGTTCATTTAAAGTAACTTGGCGTACTTGTTTAAATGCACATCTTCGTTTGCAATCCCTTCAGGTACTCTCTAAGAGCCTGACTACGAGTTGCTCCTTAAAGTCTGTCCTCTGCCTAAACTTCTGTCGTGCTCATGGGTTGGAATTACGAGTTGTTAGGCATTTAACCCATGCGACAATTATCGGATCCGTCAAATAACTCAACCATTGTTACATTTCAGCAGGTCAAACCTGCTGGAATTTAAAGGAGAATATCCATAGGGTATTTGCCATATCATGCGGATTTTGGTGAGTTTAACACCAAAGTCATCGTGTTATTCCTCAATAACTCGTAATTGGTGGTATTTATTACACTTGGAACATACCTCATGGTATCATTTTTTTTATCATGTACAATAAATACCACCTACTCTCATAATCAGGCCCGAAGAAATGAGACTGCATAAATACTCAGATGTGCAGACATATTGCATATTTTAATTGCTGGAGAAGAGCATGAATTTCTAGTAGATACAATCATATATAATGCACTTAAGAGTGCTCGTTCAGTAGTCTGTGAACTCGAGTTTCCCTACTTTATTTTTCCTTGCAATATTATATAGCGTGAACTCGACAACATGGCATTAGCACAATTTACATTACAGAAGAACACATTCATTTGTGGTTGGCACAGGAGACAAAGCGATTTGCCTGGAATCACAGGATGTTAAGCTGATGCCGAGATTTAAACGTAGCTCCCCAGCTCTAAAGTTCGCAATTCTAGAACTTGTGGCGGGAGGTGTGTCTAAAAGTGTATATCGGTGCTGGCCATCAATGAGAGAGACCTGTGCATTTTTCAAATGGGTGGTGAAAAAATATGAGTATGTTGCTGGAGATGTGGGCCGCCGCGTCACCAGTGTACTTACCGGGGGAGGGTAAATGCAGGAATGGTAAAAGCATGTTTTTTTTAGTGTTTGGATAAGGTAAGTATGGTTATAGGGGTATATGTTTTGGGGTACTGAGGTATATGTTTTGGGGTGTTTGGGTATTTTAAGGGTTCAGATATAGTTTTGGGTTATGGGGTACAGGGGTAGTTTTAGGGTTTAGGGATAGGTATGGGTTTTGGGGTACAGGAGTATTTTTAGGGTTCAGGGCTAGGTTTGGGTTTTGGGGTATAGGGGTATTTTTCTGGGTTCAGGGGTAGGTTTGGGTTTTGGGGTACAGGGGTATTTTAAGGGTTCAGGGCTAGGTTTGGGTTTTTGGGTACAGGGGTATTTTTAGGGTTCAGGGGTAGGTTTGGGTTTTGGGGTACAGGGGTATTTTAGGGTTCAGGGTTAGGTTTGGGTTTTAGGGTACAGGGTTATTTTTAGGGTTCAGGGCTAGGTTTGGGTTTTGGGGTACAGGGGTATTTTTAGGGTTCAGGGGTAGGTTTGAGTTTGGGGGTACAGGGGTATTTAAAGGGTGCAGGGCTAGGTTTGGGTTTTGGGGTACAGGGGTATTTTAGGGTTCAGAGGTAGGTTTGGGTTTTGGGGTACAGGGTTACTTTTAGGGTTCAGGGCTAGGTTTGGGTTTTGGGGTACAGGGGTATTTTTAGGGTTACGGGGTAGGTTTGGGTTTTGGGGTACAGGGGTATTTTAAGGGTTCAGGGCTAGGTTTGGATTTTGAGGTACAGGGGTATATTAGGGTTCAGGGGTAGGTTTGGGATTTGGGGTACAGTGGTATTTTTAGGGTTCAGGGCTAGGTTTGGGTTTTGGGGTACAGGGGTATTTATAAGGTTCAGGGGTAGGTTTGGGTTTTGAGGTACAGGGGTATTTATAGGGTTCAGGGCTAGGTTTGGGTTTTGGGGTACAGGGGTACAGGGGTATTTTTAGTGTTTAGGGATAGGTTTGGGTTTTGGGGTACAGGGTATATTTATAGCGTTAAGATGGGTTAGTGTTTAAGGGTGTTGGGGACATTTTAAGGAGTAAGGGTGGGTTATGATTATGGAGTGCAGGGTTATTTAAAGGGAGCAGGGTGGGATTAGCACACAATATGAGACATGGCATGAAGGGTGGAACGTACCACACACCCCCAGCGTTTGTTACGCCCCCAAGCACACGCCCACAGCGCAACGCAGACACGCCCACAAGGGACTGCTTTGCTGGCACGGTTCTTTTACCTTTTAAATGTATATGGTGGGCGTCTGCATAGCCTATGTCCTTCTGCTGCAACTGCCCTTTCCAACGCTGTATTGGGTGTTGTGATTGGTGCTGTGGTTCCTGAGATTACCCGCCTCAAAGGTTTGGGCTCTCTCTTTATTATATTAGTATGGATAAGAGCCAGGCCCAAAGCTGTGCTTAGGAGCCCTTAGCCAACGCTATTGAATGCCAGAGTGGCGAATACCAAGGCTGTACATTCTTGATTCCACCTCCGCATCTTTAATGCACTACTAGACACGTCCTGCCCAGTATCTCATTGTTGCAGGTTTCCAGCTTTTTATGCTTGTCACATGTTTTCCTTCTCGCTTCTTCCTTCTTTCTTTTGTCTGTTTTCACCTCCCTTGATCTGGGCCAAAGTCTAATGAGAACAAAAAGTTCCACTCCCCAAAGATGGGTGTCAGTGTGCTCACCCTGCATCCACTGGCTCAAACTAAGCACTGGCAATTACCACCAAGAATAATATATTGCTAAAATCATAGAATAAGAAATTCCTATTACTCATGTGAGAATGAATGAAAACAAGTAAGATGGAGCATGGAGGAACATATAAAGAAATGTTATGCCCTAAATGAAGAATTCAAAATAAGACAGCAAAAGTACATAGCACAATAACAGACGGTGGTCCACCCCAGACATTGGAATTCGGGCCAAGTCAAGAAACTGTTTTATCAGTTTTAAGTATACGGACCTAGAAGGAGCTGATAATGGACTACCATAGCTGAGAGTAGTAGACAGTGGTGAACACAGTCCGCGTCCCATTAAGTATATAGGTGGTTGAGTAAGAGTAATCCTAACGTTTGTATCAATGGATCTGTTTATTAGCATTGTCTTGGTGATCTTGTTTATTGTTTTTTGGTAGATACAGATTATCCATAATCAAGCAAAATTTGAATTGTGCAGTTCACGTGGTGTTTGTGGTTCTCCTTGGTTCATGTTTTGCTGACAAGGCAGAACCACATAAAGAGCACAAAAACCCATGAATGACACAAAACTCCGAAAATGAACCCATTTTTTCTTTCAATTGCAGACTGGGTTTCTTTTGTTTTTGCAGCTCAATTTTGCTCTGTGAGTCAATTGAAAAAAAAGATGCATTTCGCCTGATTAGCACTTCAGTAATTTTATAGCCCAGTCCTAGTTGTAGTCTTTAAATTATCCAAGCTTGTGATCATATTGCACTAAACAAATACTGGATATGTCATAGTTTCAGCCACATCTGATCTGAATGCATGAGGTGTGAGAAAGATTTGACAACATATAATTGTTTTAAAATTGATTAAATCTTAGCCAGAAGTAATCGTAGAGGTTTACAAACAAGTTTTCATACCTGTACAGAATCTTGCTTTTTATTGGCACCAGCGAGTCAAAAATAGTTAGTGACTCGGTTATACAGTTGTCAGCTTCAATCTGAATAGAGCTCAATGATAGGCGGATTATGTGGCCAAGTAAAGCAATCAGTTTAATGTGGCAAATTGCTTGACTTGAAGACTCAGATATGTCCAGAGGGAACTGCTGACCAGGCCGTTCAGCATACAAGTCATATATGCAACTGGAGTCTGTGGGAAAAAAAGAGATTGAATGTTAATGATTGAGTAATATTACAGCCAATACAAAGGAGGATGGCCAACAAATCACCTGAACATTGATAAATGTATTGTGGCTCTGTGATTTTGCAAATTTAACATTTCAGTTCTAGATGAAAATCATTCCACTAAAACAGTGTTTACCAAGTTCTGAGTGGTTGTGAGTGATGTTTGGTGGGTTGAGAGAGTCCAAGCAATAAAAAAGGTGTCTTTCAATTCTGTATTTACCTTACACATTTGCTGCATTTCACGCTCCAATGTCAGGCCATGTCTACTGACAAATTGCTGCCCATTTTTTACAGGGGCATTGGTGTTTATAAACATCTCTCACTTTGCACTCAGAGAAAGACACGTAAAGTGATTTATATGACATTGTTGCTGGGGCACTGGGCATATGAAAGGAAAGGTTCCTGGGTGCCATTTTATGTAACATAAAACAAAAGAGAAACACCTGCACATGAACTGTACACATTCAGCAGTAAGGCAAGCAAAGATGAGCAGATTTCTTTTTGTAATTCTGTAGTATGATGGAAGCAAAGATTTTAATAGGATAAAAAAACTTTACATGGTGATGCACAAATGAGAAATATTCACTGAAACCCGATTTCAACACATTATCAATAGTGTGCAATTTAGTTTTATCATTAGTTTTATGATTAAAACTGTGTGTCTTTGTAAATCTAGTGGCTATTTCCAAGGAAAATATCCTGTCTGTAAATGACATTGCGCTACCACACGATGCTTTAGTTACATTAAAATATTACAAAATTGTCCGCCTCGTGTCTATTAAAGCTAGTTGGGTCCTAAAGATTTTCATTCTACACATTGGGTCATGGTTCTTAAATATTTGACAAAGATTTGCAATATGCTCTTAAGATTTAGGGTACTGAGATGTTCCTCATCAATATCAAACATCTGGTAAAGTAAAAAAAGAAAAAGAAAGAGAAAAAGTGATGTAGAGCCTAAAGAGTTGAACCCACGAAGTCCTCCTTTTCATGCTGTGAATCATTTGCAGGGCACTGTCTGCCACTCAAAAGCCTTATGTCACAACAAAAGTGATGGGAAGGGAGCACAACAGAGTTATTGCACCAAAACAGAGTTCAGTCTCATTAATATCTAATATTTCAAGTTTAAATTCACAAGTCCGAAAGAACATACTTAATTCTAAAAATCTTCTTTCTTTCTTTATCTCAAAACAATGGGAAGAGCAGCCAGCGCGTTTCGTCCTAAAGAACAAGGGGAACTTTTTCAGGGGTTTCTAAATTTTGAACAGCACATCACATTGTCACCCCAAAATGCAGTAAATAGTAGGCCTGGGTGGCAAATTCCGTTACACTTGCGGAATTTGGGTAATTTCGCGTTCCGCAGAGAACGCAAAATTGCCCAAAATTCTGCGTTCCACAACTTCGCAATATTTTTGCTTGTTCGCATTCTCAGAATGCGTGTTCACAAGATATTTCCCCTCGAGCATGCAAACAACAATTGCGAACAGTAAAAAAGCATTGCAAACAATTAATTTCGCGGAATTTCTGCTTGTCTGCGGAGATTTTTTACAGTTTGCAGAGATTTGCGTAACGTGATTACGCAAATTCCGCCCACCCCTAGTAAATAGACATCATTCACACGTGTATGAGTCCATTCAGGAATAGTGTTCCGGGTAGTAGTACACACACTGCTGTATTCTAGATACTTCCGGTCCAATGGAGGTGTTTTCTGGAGTATTAGACGATGTACTCCATACTGTGAACGCAGGGCAAGAGGTGGGGTCTGCGACGTCGCTTCCCAGACCAGAGATATCTAGAATACAGCAATGTGTCTACTACTAGCCAGAATACTATTCCTGAAGGGACAATGTGATGCGCTGTTCGAAATTTAGAAAACCCGAAAGAAGTCACACTTGTTGTCTGGGACAAAATGCGCTGGCTGTGCTTCCCATTGTTTTGTGAGAAGAAATAAAGAATATCTTTAGAATCACATATGTTCTTCTGGACTTGTGGATTAAAAACTTGAACCATCAGATATGAAGGAGAATGGACTCTTTTTTGGTGCAGTCACTGTGTGGTGTGCCCTTTCCATCCCTTCTGCTGTGATTTTTGTTATTCATTTTGGGGTTTTAGAATGGTTAACACTGTAAACAGAGCATCCACAATTTTGGATCGATTCACAGTGCAGTGACATATATCACAAAGATGTTCAAAGAAATAGCTTTAAAAAGGATTTGAAAGCCTTATGTGTTCTATTCTGTGCTGTCAATAGCTACACTACTTGGCCTATGTCTGAACCTCTGAAATGCCACTGTGTCCCACTGATGCATGTACATTAAGAAAGTGTAAATGGTTAGTTTGTGGGTAAAGTAAGTACTGCTGGTATTATGTCTAAATGATGAGTGGACAGTATGAGGACTGGGTGCCAACTTTGTTATTGCTTTAGCAAATGGCATGTCAGTGGTGTTGAGTAATAAGGATGTGCCAGGTGTGAGTGTGTGGTTGTGTCTCACACCTCACTTTTTATGTTACCTTGACCTAAATTGAATGAATGAATGAATGAATATGTACTTGTAAAGCGCATGGCTACCTAAGGCCTCCCAGCACTAGAGACAGACCCATTACCGACAGTAAGAGCATCAAGGGAACAGCAGGGTCTTCAGAAAATTACGAAAAGAGAGGTGATTAGTCTCAAGCCGAATATGATCTGGAAGTTGATTCCAACACTTCACCGAGATGGCGGAGAACAGCCTTTCACTGCTCTGCACTCGATTTACTCTCGGGACGACTGAGATATGTTTCTTCTCAGAGCGTAGCGCTCTATTTGGGAGGTAAGGAGTGATGATAGATCTTAGAGTCAGAGGTGCCCTAAAAGACAGCCCCTTGTGGGGAATGCACAAAGCTTTAAACTGGATTCTCTCGGTCACTGGCAACCAGTGCAAAGAGACAATAAGGGGCTTGGCAGATGCCCAATAAGGAGCCTGTATAAGAGAGCGCGCAGCACAGTTTGGCACAGTTTGCAGCTTTTTTATGGTAGAGTACGAGGATCCTAGATAAAGCACATTGGCATAGTCAAGCCATGACAAAATCAGGGCCTGCACCAGCAGATTCCCTACACTGAAAGGTAGCAAGGGAAGGATTTTCCTAATCATTTTTAGGATTTCAAAGCAGGTGGCTGCCACTCTGCATGCTTGCTCCTTAAACTCTAGTTTGTGGTCGAACCACACCCCAAGACGTTTTATATGTTCTTAAGGTGAGGGCATAGAACCTAAGCATTTAGGCCAAAGAACGCTAGGGTTAATGTTAACGGTTTTTCCCAGAAACATCAGCTCAGTTTTAGCACCGTTCAGCTTAGGAAGAAATTATCCATGCAGGCGGATACTCTCTCCAAGCAATTGGCCAAGCTGTACTGTTTATCATCCAGCTGATTGAGGGACACAATCAGCTGCGTATTATCTGCGTATGAGACGATCATAACCCCGAAGGGCTTGACCACTTCTACCAAAAGTCGCAGATAAAGATTAAAAAGCGTGGGGCTCAGGGATGAGCCCTGAGACACCCCACAGTGCAGTGAATCAGGCCCACAGTGTTTGTATTTTCGTAAATTCAGCACTATAAATAGCAAGCTCCTTCATCATCATCATTTCATGCCATATCAGTGTTATTGTGATCCAGAATTATCTTTCTCCAGGAAAAATGCTCCTATCTCATGTTTCTGAATTATTCCATCCATAGTGGCATACCTGCAGAGCAAACTGGTAGAAAATCAGTAAAGGAGGCTATGACTCTTGTTGTTATGCTGATCCGGAGAAAAGATTCATGACCAGGTATCATTAATGTCTTATTCTACCCTGTATGTCTCAGACAATTGATGTTATTCTCTGGAAGTTATGAATCTAGAGAGTAGGGTACTGCTACCATCCAAGTGGGTAACGACTTGGTTTGTATGGAATTCATTTATTCAAAATTCAGGGATATCGTTTCATACTACACAGAAGTGATAACAGCTACCAGGATGCTTGAGTGCTTTGCCAATGTGGTTTGTGAATGGGAAACCATTGTGGATGAAGAATCCAACATTTGCCCTTGAGGAGACTTAAATTAGTCCAGCTTCAAGCTGAAGAGTCAGCCTGGTTATCAAAGTGTTTTCCTTCTTTTTTTTCCTTATGACAATGAAGCTGTATTCATTCTTTGTGGATGCTGTCTGAGGTAGACCCTTGAACCCAGTTTTAGATGAGGACAATGCATTCTTGGAGCAGATCAATGTCTCTTCTTGTGAAGTGTAAGTGTGAGTACAGCTGCACTGGTGCCCAGAGGTCTCCTGATGCTAAAATAGCATAAGAAAAACAGATTGGAAGAAGACAATTACGCATTGCTAACAACAAAAGAATGTCTTACGGCCTTGCAAGAGGGAAAGTATCTCCCTACATGCTGCAAAAAAACCCAGAGATAAACAGTTTAATGTTTGGGATGCTATGATACACAATACTCATGCTGGAGGGTGTGCCCTTTGAAATCAAGGGTCAGTAGGAGAGACACCACGTTTGAGTGCAAATATCTGTCTGCTGTTTATCATTGTATTCTTGTGAAATGAGATCAAATGAGTCTCAAAGCATGGGAACGTATGTTGCTCTTTTTATTGGTACATTTTCAAATCCGGAACACAAGAGGAATGCTTCTCAAGAGTTGCCTTTTGAAACTAATTTCACTGCAAGAACTAGTTTCCTTTTCTCGGAATCTGCCAAAATGTGCTTCGCGACTATTACAGTGAGAAATTTCTTCAGGGCTAAACACAGTGCCTACATAACCTAATGTTCATTATAATTGAAATAGCAACTTCCAATCTTCAATAAAAAATACAAGTGTAGCAATAATTAAACAAGGACAAGTAAAAAAAGTTATTAATTTGCCCAATTTTAGCCATGCTACAAGTGTCACAACTCCACTAAGACCAGTTATTATTGTATTGCTTTCATCAAATGTTATAAAAATTCATCTCCAGTTATTTCGATTACTGAACTGTGGATTATTCTATTCTTACAAGTTCATAAAAAAGAAGAGTGTTGGAAAAAGGAAAACGCAATTAGGGTTTTATAAACCGAATTAATTTTCAAGCTCCAATTAAAATTGCATGTGTAAGTTAAAAACGTTTACATACATTCTCTAACGAATTAACCCGTGTTTTATAATACTGCGTGAACTTTTATTTCTAGGCGGGGAGTTTGTCAATTGATTTGCAATGGTCACTTCATCTAAGTTTATAAAAAACGAATAAAAAAATATATTAAAGCGATTTAACAAATTGTTTTAATGAACAACTACCTACTTATTCTTGCATTAGTGCTTTTGTAGTTGCTCAAAGATTGTCTTGTTATTTATTTAAATTCTTTAGCTAGGTTTTTTATGATATGGTAAAACTATTTTGATAATAAAGCAAGGATAAGCTTACTGCTAGTGGGCAAATGTTACTAACCTAAGCTCTCTTTTTTAGAGGGTGTCAATTTCAGACCTTACTTGCCAGGTGTCTGGTGTGCTAACATTTATTTCTTTGGGGAGGAGTTTTCTGTTGATATGCAATTGTGCGTCATCAACTTTTAGAAAGAACTAATATACATTTGATGATACTATATATATATTTTTAATTCTTTTTATTGAGCATAAAATAAGCTGCAGATCATCATCAATTACATGTTAGCAGTACAGGATAAACATTGCTACAGGCCTCCCTGAACATGACGAATATCGTTGACAATTACTAGCTGGTATTATCCGTACAATCTATGGATATAGGAACATCTCACCCCTTGGAAATAGCTAGTGCACCCCCTGTGGCATTGCCCACTGGCTTCTATATTGCACCCATGCCCCCCATATCTTTTCACCTTACGTGGGCAGCCCGACTCTGGTATATCACCCGTTCCGCACCCTGACACCAATGCAAATCTTTTTTCGAAGGCTTCCAGTGTGGGGGTCATCGCTGCCCCCCCATGCCTGAGCGATGTTTCTCTTGTCCACCCCCCCTGCCAAGGCCAACCAGGTTTTGGCCCAGGTCGTATTTCCCGTGATTCCCAGGATGCGCCAACTCGGCTCTAGTGGGACACTCTCTTCCACCACCTCTACCATCACTTCGGTGATACCCTTCCAGTATCTTTGGATTTTGGGGCAGGACCACACAATGTGAAAGAAGGACCGAGACTCGCCACAGCCCCGAACACACTCATCCGTCGTCCTTTTATCCATGCGTACGTGAACCATGCGCAAGGCATATGATCTGTGTAGAATGCAGAGCTGGAAAAGCTTAAAGCGTGCCCGAATGGCTATTTCTCTAGGGCTCTGTAAAACTTCGGCCCAGTCATTGTACTCGAGTAGGCCCATGTCAGACTCCCAGGCCTCTCGTAGAGGGCCCAACCAGTCTGGTAGTTATTCACAAGCTTCTTATACGTGAGAGATATGGCTTTGTTGATCATGGGATCTAGAAGAAGGCGGTCCTCGAGTGGCGAATACTCTGCTCTCAGAGTGCCCTCCTTTAAATGACGGTGAAGTGTGTGTCTTAGTTGTCTATACTGGGGGAACTTTCCCCCCCCCCATTGGAACTCCACCCTCAAGGTGTCAGAATCTATCATTTTGCCTCATTTCCAAATATCCTCCAATAAATCGATCCCAATAAGGCTCCATCTCCGAAAGCCCTTAAGTTGTGTCAGTTCGCCCAAGCAGCCCCGTCCCATAAAGGGGTCTGTTCCGTGAGCTTAGCCTCCGACCTGGTCATTTTGTACGCCTTGTGCCATACTTCGATTGCTGTGCGGATGTGTACCAGAAGGAGTGGATTACTTCTTCGTCTCCGATACAGCTCCGCCCGATAGTTACCATTGATCATTGCTAGACGGTCCACTCTGTTTGAGGTTCCGTGACAATTGTAAGTGATGTTTTCGACTCGCACGAATATGGTCGAGTCTGGTATCTATGAACCGCAAATGATGAGTTTAGTGGGTGTACGCGTTTTCGCTGTGCTAGCCTAAACCGTTCGTTTGTTTCGTGGGTTTCTTCATCTGAGCCCACGGGTTCCATCTTAGAAACGGCATCCATTTTGTTTCTTGCCCTCAAGTAGCCAGCGAACGGACGCTGTCCGCTTCGCGACCCTGGGATTCCCAAACTCTTGCGGAAGACACGTTTCCTTTGAAGATGCCTTTATGATGAGGGGGATGGCACTGTAAGGCAGATGGCCCCGCTCGAGGCTCATCTTGCCGTGCCGCTCTATTGTCTCAGTTGTGCATTCATTAGGCACGTCCCCTTTGATGCCTGCAACTCGTGTTTCTTGATGCCACCCCTTTTACACCCCTTTCGATCTGTTCACTGTTCTCGTCTTCCTCTGCACCTGTTTCTGTCTCTTCCTCGATTTGTTTATTGCTGATTGGAATGTACTAATGGTGGGAAGATGTACTTTTACAGTTGGGAACCGCCAAATGTTACTGTAATTATGTTCCGGGCCCCGAATACATGAAAGCGACCCCTCGCGATCTTTATGGGAACCAAGTTGTAAACCTTCGTGCACCATGTTATCCTATGCTTCCAAACTGTATAAGAAGAGCGATCCACAGATACAATTGAAGCAGTCTCCGTGAACTTACATGCTATGTACTTCTCGTGACTTCTGTGTTCCCTGCAGTAATAAACCTCGAATCTTTGACGCCGAAGGAAGTGTCCCGTGTCTCTGTCATTTGTACGCCGGAACAGGTTACCCACGAAGGTTTTAGGTGTTATCCCTGGCACCGCTGGGTCTTAGAGAAAACCCAGTCCTTCAGTTGGCGCCCAACGTGGGGCTACATCAGTGGTACCGGTCCAAAGCCCGACGATCGTGAAGAGCTTCGTGTGAAATCTCCGAGGGAAGGTGCACCCCGCTTCATCGATCCTGTTGTCGAAACAAGTGGCCCGACGACTTTTCCCGCGAAGATCCCCGCCTCCTGACGGCTACGACGGACTGCTGCCCTGACTGTAGACCTGTTTTGGCGCCTGGCGTAGACCATTGGTACAGCGAGACGATTGACAGGCCTTCCTGGTGACGCCATTGATCTTTGAGTTAAGTATTTGTGGGTCGCTCCCAGAGTCCTTTGTTGTGGGTGCTTAGTTGTTGCATGGTTCCATTGCATTTGTGGTTCTTGGTACTTTGTTCTTTGTTGTGATATTTGACGTCTGCAGTCGCCAAAAACCGAGGGTTTTTGCTCTTTGCAGGGACATTGTACTCCTGTAACCCTTGACGTTTGTGAAACTCGGTTAGTGTGCACGATGCCTGGCCGTAGTTTTTTTTTCAGTTGCTTTAGAAGTTGTGGTGCGGAATCCCGACTGGAGGACTCGTGTCCGATACCTCCGGTTGGAACTCCAACTTACGAGTTGTATAGTCGACACGGGTTAGGTCCAATTACGTTCAATGAGTGTTGGGTTCGATATACTAAGAAAGACGGTGTCCTTAGTTGGCCACCTCATGGGAGTTTTGAGACTCCGATTTTAGATAATCTTGAAGCTAAATTGTTTCAAAGAAAAGCAAGGCCGGCCATGTTTGATTCCTTTCGGTTGTGGCGTAAAGAAGCCAAGCAGAAAGAAATCAAACAAATTAAACGTAATAAGAGAGAAGGAGTTGTTACTACGGTAAGAAATGCAGAGCAGTTCCAGCGAGATAAGGAGGAAAAGGAAAAGGAAGTTTTCGATAGATTGCAGCGCATGTCTATAGATAAGTGCTATCCAGTTTTACCGTCGGGTACGGATAAGAAGGAGGAAGTAGTAGAGGACCCCTTGTTGTCCTATCTCTTGAAGTCGCCACCTCCGTATGCACAGGGTACCGCAGTTCCTGTGGTTCCCCCTGTCCCCGTTCCTCCACCTGCTCCTGTTCCTGTTCCCCAACCTGTTCCTGCTCCTCTACCTGCTCCCGTCCCTACTGCTCCCCCGCTTGTACTTCCTCATACTCCTGCTCCCGCTGCTTCTACTGTTCTGGTTACTCCTGCTGTTCCCTCTGTTCCTGACACTTCTCTTCTTACCCCGTTGTGTTACCCTAATACCCCATCTGCTGGACGTCGTGTCCCTTCTGTTGCTGCTTACTTTTTCAATTCTCTTGGACCGATTCTTGAGTCCGCTGGTTCTGATGGTCCCCAAAGACGAAGTCAGCTTCCTGGTAGTAGGGAACGTGACTCGCTATATAATATGGCGATGGCTTGGATGAGATACCCCCTTAGGAATCCTCCTCGTGTGGTGCTTCATACGTTCTCTCAATTCAACGTACCGACACAGAGGTTCGTGTTTGAGGAGATGTGCAAGCTTTTGCGTGATCAAATATCGGTCGATGCGTCTGATGATGTATTGACTGCTCTAACTAATCTCCAGCTTCAGTTTGCGAGCGGAATGATAGTGGGTAGCAATGTTGGACGTGCTGTTGAACAGTTACTATCTTTCCGTCCTTGTATAATGCCTCGGGCATTGTTTTTAGAAGACATTGAGGAACCACTAACAGCGCCTGGTCAGTATCCCATGCGCGAAGTTCCACCAGTGTGGATGCCAGGTGATGCTGCTGCTAATCCTGCTATTTTGCCACATTTCCGGAGAGTGTGGATACATCTTCCGTGGAAACGGTCAGAAGTTTTGCAAGTGAAGCAATCTTTGCCTGACCCTCGCAAAAATCCTGCAGGGTACTATAAAGAATTGTCGCAGCTCGTGGATGCTACGATAATGAATCTTGCCGACATTGATATGTTGTTTGGCAATGTCGTACCGCAACCGGTATGGGCAAAGATTCGTCAGGAAGATCATGCAGCAGAATTAGGCGGTGACTGGGCTGCACTTCTTGCTGCGGATGCCTTGCAAGGTGGTGGGGCTAAGCCCGAACAGCTGATTGCTAATCTCCCCCAGAGAATAATCACTCTCATGAAAACACTTATGCCAGCTATGAAGGTGAATTGGGACAAGTTGTCCGCTTGTAAGCAAAAGAAGGATGAGAGTGTCTCTGATTTCTTTACAAGATTCGAGGAGGCATTCATTGATCATAGTGGTCAGGACATGGGCACTGAAGGAGGTCAGAGATTGTTTGTGGACAAGTTTGTATCAAATTTGTTGCCGGACTTAAGCAACAAATTAAGGAATTCAGAAAGTGCGTGGGCTGTTTCCACTTCTGCTCAGATATTGGCTACGGCCCAATATTATGAGAATAGAGAGAAAGAGGAGAACGATCATGCCGATAAAAAGACGAAAGAGCTCAAAACTAAAGTGTTGTTGCAACAAGCGTATCCTCCACGTTCGAATCAGAATGATTCGCAACAGCGGAATCGATCGCAGTCTCAGTCGAATAGGTCGCAAACACGAAATGACTCCTCTTCGCAGAGATCTACGTTGGGGTACAATCAGTGTGCCTATTGTAGGAACGAGGGTCATTTGAAATTCGATTGTCCAGTCTTGAGTGAACGAAATAGTGGTAATTCATCTAGAGGAGGTCGTAGTGGTCCTCAACAAGCATCACGTGGTAGAGGTCGCGGTGCTCAAAATGATCGTTCCAATAATACTTCCGATTCTAATAATTGTTTCGATCAGCGTGGATCGTCGCAAGGCAGATCTGCACAGTACAATGTGGACAATTATTACGTCGAACACTGACGACGGTAATTACTAGGACAGCCATACACAAGGAGAGGGAGTAGTATCAGTTCCGGTTGATCAGAGAGGTCCTTACGTCGCAGTTGCCACCTCGGGCGTCGTTGAGCCTTTTCTGTTGGACACTGGTGCAGCGAAAAGTTCCATCATGCATTCGAAACTCCCTGGCGCACCTTTGTCTGGCTTAACAAATGTTTCCGTTGGATTCTCTGGCGCCCCTGTTAGCAATCCGGTTTCGCGCCCTTTGCCCCTTGCAATTGGGCCTCGTGAGCTGAAAGCTCCTTTGATTTTGACTACTGGTTGTGGTGAGAATCTCTTGGGTCTGGATTTGCTGAAACGCCTGTATGCGACTTTGTATTGTTCTCCTGCGGGAGTAAAGCTTACATTGGGTGAGAAAGTTATCTCTCCTATGTATTTGTCCATCGACAAGCTCCCACTGGAATTGAGTTCTCTTCCTGCATCTTTGTGGGCAACGGGTCCCAATGACGTAGGCCTGCTTGATATCTCCCCTTATGTTGTTCATCTGAAATCAAATGTGCGTTTGCCACGTATTCCCCAGTATCGTATCTCTCTCGATGGTGAGCGAGCTTTGTTAGCAATCATCTACGATTTGATTGAGAAAGATGTTATCGAGGAGACTCTGGGAAACGTGTGCAATAGCCCTGTGCTGCCCATTCTGAAACGCACTGATCCATCGAAGCCCCCTGTTTATCGTTTTTTTATCGATTTACGGGAGGTGAATAAAATTGTGATTCCTCAGTTCCCTGTGGTGCCTGACATTACGGCTCTACTGACTCTGATTCCAGCCTCTGCATCTTGGTTCTCAGTGATCGATCTGAAGAATGCTTTCTTCAGCTTTCCGATTGCTGAAGAGAGTAGGGACCTTTTCGGTTTCTCTCTTGGTGGCCGCAGCTTTAGGTTTAAACGCGCTCCTCAGGGCTACTGTGAGAGTCCATCAATATACAGCCAAGCCTTGAAGGGCCAACTTGATGCGTTCATGTTGCCGGCCGGTGCGGCCTTGATCCAATATGTCGATGACTTATTGGTGGCTGCGGATACTCAGGACATTTGCAGAATTGCTACGGTGTCGTTGTTGCAGCATCTCTGTGACTTGCATCACAAGGTGTCACCTTCTAAACTGCAATATTGTTGCCAAGAAGTAACCTATCTAGGTCACTTATTGTCAAAGGAGGGAAGAAGGTTGACCCCAGAGAGAATTGCAGCGATTGCTCGAATGACTGTGCCAACAACTCAGAGAGATGTGCGTGCCTTTTTAGGTATCACGTCATACTGCAGGCAATGGATTCCAAATTTTTCATTGCTAGCGAAACCATTGGTGGCTCTTACGTGCAAGGATGTTTCAACTCCTTTACCATGGACGGAAGAATGTCAGAAAAGTTTTTCTGAACTGCGTGATGCGTTGTGTTCGGCCCCTGTGTTAGGTACCCCTGACTACAGTAAGCCGTTTACACTATACGTTCACGAGAGGGAAGGTTGTGCATTGAGTGTCCTAACGCAACAATTTGGTGGTAAGCAGCGTCCATGTGCATATTTTTCCTCGACCTTGGACCCAGTAGCTAGAGCATTGCCGAGTTGTCTGAGAGCAACAGCGGCAGCTGCGGTGTCCATCCGGCAATCTTCAGGATTGGTCATGGATAATATGCTTACGGTGATGGTTCCGCATGCAGTTGACACTCTTTTGAATCGTACGAAAACCCAACACCTGACGAGTGCAAGGTTGTCTGGGTATGAGTTGACGCTTTTGGCAAGTCACATTCAAATAAAGCGCTGTAATGTCCTGAACCCGGCGACTTTGTTGCCGATCAGTATGGAATCAGATGAAGTGGCATCTCATGACTGCTACTTACGAACTGAGGAAGAAACAAAAGGTCGAGTTGATTTGAAAAATACTCCATTGGAAGATCCCGATGGGACCCTGTATGTGAATGGGTCGTGTTTTAAGTTGCCGAATGGTGATGTGACAACTGCGTATGCTGTGGTGACGTTGAGTACGGTTGTGGAGACTGCGAGATTGAATCAGAATTCTGCACAGGCGGCAGAGCTGATTGCCTTGACTAGAGCGTGTGTGTTGTCGAAAGGGAAACGGGTGAATGTGTTTACGAACAGCCAGTATGCGTTTGGTGTTGCGCACAGTTTTGGACGTTTGGGGAGAGAGAGAGGTTTTATGACATCGCATGGTACGAAGATTCAGCATGGACAGCTTGTGAATGATCTTTTGGATGCACTTACATTGCCTAAGCAGGTGGTGATTATTAAATGTAGTGCACACCGTAAGGTGACGGAAGATGTTGGTCGTGGCAATGCGTTTGCGGATGAGAATGCTAAGGAGACTGCCCGGAACTTTAGCACTAGAATGTATGTGACGAGTTCGGTAAGGTGGCCTGCAGAAACTGGTATGTGTGAGGACACTATCGAGAGTGTGAAAGCGATTCAGAACGAGGCCACCGAGACTGAAAAGACGAAGTGGAAAGAGAGTACGGGAAAGTTGGATGCGAATGGCTGCTGGATTGATTTGTCGGAACATAAGAGGTGGATGTTGCCGGATGCGTATGTGCTAGCTGTTGTGACGATGGCACACGGTTTGGCACATATTAGTGCGAAAGGTATCTGCAAGTTGTTGTCCCCTGTATGGAAAAATGATGGTATTACTAAGTGTGCTGAGAGATTGGTTAAGAATTGTATGGTATGTATGATGTACAATCCTGGTAAGGGAACTCCTACGCCCCCTGGCCATTTTGCTCCCCCTTCATGTCCCTTTGAGGTGATTCAGCTAGACTTCATCCATATGGAGCGATGCAATAACCTGAAGTACGTGTTAGTGGTGGTTTGCGCATTCTCCCGATGGATCGAAGCCTACCCTCTCAAAGACAACACTGCTTTGTCCACTGCAAAAATCCTACTGAAGGAATACTTTCCTCGGTATGGAATGCCACGAATTGTATGGTCTGATAACGGAAGTGAGTTTGTGGGGAGTGTGATGAAGAATGTATGTAAGGGCCTTGGAATTACGCAGAAATTCCACAGTGCCAATCATCCCCAGTCAGCAGGTTTGGTTGAAGGGTATAATGGCACCCTTAAATTGAAACTAGCGAAGATTCAGGCTACGACTGGTCTCTCGTGGCCTGACGCTTTGCCCTTAGCTCTTCTGTCAACAGGGCGACTGTACACTCCCGAGTAGGGCTCAGCCCCTATGAGATTGTGTTCGGTCGCCCTGCAAATGTTTGGGGGGTCCCTAGACCCAGTGTGTTCTCTGATCTTGAGTACCCAATGTTGATTGATTATCTTCATGATCTGACTGCTAAACTGAGGTTAATTCACCAACAGGTCTTTGAAGCACTGCCGACGCAGACGGAGGGTCCAGGCCACCAGCTCCAGCCTGGAGACTGGGTGGTGACGAGGAATTTTGGCCGGAAGCACAACCTTGAGCCTCGTTTTACTGGACCCTACCAAGTGCTCCTTGCCACGAGGACTGCTGTTCGTTTGGAAGGTCGTAAGAACTGGGTGCATGCCACCCATACCAAAAAGGTACCTATACCTTTACCAGCAGACTCGTGGGTGAGGAAGGGCATCGCCTCGTCTGAAGTCGAAACTGTGCCGAACTTTGTTCCTTTCAGCGACGATCAGCCTGTCGGAGATACCTCAGTGCAGCAGAACGATATTGGTGAACATTTGTCATCACAGAATTCAAGATCTGAACAATTGACTGGTCAACAGAACTCTGCCTCATCATCGGATCAGTTGTTTGACGAACAGACACGTCCTGGGAGAAGCCGATATTTTCTCCGTTCCAACATCAGAGACTAATAAATATCTTTGCTTTCTCCCCTGACATCCACGTTACCCCATTGCCACTATCCAGTCTGAACACACTTGCATAATTGTAATTTTGTAAATTTTGAGTCTTTTTCCACGTATGTGTTTTTTCTTCCACAGCTAGCAGATTTTGTATATATATATTGTTGATTAAGGATACCTTACATCCGGGTGAACCGTAGGGCCGCGCGGGTACTTCCTTCTGGTTAGTAGGTCTTGACATTAGGTCAGAGATCGTCGATTCCTAGAAACTCCTGGGGATTGACTACTGCTACACAGAACGAAGTGTGTCAAGAACGTAGCGGACGGTTTTAGAGGATGGCTTTCTCGAAGCTGTCGGAAATGGAAAAGGCTCAGGCCCAAAGATTCGAGTTGCGCAGAATTGCACACACAAAATGCTTCATGTTTCAGGTGTTCCTTCTGTTCTTAACTGTTTCCTCGTTATTGGTGGGTGGGGTGTATTACATGATACAGTCATTGTTGCCTTCTGCCTCACCTACCCCTTCTTCTGAACCTAAACTTACTTCCACTGTCTCTCCTCATTCCTTCCACATCTTACCCCAACACGAGCAGGCCAGACGTGCGGAATTTATGAATAATTCCTTCATTCAGCTCCTTCATCAGCATCAATTGGTGATGAACACTACCAATTGTTGGGTGTGTGGGTTAATGCCACATACCACCGATAAGGGAATTCTGTACTTGGTCCTTCCTTATAGTTCCCAGGGTTCAGCTCGAGCATTCCAAACAATGTTTCGAAGTGCACTAGATTCTTACCCCAATCGAGAGCCACGTTCTCCACACTTTGGTCCCGGTCCGTACCATAAGCCTTTGGCAATAGCGATTGCTGATTTAGATAGGGATATCTATGAGCCGTCGCTCATCCCAGAGGAAGTGGTGCGAGCCTATAGGGATCTCAGTGAGGTTGAGTATAGTGTGCTCGTGGGCGAAAGACAGCTTAGGAGCTCGTCTCCGATATGGGTCGTACCCCACCTTGGTAATTTCTGTTTAAAAGGTCGTGGCCGAAGCCCGAGGGCTCACCTTGGAGAGAGTGCTTGCTCTGACACGTATGTCTTGCCAATGCTCTCTTCCCCTGTTCTCCTGACTGCCAAGGGTACGTACTTTGTCTGTTACGACCGTGCATATACATGGTTGCCCCTTGACTTTGCGGGCACCTGTTATATTGCAAACGTGTTGCCACCGACTTTTACAGTCGCCTCCGATTACCACAAGACCAGAGTTGTGAGGGGCGTGATTAGCAAAGAGGACACTGCGGTCAAGAGGCAGGAGACTTTTTCAAGGGTTTCTTGCCGTTTTGGGGGCCTATGATCAATAGTAGGAACCTGAGACAGTTGACTCGAGTGGTGGAATCGACAGCTAACATCACTGCCAGTGCCCTTGGTAATATTACAGCAGAGCTTCAGGCGGATAGACTGATGACGTTACAAAATCGTATGGTTTTAGACGTTGTCTTAGCAGATCGAGGTGGAGTATGTAAGGTGATCCATTCGAGTTGTTGTATTTTCATTCCAGACAACGCTCCGACTGTCTATCAAGCCATCTCGAAGTTGCATAAGATCTCTGAGTCCATACACGTGGACGTAGGGGATTGGACGTTACTCGGGTGGTTTTGGGGCCTGATGCCGACTTGGGGTTGGAAGATTCTGATGATCATCGGGGTTGTTGTAGCATTCCTGTTCACGTGTTGCCTTTGTGTACAGTGTGGTCCTGCTTTATGTGGCCTCTGTGCTACGACGTGTATAAGGCAGCCGCCTGTCACCAAAGGAACTCTTCTGGATAAGGCTATGTTGCAGCAGCATCTAGATGGTCTGATGAATATTGAGATCGATTTTGATTCCGACTAGTGCTTGCCTACATGAGGGCAAAAGGAGCGTCTGAGGTTCCGTGACAATTGTAAGTGGTGTTTTCGACTCGCACGAATATGGTCGAGTCTGGTATCTATGAACCGCAAATGATGAGTTTAGTGGGTGTACGCGTTTTCGCTGTGCGAGCCTAAACCGTTCGTTTGTTTCGTGGGTTTCTTCATCTGAGCCCACGAGTTCCATCTTAGAAACGGCATCCATTTTGTTTCTTGCCCTCAAGTAGCCAGCGAACGGACGCTGTCCGCTTCGCGACCCTGGGATTCCCAAACTCTTGCGGAAGACACGTTTCCTTTGAAGATGCCTTTATGATGAGGGGGATGGCACTGTAAGGCAGATGGCCCCGCTCGAGGCTCATCTTGCCGTGCCGCTCCATTGTCTCAGTTGTGCATTCATTAGGCACGTGCCCTTTGATGCCTGCAACTCGTGTTTCTTGATGCCACCCCTTTTACACCCCTTTCGATCTGTTCACTGTTCTCGTCTTCCTCAGCACCTGTTTCTGTCTCTTCCTCGATTTGTTTATTGCTGATTGGAATGTACTAATGGTGGGAAGATGTACTTTTACAGTTGGGAACCGCCAAATGTTACTGTAATTATGTTCCGGGCCCCGAATACATGAAAGCGACCCCTCGCGATCTTTACGATGGGAACCAAGTTGTAAACCTTCGTGCACCATGTTATCCTATGCTTCCAAACTGTATAAGAAGAGCGATCCACAGATACAATTTGAAGCAGTCTCCGTGAACTTACATGCTATGTACTTCTTGTGACTTCTGTGTTCCCTGCAGTAATAAACCTCGAATCTTTGACGCCGAAGGAAGTGTCCCGTGTCTCTGTCATTTGTACGCCGGAACAGGTTACCCACGAAGGTTTTAGGTGTTATCCCTGGCACCGCTGGGTCTTAGAGAAAACCCAGTCCTTCATGTACGCTGGCTCCTCCAGCAGGGAGAAGGGCCAACCATTAATGTTAACGAGTTGGGAAGCCCAGTAATATTGTCTAATGTTAGGAGCGGCCAAGCCCCCATCGTATATTCCTCGCTGGAGTTACTTAAGCATAATCCTGGGGCTGCCTCCCCCTCCCACAGTAACGCACGCTGTTCAGATTCAACAGAGCAGAAGAATGTCTCCAGTATCCGAAATGATGTGTTTTGAACCACATACATCAGTCAAAGGAGGGCCATCATTTTGAAGAGAACCGCTCTGCCCGCCAGGGAAACAGGTAGTCTTCTCCAATGAGTAGTATCATCCTGAAGACGATCTAGTTGTGCCTGTATATTTAAGCACATGAACTCATTCTCCGAGTGTGTTATCCATATGCCCAAATATTGAAACGTCTCTTTCCTCACCAGCTCAGAGCACACATATGCCAAGGGAGGAAGTTGATGATAATATTAAGGATACTTGATTAAAATTTCTAATGGACACATACCTATTCCTGTATAGAGATTTTGTAGTTACTCAAAGTTTGTCTTGTTATGTGTTCTAATTCTTTAGGGGGCTCTTTTCATGATATGGTGGAACTATTTTGATTAAACAAAAGCAAGGATAAATGTACTGCTAGTGGGAACATGTACTAAACTATGCTTTCTGTTTTAGAAGGTATAATTGTCAGACCCTACCTGCTAGATGTCTGGTTTAGTAACTTTTATTTCTTCGGGGGAGATTTTGTCAATTGATTTGCAATGATCACTTTATTTAAGTCTAGAAAGAACTAATGTAAATTCAATGATAATATTAAAATGATTTCAATAAACTCTTTATTGGAAAAGTACCTATTCTTGCATTAGCACTTTTGTATTTACTTTTAGCTCATATTGTTATTTATTCTAATTCTTTATGAAGGTGTTTTTTATGACATTGTAGAACTATTTTGGTAAAAAAGCAAGTATAAGCTTACTGCTAGTTGGAAAGTACGTAAGTTTCAAACCTACTTCATAGGTGTATGGTGTGGTAATCCTTGAAACCGCTTAACCTGATCAACCAAAATGCTTTCCAAAATTACCAATTTTTATAACAATGGCTAATCTGGCACCATGACTGACTACATGGTGACCTTTCAGGGATTTTTCTTGGAGAGTGTATTTTACAAAAGATCATGGAAAGCCCAATCTCCTCAACACAGTTACTCTGTTGTAGTGAATCCAGGTGTAAAAAAAGTTGTTTCCTATATTGAACTAAAATACATTTTAAATAGTCTGAACACACAGAAACATCCTTAGCAGTTTTATTGTGCTGATTATTCTTTCGAAGAATATTAGGTATTTGAAGAATTGTTAGTTGATGGGGTTTTAAGGTAGGCGATTTACTTCCTCCAGTAAAAGGATGCTCTGTGCAAATTTGAGTGCATCTGGGAATATGTCTTGTGCAAGAGATGCATTGATTGTGTTGAGTGGCACAAGTGCTTCTTTAATTGGGGTTTAATGATTGTAGATAGGTGTATGTTGTCACCATACGTTGTGGATTTAAGTGGGGGTAAGCTTGATAGCACGTGGAGCATTTTTAGAAAGATACATGTCATTAATATATATAAAAGGGCCGAGGAGACAGGATTAGATTTCCATGTTCTGCCTGATAGTGTATTTTTGTTGTATAAATAAGGAATTTCATTTTACTTGGAAGTAGAGTACAGCAATGTGGGGTTTGGAATCAAAATGAAACAATTATTCATGGCTTTGAAGAGGAATACCCCTAAGTACAAAGCACAGAAAAATGTAGTTCGATTACTTAATAGATAAGGTGCTGTTTATATCCATCATTTCCTAAATTCGTTTTTTTGGGCATTTGGTCTGTAGATTTCAGTGGAAAATTATGGTATATGATGCTGTGCGATTTAGTGGTTCCTGAAGAGCTCCTTAGAACTGATGGACCTGGGTTCATAGTGCCTGGCCAGGAGGACATGGGGATAACCACATTGGCAGGAAGACATGTTTTTTTGATGCTGATGCCTACATGTTTGGAAAAGGAGGACATCAAATTACAGTTGCAGATTACAGTACTGAAAAGGTACACTGAGTGTCTGGTGTTTTTGCTGTGCAGATCTGTGACTAAATTACACATCACAGATTTGAATGCACAGCTCAGACTGTTAATTTACCTGAAGCAAGGAATTGTGGCTAAACTTTAAATTGAAGGTTTGAATGCCAAGAAAATTTGGTGTAGAAGGTAGAGCATGAAGGGCAATGGAAGGAGGAGTGCACATGACAGGTGGCATTGGACACTAGTAATATTCTACTGACAGTTAAACTTTTGTAATGATATATGTGCTTATCAAAACATGTTTTGCATAGTGCCACAATGCATCTTTTTGCTTGAGTAAAGTGCATGCCGGTTGCGAGAATGAAGGTGTCTTAGAATTACAGATAGAGGTGGGAGGAGCAAGGAAAACCTGGGCACGCACATATCCATTACTTATATGGAAATAATCAGGCGCTGGACACTAAGCCCAGCTTTAGACAATTATCAAAGAGGTGTGAAAGGAGAACCTGATGCAATGTCAGCAGTGCCTGCTCTTGTGTGGCAAATAAGAGCTTGACCTGATGGTGATCCTTGGCATAAGGTTTGGACTTTGAGACAAGGAGTGTCTACCAGCTCAATGTGATCCAAGCATGTAAAGTCCCCCTTATATATCAGGAAAAACACAGCTATTCATAGCTATGGTAGTGACGGAAAGACCTGATTTCTTTAAGCCAGGGAGAGGAATATTATGCATTCTCTTATCTCACTCTTTTGTTTATAACAGCTACATTTCCTATAATTGCGGTGTCATATCGACCCATAAACATTATTAGGTAGTCCGGATTCACTTTCATCCTTTTTTGTTAATGCAAAAATCAAATCAAAGACCATGTAGGAAGAAAATAGTAAATTCATAATAGTTATACAGGGAAACGAAAGCAACTGATGAAACATAGACAGAGGATGGATAATTTTCACCTTTTTAACTTCAATACAATCAGGACTTTCTTTTCCAACAATAGCTAGGCAAATGTGCATTTATGGAAGACCAGAGTCTTAATTAAGCTTGTTTAAAGTTTATTGATAACTATTAACTATTCGTGAGCCATTGATTTGCACTAAAACATCCTGAATATCAACACTCTGGACAATCAGCAGATCAAAGAATGCCCGCCAACTTCATTCCAGACCAAATTGAGTTACATACAATTCCACTCCAGATGGAATGAGTACCAGAAACTAGGCCTGGGCAGAGTTCGCAGAGTTCCGCATGCCGCCGAGTGCGTTAGGTTGTGTCGTTCACACTGACTTTTAGCACCAGGTGTTTGTCCTGCACTGGAAACAATGTGAACGGAACAATTGGCAGCGCAAGAGAGGTGCTCCTTTCTGCTGCTCGAATAGATATTCTAATCGATCGGCAGATTCCTCGATGTGAATGGTATATTTCTCAATTGGGATGGTAGTAGCTATCCGTGACCGCCCGTGTTGAGAAATCTGCCGGGAGGTGGTCTGGAGTAGGATTTTCTTTGCTCGCACTTGCCAAGTATTTCAGAACTCCGCGCGTTACCCTGAGTGGGAAAAACTCTGCAAACTCCTAGAGCAGAGCGGAATTTCGTGCCATGGTCTACCAGAAACATTCATGTTAATCCCGACTAGGGTCATTACCCAGCTGACCCATTGAGCTAGAGTGGAGGAAGAAGCTGGAGAATTAGGCAGTTTTGAATTACAAAGAAAGTACGGACAATCATCCATATCTTTTAATAGAGCAATGAACACCAGAAGGTGAGTATTGCCCTCATAGAGATGGTCAATGTTTTAACATATGGCACTTTCTTGTACAAACTTAGATAAAATGTTGTATTACATTTTGGTAACAGCATCATATGAGAAAGGATATTATGTTTGGGCAAGTAACTAGACTGCAAAATTGACATCCCATGAATATCATGTTTTGGGAGGATTAGAATAATGATTAGCTCTCAATAATTTGCATATCAAGGGATATTCTCTGACAGGTTTATTGTCAATTCTCTCATTTCGGCTCACATTGTGGACCTGTATCTCATATTGGTTTGAAACAGTGTATTTTAGAATATAAAGGAAAGAACAAAATTAAGAAAGCACAGTGGCATCCACTGAAAGAGGACGAAAATATCTTTCCATCTAGAGCATCAGTTAGACCAACTTCCCCAAGTTACCATGTAAGTATTGTAAGTTCCTTGGCCCATAACGACTGAAAGAGTGTAGCAGCAGAAGCCAAAAGTCTCAGGTGAATCTACCTTCCCTGAAAAGCTACCAAGCCATCAACTGAAGACTGCCAGGTGAGATAAGCTAGTGACAAAACCTTGATTATTTACCAACAAACAATGATAATAAGGAACAATCAAGAAGTAAAGGGAACCCCAACTGAGTCCTCCATAAGGTTGTGACAAGCACAAAGCTTGTTTTTACCTGTGAATCTCAGCTATGCATATGGATAGCATAGCAATAGGAAGAAAGGTGTTAGGATGCCCTCCTAACCAACCCTGCAGAAAATATCTGATACAGAAGGCCATGTGTTCAGTTTCCAACTGCAGACTTGATCTAGCTGGGAATTTAGGTGAGAAGTGAGCTGGTTGACAGAAAAAGGACTCCACCAATAGTTCAGTTCCTGAAAAGCCCTCAGATATACGCACCCATCTTTGCAATCTTTCAGATTCATGTAGAACCCATTTGCCCTGTATTGTGTATGTATGATTCCACAGAACATCTGTGGTTGACACAAAACTCCCAAAATACATTTGGTATTTTGTGCCCCCTAAATGGTTTAGGATCTGACTGCCCTAAGATTATTTATTACCAACAGGATTGGACAACTTGCACTCTGTTCTGTGATACTGTGGGTTGTAAAGGAGCCTGCTAGAAACCCTAACCAATTCATGTACTTTGGCAACTCCTTCCTTAACTATGTTCTGCCAGTGAAGAACTGGCCACACCAAGACCTACAATACCACTGCAGAAAGCCCCCTCCTCCTGTTCCCCTGCAGTGGCAGAGGACTCTCCGGCCAATGTGTCCTTGTCAACATATTTATCTGCCTCCAGATTCGACAACTGGTTTCCCACTAACCAAGCGCGGCCACCCTGGATTTCGGTCACCACTCTTGCTCTGTCCGTTTCAGCCTTGGACTTGGTGGAGGTAGCCCCCGGTCCTTGCCACCTTCCCCTTCAATTGTTTTTACGCGTAGACCTGTGTACCAACAGCTGCCATTTGAATATCAGGCTGTACTTTTCCTTTTTAAATGTGCATTAAAAAGGGCAGGGCCTTGATAACTTCATGTAAAAACAGAGATAACCTGGTAAAAACTCACCATATGTTCTGTTATCCATAATGTGACATTGTTACTTGAAAATTAGGCATTGTCACTGGCAAGTTCCATTACACATGGCACTGTAGGTGTGGTCATGTTTCTACCCTGAAATCTCTAGCGTCACTTGCGAGCCAGAGTCATTGGAAGTATACCCCCTGTGATAATAAAGAAGCCAGGAATATTTTTATTGGAAGTGTGGACGTTTTGAAACAATCTGGAATCTGGACATGAGATCTAGGATGTTAGAAAGCAAAGAGCTATCAGGTGTTTGAATACAACAATATTGAGAAGAGTGGAAGGAGGGTGCAGATAAGAAGTTCCTTTTTTCTTTTTTTTTTTATTAGAAAAAAGACCTGGTAATGACAAATAATACATTTCATCCATATATATATCTTAGCTTAAAAAACACTCATGCTTTAGATAAAAGTAGGTATGCAACAGCAACTAAAACAGCGGTACAAAAAAGATGACAAAACAGGAAAACACGTAATTCATTAATAGGAATATACACGATTATATTCGGGGGTAATCCAATCCGTAATTGGTCTCCAGATATTCTGCCGCCACTCCCTCATCATTCTATCCCTACGTAGATAGAGAGCGCATTCGGTATTATAGATTCCCAAGAGCCTTGCCAGCCACATCTGATAAGAGGGAGGTGATACTTCCTTCCACTCAGCAGCTAGCAATAGCCAGAGGACAGCTACAGATATAATCATAAGAGCTTCGTTCTCCTTGATAAGGCCCAGATTACTATCAACTCCAATTAACATTAGGGTAGGGGATAGTTCGATCTTAAAGCCTAGCAGCCCCTCCTAGAATTTTTCTATCTCCCCCTTAATTACAGTTAGCTTATTGCAATAGTAAAACATATGTAGAAGGTCAGCTGGGCCTTCCAAGCGTCTAGGGCATTTATTATCCTCTCTTTTCCCCCAATCAAACAATTTGGCAGGGGTAAAATATAGGTTAAAAAGTGTCTTGTAATGTAGGGCTTTCAAATTTGAGGACCGGAATACCCTATTTGAAAGCTGCAAAGAATTATATATATCCACATCCGGGTCAGCCAATTTGAGAGCCCAAGACTTTTCCCTTTTTTCCAGGTCGTCATGCAAGGTAGAAACCAGATTGCTGTAAATCATCTTAATTTTAGATCCACCCTTCAACAAATACTCGATCATACTGATCTGACCTCCTGGAATAATCCGGGGTCTGATGTTCTTCAGTAGGCCAGAAATTTGCAAAAGCCTGACTTGCTGGAAGTCCAAATTTCTGCTGTATCTCAGAAAAGCTCAGGAGGTTATCCCCTTCATAGATTTCTCCAATTCTCTTAATCCCCTGTTGCTCCCACAGTGCCCTCATCCTATCTTTACTAATTTGTGGAAAGATGCTAGAATTCCAAAGGGGTGTATAGTAGTTGATTTTTTTGGGGAATTTCTAGCGTCTTTCGAATTCTTGACAACATTTCCCATACACTCTCCAAAACCTTATAGCGCATCTTCTTATAATATCTCCTATTATTTTTACGTAACAGGAGACCTAGTGCCTCTTTACCCAGCAACAACTCATATATAGATGGTATATCTTGTTTATCAAAGCGAGTGCCAGATACTTTTGTCGCCGGTTCAAATAGTATCGCCATCTAGCTTAGCAAACAAGTCCATTGATAAAATCTGATATTTGGCATTGCCAGCCCACCCCTTGGTTGAGGAAGTGACATGAATTTCCCCGATCATCTAATTTTACCATATTGCCAGACAAAGTTTATAAAAACGGACTCAATTGTTCTTAGCATAATATCGTCAATCAGATAAGGAATTGAACGGAAAAGATAGAGTATCTTGGGGAGCATAGTCATTATGAGTACATTTACTCTTCCTATAATAGAAAGATGGAGAACAACTATTCTCTTAAGCTCTGCATTTATTGTTTTTAGCAATGGATTAAAATTAGTTTTTACGATATCCGTAATCACAGAGCTTACCCTAACTCCTAGATAGACTGCAGAATCCTGGTATCTTTGATCTACCCTTAAGATGTTGTTTGTGCAAATTATCTGCGTTTTACTTTCATTAAGAAGATACCCTGAACTCCGTCCAAACTCCTTTGCTATACCAGCAATCGCTGCCATGGCTTTCTCCGGTTCTGGCATGATGATAGCCAGATCATCTGCATAGGCTAGCAGCTTTGTTTCATAGCCATTACAGACCACAGGTTTATTTTCTAAGCAGTCTAATAAGTAACGCACCAATGGATCTATAGACATTGCAAAATAAATGGGTGAAAAGGGACACCTCTGCAGTGTCCCTCTTGAAACACTAAATGGTTCTGAAGAGCCTCCCATTAATTGGATTCTTGCTTTTGACTCAGAATACATTGCCCTAATTGCTGCCATAATTTTAGGGCCAAAGCCCCTCCCGCCCAATATCCCCCATAAATAATTCCATGCAACACGATCAAAGGCCTTTTCAGCATCGAGGAGGATCATGGCCATCGGTCCCTCCGTGACAGCATGGACATCGAACAATGAGATGGCACGTCTGATGTGGTCCGTGGTCCCATGACCCGGGATGAACTCATGATGCCACGGAGAAACCAGATGACCAATGACCCCCCCCCAGCCTCTTGGCCAAGACCTTTACATAGATCTTGGTGTCCAAATTTATGAGGAATATTGGGCGATAAGAGCCAGGTTTCTCTTTAGGTGTGCCCTTTTTATGAAATACAATGATATTTGTCTCTTCCCACGAGTGTGGTACCTTACCAAAAAAACCAATACCATTAAATAAGTCCAGCAGCATGGGAGCAATTTCATTTTGCAGACTTTTATACACTTCCAGGGGGATTTTATCTGGTCCTGAGGCCTTCCCTGGCGCCAACTCCTGGAGTGCCTCTACTAATTCTTTAATATCTATATCCTCCTCGAGCAGCATTCTATCTATCGCTGCCAACTGGGGACTGTTGTCCCTAAATTCAGGAACCAAGCGATCAGATGTATCTCTTCAGGGTATAACTTCTGATAAAAGTTTCTAAATACCCTCAGAATATCTTCTGGCTCTGTATAACTCCGGGCGTCCTCTTCTATATCAGTTATTACATTCCTATTAAAACCCTGTCTTATTCTCAGTGCTGAAAGTTTCCCTGCCTGTTCCCCTCTCTCATAAAGTCTACCCCTATAAGTCTGGTAATCATCTGCCGCTTTCTGAGCTATCCCCCTACATAACTCTGCTTTTATAGCCATAATCCTCTGCCAGTTTTCAATAGCATAATTTCCCTGAATAATATCTTTTATGTGACGTTCTTCAGTCTCCATCAATTGAGCAGTTAATTTCTCATTATCCTGGTGCTCTTTTTTCTAAGTCTTGGGAAGTAACTTATAGTTTCCCCTCTAAGGGCGGCTTTAAATGCATCCTAGACACTATTTCTGTTAGCACTGTACCGGTTCATGTAAAAAAAACTCTATTGTCCATTTCCTTAGATGTTCTATGAATAATGGATTAGCTAAGAGCTTTTTTCTCGAAAGTCCAATTAGAATGATTCCTAGAAGAGATGCCTATATCATCCTGCAAAAAAAGTGGATTGGGATCAGAAGGAAGCTTGGGTAGTTTTTTAATCGTAACCCAATTTAATTCCGTTGAGGTTATAAAAAAAGAATCCAATTTAGTGTATTTTTTATATGGGCATGAAAAATAGGTAAAGCCCTCTTTATTAGGTTTTTTATTCCCCCAGACATCCACCAGCCCATGTGATATCAACAACGAGCTCAGGGCCCGATACACCTTGGGTTTACAGCCACCATAAGTCGTATTATTCCTTAAATCAACAGAGATATTCATATCTCCACATAGAATTATTGGTCTTGGCCATTTTACTAACTCTATCTCCATAAAATTAAGAACATGAGGGTCATCTAAGTTTGAACCATAAATTGTGCAAACTGTGCCTCCTGTTTCCAGTTCCACCAAAGCCCATCTCCCTTACCTATACGCCGTTTGACGTCTAGCTTTAACTCCATTAGATTTGGCTAGTATTGCTACGCCTCTGATCATTAAAGTCTGTGTAGAGCAGGCCAAGAGATCATACCCCCTGACTAAGTAAATGTTTTTTAGACCAGGGAAGATAAGTCTCTTGCAGACATATCACATCCATCTGATTTGACCTGACAAAATACCCTAGGTTTTGCCTCTTCTTCCAGTCATTCAGGCCCCCTATATTTATTGCGCAGATTTTAAGCATCTTCCAGTTCTAGTTCATTTCTTGCTGTTTTACCAAAACATACCATAATTACCTCTAGATCATAGACATAAACAAAAGCATCTCTATATGACAGACATACCAGGAATTTTTCTTTTTTCCCCTTTTTGTTCTCCCTTCCCTCCCTTACCCTCAACCCCCCCTCCCCTCCCCATCCCCCCATAACACCCACCCAACCCCATCCAACCCTTACTCTACTGAGGCGCTCAGACCTTGGTCTGGGCATGTGATGCGCACGGCAGCAGCAAGCTAAGAGTACATAGATTCCTTCTTTTTAATTCACAATAAGAAGTACCTGTTTGATTTAATTAGAGCTTTGAATTTACCACCAGTTTCAAATCAATTCTATTCTTTTGAGAATTATTATGCAACTGTATGTGCTCTAGAGATTTATCCCTTTCCTCCAGAATGGACTCTGAATAAAAGTTACGAGAAGCCTGTTAATGGATTATAGGAAACAGGATTGGGATGGATTACAGAAAACCTGATATATGCACTCAACCACTGCTTACTTGGTCCAGACAGAACCTTACAACCAGCTAAAAAGATGCCGCCTTGGACCTCCACCTAAGTGCTAAATCAAGATATATGCATTTCAAGAAAACTTTTGAAACAAACCTGTTTAGAGGATCAATGGAAGGAGGAGTGTTCATGACAGGTGGCATTGGACACTAGTAATATTCTACTGACAGTTAAACTTTTGTAATGATATATGTGCTTATCAAAACATGTTTTGCATAGTGCCACAATGCATCTTTTTGCTTGAGTAAAGTGCATGCCGGTTGCGAGAATGAAGGTGTCTTAGAATTGCAGATGGAGGTGGGAGGGGCAAGGAAAACTTGGGCAAGCACATATCCATTACTTATATGGAAATAATCAGGCGCTGGACACTAAGCCCAGCTTTAGACAATTATCAAAGAGGTGTGAAAGGAGAACCTGATGCAATGTCAGCAGTGCCTGCTCTTGTGTGGCAAATAAGAGCTTGACCTGAAGGTGATCCTTGGCATAAGGTGTGGACTTTGAGACAAGGAGTGTCTACCAGCTCAATGTGATCCAAGCATGTAAAGTCCCCTTTATATATCATGAAAACACAGCTATTCATAGCTATGGTAGTGACGGAAAGACCTGATTTCTTTAAGCCAGGGAGAGGAATATTATGCATTCTCTTATCTCACTCTTTTGTTTACAACAGCTACATTTCCTATAATTGCGGTGTCATATCGACCTATAAACATTATTAGGTAGCCCGGATTCACTTTCATCCTTTTTTGTTAATGCAAAAATAAAATCAAAGACCATGTAGGAAGAAAATAGTAAATTCATAATAGTTATACAGGGAAAAGAAAGCAACTGATGAAACATAGACAGAGGATGGATAATTTTCACCTTTTTAACTTCAATAAAATCAGGACTTTCTTTTCCAACAATAGCTAGGCAAATGTGCATTTATGGAAGACCAGAGTCTTAATTAAGCTTGTTTAAAGTTTATTGATAACTATTAACTATTCGTGAGCCATTGATTTGCACTAAAACATCCTGAATATCAACACTCTGGACAATCAGCAGATCAAAGAATGCCCGCCAACTTCATTCCAGGCCAAATTGAGTTACATACAATTCCACTCCAGATGGAATGAGTACCAGAAACTAGGCCTGGGCAGAGTTCGCAGAGTTCCGCATGCCAACGAGTGCGTTAGGTTGTGTCGTTCACACTGACTTTTAGCACCAGGTGTTTGTCCCGCACTGGAAACAACGTGAACGGCACAATTGGCAGCGCAAGAGAGGTGCTCCTTTCTGCTGCTCGAATAGATATTCTAATCGATCGGCAGATTCCTCGATGTGAATGGAATATTTGTCAATTGGGATGGTAGTAGCTATGCGTGACCGCCCGTGTTGAGAAATCTGCCGGGAGGTGGTATGGAGTAGGATTTTCTTTGCTCGCGCTTGCCAAGTATTTCAGAACTCCGCGCGTTACTCTGAGTGGGAAAAACTCTGCAAACTCCTAGAGCAGAGCGGAATTTCGTGCCGTGGTCTACCAGAAACATTCATGTTAATCCCGACTAGGGTCATTACCCAGCTGACCCATTGAGCTAGAGTGGAGGAAGAAGCTGGAGAATTAGGCAGTTTTGAATTACAAATAAAGTACGGACAATCATCCATATCTTGTAATAGAGCAATGAACACCAGAAGGTGAGTATTGCCCTCATAGAGATGGTCAATGTTTTAACATATGACACTTTCTTGTACAAACTTAGATAAAATGTTGTATTACATTTTGGTAACAGCATCATATGAGAAAGGATATTATGTTTGGGCAAGTAACGAGACTGCAAAATTGACATCCCATGAATATCATGTTTTGGGAGGATTAGAATAATGATTAGCTCTCAATAATTTGCATATCAAGGGATATTATCTGACAGGTTTATTGTCAATTCTCTCATTTCGGCTCACATTGTGGACCTGTATCTCATATTGGTTTGAAACAGTGTATTTTAGAATATAAAGGAAAGAACAAAATTAAGAAAGCACAGTGGCAACCACTGAAAGTGGACGTAAATGTCTTTCCATCTAGAGCATCAGTTAGACCACCTTCCCCAAGTTACCATGTAAGTATTGTAAGTTCCTTGGCCCATAATGACTGAAAGAGTGTAGCAGCAGAAGCCAAAAGTCTCAGGTGAATCTACCTTCCCTGAAAAGCTACCAAGCCATCAACTGAAGACTGCCAGCTGAGATAAGCTAGTGACAAAACCTCGATTATTTACCAACAAACAATGATAATAAGGAACAATCCAGAAGTAAAGGGAACCCCAACTGAGTCCTCCATAAGGTTGTGACAGGTACAAAGCTTGTTTTTACCTGTGAATCATAGCTGTGCATATGGATAGCATAGCAAAAGGAAGAAAGGTGTTAGGATGCCCTCCTAACCAACCCTGCAGAAAATATCTGATACAGAAGCCCGTGTGTCCAGTTTCCAACTGCAGACTTGATCTAGCTGGGAATTTAGGTGAGAAGTGAGCTGGTTGACAGAAAAAGGACCCCACCAATACTTCCGTTCCTGAAAAGCCCTCACATATATGCACCCATCTTTCCAATCTTTCAGATTCATGTAGAACCCATTTGCCCTGTATTGTGCAGTTATGCTTCCACAGAACATCTGTGCTTGACAAAAAAATCGCGAAAAAGCATTTGGTATTTTGTGCCCCCTAAATGGTTTAGGATCTGACTGCCCTAAGATTATTTATTAGCAACAGGATTGGACAACTTGCACTCTGTTCTGTGATACTGTGTTGCAGAGGAGCCTGCTAGAAGCCCTAACCAATTCATGTACTTTGGCAACTCCTTCCTTAACTATGTTCTGCCAATCAAGAACTGGCCACACCAAGCCCTACAATACCACTGCAGAAAGCCCCCTCCTCCAGTTCACCTGCAGTGGCAGAGGACTCTCCAACCAATGTGTCCTTGTCAACATATTTATCTGCCTCCAGATTCGACAACTGGTTTCCCACTAACCAAGCGCAGCCACCCTGGATTTCAGTCACCACTCTTGCTCTGTCCGTTTCAGCCTTGGACTTGGTGGAGGCAGCCCCTGGTCTTTGCCACCTTCCCCTTCAATTGTTTGTTACGCGTAGACCTGTGTACCAACAGCTGCCATTTGGATATCAGGCTCTACTTTTCCTTTTTAAATGTACATTAAAAAGGGCAGGGCCTTGATAACTTCATGTAAAAACAGAGATAACCTGGTAAAAACTCACCGCATTTTCTGTTATCTATGAAGTGACATTGTTACTAGGAAATTAGGCATTTTCTCTGGCAAGTTCCATTACACATGGCACTGTAGGTGTGGTCATGTTTCTACCCTGAAATGTCTAGCGTCACTTGCGAGCCAGAGTCATTGGAAGTATACCCCCTGTCATAATAAAGAAGCCAGGAATATTTTTTATAGGAAGTGTGTTTAGAGACGTTTTGAAACAATCTAGAATCTGTACATGGGATCTAGGATGTTAGAAAGCAAAGAGCTATCAGGTGTTTGAATACCACAATATTGAGAAGAGTGGAAGGAGGGTGCAGATAAGAAGTTCCTGTTTGATTTAATTAGAGCTTTGAATTTACCATCCGTTTCAAATCAATTCTATTGTTTTGAGAATTATTATGCAACTGTATGTGCTCTGGAGATTTATCTTTTTCCTCCAGAATGGACTCTGAATAAAAGGTATGAGAAGCCTGTTAATGGCATGCCTGGATTACAGGAAACAGGATTGGGGTGGATTACAGGAAATCTGATATATGCACTCAACCACGGCTTACTTGGTCCAGGCAGAACCTTACAACCAGCTAAAAAGATGGCGCCTTGGACCTCCACCTAAGTGCTAAATCAAGATATATGCATTTCAAGAAACCTTTTGAAACACACCTGTATAGAGGATCACACACGATCCAGGGCACATGGAAAAGGGGATACTTCTAAACAATGAAAATGCATAGAGTCAACAGGTGTATGCTAAAACCATAATAGAGTGGCATAATAGTGCAGGAGGCCTAACTAGAATGATACTTGGGTACATTTTAGAATATAAAACAATGGGAGAAGAATACAGGAGACTGTAACAGAAGCAGTGAAATACTGGTAGAAATAAATTACCTGATCTGGTTGTGGAAGTATAGTCTGAACGAAGTCCAGCTGCATTAAAAAATAAAATAAAAAATATTGTTTAAAACACATATTCTTCAAAAGCACATCCCACAGATTTCATTTCATGGGTCCAGATGTGCAGCATTTTAGACCCGGGGACAGAGCGAGAAAGTGTGGAACGCCTCTCACTAGATATTCTGTACCACTAAAGCATGGTGGCTGATCGAGAAACGCCAGTTGATATTTTTTACTTTTATGTCCACTATAAATATGCAAAAAGATTGCAAACATGAAATAACAGATACAATGTCCAATGGGGAATGCATAAAAAATTAAAGTAGGGCAATGTTTAGGTGAAGGACCTTGATTTCCTTTACATCTCATAATAGGATGCAGTCTTATTAGAGTCAAAGAGGGGTTACCTTCACTTTGTTGAGGACCAACGGTAATAATGTAAACCGGAGGGTGGGGGGGAAACTATTTCCTTGACCTCTTGTATTTTCCCACTATCGCCTTCCTCTGCTATCTGGGTATCTATATCAGCACTGTTATTTCTCAATGCGCAATTAGCGTTATTTCTTACCGGTATTGTTCCCACAGGAGTTTCTGTGTTGTTTTTTTTTCACTAAGTCCTCTTTGTGGACACTAGAGGAGTGGTAAACACACAGGGCTTGCCTCTGCTGCCCACTTCTGCTTTTCACATCGGGCTCACATATTCCTATTTCCCCTCTATGAGCTTATTTATCCCCAGCTCCAGCAGTTTGAGAAAGCTGCCTTCGTCCCTGCATGCAACCACCATTCAGTGCTGATACTGCCTGGAGTGCCCCGGAAGCCCACGAGTGCATAGACTCTTTGGTCTCTGCGGAGTCCTTGCGCAGCACATAGCCAGGAGCCTGCAGCCTACCTTGGTCTCCAAGCTCCTGCTGTCTATGTTGTGGGACGGCTTTTTTATTCAGCCAAAGAAACGTAAAGGAACCTGAAGAAAAAAAATGCAGCCAGAGCTCTGCCTGCTATTCCATTTCTGCTGCAGTGTCGGAGAGAAGAGCTTGCTGCTAGAACTTCAGCTAGCCATCATGTTGTTAGTCCCTAAACTTGAAGGTAGAGTTAAAATGATGCCCTCATTGCTATCCTTCTTTAAGGTCCAGGCTAGGTAAGAGAAGAGGAATACTACAGCATACCAACCTAGCTCTTTCATTCCATTAACTGATAGCTATGACATGGACAAAAAGCAAAAACCAACTGAGGGAAAGGGGGTAGTGTTAACAAACAAGTTTACTGTATTTTTCCAGGACGTCCCAGGGAAACCAAGACATTGCATCTGATACACTGTCCCAAATGGTGTCTAAAATGATGGATGAACAAATGCAGGGCTCCGAAGAACAACCTGGCATGGAATCACTTTTAGTTGAACTGGCGGAGGAAATCAAACATAAATTTGCTATATATGAACAGAATATGGCTAAAATACAAGGTGACTGTGATACTCTGGAAATTAAAATGACTGACCTCACAGAGAGATTAGCCAACATGGAAGCCTCCTTAGCGAAACTAAATAAGGAGGTTGAAACAACTTACATGGAAATCCAAATAATGAAAAGATGGGAAAAAAGCTAAGGGACAAGATAGAATCCTTGGAGAACAATGCTAGAAGGAACAATCTATGATTGTTAAATATTCTGGAAGGCATGGAAGGAGAGATCTAAAAGAATTTGTGAGTAATCTGATTAAGGAGTGTTCCGCTGGTAGCTTCAGAGGACAAGGAGGCTGACATACAGAGGATTCACTGAGATATCTTCAAGAGAAATCCCAAGAAGAAAAAACTCAGGTAAATACTAGTCATTATTAAAACGTACTCCTTACAACAACAAATTCTATACGAAGCACTGAAGGCCAACAGTTTCAAGAAAGGTTCCCCACAAGACTCTAGATAATTTGGGGAAATAAAATGCACAACATAAAAGATCCCATTGAGGTTGAGAATCTACAGCAAAATATAGAAGGAAAACACTAGCAGTCGGTGGAAAGAAGAAGCTTGAGGGTACCATGAGACACCCAACACAGTTGTGGGGAGGGTTCCACCCATGGGGAGATCCAGGTGGGGATATGTAAAAAAACTGAGAGTTAATAGTATTTTTTGCTGGGTGAGTAGTATGTGGGAATTTTTTTTTAAAATAATTTTCTCATTTGAGAAAAAATAGGCGCTACAAAGACTACAATAATGACCCAGGTAGGGACCCTACTAATAAAATGACAAAGAAAGTTTAAGGGTTCTGATTCAGAATGCAAACAGACTTTGGGTTCATGGCAGGAGGAGGAGAATATTAGAATACCTCTAACAAGCAGACAGTGAGATCATAATACTGCAAGAAAAGCATCTACGGAAGGGTGAATGGGCCAAAATTTTAAAACTTCAAAAATAGACTTCCCAATTTGCATGCACAGATCAGAGATGTAATGTGAAGGGGGTAGCCATCTTGATGAAAAAGTCAGTGCAGGCTAAGATGGAAAATTATATTGCTTATATTGCTAAAATAAAAGTAGGGTATATGTTTATAGGGTATTATGGCCCAAATATTGATCACCCAGGATCTCTTTGCGTGCTGTAAGGCCAATTAGTTGTGATCGGAAACTACATCATGATAGGATGCAATTTCCCTGTGCATTCAGACCCCTCCCAAGATAAATCTACTACTAGTGTGGCCAACTCCCCAAAGATAAGGGATTATGTACACCACATTAGAAAGCATTAGGTTTAACGGCTGTATGGAGACAAAGGGCGGGTCAGAAAAAGGGGTTCACAATATGGATTGATTTCTTTTTGATAAGTTTGAGTTTGGGGCAAAAAGTTAAGGAAGTAAAACATCAGCCGAAACATCTATCTGACCACTCAGAGGTGAAGCTAGAACCTTTGCTAGACAAAGAGCCGGCATCACCTAGATGGACCGTGGATAGAACAATATTAGGTGTCCCATTTATAATAGTCAACTCAAGAAAGACAGAACATAATGTTTTTAAATAAATGAAGGCTCAACATCTATAGATATTATATGGGATGCCTATAAAGCATTTATCCATGGAAGAAAAATCAGTTATGTGACACAGAAAACAAAGGAATGTAAGCTTTGACTGAGAGAAATGGAATTGAAGACAGAGGGGCCACGAAGAAATTTAAAAGTTTGTAACATTCTTGGAGGACAGGTAAACTTAAGTAATACAATTAAAGAGGTAAAAGGGGAACTGGGCGACTAGTTAGATGGTATCACGCCGGAAAAATGGGAGGCTAGTGAATTGGCTAATTATGAGTATGGGGAAGGATGTGAGAAATTATTGGCATGGAAGACGGGTGGACAGCTCAAAAAACTTGATTAAAGAAATTACAAATAAGGAGACTGAATAACACTATGCAGAATATCCAGATATAGAACAGGCTTTTGTCAATTTCTTTCAGAAGTTAAATACAAATGATGTGGTTATTACACAACAACAGATAAATAACTTTCTCAAGGATGATGATTTTCCAGTTTTGCAAGAACAGCTACAATACAGTTTAAATCAAGAAATAAGTATTTGGGACGTAGAAAAGGCCTTATGAGAGTTAAAACTGTGGAAGGCAGCATGACCGGTTGGTATACCAAATGAGCTTTATAGGGCCTTAAAAAAAGAACTAGCCCCGTTTTTTACTAGACTACTAAATGTTGTTTATGTGGGGGGTCATGGTCATCCTAGCTCATGGGAAGAAGCAACATAAAGTAAACTTTTAAAACCTAAGAAAGACCCTAATGTGTGCGAATCATATACGCAAATATCCTTGTTGAACAATGATTACAAAATCTATACACAAATTAAAGCTAAAAGGCGAGATAAGGTGATTGGCGAGGTGATACACTAGACCAAAAAGGTTTCATGAAAGGCCGACAGCTATATGAACTGACCTATGATTTAGATGGAAATCATCCACTCACTTAATGACCTGCAACACCGCAAAGGCCTTTGATTGAGTGAGATTGCCTTTTCTGTATGCAGTAGTCAATAAATACGGACTAGGAGACAATTTTCTTAGGGCAATGAAAAGCCTATCTATTGGAGACCATCAGCAGGGATTCAAGTTAACAAAACAATTCCAGATAGAAAGAGAAACACGGCAATGGTGCCTCTTGTCTTCACTACTTTTTAACTTATATATTAAAATTGATGTAGTGACCCATACAGAATCACAATTAGGATAGGTTGTGAAGAGGGTTACAAATTGAGGTATGACATCTACCAATGATTTGTGACCCCAGTTGCGGTCACAGACCATTGATCAGTTATTTGCTCCAAGGATTGTTACACTTGAGGGTGAGGTCTCAAAACATAGTGCAGTATTGTTCGGGACGCTATCCAGCCTGCTGTTTAATTTACATCATTGTGGGAAACGTGACAAACAACAGAAGAACGGTTAATAACATTTAACAAAGAGACTGTTTAGATACTGCATTAACTACTTTGTATTTGTGCGGTCCTGGGTCTTTTATAATTCAATATATTGTGCACTGCAATAGGCTGTTAATTGTTAAAATTCTGTATGATCGCCTCTGAGTCTGATGATCGCATCAGGCTGCCAGATTCTATTTGAGGGGTTTATACTTATGTACCTCATTTTGAAAGAGTCCAAGCCCATATTGTTTGAGTAGGAACAAGAGGGAATAATGGGCAAAAGAAAAGAGGAAAGCATGTAAAGGTGTGCGCAGGACAAGTCTGATTACATCCATGTGTCCGACCAGGAACATGAGACACAACCTCCTTTAAAGCGCCCCGAAATCCCAAGGCAACTCTAGCAACCAGAGGCATAGACACATATATAATTAGGCCTAATGTGCCAGGAAAAAAACAAAGGAAATACAACAATAAGTCTAAACCTGATAAGGGGGGAAAAGGCCGACCAGCTTTAATTACTTGTAAAACAGTCATAAAGAAGACTATGATAAAATGTCCCTCAAAATAGATGGTCTTCAAAAAATATTTGCTGATGCTCTAGAGAATTTACTGATAAGGGTAACAGCTATTGAAGATATTTTGAGGAAAGGCACTACTGATTGTCCCGATAACCCCACAACAAATTTACAGAATCTGGCAGCAGGATCAGGTAAGGACGCATTGTCCTCCCAGGTTGACCATTTGCCTAAAAGAGCTCACAATACAGAATCAACTACTCATCAAGGTATACCGAAGTCCTATAAAACAGTCAAACTATTACAGGCCAAAGCTCTTTGAAAACACCTATAAGTAAAAAGACCGGCCATAGATAGAACTCTATAGGGGCAATTTCCCATCCAGATATTGGAACAACCACGCCTACAGGTCCTTCCCGTCTAATTAATCGAGACGAGGAAGACACCAGATTGGATTTGCCTCTGGCAGCTACCCCCTACACTATAGTCTTGGCAAATGTTCCTCAAATACAATCGCAGTCGAATGAAACATGGAAGCACTGAGAAATAAGGCTCTCTTCTGACTCAGTAATACGACTGGACTAACAGAGGCTTTGTTTGGAGAATTTAAGATGGTTAGAAGAGTTGGGTGGGTGGGGAGAAGGGATAAAACACTCCCAGGTGATTGCATAATTTTTACTTTCAGGATGCCACAACTGACACATGAAATCCTCTTCAGACTCTATCATGATTGTGTTATGACCATGGACATTAAAATATTGCCTCTTGGTTACTTTAACCCCCCCTTGAACCATACACAGTCGTATCCCAAACTGAGGATATAGTGTTCCTTTATACTCACCTGGCATATCCACATATAAAAGATTTGACATACTCCCCACATTAGAGGACATAGATTGACTCGCTGTTCTGGGCAGCAGAGTAGACCTAAATGCAGCTGAGACAAATATTATTATTGTTCCGAAACCAATCTCCTATGATTTGGTTGAATTTCCTACTGAAGATAGAAATGTAATGTATGATACAAACACCCTCGTTCTCCCCGCAACTTTAGGCCACAAGTTAATCATAATACCAGTACATATCCTGATAGAGGTAGTACTATATCTAACAATAAAGGAAAGGGAAGGAATGATAAAAACACCCCTGTTCCTCCCTATAATCTCAGGTTATCGGTAGATCATCACACCAGCACAGCTATGGACAAAATCAGCAAGGGGGATAGTAACCAGGGAGAGGGTAGGAGAGGTTTAAGCAAAATTTTATTTTGGAACGTGGTAGGTCTGTATACTAAACTTTCCAACCCTGCCTGGACTGATTTTGTAGAAGCTTATGATTTATTATGCTGTCAGGAAACCTGGGTGGCTAGTGCGTTGCCTATTAATGGATAGAAAACATTTCATACCCCGTAGGTACCATGAAGTCACGGGAGGAAGAAGTGAAGCTTATGCATCTATGTTTCACACAGGATGAATGTTAAAAAATTAAAATTCACGGTCTCAAATACCCATTATCAGGTATTAAAATTGTATATTGACAACACATACCGTACAGTCCTTATGACTTTTTATAATAATTGTTCAAAAGAACAGGCAGATGTGGTCTGAGACATCTACAGAAGGAAATGCATAACATGCAATAGGAGATCAACAAGGATATCTGTGTAATCTGGGGGGGGGGGGGGGTTGTAACTCCGCATTGTGTCCCCATTCCGAAAGAGCGAATTGTGGTCTAATGACAGATGATGGGGCTCATGTCACCCACTTTTCGCATTCTTTATTTGAAGACCAACTAAATACCATCATGTACTCTGCGGTTATGGGTTTTGCTAAACAAACCGATGTTCACCCTTAGTACCATTTAGCTGCACTTTTAATGGACGAGGGATGTGTTCTATTATTGATTTTGTTTTAGTGTCTAATAGATAGTTAAGCAGATACTCAATTTTACAACACATAACGTTGCCTATATTGATCATTTTCTTATTAGCATTATTATAGAATTACCAGCCAATGCGTTAAACAGAAAAGCTCAGACTAAACATCTAGTACAGGACATAGCTATTGATAAATGCAATGGATATACTATTAAATTGTCTGAGTGTATTCACTATGAATCTGAATTTGCAGTTTGTCTCGGCGAGGCTGCTACTGACTCTGTCATCCTTAATTCCTTTTTAAGTATATCATCGGTGATAAAGAAGAACTTATCAGTAGAACCCCAAAAAACCCTTATTGGTAAGACCGATTGGTTTGATACTAACTGCTCCAAAGCCCATGCATCCCTGAAAAATGCCTTACATAACCTGTTAGAGATCAGCTAGAAATCAAGTTGGCCAGAAAGACATATAGAACCTCGCTTAAAGAACGCAAGGGGGCCATTAGATCAGTAGCATGGTGGGCCCTCCAATTAGCATCTGAATTAAAAGACAATACAGGTTTTTGGAAAACTGTGAATACCCCTTTTTTGGCTCCTAAAAAATACCCTTTATTGAGATAAGTATTAGTGAGGATCAATGGGTGACTGTTTCTTCCTGATACCTGTCATCATGACTTGGGAACTCTGCCCGCGTATTTCCTCCCAATTGACATTGGTTTTACTGTGGAAGAAGTTATAGCTGCAATTAATGCAAGTGCAGGAGGGAAAGCTCCCGGCCCTGACAGTGTTTCTGTGGACTTGTATACATCTAATCCCTTCCTACGTGGCACACTTTTAACATCTGTTTTAAAAGCCTGTTGTAAGCATGGCCTTATTCCTACCTGGTCTTAGTCAATTCTTCTACCCATTTTTAAAAAAGGAGACTGTAATGACCCGGTATGCTATAGACTAACTTCACATTCCGGATTTATTTGTGAATGTGGCCGGCAAATTATTTTAAACAGATTGCAGACATGGGCTGAGGACATTGCTATAATCAGGGAACTGCAATACGGTTTCCGACAAGGATTAGGCACTATTGAACAAGGTCTAAATTTAAATTTAATTTTGGGTAAATTCATACCAGCTAAAAGTGGGAATCTTTACCTGGCATTTGTCGACTTGAGTTTGGCATTTGATTGCGTTAGCCACCCCAAGCTCTGGCACATCCTAGGGGTATGGGTGTGGACACCGAACTTGTCAACTTTCTAAGGCAATTGTATCAAAATGCAAAGACTAGTGTCCGATCTGGAAGCGCAGGTGAGTGTAGTTATAAATTCCCTGTTAGAAAAGAGGTAAGCCAGGGGTGTGTGCTCGACCCCTTTATTTAACTCTGCATGTAAACGGATTAGGCACAGTATTATCTAAAGCATGTCATGACTCCTCTCGAATCGGTAATCGTCTAATTGCAGTGTTACTATATGCGAACGATGCTTTGTAACTTTTATGTCAAATCTAGACCTCCAGGTTAACATTACTTAAACATATGTTATGAAATGCGGAAAGAATAGCGTAAAGTGTTGAGATATTTTTAATAACCACAAAAAGCTTGAATTTGCTAGTTACTTTTCATACTGGGAATAGATATTGAAAAAAGGGGCTCCTGGGTAAATGCTATAATATCGAGGAAATTGTTATTCGCAAAAGCTACAGCAGCTTTAGTGAACTTTGCTAGGAAATTGGGAAGTTACCTATTGTTGATTTGATAAAAATGTACAAAGCTAAATCTATCTCAATAGCCATATATGGAGCCAGAACCGGGGGCTATGCGGATGTACAACCATTACAGTCAGTTGAGAATGTCTTTTAAGGTATCTTTTAGCGGTCCCTAATAGTACAGCTATGCATATCTACCACGTAGAACTTGGAATGCCGTATTTATTGGATTAAACAAAATACAGCCAGTTTTATTATGGCACAAGTTATCGTCTAGTACCACCGCTGGTCTTAATAGTGACATTAGTAATGATTGCCTCAAATTTCAAGGGGTGTCTTGTATTCCATGGCTTAATTATGTTAAAAACGTTGTGGTTGATTTGGGATGCCCAGAATATTTTTCTAATCCGGCCAGTATTGCTATACTGCCAAGGAAAGCCTTAAAGTTTGCTTGTATTGATTTTCTGGAGACTAACAGACTCTCTCATAATATAACTAAACCGTCTGTCAGAGAGAAGCAACTGTTACTAATACAACCAGGGATACAACCTTATCTAGCAAGTGTGAAGGGGAGCTATGATAGGATGTTGTTAACCTGCTTCCATTTAGGCAATTTTTATAGAATGATCTTGTTCCCAAATATGAATGGCTGGTCCCGACTTTTAGGTCCTTGCCCCTTTGACAAGATTTCTACCCAGACCACTATACATGTTTTGTTTTTCGGTAAATTTTACGCTTTATTACGGAAAATATGGATTTTGCCTATTTTCAAGGAAATAGGCTTGAGAGAATGCCGTCCTGCTTTTTTAAATTACAACTTTTAGATTAAGACATTTTATTGGTCATTTAACTAAATATATGAAGGGTGTAATTAGAATCAGAAAATCAATCTTATCTCCCTTATTTTAACTTTTACATGATTTATTTTAAACCTAGTGTGCATATGGATGTTAAGATTTGATGTGTTGGTTTTATTAACATGATTGTTATTTTCAAATTCTGTACGCCAAGCAACTTGTAAGATATTAATTTTATTTCTATGTATTGTGCTTTTATGATTTAATTGTTTAAATCGAATAAAGCTTATTTTGAATTAAATTTAATTGAGTTCCAAATGTTGGTTTGTAAATGCAAAATAACGTTGAATTTGTGACCCTAAATTGTTTAACTTTGTGGGAGCCCAGCCATAGTTCATATGAAAAAATTAGATATCTTTCCCTTCCCAGTTACCAACACAGAAGGGTAAAATACATTCAGGTTGTAAAATCTAGCCATAAAATTAGTAAAATCCCCTTGCACAGCATGTAATCTTGGTTACAAGTGATCACTAATTGTGCATATAATTATGAATTAGTGTTTTAACATTGAGGGGTCCTGCTTATTTCCTGCAACAAAGATAGAATCGTTTGGCTGACATTGGACCCACGTGATTTGCTCATATAAGTTGACAGTGCTTAATTTGTTTAAAAAAAGAAAGTGCCAAGGCTCTCATCAGGAGGCCACTGAAACTTGTACCACCTATTGCCCCTGCCAGAGTTGCTAATTATACAACCAACACCACCAGACAGCGCCCCCTTGTGGCAGACTGTCACATACGCGGGTGTTGACAATTAAGTGCTGGGGCCAAGCACCGTAACCACTGGCTCAAATTAAGCACTGAAGTTGAGCCCACATATTAAAACGGCATTTTACAAGCATGAAGTCATGTTTGTGATTCTGAGTCATTTAAGGTTTGGTCGATCTCCTACAAAGTCAAATACATGGTTCCCTTGCCTTAGAAGTCCGGAACTGCTTGGTTTCCGATTGCACCTAGCTTAGGTGTCTACTTTCTGACCTGGCAGCCCAGCCACCACAGTAGGGTGATCAACTGGCATTGGTGCAAATTCAGGACGGTGAGTGTAAAAATTCAGGACAAAGGGTCAAAATTCAGGACACAAATTCAGGACAGGAGGTCAAAATTCAGGACAAAACTTTAGGACAATAGTTACGTTTTACAGACACATCAGAGGTCGCGCAATAGTATATAAGTAAGCCCAGCCATTTCCAAACATATTCAACCATTTTCAAACCTATCCATCATGTATCCTTCCATCTATCATTTCACTCATCCATCCCTGCATCCATCCCCTCATCCATCCTTTCACTCATCCTCCATTATCCATCCATCCATCCACCCTTTCACCCTATTCATCTGTACACTTGTCCATCCACTCTTCATCCCATGCATCCATTCACTCATCCATTCAGCCATTTACCCTTTCACCAATCCAGCCATCCTTTCACTTACTAATCCTTCCACCCATCCACTCTTTTAGTCATCCATCCATCCTCCCTTTCTCTCTCCATCGACCCTTTCACTTAGCCTTCCTTCCATCCATCCATCCACCCACCCATCCATCCATTTACTCATCCACTCATGAATCCATCCATTGCCCCTATCACTCATCCATCTATCATTTCACTCCTTCACACATCTATTCATCCTTTTGTCCATCTACCCTCCCTTTCACTCACTAATCCATCCTTACACCCACCCTTTCACTCATATGTCCATTCATTCACCCTTGCACTTATCAATCCATCAATCCATCCATCATTTCACTCATCCACCTACCCCCATCATCCACCCACCCACCATCCACCCACCCACTCATCCATCCATCCTTTCACCCACCCACCATCCAATCCACTGATCCATCCTTTCACCCACCCACCCATCCATCCTTTCACCCACCCACTCATCATCCATCCATCCTTTCACCCACCCACTCATCATCCATCCATCCATCCTTTCACCCACCCACTTATCCATCCATCCATCCTTTCGCCCACTCTCCATCCATCCATCCATCCTTTCACCCACCCATCATCCATACATCCATCCATCTGTCCTTCCCCTCATCATCCATCCCCTCATCATCCATCCATCCATCCATCCTTCCCCTCATCATCCATCCATCCTTTTCCCTCATCATCCATCCATCCTTTTCCCTCATCATCCATCCATCCTTCCCCTCATCATCCATCCATCCTTTTCCCTCATCATCCATCCATCCATCCATCCATCCATCCATCCATCCATCCATCCTTCCCCTCATCATCCATCCATCTGTCCTTCCCCTCATCATCCATCCATCCTTCCCCTCATCCATCCTTCCTTTCATCCATCCTTCCCCTCACCCATCCATCCATCCATTCTTTCATCCATCCATCCTTCCCCTCCATCCATCATCCATCCATTCATCCTTCTCCTCATCCATCATCCTTCCCCTCACCCATCCATCCATCCATCCATCCCATCCATCCATCCTTCCCCTCATCCATCCATCCTTCCCCTCATCCATTTATCCTCCCCCCATCCATCCATCCTTCCCCTCATCCATCCATCCTTCCCCTCCATCCATCATCCTTGCCCTCATCAATCACCCAGCTACCCTTCCACCCATACATCCAGCTATTTACATTTTCTCTCCATCCTTCCCCTCACTCATCAATCCATCTATCCTCTCTCATTATCCATTTATTCAATCTTTCATTCATCCATTCACCCTTTCACTAATTCATCCAGCCATCCCTTCACTTACTCACTCGCCCACCTTTTCATATTAATTTTGAGCTGAGCCCTTTTGAGAAGAGGCCCATCAAGAACTTCACCCTCGCTGCAGGGGCCGTTCCAGGACTTGGACAGAAGCCACCCAGGGCGGAGACAGGATCCACCACAGGGGGGGACAGGATCCACCACAGGCGGGGGGGGAGGGAGAGAGGGGACAGGAGCCATCACAGGGCGGGACAGGAGCCATCACAGGCGGGGGTGGACTGGAGCCACAACATGGGGGGACAGGAGCAGGAGTCATCACAGGAGAGGGAACGTGATCCACCAGGGTGGGCACAGGGGTGGGCATGCAGTATTCTAGTATCATCTTGGGCTTCTCGCCCCCTCCTGCACAAGACAACGAGAAGACAGGCTCTCTGTCCAAAATGCCACCCCCCACTGTGATATACAGTACTTACAGGAGATACTCTAAGAGAACTGATTGAACTGATTGTCCTCCATACTTTGTTAGTGTGGGTGCGATTGTGCCATTTCTTTATTGTACTACATTATGCATGTTTGAAGAACCGAGGTTTGCTTACAATTTAGTGACAGTAATTAAGCTCGGTGAAGAGAAGCAGGTGCTGCCTCAGTGTAATCAGGGGTGTAATCTGGCCGAGTCTAGGATGTTTGGGGCCCTGGGTAGAAATGGAATGTGTGAGGCGGCGGCCCCTCTAAATAGCAGATACAAGACACATTCAGGACGGTTTGCATGTGAATGGATGCCCCCTGCTCCTGAACCTGCAGCCCCTCCCTCTGTCACCGTCAAGCACCTCTTAACAGCTCATCAAGGGCTGGAGGTGTGAGGGTTGCCATCCCGCTGTGCCTCTACAAAGCTGCTGGGGGTCTGAGCTTTCATACAGCATCGGAGTCAAGAAGGGAGGTGGGGGCAAGCTGTGCCCGGTTAAAATTACGGACAAATGGCGTCCGTTAAAGAATCCTTTACGGACAACGGACAGACAGCCAAAATTACAGACTGTCCGTGAAATTTACGGACGGTTGGTCACCCTACACCACAGGGCCTTCTGGCCAGTACATCAGAAGCCCCTCTGAAATATATTTTTTCTGTCTGTGACCGCCATGACCCAGACAAGAAAAATTTCTGTTCACCACATTCATGGAGAAAATTTTCTGTGTGTCACGCCTATTTCTTCTTTTCATGTTGCAGAAATACAACTCGGCTCTGAGGTAGGGGTGGGCGGAAAATCCGTTCCGCTCGCGGATTTTGCGGATTTTCGGGAAATCCGCAATCCGCGAGATTTGCGAATCTCCCGCAAAATCCGCAAATCCGCGAGCAGCGGATTTTGCTCGCACTGCTCGCACTGTTCGCGTGAGTTCGCGTGAGTTCGCGCCCCGCGAATAAGTGCAAAATTGCAGAAATACGATCTTAGCAAAACTGAAAGTAACTACTTACCAGGTTCAAAAGTTCAGGCTCATCATTAGTAGCCATTTCCTGTAGTGCTTCCTGAGGGGCCCCTCCAGAGTTCAGTTGCCAGTTGAAACTATTATGTGACCCTGCTCTGAACCTCAGAATAGTTACACATATGCCACAAAGGTCCTGAATTACAGCTAAGGGAGACAAGCAGGAGCCAGGCTGGAAGTTAAAATCCATTAATCAGCCCCTAATTCATTATTGTCAGTTGGGGCAGGGCAGGTGTTGTAACTAATTTTGCAACAATGAAAGCACTTAGCAAGTGCAAAAGATCACTAATCAGGGCGCACTAAGGAAGCAGGTGCCAGCTAAAAAAATATTCTGTGACACATTAATCAGCCCCAAATTAATTCAGGTCACTTGAGGCAGGGAAGGTGTGCTTTGCTTTGCCGAAAATAATGTACACTGGACAACCAGAGGGTGTGGTGATGAAACAGAGGGTGGCATGGGTGGGCCAGAGGGTGGCATGAGTAGTCAGAGAGTGGCAGTGGTGACAGAGAGTGGCAGTGATGAAGAAGAGTGTCCCAAACAGGCTGGACACGTAGAAACAACAAGTTCGCGAAACTTGCGACCCGACAGGTAAGTTCGCAATTTGCGAAAGTGTACAAAACCCTCGCGAACTGGCAGAAACACGGGCGAACACAAAAAAAAAAAATCCGCAAATTCGCGGGAATTCGCGGATTTTGCGGATTGCGAATCCGCAAATCCGCAAAATTCGCGAACGCGAGATCCGCAAAATTCGCTCATGCCTACTCTGAGGGGTTATTTCTGCTCAAAAAAGTAAGCGCATAAAAAGTAGCCAGACCCCCATTACAAATTTGATGAAAGTGCCAGAACCCCTTTGGCAAAAGCATTTTACCACAATGATTCCCGCCATAATGGAGGGATCTCTTATTTTGGTGAGATTTCTATGCCAGGTAGGTTGACGGGCCACAGACCTTGGTCTAAATTACCCAGTTAGTTTAACACATCTAAAAAGAATTACTCACACATATGTTTTGTAATAGTAATTCTTATGCTTTTAGTAAGGAGTGGGTATTGCAGAGACAAAATGCTCTAGAAAGTTAGGTAACAAAGTTTGTAAGTTTCCAGAACGTTTGTGGCTATTTCGCAAACTTTTCAATGGCGAATTATCACCTAGGAAAGAAGTAATTAAATGTGTATTCCTCTTCAGTGCAGGAGTAAATGTGTTTCAACTGTGGCAATTAAATTTAAAAAAGCACTCCCTGAAGTTGAGGGGGGTGTGCATACATGTGCACTATGCACAAGTAGACAGGTAGCAATGCCTCTGCATTGTCAAAAATGGAATTCACAAAAGTTGCTTGTTAATATTCTTGGGTCACCTTGGAGGTTGCATCTTCCAGGAGTACTAATGGAACTCCATCAATTCCCCGAAAATCCGAAATATACTTCAAACATAGAAGCAAACATTTAAATCCCCATTTCCTTTTTGCGAATGGGGCCAGTTTTTATCCTATCTGCCAGGGCTGCAACGCTAGAGTACTAATTCATGACTGTTAGGAAATCCTATGTGATGAGTACCTAGAGTGTAACTCCAGCTTATGTTAAGCAGAAAATTGATCTGTCTGTCGATCAAGGCAAACACCTTACACAATATGCGTTATCTTATATCTACAATGCATACACATTTTAACAGCTAATTAAAAATGGAAAACATGAACTGTCTCTTGCTGCATTTGATCACTGATTTTGCAATAATTGTGTTTACATATCCTTCGATGTAATAAGGCCCTTCCTTGAAAATTATAGACAGGCTTAGGGTCCCTTTCCAGTCTAGTGTAAACAATTAACCTTAGCAAAGGTATTATTCTTTTACTGTCACACTGAGGATATGTGACTACATTTTGTAAAAGAACGAAAGCTTTCATTACATACTGTATGTTTCAAAAGGGCCAGCCTGTGTATGTTTGTCATTTATGGTTCCTCCATAAATATCTGAAAAGGATCCCTTGGCGTACGCACGAGATGGCATTTATTGTTTTGGTGGCATATGGCAATTGAGGTGGGGTAGCAGTTATTTGAATTAATTTTTTTGCTGTCAAACCCAAGACTTTTCCATAGAATGTTGAATTCAGACTGAGAGGGAACTTCCTCCATCTCATTCTGAATTCAACATCCTATGGGAAAGTCTTTGGTTGCGACCTTTCTTGCAGGAAATCCACTGCCCACCTTTATGTCAAAAGGAGTTTCACAAGATGGGCAGAGAAAGGTGCAACCAACATTTACAGGAAAAAGACATTCAGGATAAAAACAGAAAAAATCCAAACAGAGAAAACATCCATGCCTTCATTCTGATTGTCTCACAGTCCCGTTTAGAGTGCAAACAGCAATCTGCGCACAAACTAAGACTCTGAGATTTACAGCAATTATTCCACCCACAGATTAGCCTATATAATTTTTGCCAGGAAATACTTCGCACAAATTGTGGAGACAATCAACACATAATCTGAGATTGTGCACATTCCACAACTGAAAACACACAGTACCACAGAAAGGATAATTCCCTGCTATGTTTGGATTTATTGCATGTACTATTAGCACCTAAGTAAAGACAAGATTCACGTATCAATATCAATTAAAGGAAGTCATCATAGAGGGAAACATAGACCCAGAGCCAATTCTCCAATAGATCAATATCCTTCTCCTAGCAATATTCTAGAAAATACTTTAAGGTTCTTGCACTGTTCATTGTATTTGCTACATTTTAAAGTCTGCGGTTCCACATGCTTTAACCATAACTATGTCAAAAGATACAAGCACTTACCATTTAAAACTACAGAATCTATATCCACAGCAAGGCTCTGGAGGGTTCCAATGGAGGTGCGGTTCAATATACTAGTCTGGATGGAATCCTTTAAGATGGCCCCAATGCAGTCTTCACAGAACACTTGGCCTTCAGTGTGCGGCACCACAAATTGCAACCAGAAATGGACAAGCAGGCCACCATTGTTGTTATTGCTGAAAAATATGAACAATGATTAATGAGTAATATTCTCACACCACGTAACTTGATTGGAAGATTCCACAGACAGTAATGTGACCTGATACAATCTAAATGTGTTTAGAATGTCGTATTTCTAGAGTACCACTATTAACACATACACAATTTCAAGAAAAATGTAAAGTTACCAATAACAAGGCTCTAACTTTTCTCCAAATAATGGAGCTTTCAAGGCACTGTATGAGCTATGAAAGATTATTTGCAGATATCTGGCCTCCTAAGAAAATGCGCTACTGTTTCTCTCATTTGGTAGAAGTTTGAAACTGAGAAAAAAATGGATGCTTTTTGTTAAATTACTTTCTTCCACCTTGGGTTTTGAGGGTCATCGTCTCATACAATGCCTTGAGTAAAAACTCTTCCTATTGCTCGCTATAAATGTGATGGAGAAGCCGAGTCAAGCAGGCCAGAAAGCTGAACACCAATTGGAGAATGCAGGGGCGTAACACAGGCCCCTGCAGCCCCCGTGGTGCGGGGGGGCCCTCACCCTCCAGGGGGCCCTGTCAGCACGGCACTTCTGCTGGGGAGCTCTAGATTGAGTCCGGAGGGAGCCCCTTCACTTACCCTGCAGGGGGCCCCCTCAAGGTTCGTTACGCCACTGGGAGAATGGCTATCATGTGCAAATAGTTTTGGTCTCAGGACAGATTTAACATTTTCCAATGCACTCAATCATTGACCCCTTTTGAATACGCTCTACTATGACTTTGTTTTGTATGCCAGGATCCTTGTGAGGAAGAAAATATGCAAGCTGGTTGAATTACTTCTCTACATTAAGGAAGGCAGCTATTTGCTGAATGCCTTTGCTTCTGTTGGGACCAGCCAACCCGCCTCCCAGCTGACCCTCCCTCGCCCCCGCCCCTCCACCATCAATATATGACAGATGCTCCCGCGCGCAGCGGTCGCGCCCTATGCGCGCCGAAGGTGCGTCAAAGGTAAGCCCGTCTACGCACGTCCGCGCCTGGACCGCGCCCAGCGCCAGACCCCCTGGCCCTCGCAAAACCCACCCCACTCACTTAACATATGACGTCGCTACTCTCCTTGCCCTTAACCCAGGACTCACCCCACAATGCTGCGTAGCTACCCCAGGACACACCAACGGACCATTCGCCTGCCACTCCTGCAAGTTCGCCTGCATCAGTACCCATGCCAACTCCTCCTCCTCCAAACAAAACTCCGTCTCTAACCACCTGAAGTGTATCCTGCTGAACACCCGATCGATCCACAAACATGCCACTGAACTCTGGGACCTACTCGACACTACTTCACCGGACGTCGCCTTCCTTACAGAAACCTGGATGAACGCCTCATCAGCGCCCGACATCGCCATAGCCATCCCGGACGGCTACAAGATCATCCGAAAGGACCGCACCAACCAAACAGGAGGAGGCATCGCCATCGTCCATAAGAACAACATCCGAATCACGACCAGCTCCGACGATAACCTCGCGACCGCCGAACACCTTCACTTCCAGCTCCACACCGACCCCAGGACCACACTTAGAGGCACCCTCATCTACAGATCACCAGGAACCCGCACACAATTCAATGAAGACATCACTGACTTCATCAGCCCACATGCCCTCACCTCCGAGAACTACATTCTACTGGGAGACCTCAACTTTCACCTGGAAAAGAGAAAATGACAACAACACCACCACCCTTCTGGACAACCTGGCCAATCTCGGACTCAAACAACTTGTTGACACCCCCACCCACCTCGCCGGACATACGCTCAACCCTATCTTCACCTCCAGCAAACATATCTCCTTCAATCACACCACAGCTCTCCATTGGACGGACCACAGATGCGTTCACTTCAGCTACAAAAAGACCACGACCCACATCCCACCACAACCCATTCCTCGAAGAAACTGGAACAAAATCACCATCGACCAACTCTTCACATCGCTTAACCAAAACCCCCCCGCCATATCATGGAACCCAAACCAAGCTGCCACCAAACTCACACAATGGATCACCCACAGCGCTGACGAATTAGCACCCTTGAAAATCCATCAGATCAAACAAGGTAACAAAAAGGCCCCCTGGTTCAACGATGACCTTAAGAAATCCAAGAAGTTATGTCGTACCCTCGAGAAAACCTGGAGAAAAAACCCAACCACTAACAACCTGACCACCTGCAAGGACGCCACCCGCAAACACCACCAATTGATCAGATTCACCAAGAAATCAGCATTCAAGGATCGACTCGACAACAACGCCCAAAACAGCAAGGAACTATTCAACATAGTCAAAGAATTTACCAACCCCACCGCCGGCACTAACGACATCACTCCCTCCCAAGACCTCTGCGACTCCCTATCCTCTTTCTTCCACAACAAAATCATCGACATTCATAACAGCTTTGGAAACCTGCCCGAAGAACAACCCACTCCACCCACCTCCGATCCAAAACAGCACTCTCACAACCTCTGCGCCTGGAACCCAATCACTACTGAAGACACCATCCGTCTGATGAACTCCATCCACTCAGGTTCACCAACTGATCCATGCCCACGCCACATCTTCAACAAAGCAGACTCCATCATCGCACCCCATCTCCACGATGTCATCAACTGCTCCCTCAACTCCGCTACCTTCCCAGAAAGCTGGAAACATGCCGAACTCAGCGCCCTTTGGAAGAAACCCACAGCGGACCCCTCTGAACTCAAGAACTACCGCCCCATCTCACTCCTCCCCTTCCCGGCCAACGTCATCGAGAAAACCGTCAATAGCCAGCTCGCCGCCTTCCTTGAATCCAACAACTCACTCGACCCCTCACAGTCCGGCTTTCGAGCCAAACACAGCACCGAAACCGCCCTCATCGCTGCTACGGATGACATCCGAACGCTACTGTACAACGGAGAATCAGTTGCCCTCATCCTACTTGACCTCTCCGCCGCCTTCGACACAGTCTGTCATAACACCCTCATACAATGCCTCAACAACGTCAGAATACAAGGAAAAGCCTTGGACTGGATCATCTCGTTCCTCGCCGGAAGAACACAAAGAGTCCGCCTCCCCCCATTCAAATCAGAGGCCACCGAAGTCATCTGCGGCGTACCACAAGGATCATCACTCAGTCCCACCCTCTTCAACGTGTACATGAGTCCCCTCGCAACCATCGCGCGACAACACGACCTCAACATCATCTCATACGCTGATGACACCCAGCTAATCCTCTCCCTCACCAAAGACCCCAAAACCGCCAAAACCAATCTACACGAAGGAATGAAAGAAGTAGCCGATTGGCTGAAGAACAGCCGTTTAAAACTAAACTCAGACAAAACGGAAGTCCTCATCTTAGGATCGTCCCCCTCTGCTTGGGACGACTCATGGTGGCCACCGGCTCTGGGTACAGAACCCATACCTACAGATCACGCACGGAACCTGGGCTTCATCCTAGACTCCTCCCTCTCGATGACCAGACAAGTCAACGCCGTTACACCATCATGCTTCAACATCCTACGCATGCTCAAAAAAATCTTCCGCTGGATCCCCACCGAAACAAGAAAAACAGTCACCCACGCATTAGTCACTAGTCGACTAGATTATGGAAACACCCTTTACGCCGAAACCACAGCCAAACTACAGAAAAAACTACAACGCATCCAAAACGCCTCAGCCAGACTCATACTCGACATCCCCCGTCAAGCCCACATTTCCGGTCACCTGAAAGATCTCCACTGGCTTCCTGTCAACAAGAGAGTAACATTCCGTGTCCTCACCCACGCACACAAGGCCCTCTACGACCTAGGACCCGAATGCCTCAACAAACGACTGACCTTCTACACACCCACCCGCCAACTACGTTCATCCAATCAAGCCCTCGTGGCAATTCCGCACATCAATAGATCCACCATGGGAGGAAGATCTTTCTCCTACTTAGCGGCCAAAACCGGGAATTCTCTACCCACTCACCTCCGCCTTACACAGAACCACCTCTCCTTTAGAAAGCAGCTAAAAACCTGACTATTCGATAAGTAATGCACCCACCCTCCCCCAAGCGCCTTGAGACCCTCTGGGTGAGTAGTGCGCTATACAAATTTCTGAACTTGAACTTGAACACAAGGCCCTCTACGACCTAGGACCCGAATGCCTCAACAAACGACTGACCTTCTACACACCCACCCGCCAACTACGTTCATCCAATCAAGCCCTCGCGGCAATTCCGCGCATCAATAGATCCACCATGGAAGGAAGATCTTTCTCCTACTTAGCGGCCAAAACCTGGAATTCTCTACCCACTCACCTCCGCCTTACACAGAACCACCTCTCCTTTAGAAAGCAGCTAAAAACCTGACTATTATATAAGTAATGCACCCACCCTCCCCCAAGCGCCTTGAGACCCTCTGGGTGAGTAGTGCGCTATACAAATTTCTGAACTTGAACTTGTCACTCCAACATGGCAATCACATTGTTTGCACTTGAGGTGAGTCTCATGAATGGCTACAGTATGAGTTGCAATTATACTTTGCTGAGAAATGAGGCAAAGCAAAATTAAACAATAGTAGTTTCTCTTGAGAGGGATTTTGGCAGATCCCTTGGACAATTTGTGCTCAAAGATTTCCATGAGCTTTTTTGTTTTGGTGGAAATATAGCGCTATGTGAGCAACAGTCCTACAACGGTTGCTTCAAAAGGTTTTTAAGGAGACCAATGCAATTTTGACCCTAGGTCTCAGAAACTTCCCAATGCAGTATTGTGCAATTTAGATATGCACCCCCAGATTAATTTAGCCCCAGATTACAAGTTTTGAATTATTCCATGTAAAGTTACTGGACAGCTGCTGGAATCGTCACTTGGAATGTCTGCAATTAAGAATGAAATCCCACTGAACTGCTGAACTGGTTTTTCCAGTCTGTGTTGTGAAAGAAATTCCTAATTGTGTGGGGTTTCACCCTAACTAACCCCAACTAAGCATTTTCACATTCTTCTATCATTAGCTCGAATTGAGCCAGATTAACCCAGTCACTGAGAGTTTTGCTTTGTCAGTTTTAAAAGAACTACAGCTAAAACATGTTTCAGAATGTGTAATTTAATTTGTATTTATATTATTTGTTTTGTGTGCCACTTAACATCTTACAACAGAGCCACACCAACGTATTTGTTTCACCAATAAAATTGTTACAATTGCCAAGTAGAGTGTAACAATGCTATTCACTTCAGAAGGAAAAAAGTTGGAGATGAAATTAAGAGGACTAGAAACTGTGATTTCTGTTTCTCAGGGAACGGGCTACCCACTAAATGACACTAAGCCCGATATATTGTGGAAAATGAAGTCTGCTGAAAGGGATATTGACTACAGTTGGACAAGATGGGTGACATACATCGGATTGCCATTGTAGATCACATGGGATTCAGGCAGCATGGAGTTGGGAGATGAGCTACAATCCTACTTTCTGTAAATCTCGTTTGTCTCATTAGCAATTAGTTGTTTCAATACTTGTTTGATCAGTGCCATTTTAACAAGAAGGTGGTATGGCTGTGTTCTCATGGAATGTTGCAAAGAATTAAAGATTCTACGGTTCTGCATGCATTCCTCTGTATCTGACTCAATTTAAATGCTGTTGGTAGATTGCCTGGCTATGGCATTACTCCTGAATTCATTTGAGGGCAAAGAGTCCCAGATTTGTTGGTAATTTGGGGCTCTTGCAGTATCTCCTATGCACTGCTCAGAGTATTGTAGCTATTACTGTAAAATGTATGGGAATGATTATAGGGAAGGTTTCATTTAATAATTTTTTCTTAAACCTAAATCACTGTTTCGCCATCTGCCATTCAATTATTTTCACACTTCTCTTTGAGAAGTGTATGAAGATGAGCAATACTTCAGACACTTCCATTGTTAAATATTTGTTAATAAGTACTTCAAATGTCCATCTGTAAATATCTAATACTTCAGACACTTCCATTGTTAAATATTTGGGGGCGAAATTTTCCCGCAGTGCGGGGAAATTTCACGCATGCGCAAATCGGATGGCTCCCGGCCGCGCGACGCACACACCACCCGTGAAGTCGGACGGCCAGGGGCTGTCCTATGCATCCAAAGGGTTAATAAGTACTTCAAGTGTCCACCTGCAAATATCTAATACTTCAGACACTTCCATTGTTAAATATTTGTTAATAAGTACTTCAAATGTCCATCTGCAAATATGTTCGGAGAGCACATGTTTCAAAGAAGTTTTAACTTCTTCGGTGGGTAGGAGAAGTTGAGCTGATGGCAACACTGTCATGGCACAGCCATTGCCATTGAAGTTGGCATTAGCACAGTCTTAATTTATCACCAACAGTTTTTTTAGTTTTGGTCCCTTCTTCTATATAATTATACAATATAAATATGCATCAAATTCCAACTACCCCAAGTTCTCCATGTCTGAGTAATTCACATCTACAAGTTCAATTTTAGTTGACTAACAGCACAAGAAACCCAAACATTAAAAGGCTGAGAACTTTATGGGTCTCATGATAAAAAATGTATTTCCCCTGGCCATTGGAAAAACTTGATAACTTCGGTATTATAAAGGTAGGAAAAATTGAATTGCAATAGATATCCATGTGCACTAATGTAAGATGTAAAACATTCTCCTTAGCAAGTTTTACTATCCGCCTGTTCTGCTTTTGGTGCAGCGCCTGGCACATCTATGCTTTCAGAAGTTGGTTCTGGGTGGTGCCTTTGCTTTGCAAAGGGCCTTTAACCATGCACCACCCAGCACTGGGCACATTGAGGCACCCTTTACACAGGCACACCCTTGGTAAAATATATGTTCTAAAGCACACAAAACAGCTGTGAAATTCTGCAGTGACTTTCTGCCTTCCCATTCCAGCTCTGTAATTGTAAAAGGGATAATAGCACTGGGGCTGGAAAAGAGAGGAGGACATTCAGTGTGTATGGTCAGTGTGTGTCTATCACCATTGAGTGGTAACGCCGGTTTCTGTTCTGCAGTACTGAACTGTCCATTCTCTAATGAGAGACGATAGTTTGATCCAGCAGTCACAAGGTCAATAAACATTTTGTCTACCATGCCAGTATTTAGGCTGTGAGCACACAATTTTGCAAGGGAGAATGCATTAGATTAATAACACAACAATTTTTACAACTTAAAAAAAGCCTACATGTACCTGACATCTGCCACAATGGACTGCTTATAAAATTTTGAAAATAGTGACTTCTTGTAAACGAAGTTCATCTGAAAAAGAAAACAAAATTCTCAATTTTCAAACGAAAACACATGAAAATATAAGGTAAGATCATATTGTGACATATACTACCCAAATAACTTACAGAAACCGATGTTTCAGTGATGATTTCCAAATGGATTTCCCTGATGTTTCGCCAACTGAAATCTATGTGTAAAGTATCACAAATTGTAATCCTGAAGGGCTGTAACCTTCTCAAAGGACTCATCGGGAGACCTGGGGTACTTGTAATAAGGCCCAATGTGCACAAGCACAGACATTATTGATATATATGACGCCAAAGTATTTTTCCACAAAAATTACTCTTAAATGCAATTTTGTAACAGGCAAGAACAAAAAGATGCATACTTTTTTCCTTGAAAAGCGCATTATCTCTTCCCAGACCGGAAACCAGATTTTTTTTTCAATTTCAGCATATGTTTTGGGTATTAATGCCAAAGATGTAGGCACGGATTTTATGATCTCCCTTTACCTTTAATTATTTCAGCCTTTTTTTTAGATTACAAATTATTTTAAAATGTCTCCAGTGCCAATATTGGTCTTTCCAAGTCAGCTTTCTCAATGTTCGGTTTTGTACACAATTCCACTCTTTGGTGCTATTGTTGCGATTGGAGGAATCTTTACCCTTTTCCTGTGGTTATAATTAAAGACACCTGTAGCTATGCAAACCACGCTTGCAAGCCCCCACTATTTTTAAATGTTTTTTGGCTAGGTTTATTTTTTTTTGTTTCTCAAATTTGGCATCTCACTTAACACGTAGTTCACCTATATGAACAAAAATCACTGACCACAAATATTTCTCCAGCAGGAGAGATTTCCAGCGAAAGTTAAATGTGCAAATTATTTATCTCTGGTTCATCATTTGAGGAAAAAGTTAGCTGAGTAGGGGTTGAAATTTGAGTAGAACACAAAGAAATGCTGAAGGGGGTGTGAGGAAGGCCTGTAACTGTTCCCTAAACTTTGCACCATGCATTGACTCAATATATCATGCCTAATACAAACAAGCATTTGCAATGCAATTGGTCTCCCATTTGTGAAAGTTAAGGCTCTTGGTGTTAGAAATGACAATGTTTTTTAATTTAGTTTTTTGTATATAGTGGAGTGATGATATGTGCATAGCACTATTTCTATTCATATGACCTTGTGGTGCTGGAGAACCAGAAAATGGGAAATAGGTTATGAGGGAGGGGAGAGAGGGGAGACAAGAATAATATGTTGGCTGTGAAAAAAAGAAACAATGGAGTGATATGCTCTTGAAGCCACAAGATTTTAAACTGAATTATGTATTTCACAAACCAGAACCTACTGCATAATCTTAGATTACAAACAACAACAAACACATCGTAGCTCAAACAAAAAAAACCATGACACGTGGTGCTGGGGACTGGCATGTTCGCTCTAAAGTTTAATTTGGCATCGTACAGTTGCTGATTGTTCAATTAAAGTACTAAACTAGTTCTAATGAGGTTAATCTTTTCCCATCCAGTAATTATTGTCACAGATATTGTTTTGAGGAAAGCCCTTTATGTGCACTAAAAAATCTTTCAAAATAAACATAGATGCACGGATAGACACACAAAAACGTGCAAGCACAGATAGTAAGAAACACGCATACACAGAAATAGAAATGCACACATTTGGAAATAGCCAGCTGCAGCCGCATACACACATAGTTGCAACCACACAAGCATACACACACATGAGCACATACAAAAGCAAGCATGCACATACATATACAGCATTACAAGAGGAGATACATTTACAAACTCACACATGCATGCAGATATATGCAAGCACACATACATACCTACACATATGTGCACTCAGAAACACATACATGCGCACATACACATGCACACACGCTTGTGTTTCTTGTCTCACTCCTGTGAGGTGGCTTGAATTAAATATTTATTTCACGTTTTGCAAACGTATGCATTTGAAGCGTTTTGATGGGCGCAGTGGATAGATTTTTGTTGCAGATTTATATGAAATCTGCAACAAAAATCGAGGGTATTGGAGCGCTTTACATGAGCACTAGTTACGTTACACAAGGACACATTAATTTGCCATTCTTTTTGGGTAGGCACCGGGAGATTAAATGATTTGCCCAGAATGTGGAGTCGACCCCAGGGCTCAAACCTTGGTTTCCCAGCTCCAGAGTCGGCAGTTTAGCCGTGAGACCACATCCTCTCACCGAAATGGAGATAAGAAGCAGACATAGAAACAAGAGACAGATGGAGATAAGAGGCAGATACGGTGGCGGACAGAGAAACAAAAGAGAAAGACGAGTGTGTGAGATGGGGACAGCGATATGTAAAACACAGACAGGACAAATAGAGCTACAGATGAGAGGAAACAAGAGATGTTAAGGACAGAGAGCGAGATGGGGCAACATGGGTGGATGGGTACGGAGACAGCAAGAGAGAAAGGGGAGAGGCAGATGAAGACAGAGGTGAGAGAGAAAGGAGAGAGAGAAAAGATACAGAGGTGAGGGGGTAAGGTGAGAGAGAGAAGGAGGGAGAGGGAGATGGGGCAGCGGGTGAAGAAGTAAGAAGCAAGAGAGAGTGGGATCAAAAGACAAGAGGATGTGTAAGGTGAGAAAGAGGTGAGAGAGAGATGAGGAGACAAGGGATAGGGACATGTGAGATAGAAAGAGAGAGGAGACAAAGGGAAAGAATGGGAGACGTGTGGACTAGCAAATTGGGAGAGAAAGAGGGAGGATGGAAAAGCGAGATTTAGAGAGAGAGAGAGAGACACACACACACTTAGAAAGAGAGCAGGAGAAAGTGAATGAGAGATAGGAAACAGGGTGTACTGATTGCGACACCCATCCGCCAGAATAAAATGTTTGCAGAGCATGGAAGGTTGAGTGAGGAGCTGGGATGGGGTGTAACAAGTGAGAGTCAAAGGAGCAGAGCCACTGCACATTTCATCCAAATAGTGCATCGAGGCAGGATCTGAATCTACGGTCGAGTTTTTATGTCTCCTTTAGGTTTTTAACACGCAGGTGCAGCCAACAAGCTCGTCTGTTACAAATTTCAGGTAAAAGAACAGGAAAAATACTGTTTTGCCTGGGCCTTCAGTAAGTATATCCTTACACCGGCTTGGTGAATGTAATCTTCTTTGCAATTGTAGATTAAAAATTAGGTGTTGGGATAGTTCCGGTTAGGGACAAGCAACTACACTAAAACGCATATATAAACACTTTCAGAACAACAATGCAGCAAGTGGCTTGCTTGAGGCCTTCGTTAATGAGCACATCTGGATTCCCACTACTCCAGAGGTGTCCCTAGTCAGGACCAACACGCGGAACACTCAGGTGATACTGTATTGCAGGTAGCACAGCACAGGGTATGTGAGAAACCTATTTTGTGACAAAACAGTGGATTTTAAGAGTAAAAACCTGTTAAACTGACCAACAATTACATCTTAGATGTCGCTGGGAGTATGGAAAAATACTTGGATGAAACAAAAAAGGAGATGCATTGATACCATGAGGATGATCACAGAGGGAAATGTATATCCACAACCCATGGAAAGTGAGTGAAAAAAAAACAAGACTGACATTTTAAACTATACAATGGAGCTTTTTTGTGGTTCGAGAATAAGGCTGCATTGTTTGTTTAATAGTTATGGTGTATGATCTATGGGAAGGGTAGCTGGCATAGCAGTGTGTGATGTCTGTGAGAAAGCAAAATAAGGAGAGAAAAAAGGCAGATGAGAAGCCAGACCAGTGAAAGGGAGCACAAATAATTTAAAAATAAACTATAATTCAGAAGTATGAAAAATATTATGGAATCTAATAAATCAGTAAACAATAGCTATCAGTGTAGCCACCACAGAGCATTGTTGAACATTGCAGGTTCAGGAATTGGGAGACTGACTATGGGGCCGATTATGATCGCGGACGGACGATCATTGAGGAGGAGGGGACGTCCGCATGGGCTGCGGAGTCCCCTCCTGTGCAATTAGGATGTGACCGCCACCCTGGCGGTCACATCCTCTATTTTTAACATTGCAGCGGGTGCAGCTTCAAGCTGCACCCGCGGCAATGTTAAAAATGCACGCATTGCATTTGCATGCAGAAAGAGGCAGGCACCGCGCGGTGCCTGCCGCTTTCTGCATGCAAATGCAGGGGGGTACCATAGGTACCCCCCACCCCCCCTTCACCTAGGGGGCCCGCAACGGGCCCCTTAGGTGAAGATCCGTATGCTTTTCCGCGGCGGAAAACCCGCCGCGGAAAAGCACTTTTAAAAGCCCATCCTGATATGGCGGACGGTGTCTGAGAGACACCGTCACCATATCAGAGCTTTTCCGCCGCGGTTGTAAGCCGACCGCGGCGGAAAAGCTGCGGACGGAAACCAGGACCCACCAGCCATCCTAATGTGGCGGTGGGTCCTTGGTCAGTCCGCTGCGGTTTTTACACATCCTCGGGGCCGGCGGTGGCTTCCGCCGGCCCCGAGGATGCGGAAAAACCGCAATCATAATCAGCCCCTAAGTACGCTTGCCATGTCTTGCAGCAAACAAATTAAAACACTGAGCAAAGAAATGCAGCTTTTCAATAGCATGCAAGTGCAAGGTTATGGCCAGGGCTTTAAGTGGGCATACAGGTCTAAAAAGCAGATGCTGCAACAGGTCCCTACTGGGCTCTCCATCGTTGCCCTCACTGTGAGGGTGAAAAAACATCTTAACCCAGCAGCAGTACCACCTTTCAGGGTTGGATTGGGATTGAAAATCGGCCCGGGCACGCAAAAAACAAATCGGCCCACATTTGCATAATCACTCCTCAAATCACTGCTATGGCGTAATCATATAAAAACAACTTTGGAGGGGGGGGGTTAAAAATAAATGCATGCGTTAGTTTACAGTGGTGAAACAAGTTAGGCCACTTCTCCTCAGGCCCCCTGCCACCACTCAGTATGTGCACACATTAGTGGGCCGGCCAGCGAGACAAAGAGAGTGACACCTCTTCTTGCCTGTTTCTAAACGGAGGTAATGAGCGCCCATCTGCCTCAAGAAAGGCCACTCAGACACCTACTGGGCCGCTAGCCATCCCAGACTTCTAAAAAAAAAAAAAGAGGCCCACTGCAGCACTAGGACATGGGCCCCTCGGGCATTGGCCGAATGCCCGCGTTACCAATCCGACACTGCCACCTTTCACTGCCTTTAATGTAACTCACAAGGAGACTAGTTATAGTTCTTTTACTGTCTCATCATGCTAGAGCTGAAGCATTTTCAAAACTATATACAACAAAGCCATAGTTGGTTTTTCTTCGTTTACAACTAACAACTATTGACAAAGCCAATAGTCCTCGCTTGTTGTCGGTATAATGTTACTTGTTACATTATATATGTGTATACAATGACAAAAACAGCAAGATACCAGTCGGGCGGCGCACTATGCTAAGCACAGAGTTTTAGCTTTCATGTTTTTTAGCCACACCCTTGATTACACTAGCCACGCCCCTTTGAGAGAATCTCAAGTTTTTTCATTCCACATGAAGCCCTGGTTATGGCCAAAAACTTTACGCAGACATGTGAATACAAACGGCATGCGGAAATGTGGTGCCTCACAACGCTCAGCAAACAAAAGCATACACGACCTGCGACAAAAAAGCTGAGCAAACACAAAAAGTTGGGAAATATTGAAACATGTTTGTCCCTGTAAAGGGTTCTTACAAATCAGCAGGAAATATCTGACGTAACAAAATGTTTGGCTATTGTAAGTAGATGTAAACAATTCCTGAAAAGGGCATTTATTTTCCCTGCTGATTTTAAAGTAAATAACAAAGATTGTTTGCGTTTTAAATAATGCTGTGTTTTAAAGCCGCCATGTCATGGTCAGGTTGTTTGTTTTAGGCGAGCCTGTCTCTGCTTGGCAACTGGAATAGCAGCTTCACTTGGCCAGATTGGGGGATGGGAGGGTTCCATGAGATCTCGGGGCAGGCACTGGGCTGGGTATGTTCCATTCCCGGTTTCCCGTATCGGGGGAAGCCTAGACCATTATGAGCTTTATAACCTGACCACAAGTTCTTTTGTCTCAGACCTCAGTTTGTATTATTTCTACAACTTGAGGAGTAGGATTGCTGCCTAAAGGCTTAGCCTATAAGCATGGACATCATTTCACCAAAATGCCTGGGGTAGTAGAAGTGACATTGCATGTCATTTGACCTGTACTTTGACTCACACACAAATGCTTACAAATACTAACACATTCACACACACTCGCCCACACAAACACACTCTTACCCGCAAGCATGCATACAACATTCATTTAATAGCATTTTTTACTTACCTTAGCTTCCAGATAGGGTCATATTTCAGCAAATGAACTCAATTTTTCATTACACTAATAGTGGATAATATTACTCATTATTTGTATGATTAAAAAAATTGACAGAAATCAGGCAAGTGGATCTTCCAACCATCGTCCATTAAGAAAAGCTGCTCCATGCACTGATTTTGCCACCACTGAGGCCAGGGCTCGCAAAAGAAGTGCCAGGGGTAGCAAAGGGCAAGCCGCAATCCCTGGTGACCCCTATATGATGTCCATGCCTATGAGATCGTTTCAATGTGAGATATAGCTCTGGTGTCAAAGTTCGGAGTCAGCAAGATTTATGGAACATTGAGCATAGCTTTGACATTAGATGCCTGACACAGCTCAGTTGTGAAAGGTCTGAACCTATAAGATCTTGATCAGTGTGACTTGAGGAACAGCTGTACTAAGGGAAGCATGAGCCTGTATGATCATTGTACCCCAGGTCATAGGTCTCCTGTTACAGGCATGAGCATGTAAGAGAGATCTGGATAACCCATGTGTGAGAAGTTGGCCTGGTATATAATGCTCACTAATTCTAGTGATCACTTTGTACCATGCCAAGCAACCCTTATGATGATTGGTTGTAAGTCAACCTTATAGACCAGTTATCCTAGTGGTAACGTGGACAAAGCAGTCTTAGGCTAAACTCTGAAAGGCATGTGAAGCCAGCTGTATTACCATACACAACCCCCTTGAATACCAAATGAAAGGACACCACACAGATATATATTGAAAATATATATTGATTTATTAACTAAAAGTATCCCCTGGACTCTTTATGAGCACAGAAGCACAAGCGTTAAACACAAGACAGTTTAAAATACACAAAAGTTGCACAATATGGATGAGCCCTAGGGGCCACCTAAACCATATACTAAGAAAGTGGTATAAGAGATACCAATCGGAAAGGAAACAGGCCTAGGGCCTTGGGAATCGCTGGAGCTATTCGAGACTAGCAGTGACTAAGTCGGGAAAGGCCCGCGGGACTCGGGTGCAGTGTTTAAAGTGCACGCACTCACCAATGTAAAGTCTATGGTGCATAAAAAGTACAAAGTTAGTTAGTTCGGAACCTTCCGAGTGACCTAGAACGCTGAAACTTAAGACACAGGCCCTTGAGATGTGTACCAGTGTAGGAACACCGGCGGAGCTGAGTTACCTCACCCACAGGAAGCGGGTGCACAGGGTCGAAGTAGTGTCGGGTTTCGTCACGCTGGTCGATGGTGCTTGGAGCTGAAGATGCTGCAGGCGGCTCGATGTGAAGAGTTCTGGGGGATCCAAGGGTGGATCTGAAGTTGTGAAGACCTGAAAGCAGAGGGGACAATGTGCAAAGTCACTAGCCAGTGACTACCGTGGAACCAGATTGGAACCAGGCGATGTCAGGTGCAAACAGGCGTTGAGGTGTAGCTTCTCTCTGCAGCCACGTGGACACCGGGGGTCGAGGACATCCAGGAGTAAGTCTCAAGCTGTCCCATGCAGGCTTCTCGCTGTTGGCGGTGTCGGCAACTTGATCGGAGCAAACAGGCCCTGGTTAATGCAAGCCAGACAGGAGTCAAAAAAGGCTTAACACTCGGACCAGCAAGGTCAGAGCGGGTGCTCCCTTTTACAGGAGCGAGGGCAAGTCTGGAGCAACCAGACCCACAGTGTAGTTTGAAGATTTCGTCGCCAAGATGGCCGCTGACCTCGAGGCAAGTGGCCGGGATGGCGCGTCGAGTGGCACAATGCAAAAGGGCCCCACGCAGATCGTGGAGATGCTGGAGGGCTCTTCTTCGGTGCAAGGGCTGCTCGGTGGTGGGGGTTCTCAGTCCCCAAAGCACAACGTCGAGGATGCCTCAGATGCTGAGCAGTCAGCTTTTCGGGTGTCTTCCAAGAGGTCCGGTCCCACTTCACTCGGTGCCTCCACGGGTCCCTTCTTTGCAGGGACTGTGGATCGGGCTGTGAGAGGTCTGGGAGTCTGGTTCTTGTTGGGCTCTGGGCTCGGGCTCCGGCGGGAGGCGGCAGCAAAGCAGACGTCGAGTTGCTGGTTGGTACCTGTGTTCACAGGGTGGCCACTCCTAGGCCACAAGGGAGATTCTCTTCAGTCTTCTGTGCAGCAGAATGTCGAAGTCCAGTCTTCTTCTTGTTTAAAGTTGATTTCAGGATGATCTGCTGTGCAATGGCACTGCTCCCACTCTTATTCCCAATCGGAGGGGTGGATCACCTACTAGGTCCCTCCTCTGGGAGGAACCAGGAAGGGGGGCGGTTACACCCCCTTTCCTTTGTCCAGCTCCTCGCCAGGCCTGGGTCTGGAAAGTCCCAGGACCGGTTTGGACTGGCTTATGCACGGGGACACCTTGTGTGCCCCGGGCATGTCTGTTTCTATTCAGCCCTGTCCTACCCAATACACAAAACCCTGTCTGGGGTGGTGCTCGCACCTCCCAAGGCAGGAAACCCTTTGTCCAAGCCTCCCTCGCTGGAAGGACTCCCAGCAGCAGCAGGTCAGACTTGTGTCTGTGGTGGCAGCATCCATTTTGTGATGCTGAGGCTCTGGTTAACTTTAACCGGGGTTAAGGCTACACACATGTCGTGTCCCTCTAGAAGGGTGGAATGCTATCCCCGTCGACAGAACGGTCGAGGGGATAAAATTCCAATTCGTATGACACCTTACTCGACATGTTTTGATAAAGCCAAACCAAAGATAGCAAATAACCGCGAGGATTATAATGCACTTAAGAGTATATGGTATGGCAATATCCCGGAACAGCTTAGGGAGTGGTTCCCGACAGCTGCAGACAGGCTCAGCTCATGCTAGAGCACCATCTCACATATTTCCAAGCACTCTGCCTCCAGGACTGATGAGGCCTTCCATAGGAGTGGCTGATAGGAACATATGTGTCCAGTTTTAAGGTTAGACATAGGGATACTATATCTAAGTAAGAGGTGATTACACCAACTTACCCCAGCTGAGTGATCAGCCAGTTGTGTCAAATATGGAGGCCAGGCCAGGGGTGGCACAATACATGCTGCAGCCCCTGGTAGGCCTTGGCTACACCTATGCCCTGGGTACCTATGGTACACTGTTACAGGGGCCTATAAGGTGAACCAATTCCAATTGTGTTATGCACCTAAGGTACATGGAGTCCATTTTAAGGAGAGAGCAATCAGCCTGGGACACCCCCGCGCCGCACGGCCACCAGCTGCTGCGTGTGCCTTCCCGCCCTGTGCCTCGCCTGCCCCGTCTCCGCCGCGAGACCACGCCCCCTGACACCGAGCGGCGTGGTCTGCACTCGGTCCCTGCCCTGTGACCCTGTATTTGTTTTTGCCTTGTTGTTGGTGTCCCTGTATTTGTTATTGCCTTGTAATTTGTCCGTTTAAACTGTAATTGTATTGCTGTTGTTGTGCATATAGTTTTTCTCTCCTCCTTCGTTTCCCTGGTTGCCTCCCTCGGCCACCCCCGTCTCATCCCTCCCCGCTTCCCACCACCACCGCTAACCCCGCCCCTTTTCTTTCTGTACCCTCCCCGCTCCCGCCTCCCAGCTGCTCCGCCCACCCGCGCACTTCGCCATATATGGCGACCGAGCGAACGCGCAGCGGTCACGCGCAGCGGTCACGCGCAGCGGGTGCCGATTGTGCGCCGAAGGCGCGCCAAAGGTAAGCCCGTCTGCGCCCGTCCGCGCCTGGACCGCGCCCAGTGCCAGGACCCCTGGCCCACGAGGACCCCGACCGACCCGCCTGACGTACACCGCCGCCACCCTCATCGCACTCAACACCGACCGAGTCCCGGGATGCTACCGAGCCACCCCACGACGCGTCCACTGACCCTTCAGCTGCAACACCTGCAAGTTCACCTGCATCCGGACCTGCCCGACACCAGTACCTGCCAAGCCGAACACCAGCAGCAACCACCTCAAGTGCATCCTGCTCAACACCCGCTCCGTCCACAGACACGCCATCGAACTCTGGAACCTCCTAGACGACACAGCCCCTGACGTTGCCTTCATCACGGAGACCTGGATGAACGCCTCCTCAGCGCCCGACATCGCCATCGCCATCCCAGAAGGCTACAAGATCACCCGGAGGGACCGCAACGCCAACCAGGTGGGAGGAGGCATCGCCATCATCCACAGGAACACCATCCGCATCACGACCAGCACCGACAACACCCCACCCTCCGCCGAACACCTACATTTCCAGATCCACACCGACCCGAAGACCACCCTCAGAGGCACCCTGATCTACCGACCTCCGGGACCACGCACTCAATTCAGCGAGGACATCGCCGACTTCGTCAGCCCGCATGCCCTCCCCTCCGCTGACTACATCCTCCTGGGGGACTTCAACTTCCACCTGGAGAACAACAACGACTGCAACACCAGCACCCTGCTCGACAACCTCGCCAACCTTGGACTCAAGCAACTGGTGAGCACCCCCACCCACCTCGCCGGACACACACTCGACGCCATCTTCTCGTCCAGCAAAGACATCGATTTCAGCCACGCCACAGAACTCCACTGGACGGACCACAGATGCATCCACTTCACCTTCAGAAGAACGACGATTCACCACCACCAGCAACAGGTTGCCCGAAGAAGCTGGAACAAGATCACAGCCGACCAGCTCGCCGCTTCCCTGAGCCAGTACCCTCCGGCCAGCTCAGCGAACCCCAGCCAGGCCGCCGACAACCTCACGAAGTGGATCAGCAAATGCGCAGACGAACTCGCCCCTCTGAGGACCCCGCCCAGCAGACCCGGCAGTAAGAAAGCCCCATGGTTCACCGACGAACTCAAGAGCTCCAAGAAGAACTGCCGAGCCCTCGAGAAAGTCTGGAGAAAGAAACCCACACCGGACAACAGGACCACCCTCAAGCTCGCCACCCGGAAACACCACCAACTGATCCGCACCGCCAAGAAAACGGCTTTCAAGAACCGACTGGACAACAACGCACACAACTGCAAGGAACTCTTCAACATCGTGAAAGAGCTCTCCAACCCCAACACCGGAAACAACGACATCACCCCATCGCAAGACCTCTGCAACTCCCTCGCCTCCTACTTCCACAACAAGATCGCGGACATACACAACAGCTTCAGCACCCATCCGACCCACGCCATGACCACAGCAACGCCGCCCACCACCACCCTCCTAGCCTGGACCCCGATCAGCACCGAAGACACCGTCCGCATGATGAACTCCGTCCACTCCGGATCTCCGGCCGACCCCTGCCCTCACCACATCTTCAACAAAGCCGACGCTGTCATCGCACCCCACCTGCGGGACATTATCAACACCTCATTCGACACCGCTAACTTCCCCGAGAGCTGGAAGCACGCCGAACTCAGCGCTCTACTCAAGAAACCTACGGCAGACCCCACCGAACTCAAGAACTACCGCCCCATCTCTCTACTCCCGTTTCCAGCCAAAGTCATCGAGAAGACCGTCAACAAACAGCTGGCCGCCTTCCTCGAGACGAATGGATCCCTCGACCCATCGCAGTCCGGATTCCGTGCCAACCACAGCACCGAGACCGCCCTCATGGCCGCCACCGACGACATCCGAGCCCTGATGGACAACGGAGAAACAGCGGCCCTCATCCTCCTAGACCTCTCCGCGGCTTTCGACACGGTCTGCCACCGCACCCTAGTGCAGCGCCTCACCAACGTCGGAATCCAGGAGAAGGCGCTGGAATGGATCGTCTCCTTCCTCGACGGAAGAACACAGAGAGTCCGCCTACCACCGTACAAGTCAGAGGCCACCGAAGTCATCTGCGGCGTCCCGCAAGGATCCTCGCTGAGCCCTACACTCTTCAACGTCTACATGAGCCCCCTCACGACCATCGCACGCCAACACAACCTCAACATAATCTCCTACGCCGACGACACCCAGCTGATCCTCTCCCTGACCAACGACCCCGCCGCCGCCAGAGCCAACCTGCACGAAGGGATGAAAGAGGTAGCCGAGTGGATGACGACGAGCCGCCTGAAACTGAACTCAGACAAGACGGAGGTCCTCATCCTGGGCTCCTCGCCCTCCGCCTGGGACGACTCCTGGTGGCCCCCCACCCTGGGCACCGCACCCAAACCGACGAACCACGCACGCAACCTGGGCTTCATCCTGGACTCCTCCCTCTTCATGACCAGGCAAGTCAACGCCGTCTCCTCGTCGTGCTTCAACATCCTGCGCATGCTTCGGAAGATCTTCTGGTGGATCCCCACGGAGACCAGGAAGACCGCCACCCAGGCCCTCGTCACCAGCCGACTAGACTACGGCAATGCACTATACGCCGGAACCACCGCCAAGCTCCAGAAGAGACTCCAGCGGATCCAGAACGCCTCAGCCAGACTCATCCTCGACATCCCACGGAACAGCCACATCTCCGGACACCTGAGAGACCTGCACTGGCTCCCCGTCAACAAAAGAATCACCTTCCGGCTCCTCACCCACGCACACAAAGCCCTACACGATCAAGGCCCGAGCTACCTCAACAACCGAATCAACTTCTACGCTCCCAAACGCCACCTCCGATCTGCCAGCCACGCCCTCGCCGCCGTCCCACGCATCCGTAGAGCCACAACAGGAGGAAGGTCCTTCTCCTACCTGGCCGCCAAGACCTGGAACTCCCTCCCGGCCGACCTGCGCCTGACCCAAGACCACCTCTCCTTCAGGAAGAAACTCAAGACCTGGCTGTTCGAGCAGTGACGGCACCCCCCCCCCCCCAAGCGCCTTGAGACCCTACGGGTAGGTAGTGCGCTCTATAAATGTCTTTGATTGATTGATTGATTGAATAGCAGGATCCCAGGCCAACTAAGTCAAAAACCAGCTAAACACCAGGCAAAAAGTTTGGGGGTAACCATAGTCAGATATCCACCTTCCTACACACCCCCCGCCCCCCAAACGAAAGGAGATAAGGCTATCCTTGTACAGGTAAGCCTATATTGCCTAAGTGGCCATATAAGGAAGTACCAGCTCTGGCTTGGTAACCCCCTGTCTCATGGTCCACTAAGCAACCCCTCACCCTAAGGGCATCTGAGGGTCTCCACCATAGGGAATCTCTACCTGTGGTGTGTTTTGGCAAAGTTAAAGGCTGGTTTTGAGATGGAGTACTGAAGTGAGTTTCCTCTGTAGGACTCAGCTTCCTCCAATCACTCTCCACCATGTGTGCCTTTCTTTCCATGACTGAGTTGCACTGTGCTCTCAGGGTCAACCTCTGGCTGCCTACAGCTGGAGGCTGGGTCCCTTTGTTTGGCTTACTGGAGGGACAGGTCAGGTTTGGGCCCTTAGGGTCCCAGGTTTGGCTGTGCCCAACAATATCGATCTGGGGGAGGTCCCTAACTACTTTTAAGGGGGATCCCTCAGGAGTTTTTAAAGTTTTCACCTCACTAGGGCTACTAGTTTCGGTGCCCCTCATCTGTTGATGGGGGTGCTTTATTTGACAGGGGGCCCTTTGGGGTTCACTGTCCTTCTTGTCCTCTGCAGCCCTGGGCTGAGTAAGGCAAGGTAGAGAGGGGCAGGTTACCTGCTCCAGACTGGGTCCCACCTGAGAAGGATCCACTGCCACCAGAGGCTCTGTCAGGCCAGGCCTAACAACCTTTGGGGCAGTTCCTTCATCAGGGGTAAGATCAGTTTCCTGAGGAGGCTGATCCTTTCCTAATGTCTGGGGGGAGGGAGATTTCTCTTCCTCCTCAATGCTCTCTGTTTGGGATCATTTCAGGCTTCACTACCCATGTATCAGTTTGAGTTTGGGCTGTGGCCATCACAGCCCCACCAACCTTTTCAGGAGAAAACTCAGTTTGGGTATGGGCTGTTACCAGTACAGCCCTGCTACTCTTGTCAGGAGGGAAGTTAGCTAAAGATGGGGCTGAGGTTTGCTCAGCCCTCCCAACCTTTTCAGGAAGGACATCTTGGATTGGGGCTGTAGCCATCACAGCCCCACTAACCTTTCCATGGAGATTTACTATCCTAGAATGGGTTTGCTGTTCAACCTCAGCCCAGGCTGAGATTTCCAAATCATTACCCAGTAGGCAATCTACAGGCAAGTTTGCTGACACTGCCACTCTCTTTGGGCCAGTGACACCTCCCCAGCTAAGATTGACTACTGCCATGGGATGATTGGTTTCTATGCCATCAATGTTTGTCACCTGATATCTGGCATCAGGTAAACGTTGCCTTGAGGGGACTAGGCATTCAGCCACCATGGTGATGCTAGCCCCTGTGTCTCTGAAGGCCTCAACTTTCAAACCATTGATGAGGGGCTCCTGTCTATACTTGCTCAAAGTGTTTGGGCAAGCTGTGAAATTGGCAAACCCCATGCCAGTCTCATAGACAAGAGTGTCTGAGTTAGGGGACCTGGTTAGGCCAGAATCCACCTGTCCTCCAAAAGTAAACCCACCCAAATTCTTTGGGGTGCTCCCACCACCTGGGGGACCACTGCTGACAGTGACAGGAGGTGTTGGAGCTGTCTTTGGAGGTATATTCTCCTTATTACCATTCTTTGGACAACAGCTGTCTGTTTTCCAATGTCCAACCTGTTTACAGGGATGGCAGTAAGGTTTCTTTTCTGTAGAGGAAGTGTTGTGGGGCCCACCCTTTTCATTGGAGTTTTGGGGCCCTGGGGAAGTCTTCTCTTTGGATTTATCCCCACCTTTCTCTTGAGGCTTGGTAGTCTCTTTCTTTTGGTCACCACCCTGGTTCTTAGGCCTGATCCTGGTTCTGACCCATTTGTCTGCCCTTTTACCCAATTCTTGTGGAGAGGTCAGATCAGAGTCAACCAGGTGCTGATGTAGAAGCTGATTTTGACAATTACTTAAGATTTGCTCTCTCATAATTAAATTATACAATCCTGTATAGTCAGTAACCTTACTTCCCAGCAACCAGCCCTCCAGAGCCTTAGTGGCACAGTCAACAAATTCAGACCAGTCCTGAGTCTGTGTCTTCTGGGTATCTCTGAACATTAACCTGTACTGTTCAGTGGTTAAGCCTAACCCATCAATCAGAGCACTCTTCAGGACCATGTAGTTTCTAGAATCCCCATCACTAACTGCGAGGAGTCTGTCTCTGCCTCTACCTTCAAAGGAGAGCCACAAGGTTGCTGCCCACTGCTCCTGAGGGATCTGCTGTACCTTGCAGGCTCTCTCAAGTGCAGTCATCCATTTGTGGATATCATCCCCAGCTTTGTAGGGGGGCACAATCTTACTCAGGTTTCTTGTATCAAAAGACCTGTCTTAATCCTTCTGGATATTGCTGCCACCAGTGGGTACTAACCCTCTCTCTCTAGGCTGTCTTGCTCTAGCAAGTTTCTCTTGGGCCAGGGCAACTTCTAATTCTTGTCTCTGGATCCTAAGCTCAGCCTCTCTCATTTTGGCCTCATGCTCCCTTCTCTGAGGGCTAGTCATCTCCCTTCTGGAGTGACCATGAGAACCTCTAGAGGACTGGGAGGTATTGGATTCACCTGAGTGATTCCTCCTCCTCCTATGCCCCTGGTTAAGTCCACTTGGGTGCCTGGGCAAGGTCAGCCTTGCTTCAGTCCCAAATACACTTAAGTTAGCCTGGCTGGGCCTGTTGGCTGGCACCTGACTAAGTCTACCATCATCAGAATCACTGCTCCCCCCTTCTGTCTCTTCTTCCTCTTCCTCCTCTGGATCTACCTGAGGAGCTCCAGTGATGGGGGCTTTCTCATCTACCAGGACTATAGGGACAGGGGCTTCTGCAGTGTCATCCTCAGTAGGAGAGCCTCCTTCAGCATTCCCTCTGGGGTCTGCCTTAGAGGACTTTAGAGACTCAGACTGGTCTAAGATCTCTCTAAGGTGGTCTGTAGTAGGGGAAGGCCCTGTGTTCAGACCCCTTAAGACACAAAGCTGTCTTAATTCCTTAAAGGAAAAAATAGCAAATTTGGATGGTGCCCTTGGAGGGTCACTCTCAACAGAGACATTCCCAGTGGAACCCTCTGCTCCAGACATTGCTCTAGTGTGGGTGGATATGTTGCAATCTACCTACACTGGTGTTTACCTACTAAACCTATCTAGTAGTTGTAGTCAGGGTGTGCTACTCCCTTTGCTCTACAACAACTAAGTTCAGTAGAACTTAAGTATACTAGTCTTGTTTTATATGTACCTAGCAGGTACCTGTATGATCTTTCAAATGATAATCTCAAAGATTGTAATGGTAAAACAACAGCAAGCTCAGATCCCAATCCGCTGCTCACAAATGTGAGAAGTTGGTCTGGTATATAATGCTCACTAATTCTAGTGATCACTTTGTACCATGCCAAGCAACCCTTATGATGATTTGTTGTAAGTCATCCTTATAGACCAGTTATCCTAGTGGTAACGTGGACAAAGCAGTCTTAGGCTAAACTCTGAAAGGCATGTGAAGCCAGCTGTATTACCATACACAACCCCCTTGAATACCAAAAGAAAGGACACCACACAGATATATATTGAAAATATATATTGATTTATTAACTAAAAGTATCCCCTGGACTCTTTATGAGCACAGAAGCACAAGCGTTAAACACAAGACAGTTTAAAATACACAAAAGTTGCACAATATGGATGAGCCCTAGGGGCCACCTAAACCATATACTAAGAAAGTGGTATAAGAGATACCAATCGGAAAGGAAACAGGCCTAGGGCCTTGGGAATCGCTGGAGCTATTCGAGACTAGCAGTGACTAAGTCGGGAAAGGCCCGCGGGACTCGGGTGCAGTGTTTAAAGTGCACGCACTCACCAATGTAAAGTCTATGGTGCGTAAAAAGTACAAAGTTAGTTAGTTCGGAACCTTCCGAGTGACCTAGAACGCTGAAACTTAAGACACAGGCCCTTGAGATGTGTACCAGTGTAGGAACACCGGCGGAGCTGAGTTACCTCACCCACAGGAAGCGGGTGCACAGGGTCGAAGTAGTGTCGGGTTTCGTCACGCTGGTCGATGGTGCTTGGAGCTGAAGATGCTGCAGGCGGCTCGATGTGAAGAGTTCCGGGGGATCCAAGGGTGGATCTGAAGTTGTGAAGACCTGAAAGCAGAGGGGACAATGTTCAAAGTCACTAGCCAGTGACTACCGTGGAACCAGATTGGAACCAGGCGATGTCGGGTGCAAACAGGCGTTGAGGTGTAGCTTCTCTCTGGTAGTTTAGTCTGCCCTGTTCCCATGATGCACTGGGCCAGGGACAGACTGATTTGCATATAGCCAGGTTCTGAGCTGGGATGGTGCAGTGAGATAAATAATGGTGATGGATCAAGCCCTGATCTTTGGACTGGGTAAGAGTGGTCTGCTTAATTCAGACACTCTGTTCATCACCACCCCCTTTTCTGAATCGTTTTTGGCCACTATAGGTGTGGCAGGGTATACTCAGACATGAGTCCCTTTCTCACTGCACCATCAGGATTCAAGCAAGCCGGGCCGAAGACGGCTGAAATGCCAGAAACCGGTCCCTGGTAGCTTGTCTCCTTTCTGGTAAAGAATTGGATTGGTAGTTTAGTCTGCCCTGTTCCCATGATGCACTGGGCCAGGGACAGACTGATTTGCATATAGCCAGGTTCTGAGCTGGGATGGTGCAGTGAGATAAATAACGGTGATGGATCAAGCCCTGATCTTTGGACTGGGTAAGAGTGGTCTGCTTCATTCAGACACTCTGTTCATCACCACCCCCTTTTCTGAATCGTTTTTGGCCACTATAGGTGTGGCAGGGTATACTCAGACATGAGTCCCTTTCTCACTGCACCATCAGGATTCAAGCAAGCCGGGCCGAAGACGGCTGAAATGCCAGAAACCGGTCCCCGGTAGCTTGTCTCCTTTCTGGTAAAGAATTGGCTTGGTAGTTTAGTCTGCCCTGTTCCCATGATGCACTGGGCCAGGGACAGACTGATTTGCATATAGCCAGGTTCTGAGCTGGGATGGTGCAGTGAGATAAATAACGGTGATGGATCAAGCCCTGATCTTTGGACTGGGTAAGAGTGGTCTGCTTAATTCAGACACTCTGTTCATCACCACCCCCTTTTCTGAATCGCTTCTCTCTGCAGCCACGTGGACACCGGGGGTCGAGGACATCCAGGAGTCGGTCACGAGCTGTCCCACGCAGGCTTCTCACTGTTGGCGGTGTCGACAACTTGATCGGAGCAAACAGGCCTTGGCTAATGCAAGCCACGCAGGAGTCAAAAAAGGCTTAACACTCGGACCAGCAAGGTCTGAGCGGGTGCTCCCTTTTACAGGAGCGAGGGCAAGTCTGGAGCAATCAGACCCGCAGTGTATTTTGAAGATTTCGTCGCCAAGATGGCCGCTGACCACGAGGCAAGTGGCCGGGATGGCGCGTCAAGTGGCACAATGCAAAAGGGCCCCACGCAGATCGTGGAGATGCTGGAGGGCTCTTCTTCGGTGCAAGGTCTGCTCGGTGGTGGGGGTTCTCAGTCCCCAAAGCACAACGTCGAGGATGCCTCAGATGCTGCGCAGTCAGCTTTTCGGGTGTCTTCCAAGAGGTCCGGTCCCACGTCACTCGGTGCCTCCACGGGTCCCTTCTTTGCAGGGACTGTGGATCGGGCTGTGAGAGGTCTGGGAGTCTGGTTCTTGTTGGGCTCTGGGCTCGGGCTCCGGCGGGAGGCGGCGGCAAAGCAGACGTTGAGTTGCTGGTTGGTACCTGTGTTCACAGGGTGGCCACTCCTAGGCCACAAGGGAGATTCTCTTCAGTCTTCTGTGCAGCAGAATTTCGAAGTCCAGTCTTCCTCTTGTTTAAAGTTGATTTCAGGATGATCTGCTGTGCAATGGCACTGCTCCCACTCTTATTCCCAATCTGAGGGGTGGATCACCTACTAGGTCCCTCCTCTGGGAGGAACCAGGAAGGGGGGCGGTTACACCCCCTTTCCTTTGTCCAGCTCCTCGCCAGGCCTGGGTCTGGAAAGTCCCAGGACCGGTTTGGACTGGCTTATGCACGGGGACACCTTGTGTGCCCCGGGCATGTCTGTTTCTATTCAGCCCTGTCCTACCCAATACACAAAACCCTGTCTGGGGTGGTGCTCGCACCTCCCAAGGCAGGAAACCCTTTGTCCAAGCCTCCCTCGCTGGAACGACTCCCAGCAGCAGGAGGTCAGACTTGTGTCTGTGGTGGCAGCATCCATTTTGTGATGCTGAGGCTCTGGTTAACTTTAACCGGGGTTAAGGCTACACACATGTCGTGTCCCTCTAGAAGGGTGGAATGCTATCCCCGTCGACAGAACGGTCGAGGGGATAGTATTCCAATTCGTATGACACCTTACTCGACATGTTTTGATAAAGCCAAACCAAAGTTAGCAAATAACTGCGAGGATTATAATGCACTTAAGAGTATATGGTATGGCAATATCCCGGAACAGCTTAGGGAGTGGTTCCCGACAGCTGCAGACAGGCTCAGCTCATGCTAGAGCACCATCTCACATATTTCCAAGCACTCTGCCTCCAGGACTGATGAGGCCTTCCATAGGAGTGGCTGATAGGAACATATGTGTCCAGTTTTAAGGTTAGACATAGGGATACTATATCTAAGTAAGAGGTGATTACACCAACTTACCCCAGCTGAGTGATCAGCCAGTTGTGTCAAATATGGAGGCCAGGCCAGGGGTGGCACAATACATGCTGCAGCCCCTGGTAGGCCTTGGCTACACCTATGCCCTGGGTACCTATGGTACACTGTTACAGGGGCCTATAAGGTGAACCAATTCCAATTGTGTTATGCACCTAAGGTACATGGAGTCCATTTTAAGGAGAGAGCAATCAGCCTGGGGCCCTGAATAGCAGGATCCCAGGCCAACTAAGTCAAAAACCAGCTAAACACCAGGCAAAAAGTTTGGGGGTAACCATAGTCAGATATCCACCTTCCTACACCATGAGATAAGTAAATTATCAGAGGTCTGAGGCTGCAAGAACTGTGTGACTGGAGCAGAGATTTATATGTCTGATTTCTAAGACAGTAAGAACTCTGTAACATTAAGAATAGTTCATTTGTTGTAAGCATGAGTGTAAGATATCGGTTTAATCTGCTGTTGTAATCCTTAAAGAGCTGTTTGGCTTGATGAGAAATTTGACCGGAGGACTAAATTAAAGCCCAATTTTTGCAATTTATTTTAAATTATACAATTAAAAAGTCATTGAAGCATATATCAGTCTGGAAGCTGACGCAGTGTATATATCTGTAATATCTAAAATGTAATAAGTCTAAAAGTTAGAAAGAGGGGGCTACAAAGTACCCCTACCTGAAGGACCATTGAGGAGCTTGAGTTAACTTTGGGTCCATGCATACAGAACCACAGGGCACAGACACTATCTGTTTTTTCTTTACTTTCCTCTTAAGATTCCTCTTTGTCACTTGCCTTTCATGAAATGGATAGATGATGTGTAACAGCACCTCAGGTTGCAAGCGATACAAATGTTGGCGAAAATATCTACTTTTGAAAAAGCAAATAGATGGCACAGAATAAAAAACGCTTTGCACTTTAGCTTGACAGTAGACTCAAAATTGTGCTTCTAAATGACTCAGTTCCCCTGCATGATAAATAAATTTGCCTTCATCGACTGTATATATTCACTTTGACAGGCACAATGAATCCTCCTTTGATGAGGAAGACACAGGAAGACACAGGGGTGGTAACCCCTTTTTATGGCATGGGGTATTCACAATTACTCACATCAAGACTACATTAGAGTAAAACAGTCTTTCTAGATTTTATCTTCACAGCCAACTTGCGCTCCACACAAAGAATAGCTTAAACAACTTAGAAGGGTAGAATTACAGATTCTTGCACCACTTTAATTTGGAGTCTCTATTCAGGTAAGCATATAAACCATCCCAATATATGACCCTATGTAAATACATATTTTAGGAAATTGGATTATTAGTAGGTGGGGGTATGCACCTTCAGCTAGTAATAATACCACAATCACTATTAAGGTCCAGTCAAGTCTCAATAAATTAACCCTTGCTCAACCCTTGATAGCTGGCAACTAGCAGTCAGGCTTAACTTAGGAGACAGGTATATGTAAATAAATTAATATCACCAAAACAGTAAATAGGTATAAGACACAACATAGTAAAAATTCAACACCAATATATACAAATAGGGGATATTTTTATCTTTAAAATCCCACCAAAATGGCAAATATCCTATGAAGGGAACCGTGTATATGAATTTTTAATGTTTAAGTAAAAATAGTGTGCATTTTTTTGCGCCAAAAGCTTAAAGTGGCACTCACAGCTATCTGGTCCTGCTGGTCTGGGACAAAGTCAAAGTTTTAGGCTGACCGCGATGGAGCGCAGTTCGGGTAGGCTGTGTGCTAGGTCCTGTTCAAATGTTTACCTTCGCGCTTCGTCTTTTTCTTGGAGTTTTTCTCTCCTTGATGGGCTTGTTGGTGGATCCTTGGGCTTCATAGACCCGAAGTGTGATTTGACGATGGCGGCCTGCTGAAGAGCAATACCTCAGTGAGGCTCTGAAAGTCTTCGTCCTGGATGTTGATGTTGATGGGGAGGAGCTCAGGAGCTTTCAGCGGGACAAACCAGCATAATCAGGTTGATTCATGAGTTGACGACGGTGCCTTGAGCTTTTTACCTAAACTTTGTAAAAGTTCCCAACATTTCAGACCTTCTTCTTGGTTGTTTCCTTTGTGTTGAAAAGTGTCCAGAAGCACTAGCCAAGGGTTCAGTAGTTCTGGGTTGCCTCTGCTATGACCACTTCCTGCAAAGTGTGGCATATTTCGGACCCAGAATGAACTGTTCTCCAAAAATTCAAAATGGAGACAATCTCTTCCTGGATGTGTGTCTGGAATACACAACACACAGGTGTGACTAACAATTCACTACACTCCCCTTCAAGCCCCTCTCCTAATCTAATTAGAGATGTCCCATCTGGCTGGGGATCAATGAAGTGTGTGTTGGTGTGTGTCCCATAACATCTGTTCTCCTATCTTTGAAGTCCAGCTTATCTCCCCAGCCCCATTCCTCTCCCTGGCTTCTCCAGGAAGCAAATCTCCTCCTACCAAATGACTGTATTATTTCAGCCCTAGGACTCTTCACACCTTCTCAGGGAGCAGCTTGGCTCAGGCTGTCAGAGTCTGGCCAATCACAAGAGGCTGTTACAGGGCTGTTTTAGGTACCTTCAGGATAGTACTTTCTAAAACTACTTTCCTGTAATGGTTATAATAAGCCTGACCTTTGCACGTTGCTGGATTTATTGTAGCTATTATATTGATAATTTGATTCAGATTACTAGCTAACTCCAAACAAAAGTTAGACTTTATTAAAATGTAATAAAGCCTTCCAATGTAGCCCCTAGGGTTTGCAGCACTACAATGGGGGAAACAATTTTGGCTGTTTTTCCCTACCAGGGCATATAAAACATTTTTATATTATGCCTGCTTTTTTTATAACAATGCACCCTACCCTTGGGGCACCTAGGGCATACCTTAGGGGTGACCTATATGCAATAAAATTTTGTTCTGGACTTTGGAAGAACTGTTAATTACAAGTCAAATTTGGACGTAGTTTTATATTAAAAACAGCCTGCACAGCAGTCTCCAGCAGGACGAGGAAGTGGTCCATAGCCAAAGACAGTACCATGAGGTCAGCTACCACTTTGGGGAAGGACCACTGAAAAGGGTTTGATGCTGCATTGAAGATCGCAGAGGGAAAAGCCACAAAGGCAATCTGACTGGGGATTCCCCTTTGGCAGATAGGCAAGCAGTTTGGTCCCAGTCTCCTCCTGGTTCTCAGAGCATTTTTGGCCACATGTTTTTAATTCCTCAGTTTTGGAATTTGCCTATGTGGGCACCATTAGCACCCCAGCCAAGAGTCCAGGTCTAGCAGGACACATATTGGGGATTCAGGACTCACTCAGGCTGGGTCCAGGTGCTGGTTCAAGATGGTGAGAGCCTTTTGTATCTCTATAGCTCTAAACAGAAGGCCATCAAACTAGTCCTTGGAGTCACTCTAGTAGTCCTGGGTTCAAATGAAGATGCAGGGCTCAACAGCAGGGTTGGCATTTGAGGGTTCAAGGCAGGCTCCAGTCAGCAAAGTAGTCCTTCCAGGTACAATAAAGCAGTTTTGCAGAGTGCACAGCAGGTCACAGCAGCAGGTAGTCCTCTGAAAGTCCTTCTTCTGGAAGGTGGGAGAAGTTTCTAGAAAGGTTCTTTGAAGTGCATGGAATGTCCTTACTCCCCTGCCTGGCTACAAGCTGGCTGCAATGACAAGGGTAGGTGTTAGGCCCTTTGTAGCAAGGCAGAGCACACCCTATTAAGTTGCAAGGTGGGCTGTGCTCCCCCCATCCTGCCAGCAGGTGGCCCATTGAGGCACAGCTAATCCTGCTATTGTGTGACTGTCTCGTAGGAATTCACAAGTCTAACTACACCCAGTCATGTGACCTAAGACAGGTTGCAGACACAAAGGGCTAAAGGCAGGAAAATGCCAACTTTTCAGAAAGTGCCATTTTCAAAATTGTAATAAAAAATCCGACTTTACCATTAAAGAGGATTTATCATTACAATTCCAGATATGCCAAACATGATATAGCCACCTTCTTTCATTTGAAAATTATAGCCTATTAAATGTAACAAGGAATCCTCAATGTTATCCCATGGGGTAGGTATGCCTTTCACTACCATTACATGAAAAACTTAAAAGTACATGTCCAACCTTTCAATAACACAGCACTATGCCCTATCCGCTACCTAGGTCCTACCTTAGAAGTGACATATATGTAATAAAAGGGGAGTTCAAGGCTTGGCAAAGAGGGTTAAATGGCAATTCGACATGGCAGTTGTAAACGGCATTTAGGCTACAATGGTAGGCCTGGGACATGGTTTAAGGTGCTACTTAAGTGGATGGCACAATAAGTGCAGCAGGCCCACTCGTAGTATTAATTTAAAGGCCTTGGGTTTATGGTATACCTCTCTACAAGGGACCTATAAGTAAACTAAATATGCCAATTTGGTGTAAGCCAATCAAACCATGTTTAAAGGAGCGAGCACAAGCACTTTAGCACTGGTTAGGACAACAAAAAACAAATTCAGAAAAATGTGTAGTGTAAAAGGCAAAATGTTTGGCGGTAACCCTGCAGCGAGAGCCAGGTCTAACATTTACTTTTTAACAGGGCACCCATAGCACAGACAAAATACATAGCTGGTGTTTAAAGTTTGTATATAAAAGTAAATAAAACGAAACTCACTTTGCATGGAAGTTTCACTGTAGAGAAAATACCAATTTTAGGCAGATATGAACAATATGCCCAAGCTTTGTTTAGTCACCCAAAGTGAAGGGAGCCAATGAGTAAAGCGGGCTGTCCCACTGCCCAGTACTCTGTGCTGTGGTGGTTGGAAGCAAAACATGGATGACAATTTTGCAGACCAACAGAAGAAGACCACTAATAAAACAAATCCTATTGTCATGTATATCTATGTGTAATTGTTTGTGGAAAAACAGTCTGGTTAAGACTCGCCAGATTTTTAAACAAGAGATAAATCAGATATATGCGGACACAACAAAGTAGCTTGCCTTAGCCATAGCAAAATAAGAAAGTGTTATTTAATTGCAACACTTGGGATTATCATTCAGACTCAATTACAAAGTTTGGGACATCCAAATAGGAACCAATAAAACCCATATTGCCAGTAAAATAGAAAAGTGGCAAAAGAGAAACTCATAAATAATCAATATTTGGCACAATACAAATGTCAGTCACTAAGAACACGTACAAAGGTGCTGTAACTCTGAATTGAGGTTCGTCCTTGCCATGCCATATATTCAGATCAAATCCCAGGCTGGAGGAACCTAAGAAAATCCAATACTAGAGGATTGGGGAAGCGTTTTAATTAAAAATAAAAAGGGAAAATAATATAGCTTATAATAAGTGTGCAGTATTAATGTGTAGGCTTTGATAAAAACAATAGGCTTTGATAAAAACAATAATGTGTTTAAAGGCAGAATCTGCAGTAGACAACCATATTTACTCACTGAAAAGCTATGGTTGCATTGCTTGACACAAACCTGACATGACTTAAGAAATACTGGCATATTGTAAAATATTTTTTTCTTGACCTTTCCATTGACATATTTTTTATAATGAATAATAGTTGCATACAAGTTTTCAGCTAACTCCGCAAATGTGTCTATTTACACAAGGAACACTGTTAGCAAATTATTAGAATTAGTCTTTAGTGGGGTACAGAAGAGTTCATATACGAAATTCCAGAATTCTTAAAGAGGATAAATGGTTGCTGAGCTGAAAGTTTTTTTCTTTCCGTTATATTGATGTATCAACTTTTACATAGACCATTGTTAATAAACTTTGGGCCTCATTTACTGCAAAATGTTTCAGCACAGCGCCACAAGCCATGTTGCTGTCCCGAGCGATGTCATTTTAAAAGCACAGGGATGTGTCATATTAACAACAATATGATGTATCAGTGTGGTTTCCCCTGCGCTGGCGCACATTTGGCTGCCATGAGCCAGTGCAGGCTCCCTTGTGTCATGTTGCAAGGGTGCCTGAGTTGAGGGCATGAATGTTTTTGTGCAGGAAGGAACACCATCTTGCATAAAAACAATGATTGATGGCATTTTCCTCTTTCTATGCATGCTGCAGAATGCAGCACGCATAGAAAGAGGAAAAAAGAAGAAAAAATAAAAGTATTTCTCCTCGTTGTGCCACTCCTATGCCTCCCCTGGGGAGGCGCAGGATCCTGACACATTCCCAGCTTTACAAAACGTTGTAAATCTGGGAATGTCAGGTTCCATGGATGGTGCGTGGGACCACCCACAGCAACACCCATGGAATGCCCATTTCACGCAGAGGAATGTGTGAAAGAAGCCCATTTTCACATGGCAATGAAAAGTCACACAACTGATTTTGCATGGCCTTGTAAAGGGGCAAGCCCATTGCACCGATGGTGCGTTAAAAAAAGTGATGCACCGGAAGCAGAATGGGCCTATAAATAAGCCCCTTGATATATTAGAAAGTTAGAAAAGTAGACTATATGTGGAAAAGTAGACCTGAATGGGAGAATGACCTATACTGAAACTTAGAGTTGATAAAATGTAGCTGCTGATAGGGATTCTTTCCTTTATGGAACAGGCTTAATTCGTTTATTATGATTTCTATTGACTAATATCAATTACTGATTTGTGTTTATGTTTGATCATTGAGATTAATACGAATTAGCTTGTGATCTTAATAAAGGTGAATTACTAAAAGATCGGATTAATAAAACCCTTTAACTCACACCAACATCTCATTATTGACTGAAAATAGGTTAATGATTGTGATGATAATTTATGTGATGTACAGCTCCTGATCTTCTCTAAAACAATGGCAAAGATCCATCTCCTTAGTGAGCGGGGTTGGGGGTTAGAAAATAATTCATGGCCAAAAAGGTCCAACACGGTGCAACATTTAAACACATGACATTGTGTAATGCACTTGCATTTTATCTTAAGCACCAGTCACCAAGTCTACAAGTGCTATTCAATCCAAACAGGAAATTCCCAGAAATATCAGTTCTACATTAACAAGAGGCCTAATGATTCCCTTAAAGGATATCCATCTTTTCCTTCAAATCTAAGAATTTTTTGCTGTTTTTTTTTAAAGTGTATAGGCAGCATTCTACTTTATTTATTGGTTATTCCTCTGCCTTTTCTGATCACTCAAACTCTATTTTTATTTTCATTTCCTAAAAGACACTGTGAGTCCCTAATTCCCCAATCTTGTGTTTGAGGCTTTTATATGAGGGTGTGTATGGAAGACGGGGCAGTGTATACATTTCCTACAGCTTGAGCTCCTTCACTTCCGCTCTTCTTCACTCCATTTTTTGACTTCCATGCTTGTCTTTACCCCATTCGTCCACTTCCCTTTGTTTATGAGCTGTGGCTGAGCTGAGACGTTTGACATAGTTCAACGAAAATAGTAGACTTGGTGTCCACCACATGAAAATTCTTTAACACAACTTATGCTCAAAAGCAAGCTTCAAGGCCCCACGTTTTTCTAAGTGAACCAAGTTCTGTTAGGTTCAGAGTGAAGAGATGAAGTAACATAATTCCAAAGTTTGGCTCATGCAACCACTGCAGAGCCTCCTCCAAACCGAATAGTGTGGTATTTGGGGGGAGAATTAGAAAAGGATAAGACGATCTAAGTAATCTGAGTGGAACATGAAATTTAAACAATTTCTGAAGACTGAGTGGACCAGATCGAAAAATGGCCATGTGTATGTGCACTATGACCTGAAATTGAACCCTCTTTTGTACAGTAAGCCAATGAAGATCCTTTGATTTAGATGACATTGAACAACATCTGGGATGATGCAGGAGAAGCTGGCTATCTAGTTCTGCACCTGCTGAAATGTATTGGTGAGTTTCTTAGGAAGCCCTAGGTATAAGGCATTAGAATAATCAAGCCAAGATGTTATTAATGCATGGATCACCGTCTTTCTGGCCTTGAAAGGAAGACAATCTAATACCTTACAGAGAACTTTAAGTAGCCAAAAGTAAGTGAAAGAGACTGACAAAATCTGCTGACTAAAGGAAAGCTGACAATGGAATTTCATACCATCACACACGAAGTTCTTCACAACAACAGCTGGGTGAGGAGATTGGCCAAATGTCAAAGACCTGCATAGGTCACTCCAAAGATGTTTATTTTTCCCAACTATCATCAGTTCTGTTTTATCTATATTAAGGTTTGGGTGATTGTCATTCAAGTCAAATCAATCTTTATTTGAATTTATAAGAAAATTCATAAACGATAAATAATTTTGAAAAATATATAAAACCTGTTCCATAATTTATACACAAGCACATTACCTTACATTCCATAGAATAAATAGACCTCTTGTAATTAGAAAAAGGGAGCATTAACATTATTTAAATTAACCACAGTTACAGTAGATAGTGTCTACTCTAAAAAGTATAATCTCACATTCTATTCATTTTGTTTTATCTAAAATCATCTAAAACGATCAACGATTTTCTTCTTTGCAGGGCCATTTTGATAACAGCACCAATGGAATAACACATATGAATATTTGATAATTGTTTAAGATAAGTAAAAGCCACCTTGTGGTGAATTATACAATTAGACAGAAAAAGGGGGTGAAGTACAAACCTTCTAATGTCACTATAAAATCTACAAAAAAGCATAAAGTGCAAGGTTGATTGTATAGCCTTCCCATCTCAATGGGTATGCAGGTAAATTACAGGGACATTAATCAGATTTTTGGAAAACCACTAGAAGATAAAATTACTTCTAATGCAATCTGGTGAGCAAAAATCTACTGTATACATTCTTTACTCCAACCAGATAATCTTAAATCTCTTGTACGCTATATCCTTGGAGATATCTGGTAACTGTTGTTTTAGACTTTTCCATATAATCTTTTTGGGTGTTCATGTTATCCAAGAGAATAACTTTGAACCATGAGGTTCCAGGGGATTCAGGTTTTCCCTACTTCTGATAACAAAGATCTCACATTTTGTAGCTAGTGGATTTTCTCTGAGTGATCCAAACCCAAACAGTCCTTAATGACCTCTCTGGTAAACTTAGTGCTCTCTTTTGACCAGGTGCTATACCATTTTCTCAAAATACTTATTTCAATGGTGTCTTCAATATATTCCATACCCAATTCGTTATGTATAATTGAGGTGGAAATTGAGCTGGATACACCCAATAATCTTGGCAAAAATAGGTTTTCTTGTACGTTTAACAAATGGCACTTATCTCTGCCTCACAGCAGAGAGCTACATAGATCTACCAGTAAACATTTACTCCGGTACAATTTAACTATATCTCTCACAGATTTGTTTCCCACCTTCTTGGAATATCTAAAAATCACTGATATAACCCTTATAAAGTTTAATGTAGCTGCCTCCATACGTTTTAACCTCTGTCAATTTTTGTCCATGTACATAAAAACTTCCCGGGTCTCTTCTTGTTCCCATAGGACCTAATAAAAGTTTTCCCTAGATTTAATTTAAGGTCTCTATCTTCCATAAAACGTACAAACTGATGGATAAGCTGCTCTAAACCATTTGGTGTCCTAGAAATAAGTACTGCATTGTCTGCATAAAGCAGGATAGGAGTAGGAAATGTACCTATCCTAGGGGCATCAGCACTAACTACTTGCAGCGAGCAGTCTACCCTTTTTATGTGCAGAGAGAATAAAAGAGGGGCAAACACACAGCCCTGTCTGACTCCCAGGGTCACCCGAATCTTCATACTGCTTTCTCCATTTCTACCAAATTGCACGGAAGTTGCTAAAGTTGAATTTGTCGGGAAAGGAAGCTGACGATATCACAGGCGACACCCACATCCATTAAAACTAGCCAGAGTATGTCATAGTTCACAAGATAGAAAGCACTTGATAAATCAGCAAAACAGAAATATATATGCCCCTCTCTTGCCTGGGTATATTTACTGATTATAAGGAATATGTTAATCCCTTGCCCGCCATACCTATTTCTTTGCTAAAAACCAAATTGGACATCAGAAATTACCCCCCAAGCTTCCAACCTTGCCATTATCACCCTACCCATTACCTTCAAAGAAGAATCTAGGAGTGATATGGGGTGGATACATCTGGCGTCTCCTCTGTCCCCTTTCTTAAAGATGGGCCCAATTACACTTTCTGACCGGGTAATTGGGTATTAACCATGAGAAGCAGCATTAAAAATATGAGTGAGAATCGGAACCCATTATGATGGATATAGCTTCAAAGCGTCCACTGGGACGCCGTGGGGCCCTGGCCCTTTACCCAATGCGCTGTTCCGTAGAGCAGTGCTAACTGCATCTATGGTGATAAAATCCAATGGGATATGGTTTGTGTCGTTAATAAACACATTCACTGATGGACTCTCTATTTTAAATATCGCACCAAAATGGGAAGTCCAGGCATCTGGTGGGACTGAATTTTCTAGACTTGGCGTTATACAATCTTTCAAAAATTGTGAATTTATGATTCTCCAAAACAATATATCATCGCCCGTGTCGGCTGCCTGCTCCAAATCTTCCCATATCTGTTACCGAAGTTCCTTTTTCTATCGGCAATTTCAGTTTTGTAATTAGCTCTTAACATCCTAATTTTTTTTCAATTCTCTGGGGTTTCCTGCAGGGCTTTTCTCAAAGTTTGGTTTGCTTTTGTACATATTGGATTAAACCACTGTTGGGAGGTTTCTCTTTTCTGTGTACTTCGAGCTGTCCTGTGTAATTTGTCAAAAATAGCTACAGTTGTTTTACCAAATGCTTCTACAATTTTGTTATGGTCTTCGCCGCATTCGGTATAAATCACAAAAGACTCCCATTGTTCAGAGACAACAGTGCGGTATAACAAGGGTTTGTTATACAGCACTGACCATTTAATAATAACAGTTTGACTTCCTACGCACTTAATTAAAGGTGCTTACCCATGAGACTCCCAATGAGATTCCCCTCTATTACAAGGGATATTCAAGGTCAGAATTAAAGCAGCATGATCGCTAAGATTTGTACAAATTGTTCTATAATCTTTAATTAACAGTGAATCCTTAACTGTAACAAGGATATGACCGGTAACGGAACAAGGCCTATTACCAACAAATGTTGGCATATCAATTCCATCTTCCTTCAGATTCTGGGCAGCAATCTCCAAGTTAAACTGGTATATTATTACATTTAGAATATCTCCATGGGGATCATGTATAAAATGTGATTGATATGCCCCAGAGCAATCCACACAAAGACAGACAGCATTACCATTAGTCTGATATCTTTTAATGTTAAAATCTCTGTAATAAGGTAGTCCACGCTTGAAGGTAGTTCCCAAGTAGGTTTATTGAGAAGTAGAGATAAGTCAATTATAAGGTCAGTTGGAGACCATTGGGAGACCCCACCAGGAGCATCCATCTATGTGCTCAGCCCATCCAACTGTCACTAACTCAGCAGAACACCAACATTCTGACAGCTACTCCAATGAACATTCCATTGGTGGTGGAAAGCCAGCACATTGAGAATAACAGGATATTACATATCCCCTTTTCTTATACAGAAAACAAAAGCTAGAAACCACAAATAAGAACTAGAGAAATAAAACAAGGAAAGTAAGCAAAGAAAGAAAGAAACAGCGAAAGAGGAACAACCTGTCACAAGCAAAGCAACGAGAGAAATAAAGAAATAGAATTCCAGAAATAGGAATAGGAAGAAACCAGAAATAGAAATCCAGAAATAGGAAAAGAAACAAACAAGAAATAGGAATAGGAACAAGCAAAGAGAAATCCAGAAATAGGAATAGGAACAAGCAAAGAGAAAACCAGAAATAGGAATAGAAGAATAGAACCAAACATACAAACCATCCTCCCTTCTTACACAACAGGAGAAAAGAAAAAAATTGAGGAAGATACGAAAAACAACTCCAACGCATACCTACTGGCCAGAACAGGAATGAATGGAGAATGAAAAAAGAATGGAAATTATAGAACACAGAAAATCAGAGAAAGAAGAAAAACAGAAAAGAAGATGAGGAACGAATAGGAGAACCTCATCAAAACACTATTAACCATGAACAAAATACATATCAGTAGTGCAATGGAAATAGTGCGAGAAAAATTAATTAAAATACAATAAAACAGAACATATTTAGCTGAAAATGCATGAAAGCACTAAAATATAACTAGAACATAAGCTAAATATGATAATAAGACAAAATCTCGTAAAACTTGTGAAAAGAGATATAAGAGACTTTAAACTTTTCAAAAATCACTTCAAATTGGATCGAAAAGACAGAGTATGGGTGGGAACCCATGTCACACAAAGGGAATTGCACCTTAAAACAACTCCTAAACAGGAAGAGAAATACAAAGTAAAGTATGAGTAGGAACCCATTACAATAATGTCAAGGGAAAGTATCCCAAGCATAACAAAATGCACCTACAAAATTAATGGGGTCCATGTGAGGACAACTATTGTGACGCTATTAGAAACCAAAAGGAACTAATATGCTAAGCAAAACACAGAAAACCAAAATTAATGAGATCTGTGTATCGACACTAAATGTGCACAATTATAATCTAAAGGGAGAATGTCCCTATACGAACAACAGAAAATCTACCAGTGTGATCTGTGTATGAAAACTGACGTGCTCTGAAGAAGACTAAAGGGTCAAGAACCCAACGTAACACAGAAAGAGTTTGTGTGTGAAAACTGACATGCAGCACTGAAAACTAAAGGGACTAAAACCCTAAGAAAATACAGCCAAAGTAGTAAAGGAAAAACACACAGCTGTAATAAGATAAAGTGTTATGAAAATGAAGTCACTGCAACAACAAAAAAAAATTACTGCCAGGAAGAATAAAAGTCAGACTGTGGAAAGCTTAAACAACAAAGACCAGGCACATAAAGGAGGGACCAGTGAAGAAGTGTGCGCACCACCCAACACTGAGGATAGACCAAGATAAGGAGACCAGCTCCCATACATAACTACCCACACCATAAATGTGCCCAAACAACACCAAAATACGACATAAAGTATAGAGGATACTAAACATGAACTAAGTAGGTGTATAATTGTCAATAATAAAGTTAAAGAGTATGACATAGGAAAAAAAATGAGTTCAATTTGGCAACAGGTCACTAGATGGCAGTACAATACTAAATGGAGGGGTAAAACAATAGCCAAAATAGATGCACGAAGGAACTGTGGCTCTTTTCCATCAACTCGAGAATAAAAAAAAATCAGTCACTGAAGGTTTATTTATCATTTCCCAGAACGGAGTAAAAAAAACAAAAGACTCCGGCATTTAAGAATGATGAACACAGTACCTTAATCGGACGGCAAAATGAATACAGGTTGACATAAAGATGAGGGGTGTTGAGGTCCCGAACATAACACTGCTGAGATGACTAGTACTCTTGTGGTGATGAGCAGTCGAGTACAAAACTTTATTGATAACTGAACATATGTCCACAGAACACTGTGGTAAAACAATAAATATCCACAGTGTTTCCCCGTGCCTGTTAATAAAGAATAATTAAAATAATGAAGAGAATACTCCTCCACCTCCGGCGTTTCCAAAAAATACTCGATGTGCTTAGAAAATGTTGTTTTGACAAGGAAGACACAGCCGTGGAAAACATCACTGGAATGCTTGGACAAACTTGTATAAGCAAAAATGGAGGCACGTACATCGACGCACAGCCGGGTGGCTCACGGCTCTCCTTGCACCACAGAGCAGTAGGCTGATGATCCAGGGAAGGCAGCACGTCACAGGAGCCTCGAAGAAAACAGCAGGTAAGAGCGGGCAGAGCGAAAGGCACGCGCTGCCATTTTAAAAATGAAAAGCAACAGTTGAACCACCGTAGTAGAGGAAAAATGTTGAAAAGCAATAAAATCCATTCAATAAAAATCGCCGAATCTTCAAGAAATAAACAGATTAACGTGTGAGAGGGCCCACTGGGAAGCAGTGCACAGTGGTGTTTTAAAATCATAGTCAGGTAAACGCAAAACCCTCTTAATGAAGAATACTTCAAAGTGCCAGGTCGTAGGTACTGGCTTGCAGACAGGTGCTGACAATAAAAACCATAACACACTCCTTCACCAGGCAGTATGTAGTAAAGTGACCTCAAAATAAGAGAACTCAGTCTTGCAAACCCTCTTGAAGAAAAACGTTGCACCAGAGCCCCAAAGATTTTAACAATTGTCAGGTTGAGGAGTGAAATAATCATTCAGCACAGCGCAGCTAGTTAGATAGGCAGGCTGGCACTGATGCAGCAGACAGTCAAAGAAGGAGGGCTTCAAATGTGGGTGTAAGAAGGCTTGACAAAAAGAAAGGCTTGCTCACCAGACCCTCTAGACGCTTGAACAACTGGCAGACTGCTGTGGGCGACCGGTGGCAGGTCACTGGTGGGGTCACGATGCCAGTTGAGGTGCCTTGAATAAATTTCAGAATATCTTGTTCCAGTAACTTGCTTGTACTTTGCTTGTAGCGCTTGAAGAGGTGACAGAAGAGGGTTCTTTAAACCTCGTCGCCAAAATAATGTAATAAGGTAGTCCACGCTTGAAGGTAGTTCCCAAGTAGGTTTATTGAGAAGTAGAGATAAGTCAATTATAAGGTCAGTTGGAGACCATTGGGAGAGCCCACCAGGAGCATCCATCTATGTGCTCAGCCCATCCAACTGTCACTAACTCAGCAGAACACCAACATTCTGACAGCTACTCCAATGAACATTCCATTGGTGGTGGAAAGCCAGCACATTGAGAATAACAGGATATTACAATCTCCAACCCAAATATACATGGGATCTAGAGGTAACTGATTTAAAACACTCTCTCTGTCTTTTGCAACTTTACCTCAGGTATTATTAAACAGATTATTATAATGATCAATCAAAACAATCTCCAAATTATGGTTAAATATAAGATGAACTAGCTGATAAAAGGGAGATTTTGTCGTTATTTTCCCAACCTTAATAGGTATAAGGTTTGATATAAGCACAGCTAACGCCTTTTGCTCGCCCATGTACTGATGGTATAGCAGGAGTTGAGATGAAAAAATAACCATCTACGTATAGATTTTCCTGCAGCCAGGTTTCTTGAAGACAGATTATATTAGCAAATTTTAAGGTCCTGAACCAGTCCGGGTTTTTCATTCTCGACCTAACTTCGGCCGTATTCCAGCTCATAATGTTCATTAATTCCCTGATATCTTGAAACCTTTCTCCATTTATCTTATTGTTTGCCCTATTTCCTTTTCTTCCCCCAAACTACTATTTACACCACCAGATTCCCCTGATTGTCATTAATCAATGAGGCAACTGATAGAAGGCCTTGCCTGAACCTTTCATGGGCAGAGTCCTAGTCACTTGTTAATGATACATTCAATTGTGCATCATCCAGTAGGACAATACCTCTAATCCAAAGCCACAGATAGAGGCAGTCAGGGGGATAATGTAAATATTAAAGAGGGTTGGACTGAACGATGATCCCTGACATACTCCACAATCCAAAGAAGTGGGATTGGAGCTAAAAGGAGGGAGGCACACTGATTGGGCTCCATTAGTTAGAAAATGAGAAATCCAAGTTAGAGCAAGACTTTCAACACCTATTTCCCTTAGTCTCTGAATGAGGATGTTATGAGAAATGGTGTTGAAGCCACAGACAAATCTAATAAAATAAAAGCCGTAATGTCTCCCCTGTCAAGTAAATGTTTAAGGTCATCAGATACTGACAAAAGAATTGACGGAAGCCAAATTGAGATCGATCTAATAAGTCGTTAGCCTCTAAATAATTCAAAAGCTTCCAGTTAAGGTACATCTCTAGCATTTTTATAGGGCAGGGGCAATGAAATAGGCCTAAAATGTGCTGGAAATAATGGATCAGCAAGAATTGCAGTAACATATGCCAGTTACCTTATGTTGGGCACGCAGGCAGAATAGCTAGATTATGTAAGAATAGTGTACTGTAGCAACAGAATTAAACAAGATCCTAGTATCAAAATAGGGGGTGGACATGGATCAATAGGTGAACCAGATTTGCATTTAAGCAAAAGTTCTTGCATGTTCAAGAGTGAAATTGATGAAAATTCCTTAAGCCTTACTAAATTCTTTTAATGCAGAGGAATGGAGTACTATTTTCGTTTGTCATAAAGGATCCATGAGTATTCCAGGTCTTGCTTTAAAATAACAAGCTATAAAGCCACAAACTGATTGAGAATGTGTTATCTGCTGATTCAGAGAAGCTGGGGAGTCATTGACTAAGAAAATCAATTCCTTTGATGAGTGTTTAGCAACATCTATTTTCCACGCGTAGGAGATGGAAATTGCTAATTTGATATTTTTGTGATAGGATCTGATTGCTATATGATGTCAGTAAAGTAAAATATTTTATTGTATATGGTTAATTAAAACCTTTACAAAATTTGCAAAGAGAATATAACATAAAATCATTAAAATGAAAAATAAATGAAAACCTACATTTACTCTCTGTTTTAAAAGGGAAAGCAGAAAAAAAAGAAAAAAATAATTTGACATATGCTGAAATTGGTGTCTTTGTAATCCTTAATCCTTTGATTTGATACCATTGTTCGCCATTTTTTCAGTTTGCATTATTAGGAGGCTCGCCTTGTGAAGAAATCTGCTGGCCCTACAGGCTGTCTGCAGCTGCTGGCTGTTCAGTGATAGCATAACTGCCGGCCGACATGTTCTAACTTGAAATGAGCGAAATATATGCAAGAGATAGTAACGTCTCAGGGTTTTGAGGGTTGGGCAAATGCACAGAAGATTAATCAAAGTTTCTTCTGCATGACCACAGAGTCTGCATAGTGGTGTTGGCCACGTTTGCTTCCATGCAGGGGTCTGGTCTTTTGAGATGAAAGTCGGCATCCGTACTCGTAGGAGCATCGATTGTGTAGATGGTGTAATATGGTTAACTAAGTATGGTTGCGGAGCACACCTCTCATATGTTGCAAGTACCATCCAGCCGTGTTTTTTCTTTGCTAGTGCAGCTTTGTCAGTGATCCAGGATTCTAGTTTTGCCGCACCATTGGCTGCTTTTTTGAAGGTCGCAAAGGTGTGACCGCTGTTCCAGGCCTCTTGCATATTAAGTTTTGACAGACCTTCTTCAAGTTTTGTTATCCATGCGTCTTTTCCTTTTGTTTGTTTATTTATTTCAGTCCAGCAGAGACCCATCAGCGTGTCCTCTTGAGCTGCTCTTAATTTCCAGCACATTTTTTCTATTGCCGCTTGTCTGGCTTGGTGCTGATTTAATAGCCCAAATTCAAGGCGTACTTGCGCTTGTGAGGCGAACTTTGGAATTTGGAAGATGTGTTTGAACAGCACTGACTGTTGGAGATTCAGGAAGTTTGCGTCTTTGCCTCTGAATAGTTCTGAGCCGTACGTGATCGATGGCAAAAATTTTGCTGCGATCAAGTTCAACAGATGTAAATTTGAAGGACAATTCAGTTTTGTTTTTAGTAGATTTAAAGCAAAGCGTAGTTTATTGGCCTGAGCTTTTCTGTGCAGTAGTTGATCTTTTAAAGTCCAACTTGCGTCGATCAGTACTCCAAGGTACTTGTAAGAGGGGCTTTGTTCTATCATATTTCCCTCAATGTGCCATTTGAATTTTTGCCGCCCTGGCCGTGATGCAAAGCAGACGATTTTTGTTTTTTTGTAATTAAGTTGCAGCCCGTGCGTACGGTAAATTCATACAGCGTTGTTGTGAAGCGTTGTAATCCCAAGGGGGTCTAGCTGCACAGAACGATATCATCGGCGTACTGCATACTCCTTATTTTGTGCTGAGCTAGCTCGGGAGGGTCGCTTTCAATCTTCGCAATGCTATTGTCCAGATCCGCGGTGAAGATATTAAAGAGGGTAGGGGCCAAGACACATCCCTGCTTGAGGCCATTTCGGGTGGGGATTTTTTCTGTTGTTCTGTCACCATTGCCTATTTTTATCTTGACCCAGGTCGATGTGTATAAGTCAATGATGGCCTGTAAAAGCTTAGATGGTATGCCACAGCTATCCATCTTTTTCCACAAGGTCTCCCTTGGGACTGTGTCAAACGCCGCTTTTAAGTCGACAAAGCAGGTATAGAGTTTTGTTGATTTGGCCTTTGCACTGTCGACAAGGAGGTTTAGCGCTAACAGGGTGCATGATGTGTTAGTTCCTGGCCTAAACCCCGTCTGGGTAATTGGCAGAATGTTGTTGGAGCTGACCCAGTCCTCCAGTGCTTGCAGGAGATTGGATGCGTATACTTTGGCCTCTACGTCGATAAGCGCTATCAGCCTATAATTCGCTGGGTCTGTTCGCGCGCCTGCTTTGTAAATTGGATGCAGGATGCTCCCTCTCCATGAGGAGGGAATGCTTCCAGTTTGAAAAGCGTTGTTGTACAAAGGGGTAAGGTATTCAGCCCAAAACGCTTGGTCATGTTTAAGAGTCCATTATGATGTCTTGTTTTTTTGCCTCATCAAACATGTTATGCCATTTCCTTGCTAACTGAAGGCATTTCCTTTCATGAGATATAAGCTTCTGATTGAACCAGCAACATGACTCTCTTCCCTGCACACCTTTATCTGTTTAAGGGTATCTATTGTGTTTAAAGCAATTGTTAACCAATCATCAAATAAATTTAAATCTGCCTCACTATCACCTGTCAATGTTGGATGATTAGTAATCAAGGTGCCATTAAAGGCAATCAATAAATCATGGAAAGGGGCGACCATTCGGTCCCCCCGAACGTATGGTGGAGTACCACGATCCCCCCGGGAAGCCATCTTGGGCGGGAGGCGAGTCTCGGCTGGTATGCCCGAAGCGGCGTAGCCGGGGCGCGCCTTTTTCCCGCCCTGGAGTGGGTTGTCCTAGACACTGACGTGGCCGGCCACGCCCTCGGAGGCAGGCGGGGGCGGGTTTACGCCCGCCCAGAAGACGGATAAAAGGAGCAGAAGCCAAGAAAGCATCCTCTTGTTCCTGTGCTCTGAAGCTGCACCTCCCCGCTGCACGTGAGCTCGAGACGGAACGAAGAGCCAATTTGAGCGTTGTAATCTTTCTTTTGTCTTACAGATATTCCGTCTGAGAATGCCCAAGAAAGTCGGGAAGCGGGTCAGTACCGATCAGATGCTCCGCATGCTCATGAAGGAGGTAGCCGATTTGAAGAAGACGGTGGCGGCTAAGGACGGGGAGGGAGGACCGAAACGGCCTTTGCCGGGAGCAGTCCCCGGTGGGAGAGGCAAGAGGTCCAGAAGGGGGGCACTCGGGGGGGAAACCCCGGTTCCCGATACCCCACTTGAGGGGCCAACCCCGACGCCGAAAGAAGGGAATCCGATCCCCGTGGTGGTCACCCCCGTGAACGGGGAGGATATGCCTCCCGAGTTAGCAGCACAATTGGCTGCGTGGTTGGGGAAAGATAGCGAGGGCACCACGGCTGACGACGCCCGCGCAGTCGTGAGGCAACTGCGGGAATCTAGGGAGGCTGCGAAGGCACCATCTTCGGTTAACGCATCAGGCCCAGGTTCGGTGGCAGATGCAGCGTCTGGTTCAGGTAAGCGGCCATTGCCGATTGCGGGGGAGGGGTCTGTACCTTCACGAAGGGAAAAGGTGGCTCAGCATGTTCCACTGGAAGTTAGGGAAAAGATTTGGGCGAATAAGTATGTGAACATTTTTTCTTTGCTTACCGATCATTACGAGATGGAACATGTAAAGAGCCAAAAGGAGCTCATGCATCCGAGTGTTTGGCGCGCAAAAATGGCCGCCTTTAAGGTTGACGAAAACATTGGTACTTGGGGCAGAGCATGGGGCATTTTTACCTCCATCATGGGAGAGCGCAGGCCCGAGTTGTTGACCGAGTTGCCGATTTATCAATCACGTATCATGGAGTATTCCGTAGCATATGGGGGCAATCAGTGGTTCTGCTATGACAATCTTTTTAGAAAAGCGAAGGAACACGACCCGATTTTGACTTGGGATTGTTACGATTCCGTGTCATGGCAAAAAATGGAGAGTACAGGAATGTTGAAGGTACCATTGTTAGGGAGTAACGGGGGGGAATCTTCCCACCATAACTCTGGGACACCCTTTCGGACGGGTGCAGGTAACGAGTACCACTCGAAGCCGAGTGGCAACACAGGTAAAAGGGGGATCTGTTGGAGTTTTAACAGAGGGAAATGTACGAGGCCCCAGGGGTCATGCAAATTCAGACATGAGTGTGGGGGGTGTGGGCAGCCATCCCATCCTGAGTCCATGTGCAGAGCCAAAACGGGTGATAACGGTGGTAAGGGAGGCGCCAAACAGGTCTAATATAGTCCGAGGGGCGCCTTTACCTACCCCGATTGATACCATGGCAATGATTCCTTGGCTCAACGAATACCCGGATCATGCTTCCGCTGGGGTGTTACGAAACGGGTTTTCATATGGTTTCCGCATCCCAGTGGGGGATTTTCAGGGTGTAGCAAATTGTAAGAATCAACTGTCGGTCTTGCAGCACACGGCGGTGGTGCAGGTAAAGATTGGGAAAGAGGTGACTCGAGGTCGTGTCGCCGGTCCATTCGATTTGCCACCGGTTGCTAACTTTGTTTGTTCTCCTCTAGGGGTGGTTCCAAAGAAGGACCCGGGTGAGTTTCGGCTGATACATAACTTGTCAGCCCCACGTGGTCTTTCCGTGAATGACGCGATAGACCCGGAAGTGTGTTCGGTACGGTACGCATCTTTCGATGAGGCCGTCGCCATGTTGAATCGCCTGGGGCCCGGGACGCTGATGGCAAAATCAGACATCGAGTCAGCGTTCCGGTTGCTCCCGGTACACCCAGACGATCAGCGTCTCCTTGGTTTTCAGTTTCAGGGTCGCTATTACATGGATAGATGTATGCCAATGGGGTGCTCGATTTCCTGTGCCTATTTCGAGAAGTTCAGTTGTTTTCTGCAGTGGGTATTCACAAGGAAGACAGGTTTTCAACATGTTATGCACTATCTCGATGACTTTCTGTTTTTGGGGGCAGCCGGGGATCCTGAGTGTGGACAGGCTTTACATGAATTTTGTGTCTTAATGAACCAATTCGGCGTGCCATTGGCGCCAGGTAAGACTGTGGGTCCCTCGACCTTGATCGAGTTTCTGGGGATCGAGCTCGACTCGGTCGAAGGTTGTTTTCGATTACCCAAGGGAAAAGTGTTAAAATTCAGGTTATCCCTTGAGACATGTATTCGTGCAACGAAAGTAAACCTGCATCAATTACAACAGGTGGTGGGTCAGTTGAATTTTGCCCTGAGAGTGATGCCAATGGCGCGCCCCTTTTCCCGCTCGATTGCACAAGCCATGGTCGGCCTGAAGGAAGGACATCACCACACGAGACTCTCGGCAGAGGTTCGCCAGGACATGCGCATTTGGTTGGCATTTCTGGCGGATTTCAATGGTCGAATTGTCTGGAACAAACCGGCGGTGTCCTCCGAGGAGCTGGGGCTTTGGACAGATTCGGCGGGGAGTATAGGTTTTGGCGCCATATTTGGTAATCACTGGTCAGCACAAACATGGCCGTCATGGTGGCACGAGTGCGGTTTGACAAGTAACATTGCCTTTCTCGAACTTTTCCCTATTTTGGTGGCACTGAAAACTTGGCCCGAGGGGTTCCGTGATCACTCTGTGGTGTTGTGGTCTGATAACATGACCGTGGTTGAGTGTATCAATAGTCAGGCAGCACGATACAAATTGATTCTGAGACTGCTCAAGGAAATTGTATTGTTATGCATGCAACTGAATGTACTGTTTAGGGCACGACATGTGCCGGGGGTGATGAACCAAGCGGCTGATGCGCTTTCTCGTTTCCGTATGCAGGCCTTCTGGGGTTTTCTGCCCACAGCGGACCCGGTGGCGGCACCATTTCCCGAAGCTCTCTGGTCTCTCGGTGCCCCGAACTACAAAACCTCGTGGGAGAGAGTTTAGCACCCAGGACAAGGAAGGCATATGAAGGGGCGTTCCGTTCCTATTGGGCCTTTTTGGGTACTGCTAGGGGAGAACTTTGGGGTCAGGAAGAGTTTGTAGTGAAATTTCTGCTCTCCCTACGTCAGGCAGGCAAATCAGTAGCTACGGCCCAGAGGCATCGGGCCGCCATTTCCTTTATGGCAAAGGCTCATGGGATCCAGGACCCGACAGCGTCTTTCGTTGTGCAGAAAGCGCTACGTGGGTGGCAACGCCTTGAGGGTCGCAGAGTAGATGAGAGGCACCCGATAGGTCTGGATAGGCTAACCCTCTTATGGTCTGTGCTCCCGGCAACGTGCTCATCCCAGTACGAAGCAGTGTTGTTCCAAGCCGCATTTGCACTAGCATTCCATGGGGCTATGCGGGTAAGCGAATTAGTGGCGAAGAACAAGCGGGATACGATGGGGGGATTGTGCCGGGAGCACATTCAGGTCAGGGGGGAGACGATGACGGTCTCGTTTGTTAGGTCCAAATCCGATCAGGGTGCAATCGGGGACTGCGTAGTCATTCAGAGGATCCCCGGTTCTTCCATGTGCCCTGTGGTGTGCGTAGAGGAATACTTAGCGCAGAGGGTGGCAGCATGGGGGGGGACCTTGTTGCGACACGCTGACGCCACCCCACTGACGAGGTTTCAGTTCCAGAGGGTGCTTGCAATGTCGATTTCGGCCGCGGGCTTGAACCCCGGCGAGTTCGGGACCCATTCCTTTCGGATAGGGGCTGCTACTGAGGCTACAGCCAGGGGTCTGAGTGTAGAGGAAGTAAAACGTGTGGGGCGTTGGTCCTCGAACTGTTATAAAAGGTATGTGCGCTTGCACATGTTGTGAAGCTGTAATGATATACTCACGCTTCTTGTTTTTGTTTGGTTTTCAGTTGCGCAAGCTTACGAAGCGGGGCGGACTGTGCAGTCGACCGGACACCTGGGGACCAGCGGTCAGAAATCACCGACTGCGAGAAAGGAGGTGTGGGTCGTGGGCCACTCATACGTGAGGCGTGCCGCGGACGTATTCAAAGCAGGTGATATGATTCACGTGGCTGGGGAATACGGGTACAGGGTGTCCTTCTACGGAAAGGGTGGGCTCTGTATTGACCAGTTTCAATCCTTTTTCGAGGGTTTGTTAGGGCGGACAAGGTCACCGCCGTCTATAATCATAGTCCATCTTGGGGGCAACGATCTGGTGGCCACTGGTAGACGACTTCTTCTTGAGGCAATGCTTTCCACAGTAAGTTGGTTGGCAAGAAGAGTTCCAGGGTGCACAATCGCATGGTCCCATATGATCCCACGGAAAGTGTGGCGGGGGGCTATTTCTGTTTCTGCTCTGAATCATTCCGTAAGGAAAATAAATAACAAAGTGAGTAGATTGTTTCGTTCAAGTACACTGCATTCTGTTTCGCATGGTTGTATCAAAGGGGACAGTATGTATTTGGGGGACGGGGTTCATTTGTCCCGGGTGGGGAATGAGTTACTCATAGGAGACCTCATAGCTTGGTTGAAGGGTTTAAAACATGACCTTTAGGCAAGAGTGGGGGGTCCGGATAGCCGGTCAACTATCCGGCCTGTGGCGGTAAGGTCATGAGCGGTGAGCAGTAATTGGAAGATCCCTATGAGGGGGCGTCACCCATTACGGATGGGAGCGCTAGGGGGAGGTGGCCACTTGGCCCCTCAACGGGGAGGCGGTCCCGTCTAAGGATAGGCCGCCGGAAGGAAAGGAAAGGTGGTCAAGGCCCCTTCCTGGATAGGAGGGGCTACGGGCCCTCCTGGGGAATTTCCCGGGGCCAGGACATCTGCGACGGCAGATGGGCAAGTTGTGTGGGGTGCGGGAGGGGGTTTACGCTACCTTTTAGACACCTCACACGAGTCCTCGAACGACCGTTAAATGGCGTCGAGTTCATTGGGGCCCCCGTCAAGTCAAAGGGAAATTGGTAGATGCACTTGAGGTACGCCTCTGTGCGGTCGCTCCCCTCACAAGTGAGGGTGGTATTTCTGGTTTAGGGATCTGACACCGATTACGACCTTGCCGTTGGCCCTTAACGTTAGGATGTACAATTTCAAGTCAAATGTTTTGTAGGATGTTAGTTCGGCTAGGAGAACCTTTGTATTAGAGATCTGTTAAGGTTAGCCAAAACATCGTAATGTGGAAATGAAATTGTACATAATATGAAACTGTTATTTTAATGTTTTGATTTTGTTTCATATTTTAATAAATACGGCCGGGAAGGGTAACTCCCTTCCCGCCTTCCAAAAGTTCAAGAACTGTTTCCGGTTTCCCAATTCTTGGGGATTGTGTTGAGAGGGGGTGGCGGGTATCTCAGCCATATGGAAAGGGGCGACCATTCGGTCCCCCCGAACGTATGGTGGAGTACCACGATCCCCCCGGGAAGCCATCTTGGGCGGGAGGCGAGTCTCGGCTGGTATGCCCGAAGCGGCGTAGCCGGGGCGCGCCTTTTTCCCGCCCTGGAGTGGGTTGTCCTAGACACTGACGTGGCCGGCCACGCCCTCGGAGGCAGGCGGGGGCGGGTTTACGCCCGCCCAGAAGACGGATAAAAGGAGCAGAAGCCAAGAAAGCATCCTCTTGTTCCTGTGCTCTGAAGCTGCACCTCCCCGCTGCACGTGAGCTCGAGACGGAACGAAGAGCCAATTTGACCCACCCACCAGCCCCTGAGGACAGCGAGTTGTTTTGAATAAAGTTGATATGGTAACTCTTTTTTCTTGCAGGTTGTGATGATTGTCGTCTTTTTCTTGCAGGTTGTGATGATTGTCGTGAAAATTTTGAATATGCAATAAAGAATGGTTATTTTCAGTATGTTTTGCAAATAAAGTAATTTTGCACTAGGATTGATCAGTATTTATGCTTGTAATAAGTTATGTTTGTTTGTAATCTTAGTAAGTTAGGTAGAATTGTCGTATTTATTTTGGTCGGGCGGTAAGGTCATGAGCGGTGAGCAGTAATTGGAAGATCCCTATGAGGGGGCGTCACCCATTACGGATGGGAGCGCTAGGGGGAGGTGGCCACTTGGCCCCTCAACGGGGAGGCGGTCCCGTCTAAGGATAGGCCGCCAGAAGGAAAGGAAAGGTGGTCAAGGCCCCTTCCTGGATAGGAGGGGCTACGGGCCCTCCTGGGGAATTTCCCGGGGCCAGGACATCTGCGACGGCAGATGGGTAAGTTGTGTGGGGTGCGGGAGGGGGTTTACGCTACCTTTTAGACACCTCACACGAGTCCTCGAACGACCGTTAAATGGCGTCGAGTTCATTGGGGCCCCCGTCAAGTCAAAGGGAAATTGGTAGATGCACTTGAGGTACGCCTCTGTGCGGTCGCTCCCCTCACAAGTGAGGGTGGTATTTCTGGTTTAGGGATCTGACACCGATTACGACCTTGCCGTTGGCCCTTAACGTTAGGATGTACAATTTCAAGTCAAATGTTTTGTAGGATGTTAGTTCGGCTAGGAGAACCTTTGTATTAGAGATCTGTTAAGGTTAGCCAAAACATCGTAATGTGGAAATGAAATTGTACATAATATGAAACTGTTATTTTAATGTTTTGATTTTGTTTCATATTTTAATAAATACGGCCGGGAAGGGTAACTCCCTTCCCGCCTTCCAAAAGTTCAAGAACTGTTTCCGGTTTCCCAATTCTTGGGGATTGTGTTGAGAGGGGGTGGCGGGTATCTCAGCCATATGCATATTTTAAGTAGAAAGCATTCATCATATTGGACTTTAGCAACCTAATAATTTATTTCGCTGGCCATCTGAACTTTGTGCATGTATTACCGACTGGCCAGTCCACTTAGCATCTGTACCCTAGAGCATACACACCCCAAGCTATCTTCACTAAAGCACTTATTAGTAAAACACTTAGATTTTTGGCCCAGAACTTGATGCACATGAACTATGAATCTACTCACCAGCACCAGTACCAAGGACGTCAGTCTACATTCTAAGTGGCCAAGTATGTACCATGACTCTCTGTACAATAACCTATCAAACAGAAACCAGAGCAATTGATTCTGTAATCTGACAACAGCAACCAGTGCACATCATTCTAATAACCTAAATCTGCACCAGCTTCTATGTAAGACACACCTTTCATGTAATCCTCACCACCCTTACCCTCATGTGCACACTTCATGTTAAGGCAGCCACATTTTCAAAACCAAAATCTAGAAGGCCAGAGAAGCACCCAACCCTATGGCAACAATCATAGGCACAAAATCACTGGCATAACACATGCCCTTGTTCTAGTGTTTAGTAACACAAATGTGAAAAAGTCAATTTGAGAAGTAGGGAGCCCTGCTAAACCTCTAATGTTACATTACAAATACTTCTCAACAAGATTGGTATTATTTGAAAGGTGCAGTACTGAGCTGTGACAAAATTGTTGATATGTCCTTAAACCAATGGTACCAGAAATTCTCAACATGTTACCTATACTAGAGATGCTATACATTTAATGAGACAATTGGTTGGGTGTCAAAAAATGGATTATCAATTTGGAAATCAGAACACTTAGCAAACTAAAAACTTGCCCTGGTTAGCTCTGAACATAAGCCTTATTAAAATTCTGCTCAATCCCCTGTACACAATGTACCAGAGAGATATGCATGCTTACTTCAAGCAGCACCAACATTTATAAAGTCAAGAAAACAATGCAATAAACAAACTAATTTAGAACAAAACAATCCAAAACGGATAAGGGAACTGGAGATATGAAATTTTTAAGTTTAAAAGCAAAAATATCTTGTAAAAAGTAAAATACCACTATATAATATCAGTTCTTAGCTGACCAAGACTTGGGCATGATTTCAGGCCAACTATGATAAAGTAAATGTTGGATACATCAAATGGTTCATCCTGGGCAGCGTTTCTACTTTCTGACTTAGTCTACTTTTTGGAAGTCAAAATCTACTGGCCCAGCAAAGTCTATAGGTGAGAGAATCCCTCAAAATTGGATATGTCATAATTGAACTGCTGCCGATTACATTGGCTTTGGGACCTAAAACTCCTATCAGGCGAAACCTGGATGTTGTAGCCACTTAGGTCACTTCACTGCTGTGAGAGATTTGCCACCCAACCTTAGTTCACAGATTACCTTCAAACTTGGTCATTTTGTGGGTTGTCAAAGCTCTCCTGTTGTTAAAGGCTAGACGCTGTGTATTTTCAGGGTTACATGAGGCCAAATACCTTCACCATGAGATCTGGCTGAACAGGTTGTCAGTGTGGTAAACAGATCTGTACAAGACAAACCTGGTTGCCCAATTAGAGTGCAACCTCTCACGTTCTCCAGAGGTAGAAAAATTAGTAAGTCCTACTTTCCTCACAACTAGTGGAAAAGTTATTTCTGGTCACTCCTACAGCCCTCGTATCCCCAGGGAAGGCTTCTAGGTATCCAGTCACTCTCTCGCCAAGAATCCTATAGGATCGAGACCTCTGTGGTCAGCTAGGCCTTCTTGGAGTCAGATGTCTTCTACATGTTGTGTCTTTGCAGCAGACAAAAAGGTAGTAAACAATGTGACCCTTGGAGAGCGGTTCTGGCCCCTGGGTATCCGCAAGAGTCATTAGTTCATGAGGTTTCTTTCTTCCAGCAAGGCCTTGTACTTCAGAGGTAACCTTCCCAGGTCTGATGATTTTCCGATAAGGTGGTAGTGAATCAAAAGGTCAATCTTATCCTGTGCACTAGTCACTGACCGGATAATATTTCCTACCCAATTCTGCCTACTTTCTACTTCCTAGCCTTGTACCCAACTCTTTTTGTGACACTTCTTCTTTGCTTTTCTTTAAAAATTCTGTGATGTCTAACTTCATCTTCAAACAGAAGTAGGCCTGGCTCTCCTGAAGCCAAACCCATGCTTAGATAAAGTGTCCTCCCTCCTTCGTGGTGAAAAACTGTTTTTCCCCAGCTTGGACTGGAGTCAGAAAGTTTCCAACGGCCCTGGGAATGACTGGGAGCAGACCCTGTCAGTCCTTGTTGACATCTCCAAGTCAAAAGAGATAGTGTGAAGGTTGTCATCCACAATGCTCTTATATAACTCATCTGTAACTCTTTGAATGTATGTTTGTCTTTGGCCCTGCTGAGCACTCCAATTTCTTTTGGCTAGGTTCCCATATAGAAATAGCACATACATACATACATACATACATATATGCATTCAGATGGCTAAACCCTGTTAATTGGACAGTAGTTGACTCAACCTCTATTTTCCTAGGCCCATAGGCCAGACAATTATCCTCTAGAATCCTGGTTTATTAATTGAAGCCAGGAATGGGTACGGGTCTCTGTAGGTGAAACACGTGGCTAGTTCAAAGCCAGGGTTGGCTTAAGCAGCACAAAGTATATTTGGATTAATTTACTTTTTAAATACATTTACAAAAAATCTGCGTGTACAATTCAATTATATTTTTTAAAATGAATGGAAAATAACTTTTAATCATTCAACTAGTATTTTCTCAGGCAATGATACACATAAAGGTTATTCATTTTATGGAGACCTGTTTAGGCAGAATGTAGTTGAACCTTCACAGAGAGAAAAAGCTTTGAGATATGTATTAACTGTGTAGTCACAGTATTTCAAACTTACTATATATATATATATAAAAAAAAAAATAAAAAAAAAAAAATATATATATATATATATATATATATATATATATATATATATATATATATATATATATATATATATTGTGCACCCAGACCCATGAGCTTGCAATGCAAATCAGGGGGTGACTTATTAATATATAACATTATTTTTCTATGTAGCAAAGACGTTTTCCTTTCCATGTGTCAATGCAGTTCCTTTTCAACTGCCGTCCATGAAGAGTATATTGGTGGTGCTCCTGGCAGTCAAGTACTTGTGTTATTGTAGGGTGAGGCAAATACATATTCAATTTAACATTTAACTTCAATGACACTGATGCATTTTGGGTTATATACAATTGCCCTAAAGGAAAGCATTATACGCCAGTTAGGTATACTCAAAGCAGAGTACATGGTTTGGAATATTTAAGGGCACTATACTATTGTTTAGCCATAGTGCACTGCACTTATTCCTAAAGTCAGCAAACCCATATAGGAAAAATGAGGAGACTGAAAAAATGATGTCCTTTCATAAAGCTGGTCTTCTGTTTTATAATGCAATCAATATAAGTAGATGTTTCCATTTGTTGCATTATGGATATGGCGGTTGGCCTCATCATCAATCCTCCCAATGGCTAGCTTTATCATTTGGACCATCAGGTCTCAGGAAAGAAGTAAATGGTCATATGTTCAGATAAAAATATAAAGATATACACAAGGGTCTAGATAGAATTTATCGACCAACTCAACTCCATACCCCCAATTCAATACATATACAACATGAGGGAGAAAGTCAGTCTATTAAATCAGAGAAGAGAACCTTCTTAGTGCTCAGAATGAATGCCCACCAGACTCAGATAACTTGCCCAGCAGTCTGCATTAGTGTGAATTCCATCAGCCCACCCTTTTGGCGGAGCCTCGTCATCTGGAAAACAACGGAGTAGAGTCTATGCAGCCAATGTTGCTCATAGGCTAACAATGTTGGATACTTGACCTCTTGCTCCAGATCAACTCAGCCAGAATGCTTTTCAAAGTATGCGAGTACTGATGGTGTGCAGTGCTATTGTGAATGTGAAAATAAAAATGACTATAAGGACGAAAAATATGTTTATTGGAGATCGTCCGAATGTCATGAATAAAAACAACCTGATAGTATGGAACAAATTTACTATCTTATAGCAATAGGTAAAGTCGACATGTTTCAGCCGCTTTGGCAATGTTGCCCGACTTTCTTCAGGACTTAGTGGATGTAATATGCTACTGCATCAAAAAAACTATGTGCCAAAATATTTCAAAAGGAATGAGTACGTCAGTGGTCAAAGACCACCCTACCAGAACTGGATAGTGTGTCCATGTAGGTAAGTACGTACTCTTCTTTTCCCAACTTGCTGTGGGAGTATGCCTCACCTCACCCGGCAACTGCTCGGTGGTTGAGGCCCGCTCTGTCCGTTGGTACCCCTTATCAAGCTCCGAGCTGAGCTGAGCTCGGAGCTTGATAAGGAGTACCGACGGACAGAGCAGGTGCCACTGGTGCGTCACATAAAGTGACGCACCGGCGGCGTAAAAGTGACGCACAGCCTCATAAATGAGGCCCTTAGTGTTCCCATCTTATTGAGTCTCTAGTTTATTATTCGTTTTTTTTGTTGGGTTGAAACTAGAGTTAGCTTACCACTAGTTCAAGGTATTTTATTCAATTGCATTCTTCAGTTTGTGATTTTGTTGTTTAGCTAAGGGTCCCAGTCACATTTAGTTTTATTCTTTAAAGACAGTTGTTTTCAATGTCACTTTTTGGCACAATCCAAAACTAAGGACCAAAGAAGGGCATTAGTAATTTTGTTTGTGTCAGATTTTTTTTCCTCAAATCTGAAGCCTGGTGTGCATTAACAGATAAGCGGTATAATATTATATAATATAATATAACATAATATAACATAATCAATTTTACACCATGTCTGGAGGATACTGTGTTTCCTTTTCTGTGAAGGATAGAATAATTCTCTGTATAGGTCTGATTTGTTGCAAAGGGATTATATCACAGGCTATCCATGCTTTCCAGTTAATGGGCTTGCTTTCAGAGCATAATGTGAGCACGGAGCCTGATGTCACCTTTTACTCTCCAGACAAGGTATAATTGCTTTTAGTATTTTGTACACAGGGTAAGATGCATTAAAGCCAATAGGCCAGTGACTGAATAATTTTAGATTCTGATCTGTCATTATATTCTTCAGATCAAGGCCCTGATTTAGAGTTTGGCTGGTGGGGATGTATTGCAAAGGCATTAGAATGTAATACCTTTGTAGTAAGGGGGACGGCAGATCTGTCATGTTTGTGTTTGAGTAGCCCATATGCCAAACTCTAAATCAGTCCCCAAGTTGTATTGCTACTGGTATCACCCTTACAAGGCAGCATTTACAATACTTGCATGCACACATGACAGCTATTGCACAGACTACCAGTTATAGCACAAAATGCCACCGTTTTTCTCACACAGATGCATGGTAAGGAAAGTGCAGAGAAAACCCCACGTACAAGCAGCATAAAATGACAACGGAATCAGCCGTGTAGGCTACTTAAAACACAGAACACTTTGATATACAGATGTCAGGCTCCACAATTAAATGAACACCCGGACACCAATGTATCACCAGTCCATTATTTAAAATTGAAACCCTCTCTGTCATTGTTGTTCCTCAACTACTCGGGGAGCTTGTCTCCACACATGCTGTCCCTGCTCTCCTCTAGCCTCTGATCTAGTCCTCCTCAAAATCACATTAACAAAACCAGGTCTGTACACTGTCATGATATTTGTTGTCACTCAGTGAAGGACTGTGCTGTCTCTAACATATTGAAAATTATTTTTCTTAAGTTGGTATCTTGGCCGATGTCTTCAGACCCACAAGCACCAGCAACACAGGAGCACATAGAAGCTGCAGCCCAGGTCCTCTTGTCAGGTAGCCTTGAGTGGAGGCTTGTTACCCAAAGATAATGGGTATACCATAATAGTGGGTCTTCAATGCTCTTCTTATGACACTGGTTGTAAACTTTATATTATTCTTTACATTATTAACATTGCCAGAGTGGCTTATTTTCAATCCTGACAAATGCCCCCACACCTCATTCAGAGTAACACTAGGGCAGAAACACATTGACAAGATTTCTATCAGAGGTTGAGTTTCTTCCCCTGTTTTGTTTTGTTACTTTTTATACTAACCTTGGGGACAAAATAAAGTAGAGTAGTTCCACGAAGAGATAGTTGTAGCTGACTATTGTTTCAATTGCACTCTGCACCATCACTTAGACATCACACTCACATAGGGATGTTATATCTAGAAGAGCTCCTCCTGTGCTCAAGAGTGCTGAGGTGGTCCATCTTCCTACAGGTGCGTTCCTATGGTGGAATACCGACCTAGGGTAGGCTACGCAGGTGCTGATGGTCTCTTCAGGTTCTTCCACCTTAATGATGAGAACTCTCTAGAGATTGGGTATCTCTTCCCACTTTCAGCTGAGAGGGACACGTGATAGACCTGATAACTTTAGGGTGGTCTTACCCCAGATTTTTTTCCTGCTTGCCTCCAAGTTTGCTGAATTCTTTTTGTTGTCCTTAGGACTCTGAGCACACTACTACGAACAACTGTTGCTAAAGTGAATGTGCTTCTCCCCTAAAACATGGTTTGATAGACATATCCACAATTGGCATTTTTAATGTATCTATAAGTCCCTACCAGAGTACACTAACTGCACCCAGGGCCTGTAAATTAAATGCCACTAGTGGGTCTGCAGGACTGATTGTGCCACCCACACAAGTAGCACTTTAAACATTTCTGAGGCCTGCCACTGCAGGGCCAATGTGTGCAGTTTACACTGCCATGTTGACTTGGCATTTAAAACTCTACTTTTATTACATATATGTCAGCCTTAAGGTAGGCCTTAGATCGCCCATAGTTCAGGGTGCAGTGTGATCGAAAGGTAGAGCATATACTTTAAAATTTTGCATGTCCTGGTAATGGAATACACTAGGCCTGGGCAAAGCACTACGCTATGCTCGCGGAGTTTGCGAAGTTTGGGCAACTTCGCACTACGCGAGCTGCACGTGGCACAGTGCGAACACGCGTAGTGCAGAGCTCATTTTTTGCTTGTCCGCGGTCCTGAACGTCATGTTCGCGACCGCGAGCAAGCAAAATTACATCCCGGCGAGATTCTCAACGCGGGGAGGTAAGGTTTCTCATTGTGAGTGGTTGCGCATGCTCGCAACCGCTCTCAATGAGAAACTACCAGTTCGCGTTGAGAAAGCTGCAGCTCGAGTAATAATCTACTCGAGCAGCAGAAAACTAAAGCTCGCACTGTGCAAGATGCCGTTTTCAATGATTGCACAGTGCCGGATGCTTGTCCGCACTGTGCAATCATTGAAAACACTTCTTGCACAGTGCGAACATCCTACTACGCAGCTCGCATAGTGCTACGTGAAGTTCGCTTAGTGCGAAGTGCACTTCCCGTAGCTTCGCGTCGCGCTACTTCGCGAACTACGCCCACCCTTAGAAAACACCCAAATGTATTTTTCACTACTGTGATGCCTACCCTTCTCATATGTTAACATGGGAAATTCCTCAGTACACAAATAAGCTGCAATTCCTGATTGATAAGGAGTAGCTCTGTCATGTTTCACATCATTTGAGTGGTAATGATGAGTCCTCTTTACTGGTAAAGGTAAAATTATCAGTTCCCTTTTAAAAATGCCACTTTCATAAAAATTGAATAGTTCTGCTCTTAGCCCTGTGTCTCTGCAGCCTGTCTCCAATACAAGTCTTAGGTGGGTGACAGCTTGACTTTGTGCATTCCCTCTAGACAGCCACACACAAGGGGAGCTTAGATGTGACTGAGTGTCCATCCACATCCTGATGGGCCATCCTGGGCAGGATGGGAGGGAAGAGCTGACACACCTGAATAGACGGTGTTCTGTCTGCACACAAAAGGCTGTATATACCCCTGTAGTGAGTCTGGAGCCAGAGCTGGGAGGGAGGACCACTGTGCACTTCAAAGCCCCTCTTTGAAGTCGCCTCCACTTCAAAGGCACAACTGGTTATAAGTACTGAATCTCTGACCCCACCAAATCATAGACCACTGGACAGGTGAAGGAAGTCCACCGGGATGAAGGACTGCTGTGCTGCTACATGGACTGACTCTTTGCTGTACTGCTGCTCTGGAAGAACTGCTTTTCTTCTGTGCTGCCCTGCTACCTGCTACCCTCTGTCTTGCTCTGTTCTAAGTCTCAGGAACATCAAAGACTTCTCATCCACCTGCAACAGCACCTGCTGTTTGCTTGCTGCAAGTCGTGCCTTGCCAATCCAGTCCTGGGCCCTTGGAAGTGGGTATAAAGTGATGTAAGTGCTAAAAATTCATGGATCGACGGTGTTGCGCCGATCGGCACTGTTGCATATCCCTCAACGTTGATGCATCGCCACTGCTGCACGGACCGTGGACCTCGCATCGCAGACTGGGCAGTGCATCAACTCCAGCTCCTGACGCGTTGCCTACATCCTGTGGCTTGACAACAATGCATCTTCGATTCGCGCAACTCGATGACGCATCGCCTTCAATCCAGCTGTTCGATGTCGCTCATAGCCTCCTTGCTTTTCGCATCTCAACTTCATTGACAATGCATCTCAGGTACTTTTAAGCGGGCCAAGGCTGGTCCATGTATCTGGCCCACGGTCCATCGCGGTCAACCTTAACTTTTGGATTTACCCCGGTCAAGCGCGATCAGATGTCTCCGGTTGTCGCTTTAAGCTTTTAAGTACTATATATGTATTTATTCACTAAAAATTCATAACTCTGGTTATAGGTATTTTTTTTTGTCTTATTGCTCTTCTTTTGTTTATAAAAAATATAAGCTATGTTTCAAACTGTGTGTGAAGTCTTTTGTGGTGTTTTCACTTTGTTACTGTTTGAAGTGTTGCAGAAGTACTTTACACATTGATTCTTAAGTGAAGCCTGTCTGCTCTGTGCCAAGCTACCAGATAGTTAGCACAGGTTCATTTATGGTATGTATCCAACTTAGAAAGACTAGGATTATGGTTCCATCTTGTGCAGCGCACATACATCTGCCAACCAGAAACCCAATTTCTAACAGGCAGTTTCAGAACTTCAAGGAATGCATGCAATGAAGTCTAACTCTCTCAAGGCTATGGGGGAAAAGGTGGATCCCAGTACTACAGAAGGGAGAAGAACAGAGGAACATTGATACAGAAATGTATGTTCTACCCTGAATAAGCATTCTTGCATTTTTAACTGTTTTCAAAACCACTCATGGAGTAAAGTTTAGCTTACCACTTGATGAACTTTATCTGATATTGTCAGAAATTCCTTTGAGTCCTTTTGTCTGTATTCAGGAAGGAATTCAGTGTTGGCAATGCGAAATAGTCCAACAAAGTACAACACCTCCTTGTTTTCTGTGCGAACTGTGGAATGTAAATATCATTCACAGTTATGTCTCAAAGTCATCTTACATATTAATTAGTTACCAACTTCTTAATGCAACATTGTATAGAAGATGCCCTTATTGTGCATCGTATTTACTCAAAAGAACACTAAATTCATCATTTGAAACACTTTAAAGCAGTAAAGGGTGTAGCGTCATTGTTTACCCTTCGAGACTGAGTAACAAAAATAAACTTGTAAATAAACTCCATCAGAGAAACACTAACCTAAAGCTTCAGTGCTAAATTCTGGTTCTCTGGTTTCACCACAACATAATATTTATATATATATTTTAAACTCAGAATTAGAAGAACAGGGGATCACCATGATAGCTAAATGGGTTTTCTACAAGGATCGCCTTGAAAGATAGAAGAGTTTTTTTAAGGAAATTTATGAGAAGCAGTACTATTATCAGGACACATTTATCAGTACAAATATTGTCTATGTTCAAATTAATGGATGGAGGAATGGTAAGCGCAGATTAGGGTGATGCTAAACTGAGTAAAACATATAAAACACTGCTCAATCAGGTTTCAGAAAAGGGGGATTCATTTTAAGGGAGGTCCCTTTAACATTTTTTACATGCATCTCATAGAAAATCTTTCATATAATAAGAGTACATTGGCACTCATTGGACTTGTGAGATAGTCTAAGCTTTTGTCAATGCTGCTCATAGGGAAATTTTCCTTTCTTCTATTGACTCGGTAAGACAGAAGTTATTTCATAATCTGATTTTGCTGTTAGTTCTTCAACACATTGAATTTGGTAGATTGCAAGTTTAGAAATAGAGTGAACCATAGGCAAAATGGCACAGGAGGTAAGGAAGTAACACCAGCATTTGTAGGTGGTCTGATGTGGTTGCAAAATCCCATCCTCCTTTGGGTCAAACAAATCAGTTTACTGATTTTCCACTATAAAACTGAAAAAGAAGCAGACATTTAGAGTTTCCTAACATTTTACATCAAGTTACCATATGGAGAGCGTAAGATCTCAGTTTTAACTGGGACCAAGTTTTTCTATGGTACTACAGGGCCACAACTGACTTTATGAGGCAATGGTCAACCTGGAAAGCGTTGTCCTTTTTATTCTAAGCTGGAAATTAGAAATGAATACAGTACCAGACTGCTGGTTCTAGCTGTCAAGTGGGAATTGAGAACATCCTGCACACCCTTTTTGACTCTCACTTTATATACTTCAGGAAGGATTTAGTCTTACATTTTAAATAGGATTTACTGAAACTGTAGTTATTCAGCCAAGTCACGAGGTCATATTGGCGCAAGTTGGGTATAGGTTGTCCAATTTGTCTTGTTCAGTAAGCATAGAATAAATGTGAGGAGACAATAGTACTATTTTAGGATTTCTGTCTAATAAAAATCAAGCCTGATGAAAAGCATTCTGTAGATTTTAAGTAAATAGCCCCCTTGGTATTTGGGCATACCAAAAGAAAGACGTCCATCACAATGAAAGTTGTGAAAACAATTTTGGTCAGTTCTTTCAAATCCCTAATTATCAAAGCTTCATTACGTAAATATTGCTGAAATCTTGTTTTTATTTTTTTTAATGAACTACAGTAAAATAAGCCATCTTTGCCTTTATATTTGTAACAAAAGGACTACAAATCTATATTTCTATAGATCTATAGTTGATCTCGGATTTCCTCCCTCTATTTTTTTAAGATTTGCTATCTTCGTGAAATTGATGAAGTTGCAAACGCTTGACAAATTTGGCAAATCTTTCTTTGGCTATTTCACAAACTCATAGTTCACGGTATTGAATCACCTAACCAGGTAATGTATATTTCTATTTAGTCAATGAAGGTATGAAAAAGAAAGCCATGGCGTTGCATTAAGCAGAACTGCTGATCCATGGGACTTCATCAATAAGCATTTAGCATTAGAAAAGTAAGGGGCATATTAGCAATGGCAATATCGCCGCTTTAGTGGGACTTTTTCCCGCTAAAGCGGCAATATATTTATCGCCCTATTATCAAGCTGTTGCTAAGAGCAGTTAGCGACAGCTTTTAGGCGATAGCTACAGGTTTGGGGCCCGCTTTGCATGTCAGTGATATTTATCGCTAATGACATGCAAAGTGGGCGTACCCAAACTGTTAGCGCCTGAAAACAGTCACTAATACAGCTATCGCCTATTAGCAAGGCAGGCGAAGCAATAAACAAAATCGCGCTAAGCGCGATTATCGCTATAAACTAACGCCTGCTAAAAAGTTGACTTACCTGTATAGTCAATGGGGGTGGATTATCAGATTAAGCCTCTATTGGCGTTAATGCGAGAATATCGCTGGATTTCCAGCAAAATTCTCTCATTTCGCCGCTATCGCTGGATATTTTAGCACAGTGGGGAAAAATTTTGCCAACAGCATTTTTTCTCAGCTAAAATATCCAGCGATAGGCAGCGAAAAAAAAAAAGTCGCTAACCACGTTTAGTGATAAATATTGCTATTTCTTGCTGATATGCCCCTACATTTTATAGTTTTCCCCTTTGTGCTTTGCTCAAGAAAGTCAAAAGATAAAATTTAGGCTTAATGTAATATCTATGCCACTGTTTGAACAGGAATCAGTAAAGTTATATAATTGGCCATTTAAACGGCCAAAAACTGGCTTAAACTAATGCACTTAAAAGGTTTTTTTATCTACTACTCAAGCCAATCATTTATTTCCAGAGGACCGTGACCTAATTTTAGTTCCTCTGGTAGAATAAAATCTTGACTACAATTCACGAAAGAGGAGCTGATCTTCTTAATAGGATTGCAGTCATTAACTTTTCAAGAATGTCTGACTTCAAGGAGAGGTTAGTGACCTATCTAGCTGTAGGCAGAGCTTTTCGATAAATGGTGATCTCTGATGGACTATGGGGCTCATTTACAAGCCCATGTGCACTGCCAGAACGTCACTTTTAATGACGTGCCGGTGGCGCACAGTGCATTGCCATATCTTCAAAGCCACATAAAGCCACCCTGCATGGTTTTTCATGGCCTTGGAGATATGGTGTGAGGCAATGAAGCGAAAGTCAATGTGTTATCTCAAACTACGAATGGGGAGGCATGCCACAGGCATTACAGTGGGTGTTCCCACGTAACACCAATGACATTTGACACATTCCCAGATTTACAATGCTCTGTAAACCTGGGAATGCATCAAAAGGTTACATCTCCCATGGGGAGGTGTAGGGGAGATGCAATGAAGAGAAATAACTTTATTTCTCCTTGTTTCTTCCTCTTTCTATGTGTGCTGTGAATAGGTGACGTTACATCGCAGACTTCACACCGCGATACATTTTTAACACAGGCATTACAAGGCAAGTCGTTACAATGACTTGCGCTGGAGGGTGCTGGATTTAGGAATAGTATGATTTACTATTCCAACTCCAGCCTACGTAACAGTAGGGAAGGTGTTGGAATAGTAAAACATATTGGGCTAGATGTAGGTAAATAGGTTTTACCGATTCTTAAATACTGAATTTTACTGATTCGGTATTTAAGAATCGGTAAAACCTATGTAGATAAAAAATCGGTAAAAAATACCGATTCGGTAAGATTCGGTATTTACCGAATCGGTAATTACTGAATCAGTATTTGCCATTGATTCCTATGGGCCTTGAAGCCCATAGGAATCAATAGCAAATACCGATTCGGTAATTACCGAATCGGTAAATTTACCGAATTGACAGGGGGAACAGGGTGTCACTTTGACACCCTGTTGCACCCCTGTTTCAGGCTTGTGTGCCATGTGACACACATACATGCCCTTAGGGCATGTCTGTGTGCCACATGGCACAGGTGTACATGCACAGATGTGCATGTACACAGGAATTCGTTATTTACCATGTAATAGTATTACATGGTAAATACCGAATCCTGAATGGCCTGTAGCACTGTTAACAGTGCTACCTACATAGCAAATTACAGATTCGGTATTTTTACCGATTGGTAATTTTACCGAATCGGTAACATTTACAGAATCGGTAAATTTACTGAATCTGTAAGTTTTTCAAACCCCTACATACCAATGTCCAAATACCGGTCGGAAACGGCCGAAAATAGGTATTTTCAGCCGTTTCGGACTGGTATTTGGACACCTACATCTGGCCCTTAATTCCTTAGTGTATAGCGCCATCCAGCGCAAGTCATTGTAATGACTTGCATTGTAATGCCTGCGTTGTAAACGTATTGCGGTGTGAAGACTGCGATGTAACGGATGTCTCCCATGTGCTGCATTCAGCAGCACACTTAGAAGGAAGAAATTGCCTCCATTGATTGGTTTTGTGCTGGAAGGTGTCACTTCCTGCGCAAAAACAATCATAACGCAGACACCCTTGCACCTTGGTGCAAAAGTGCCTGCGTTGGCGTAAAGCAGCCAATTGTGTGCCAGCGCTAAGGAAGTGGACAGGAATTTCCTGTATCTCAGAGATAATGAGCATTCCCGCCCTTTTATTTTGATGTAGGGCAGCGCAGCAAGAAGGCTTGCAGCACTGCCCCCCACCAAAAGCTTGTAAATGAGGCCCCATATTGGATAATGCTTAGGAAACTTCAGTTTTACTGGTGAAACCATGCATCAATGTTGCAACAAAAAAGGCTCTATGTAGTCTGTGCCCAAATGCTGCTTCACTTAAATAGAGTGCACAGTGAGATTTAACATATATCAACTGTGCGGCTGATGATTGGATTATTGATACAAACTGTATATCATTTAAATGTCAATTCTAAAGTCTTGTCTTCAGTGACAAAATAAAACCGGAGTGATTAGGGGGCGACCACCCTTGAGGATTAATCAGCAAATCAACTGTGCTTTGTGCTGCCTTTGCGTTGCGCAAGGTGATTCAGGGCAACGCAAAGGCTTATTTGGGATTTGCAAAGCTATTCAAGGCATGATTTGCGTGGCCTTGTGTGTCTTTCTAAAGAAAAGTAAAGCAGGGCAGCAGCTTGCGCTGCATACAATATATTTCTTAGCAGTAAGTGGAGCATGGTTGTTTCTTTGCATCTACCCATGGATTTCACGCAATTGCAGATTTTCTAAGATGTGTAAGGCTGGAATTGTGTGAAATTTCTATGCCTCCCACAGAGAGGTAGCACGAGGAGAAATAGGTTTATTTCTCCTGTTTGCTTCCTCTTTTTATTTTTGATGCGTTCTGCATCATGCCTAGAAAGAGGAATATGCCTCTGGGTTGTTTTTGTTCAGAATGGTAACCCTTCCAACACAAAAAAATCCTGTAACGTGTAACGCAGGCACCCTTGCAGTATGGTGTAGTGGTACCCGTGTTAGCGCTAAGCAGACTCTAGTGTGCTAGCAAGGGAGATGAACAGCACCATATCTTAGTAGATATAGCACTTTTCAGCAATCTCTCATTCAGACAAAACAGTGCAGCAGCTTTGCTTGCTGTCATGCATTGCGGGAACTTTTGATAAATATTCCCATGCATTGCGGGAACTTTTGATAAATATTCCCACACATCTTTTGCCATATTAAGAGTCTGATAACGTCTTTTTACATGACATGTAGCTCAAAGCTCAGAACATTTCTTTTTGTGTAAATCCAACAAAGTTTTTATCCATAAATGGAAATGAAGTGCTACATTTAACTCACTGATTTTACAACAAGGGCTACAATCCACATGGCTCCAAAATTAGAACTGATGTGGTAATACTGCCCTTTTTGCCTGCAGATAAAACCTGGCAGAATTTCTGCATGGGAAAATACCACACATCCCATGTTTTCAACTTATATTAGAAAAAATCTAGTGTTGATAACCAGAAGATAATTGAATGTATTGGTATTTACTGTATATGGCAATGCCACCTCAAATATCAGGGCTTATGGAATGCGGCCCAAAGTGAATTTGTCTTGAAATTATTTTGCGTTAATATTATTTTCACTTAAACCTTGTGAATAACATACAACTTACAGATGAAAACCCAAAGCAAGGACCATGTTATGACAGCTATGACAAACAGGATCACAGTGAAGAGTATTAATTTGTTTTGAAAATTCCAAAAATCCGCGGTTCTGGCTTTTTTCTTTGATTTCAACTTGTGGTGTCCTTTCCGACGAACTCTCTTTTTAGACACCTTTTCCTCTATGCTGGAGACCTGGACGGACACGTTGGAGACCTAATGTAAAAAGAAAATATGTGAATTTTCAACAAATTGCTTCATTGTACCATCAAATTTAAATGTGGGCATGCACAAATTTTTTGATCGGATTCATTATTCGATGATTTAAGGGGATGGGCCTGTGCGAAGGTAGATGATGCTGCAGGGTATTTTACTTCCTTATTTGTAAAATAACAGCTATTACCACAGTAAACACATTAATGACATATTATCAAATCCAATAGATCTTGCCTTTAACAGGCAAATGCTGACCTGCTGACTTTGCCAGTGCTTGTTTAAGTTTATTGCTAGAACATGGCCCAGAGCTATTAACAACAGTAATGTATCAAGCATTAGCAAAGCCAGTAGGTGTTGGCAATCGAGGGCTATAGGCATTGTCAATGTTAATATCTTTTAGCTATGTGTTATGGAGTGGAGTGGATGTTTGTGGTGTGGAGTGAAATTATGTGGGTTGCGGTGGAATTGTTTGTTGCATAATTGTGTGGTGTTGCGCTGAGTTATGTGTAGTGCAATTAAGTGGCATGGTGTGCATTGGAATTATGTGGCTAGTAATTATGTTGTATTGAGTGGAGTGGAATTATGTGGAGTTAGATTGTGTGTTATGGAGTGGAATTATGTGGAGTGGTGTTTGTATTGTGGAGTGTAATGAATGTGATTGAATGTTGTGGAGTGGCATGTAGTGGGGTCGATTTATGTGGTGTGGTGTTGAATTTTGTAGCATGATGTGGAACTTTGTGGTGCCGTGAACCCAAGTGTTATCACTGCCATTAAAGGATTTATGGAGAAGCAAAAATGACATGCAACATTGCAATGAGAAAACAACTGCACACAGAGGTATACCGTTACATCGCGGAAAGCCTGACACTTGGAAATCAACTTGTTTATGCATTCATTGAATGAATGGCGATTCAGTAGAGCATTTTTAATTCTTAGTAGGGCGCACTGTATGGATGACTGACGAGTTCAGCAGTGGACATTTTAAAAATTTTGGGCCTGATTCACAGAATGAACTTAAGACTCAATCCTAAACTTACTACTATTTTTGTATTCACAGAATGCACTTACTACTTTTGGTATTCACAGAATGAACTTACTACTTTTGGTATTCACAGAAGTTAGGATTTTGTCTTAAGTTTGTCTTAAGTCTGTCTTAAGTTTGTCTTAAGACAAACTTAAGACAAAATCCTAACTTCTGTGAATACCAAAAGTAGTAAGTGCATTCTGTGAATTTCAAAAGTAGTAAGTGCATTCTGTGAATACCAAAATAGTAGTAAGTTTAGGATTGAGTCTTAAGTTCATTCTGTGAATCGGGCCCATAAATCTTATGTGAGACAGGGTATATGTGACATAATTACTGTTACTTACATTTAAATCGCCGCTTCTCTCCCCGGTCCACCGTAGCCTGTGCTGTTTGCGTGGAGGGAGGCTACAAGCGCGCCACACAGGGAGTGAATCAGACCCACTTCCGGGGGCACATTATTGGAGGCCATTTTGGGTGAGGTTACGGTCTAGTCTTCGGGCTAGGACCGAACTTTACCCCTCCATATAAAGCACAGATGGCGTGGAAGCGCAGCGGGCGCGCCGCTGGTGCGCCAAAGGCGCGCAAAAGGCAGGCCCGTCTGCACCCGTCCGCGCCACGGCCGGGCCTAGGGCCAAACATCCTGTCCCGCTAGATCCAAAAAAAACTCTCACGAGGGACCTCATAATATCACTCAATACTGGCCCAAACACATGTAGTCAGACCCTGAATATGGCCAATTGATAGGGGCCAATGAGCTGTAACCAGTGTAAGAGAACCTTTGGGTCCTGTAAACCGGCACTGGAAAATAGTCCTTCTAAAAGCCTATGTGGTGGGCTCATCAATGCCAGATCAATGAGCAAACATGCACTGCATATCTTTGATCTCATAACGGAAAGAGATTTAGACTGTCTCTTTATAACTGAGACCTGGTTAAAAACCTGGTGTAATCCGAATATTGCAAACGCTCTCCCCCCTGGCTATCTAATCTCAAGGGTAGACAGACCTAAACAACGCAGAGGAGGCCTTGCAATAATCTATCGGGACTCCTTGAAGTGTCTAACATACAATCTTCCGGACCTCAAATGAGCAGAGAGTATGGGCTTTTCCATACAGGTCCATGACTTGTTTACCTTTGCAGGAGCATTAGTGTATCGACCTCCAGGGCAGCATAATGGGTTCTTGGAGAGCGTTGGGGAAGTACTCAGTAACCTAGCTCTTAGGTTCGCCAATTTTACGCTTTTGGGGGACATAAACCTGCATCTTGACTCCCCCACATATCCAGCTGCAACCTGTTTTAAGGACATAATGAGTGTCCTAGGTCTATCCCAGCTCACACTAGATATCACACATAGAGCAGGCCATATCCTCGATTGTATCTGCTCTAATTTAGAAACACTTAATGTAAAACAGCCTCTAATGCAAACATGTACAGACCATAATTTTATCCCATTTGAGTTCTCAGTCAAGGATTGCCTAGTAGGCAAAAATATAGCAAAAGCGATAACGCCTCTACAGGGAAAACCCTGCAGGAAAAACATCATAGGAGACCCCGACTACATGAATAAAGCCCTAGAAAAAGAGGCCTTCCTTGATAGGAGACCCGATCAAGGATAACCAGCTGTTTGGGGATTGGATAACGGAACTCAGTATGGAGTCAGGTCCCACAGCCCCCAGAAAGGAAGCACGGAATAAGAAAACAGTCGGACCATGGTTTTCGTTGCTTCTAAAAGGAAAATAAGGCAAAGTGAGGGCATTAGAGCAAAGATGGCTGCGAAATTATGAGAGCAAAGATCTCAATGCTTATAAAGTTGCATGGCGACAATATCATGTCCTGATAAAAACTGCCAAAACGGATTTCTACACGGAAGCCATAAAAAATAGTAACAACAAACAGAAAGAGATTTTTAACATAGTAAACACCTTTATGAACCCCAAAACTCTGCTGCAAGAAATTCCCCCCTCAAAGTCTCTGCAACACCATAGCCGATTTCTTTGAAGAAAAAATCCACATCCTAATCAAAGACTTCCCCTCCCCGATCCCATTGAACCTAAATGAGGATACTAAGGCAATGACATACACCGCCAGTATGAACACGTTCCCTCCTAATAACCTGGAGGAAACTCACAAAGCCATACTACCCATTAAATCAGGCTCCCCCTTTGACCCTTGTCCCCCTTTGGTCCTGCAGTCCATGGTGGACATTGTCACCCCCATCATAAACAAAATAATAAACTCCTCACTTGACCAGGCAACGATTCCCATAGAATGGAAATTAGCGGCAGTAAAACCCCTACAAAAGAAGCAGTTAGCGGATCCCACAACTCTATCAAACCTACGACCTATCTCGCTCCTACCTGTTCTGTGTAAACTAACTGAGAAATTTGTAAGCAGACAGCTCACCGCCTTTTTGGAGGAAAAAAACATCTGGCACCCACATCAAGCAGGTTTTAGGGCCCAACACTCACCCGGAGTCAGCTCTCCTTTTCACCACAGAAACACTGCGGGCTGCTATGGACCAGAGAAAGAAGGCCGTCCTGGTTTTATTGGACCTGTCAGCCCCCTTCGACATGGTCTCACATACCATCCTTGTAGACCGTTTAGCCGCATCTGGCATAGCAGGAAATGTATTGGGCTGGATTAAAAATCTTCTGACAAACAGGCGGCAAGTGATTACATTAGGCAATTTCAGCTCAGAGGAAAAACAGCTTACCTCAGGGGTCCCTCAGGGATCCTGCCTGAGCCCCACGCTCTTTAATGTATACATGTCCCCCCTGATTGAACTGATATCATCCTTTAAGATTAACACCATCTCTTATGCGGATGATACGCAGCTCATCCTGGTGCCGGATGATGATACAACAGAGGCTGATGAAAATGTATAAAACTGCCTCTCAGCCACCTTTAAATGGATGAGCAACAATCACCTGAGGTGTAACTCAGGAAAAACGGAAATTCTGCCTTTTGGCCAATATAATCATTTCATTCCCAAGCAGTGGTGGCCTGAAGATGCCACCGTTCCCCCAAACACAATCAATGCAGTCAGGAATCTAGGGATCAAGTTCAATGCTACTTTGTCCTTTAAACAACAGGCCCTTGCCGTGGCAGGTACCTGTTTTAGCATCATAAAAGGACTGAGAACATTTTTTGACCTACTACCACTCCCAGCCAGAAAAATGGTGGCGGTGGCACTTATAACAGCTCAGAGGAAAAACAGCTTACCTCAGGGGTCCCTCAGGGATCCTGCCTGAGCCCCACGCTCTTTAATGTATACATGTCTCCCCTGATTGAACTGATATCATCTTGTAAGATTAACACCATCTCTTATGCGGATGATACGCAGCTCATCCTGGTGCCGGATGATGATACAACAGAGGCTGATGAAAATTTTAAAAACTGCCTCTCAGCCACCTTTAACCGCATCGCTGCGGCGGCTTTTCCCGCTGTGCGCGGCAGATTTGAAATTACCGCGTTACGTGACGAGCTGGCCTTGTCATCCGCGCACGACAGGTAAGCGCGATGACGAGCCCAGCTCGTCAATAGCCTCGAAGGGGTTAAATGGATGAGCAACAATCACCTGAGGTGTAACTCAGGAAAAACGGAAATTCTGCCTTTTGGCCAATATAATCATTTCATTCCCAAGCAGTGGTGGCCTGAAGATGCCACCATTCCCCCAAACACAATCAATGCAGTCAGGAATCTAGGGATCAAGTTCAATGCTACTTTGTCCTTTAAACAACAGGCCCTTGCCATGGCAGGTACCTGTTTTAGCATCATAAAAGGACTGAGAACATTTTTTGACCTACTACCACTCCCAGCCAGAAAAATGGTGGCAGTGGTACTTTATAACATCCCGGCTGGACTACTGCAACAGCCTATATGCAGGTACTAACAAGGCTGTTGTGCACAAGCTGCAGATTGTCCAGCATGTAGCAGCCAGACTGGTTCTAAGAGGGTCTAGGAGATCATCGGCCACAGCGGCGATGGATGCCCTCCACTGGCTACCGATTCACAAGCGGGCACTGTTCAAAGTCCTACTGATCACTTTTAGGACCTTTCATTCGCGAGGGCCCAAATACCTTCAGATGAGCTTTGGGAAATACCTCCCATCACGAAATCTGAGATCCTCAAATGCAAACCTGCTGACCATTCCTACCTTTAGACTAAAAACCAAGGGAGGGAAAGCTCTGGCGGTTTTGGGTTCAAGGGCTTGGAACAAACTTCCCCTGCTCCTTCGTCAAACCACCTCATAATTAGTATTTAGAAAATCATTAAAAACCTGGATCTATAGCTTGCCAGACACACTGTGTAAAGGTTTAATCTGAAATGACGGGTCCACCTAGATGAGCAGTTGATCCAGCGCCTCCCATCCGTCTGGTTTCTCAGCTCCAAGATGCTCCCTGGAGTGATAGCCGCGCTATAAAAAAGCACCATTACATTACATTACATGCACAAAGTAATCGGGACAACAGATATGAACTTGAGCAGAGACAATCATAAATCAATTCAGAGTAATCTGCGAAAAGCAATAAGAGGTTTTGGGGTGGGGGGGCTGAGAGTCAACGTAACGAAAAGCAATTGTGGTTTTGGCTTTAATGCCAGAATGAATGCCAATTGTTTTCCCCTTATCATGTTAGACTCAACGACTCACTGTCTGTTTATTTTGGTGCACTTTGATGATTGTTCAAAAACATGACCACAAACAGTGCCTTACAGTACAGCTAAATATGTACCATACATTGGTGCTTGAAAGTAGTGTGATTATTTTCAAACACAAATGTGTTTTATTTAGCAGAAGCCCTTAATAAGTGGAAAGAAATCAAGCTAATATGGCAGGCCTTAAAGAAACCCCGCCTAAGCTGCTTCAGCCATGCAAGCATTATTAAAGATCAACTTTGACATTTTTTTTAATAATGAGCGTGCAAGTTTGCTCAGACCTAGAAAAATGTCAACAAGAAAAAAGACCTGTAATCGGTAAACATAAGTGCCTCACAGCAACTATGAGTCACACATGTATACTAAATGTAACCACAAACCCACCCAACTTAGCAGTACAAATACATCGCTGAGAATATTCACTTTTTACAGTTTCCTAGAAAAAAAACACATCCACAGCTTTCATGGGTGATTCCTTGTAAGGCAAGCCTTTCAGCTGGTGGTATTACCGAACAAAAGCCACAAGGTGTGTTAGCCTCACAGTCTACACAATGGGGTCACACACATGAGGTGGAGCTTTAAAACCAGGTCCCTACATTGGTGGGCTACAATGGGGTCCGATTATTTTTAAGCTGCAAGCAGATGGCGTGGTTGTCTGTAAACAAGGAGGGCAGGATTACCAAACCTGTGGCTTCAGATCTCTGATCCCGGCTGTGGGTCGGGAAAAGAGACAACAGTAAACAAAGAATGGAGTGAGTGAAAACACGAACACTTGTGTGAAGTGCTCAAAAACAAAGAACAAAGTAGCTCCTAAAACATAAGAAGTGGACGGATACAAGCCAGATAGAAGTACTTGGTCCATGCTCTAGGGGAGAGCTGAACACAAGAAGAGGCATGAATCACACATACCATAGACCAAAGGGAACGAAGGATATGAGAGCGACAAGGAAGCAAACAAATTGTAAGCTTATGGGCAGGCAGAAGCCCACAGATTGAATACAACATGTCTCTTCAAGACTGTGCATGCGCTGTCTAGCTGAGACCATAAAATGTAAAAACAAAAAAAAGGCTCACTAGCAATTTCCAGCTGCTAGGCACCAACTGAACAAAAGTAACAAAGCACAATGGATTTGTGGGGAGGCAGGGCAGCCAGTGTGTGTGTGCACCAGAATGAGGAGAGGCACTGTTTTTCAGATAAGCACATCCATGAATTGCCCTGGGTTGATACCAACACTGATTGATAGCTCTGTTGAATGCCAGCTGAACCATAATACTAAAAAGGCTGAAAGAGGCTGTCCAAGATCCCATTTTTGTATATTTACATATGCATGTATGTGCCTGTTGAATGCTGTATGATATCATTAGTTCTTGCCATACAGCTAAATCTGTCTGTAAGTGATACCTAAAATGGCTTTTTTACCGTATTCTGTTGTTACTCTTGCTCTAGCTACAAATCGATGCATAGGAGGACAATAGTAGATACACTAATATGTATTTTCTTGGAGAAGCTTTCCTTACAAACTCCTTCCATGGGCAGAGAGGTCCAGGCAAACTCCGACCGAACTAATGATATTCATGACACCAGGATGTGCAGTCTAGGCCTCAGTCTCAATTTCCACACAGGATAGCTGACGTGAAATTACAAAGCAAACACAGCCTGCGCTGACAGTGCTAGAACCTAATATCAATGTTCACTCAACCAGAGGGTGGAGCAGAGATACGCTGGGGACAAACATTTTCAAAGCCAGTAGGTTTGTGTTAAATTTGGTAACACAAACCAGGCAACCAGAAGGAGTAAACAGAGTGAGGTTCTTCGGTTTTCGACTTTGTCCCGTATTCGGCCGCCATTTTCTGTCCCGTCGCCATTTTGTGTTGCCCTCACTCAGGCAGCACGGCGAACGGAGTGTTTTTGCCTTTTCCAGTTGCTACGTGTCTCTTCTGTTAAAAAGTAACCCCCTGCCCTTGTTTACGAAACCGATGTCAGGGTCTGGCCGAGTCCACTAATCCATGTCTAGGTTGATTGATCCCTGTCTCGACTGATTGTTTGGCTTCCCCTATTCTTTCCTTACTTTATCTTATCCGACTGGCCTTCGCTATTCTCCCCTTGTATTCTCTTGTTACATAACTATCCTTTGAGGCACACAAATACGTTCTGCCACCTGCAAATTGGATTGTAGGCACTAGCACTGATTAACTTGTGGGGAGAGGTGGCACACAGGGTCTGAAAGAAGGGCGTATTTGGGACACTTGATAGCTTGTTTTCCAACGTTTCCTATTGGTTAGCCTTGTATGTATTGGGAGTATACGTTGTAAATATGTATGCTATAAAATATTGTGCGCCACGGAATAAAGTGGCAGTCTCCTAGGAACCTACTCCGTACTTCTGGGACAACTGTGCTTAGCTGCAGCTAATAAACCTGGTTTTCTACGCCCAACAGAGTGTCTTGTGTCTCTGTCCGACAAGGCAGGTGAACTCGGAGATTTAAGGCGTACCCTGCGCCGCCAGGCCCATAAGGCCCGGTTCTTCAACTGGCGCCCAACGTGGGGGTGGCTTCAGTGGTAGCGGTTTAGCCTGAGGGTTGTGAGGAGCCTCGCAAGAAAATTCCGGACGATTCGCGAACCACGTCAAGCGACCCCTGTATATCGAAGTGGACCGAAGGTCTTTTGCAGCGCGGCTACTCTTTTCCGACGGCTGCTGACAACTGCTGCCCTGACTGGCGCCCTGCCTTGGCCCATTTGGTGATGACTGGTATTGCGAGACGTGAGACGGACCTCTGTTGGCGTGAGAGAACACTTAGTTAAGTATTCGTGGGTAGCGCCCACTTCTTTGTTTTGTTTTTGGGTTTGTTAGTCGACCATTGCAATAGCCGAAGCCAAGGGGTGAGTACGTTTGTGCTGTGTTATGTGCTGTAACCCCTTGAAGTTTGTAAATGGACCATTGAATTAAAGATGCCTGGTCTTAGCAAATTTAGGAAGTTTTGTTGTCTTGGTTGCAATAGGGATTTCCGGCTGGAGGACTCTTGTCCGATTCCTCCGGTTGGAACTCCTACTTATGAGCTCTATTCGAAACATGGTGTTGGCCCCATTGCCTTTAACGAGGCATGGATCCGATACACAAAGAAAGATGGTGTTCTGCAGTGGCCACAAAATGGTAGCTTTGAGCCTGACATATTAGACAATCTAGAAGCAATTTTGTTCAAAAGAAAAGCCCGGCCGGCAATGTTTGACTCTTTCCGCCTCTGGCGTAAGGAAGCCAAACAGAGAGAAATTAAGCAGGCAAAAAGAGATAAGAAAGCGAAAGGTATGACGATTATACAGGCTGCCCAGCAGTTTAAAGAAAATGAGATTGATCGGGCGATTGAAGTCTCAGAAAGACCGCATCGTATGGCAATAGATAGATGTTACCCTGTGTTGCCTACTTCTCCACAGAGTAAGTATCTTGTCGAAGATCCCTTAATGTCCCATTTGTTGAGATTGCCTCCGCCCTATGTACCAGGTGCTAATGCACCTCCATTGTTACCACTTGTCCAGCAACCTGTTGTTCAGCCAGTTGATTCGGCTCTTTCACAATTGCCCCTTCCAGAATTGCCACCCCCGCCTCCTTTGCCACCAACTTCTGTACCTCAGTCTCCTTTACCCTCGGTTTCTCTTGTAACTGTCAGACCCTCTCCTGCTGTGCTTAATACCTTGTCTCCCGTTTTACTGTCAGATTCTCCCACAGCTCGTAAACAATTGGTCAATACTGTTTCTGGTCTTTTTTCCCCCCTCTTTGGGTCTTTTAATCTGACTCCTGCTCTTTCTCGAAGTCAATCCCGTAGTCAACTTCCAGGTTCTGACGAGCGAATTATGTTGGACTCTCTTGCTCACAAATGGATCATGAGTGATCCACAATATAGTGTGCATGATATCATGAGCACCTTTCTCCAGTGGAATGCGCCCACGCAGAGATATGTTTTTAATGTTATGTGTGCCCATCTTGTCAAAGGATGGGAGGATATGGATTTGGGTTTAGCTCCCCAGGGTTTGTTAGACGTGCAGGCTAAATTTGATAAAGGACTTATTGTGGATTCTGAAGTTGAGGACGCCGTAAGGACACTTGTCACTTTCAGGTCTTTATTTTCTTCTCAGACAATTCTTGAACCTGATCTTGCAGTTAGACAGAAAATGAAACATTATCCTACGAGGGAAGTTCCTCCAGAATGGAGGGAAGAGGTTCCACAGGCAGGCAATATTCAGCGTATCCCTGCTCATTTCATGGGTACATGTCCCCTGGAAACGATCTGAAGTTTTGGCGCTTAAACAGTCTTTACCGGACCCTCGTAAAAATCCCGCTGGGTATTATAAAGAGCTGTCCCAGACTGTTGATTTGTGTATCATGAATTTGGCCGATATTGATATGCTGATGGGAAATGTAGTCTCACAAGCGTTATGGGCTCGGATTAGTAGGGAGGACCACGACCAAGCTTTAGGTGGTAATTGGGCTGCTATAACTGCTGCGGATGCAGCACAAGTAGGTGGTGCTAAACCAGATGATTTGATTGCACAATTGCCCGGTAGGATCATCACTTTAATGAAAACGATGATGCCTGCCTGCCTTACGTGTTAACTGGGATAAGTGAACAGAAGAAAGATGAGTGTCTCCGATTTCTTTACCCGTTTCGAAGAAGCGTTCATCGACCACAGTGGTCAAGATATGAGTACTGAGGGTGGACAGCGATTATTCGTGGATAAATTTGTATTTAATTTACTTCCAGAATTATCGCATAAATTGAAAGACTCCGAAAGTTTGTGGGCTGTTTCTTCGTCTGCCCAGATATTAGCCACTGCTCAGTATTACGAGAATAGGGATAAGGAGGAAAAGGAGAAAATGGAGAAAAAGACTAAAGAATTGAAAACAAAGGTTCTTTTGCAACAGGCTTATCCCCCTCGTTCTGCTAAGCGCCAATTTCAACAGCCTCCCCGGTTCCAGAGGTTGTTACAGAAGCCTGAACCCTTTGTTCCGCGACCTTTGCTAGGTCCTAATCAATGTGCCTATTGTAAAGAGGAAGGTCATTTTAAGAATAGCTGTCCGGTTTTATTGCAGCGTAATGGTGGATTCTCAGGGCCGCAAGGCCGTGGTGGTTTTCAATCAGCACCCAGAGGTAGAGGGCGAGGTGCGTTGTCTCAGGGACAGCGTTCCTTCCCCCCTCAGAATTCTATGAATTATTTCGACCAGCAGAATACTCAGTCTGGGCAATATTACAACGACGACTATTGTGTTGTAAGTGAGAATCAGGACTTTCACACTAGCTAGGACAGCCATGGACAAAGCAAGGGAGTCGTATCAGTTCCAGTGGATCAGAATGGGCCTTATGTTGAAGTTGTTGCATTGGGTGTTTCAGAGCCATTTCTTTTGGATACTGGTGCGATGAGAAGTTCTATCATTCACTCCAAACTCCCTGGGGCACCTTTGTCTGGCTTAACAAACGTTTCTGTAGGATTCTCTGGCGCCCCAGTTAGTAACCCGGTTTCTTGCCCTTTGCCTATCTCGATTGGTCCTTATGATTTGGAGGCCCCGTTCATTTTAACGACTGGTTGCAGCCAGAATTTGTTGGGTTTGGACTTATTGAAACGTCTTCATGCAACATTGTATTGTTCCCCCTCTGGTGTACATCTTACTCTAGGTGAGAAATTGGTTTCTCCTATGTATTTGTCTAAGGACCAAATCCCACCCGAATTGCGTTCTCTTCCTGCTACGCTTTGGGCTACAGGTCCGAATGATGTTGGTCTGCTCTAAAATCCACCTTACGTGGTTACTGTCCAGCCTAATGTTAAATTACCACGCATTCCTCAGTATAAAATCTCCAACGATGGTGAAAGAGCTTTGTTGGCTATCATCTATGATTTAGTTCAGAAGGGTGTGGTCGAAGAAACAAGAGGAAATGTTTGCAATAGTCCTGTTCTACCTAGTTCTTAAACGCACTGATCCTTCTCAGCCTCCTGTATATCGTTTTGTGATCGAACTTCGGGAGGTCAACAAAATTTTTGTCCCCCAGTTTCCTGTCGTCCCAGATATCACTGCCTTGCTCACAATGATACCTGCTTCAGCTGCCTGGTTCTCAGTTATTGATCTAAAAAATGCTTTCTTCAGCATTCCATTGCTGAGGAGAGTAGGGATATTTTTGGCTTCTCTCTCGGAGGCCGAAGTTTCCGATTCAAACGTGCACCTCAAGGCTATTGTGAGAGTCCCTCCATTTATAGTCAGGCTTTGAAATCTCAGCTCAATGTTTTCACTTTGCCCCCAGGTGCTACTCTTATTCAGTATGTGGACGATTGGTTAGTTGCTGATGATTCAGAGGATGTTTTTAAGAATGTGACTGTTTCGCTGTTGCATCATTTGTCTGACCTGCATCACAAGATGTCACCCTCTAAACTACAATATTGCCGCCAAGAGGTTACCTACTTAGGTCATCTCTTGTCGAAGGAGGGAAGGCGATTGACCCCAGAACGTATTCAAGCAATCGCACAAATGTCTGTGCCATCCACACAAAGGGAGGTGCGTGTCTTTCTGGGCATTACCTCTTCTTGTAGACAGTGGATTCCAAATTTTTCTTTGTTGGCTAAACCTCTGCTGGTACTTACTCTGAAAGACACACCCCAACCTCTTCCTTGGACTGACGAATGTCAGAAGAGTTTTTCTGACTTACGTGCTGCCTTGTGTTCTGCCCCTGTGTTAGGTACTCCGGATTTCAGTAAGCCTTTCACACGCTACGTTCATGAAAGAGAAGGTTACGCATTGTCAGTTTTAACGCAACAATTTGGAGACAAACAGGGGCCATGTGCCTATTTTTTGGCTACATTGGATCCAGTAGCCAAGGCATTGCCCAGTTGTCTCAAAGCTACAGAAGCAGCAGCGATCTCCATTCGTCAATCTGCTGGATTGGTACTGGATAACACTCTTGTTGTTATGGAACCACATGCAGTGGATACTCTTTTGAACAGAACGAAAACACAACATCTGACGAGTGCCCGCTTGTCTGGGTACGAGCTGACGCTCTTGGCTAGTCATATACACATCAAGCGGTGTAATACTTTGAATCCAGCAACACTGTTACCCATTCCAGAAGAGAAAGACACCAAAGAACAGCATGATTGTTTTCTCCGTACAGAGGAGGAAACGAAAGGCAGAATAGACTTAAAAGATACACCACTCGTGGACCCGGATGGGATTCTATGGGTGGATGGGTCTTGTTTCAAGCTTCCCAATGGCGAGACGACTGTGGCCTATGCTGTTACCACCTTGTATACAGTAGTGGAGACAGCACGCATTACACAGAATTCAGCTCAAGCAGCTGAGCTGATTGCCCTGACGAGAGCGTGTGTGTTGGCTAAGGGAAAGAGAGTGAATGTTTACACTGATAGCCAATACGCCTTTGGCGTGGCTCATAGTTTCGGTCGTTTGTGGAAGGAAAGAGGATTCTTTACTTCCCATGGGACTAAGATACAGCATGGTCAGTTGGTAACTGACCTTCTCGAATCACTTGCTTTGCCTACACAAATAGCAATAGTGAGGTGTAGTGCACATAAAAGGATCACTGATGATGTGGGTCGCGGGAATGCTTTTGCAGACGAGGTAGTGAAAGAAACAGGGAGAGATGCTACAAGTCGCATGTGTGTTGCAGGCCCTGCAAGATGGGTCAGAGAAGGAGGAATGTGTGAAGACACAATAGAAAGTGTGAGAATGATTCAAGAAGAGGCTACAGAGAAGGAATTGAGTAAGTGGAGAGAAAGTACAGGAATGTTGGACGCAACAGGGTGTTGGACGGAATTGTCAGAACATCAGCGTTGGCTGTTACCAGACGCCTATGTACTGCCTGTAGTTACTATGGCGCATGGTCCAGCCCACATCAGTGCGAAAGGGATATGCAAACTGCTGGCTCCAGTATGGCAGAATGAAGGAATCCCAAAATGTGCGGAAAATGTGGTGAAACATTGTATTGTTTGTTTGATGCATAATCCAGGAAAGGGAACCCCAACTCCGACAGGTCATTTTGCTCCCCCTAGGTATCCTTTTGAGGTATTACAAATTGATTACATTCATATGGAACGTTGTAACAACCTTAAGTATGTTCTGGTGGTGGTGTGTGCCTTTTCGAGATGGATAGAGGCCTACCCCCTAATGGACAATACTGCTTTGTCCACTGCCAAAGTCCTTTTGAAGGAATTCTTCCTGAGGTTTGGTTTGCCGCGAATTGTCTGGAGTGACAATGGAAGTGAATTTGTAGGCCAAATTATGCAGAAGGTGTGTGCGGGTCTTGGTATTAGGCAGAAATTCCATGCGGCAAACCACCCTCAGTCAGCAGGTTTGGTAGAGTGCTATAGTGGCACTCTCAAGCTCAAACTGGCAAAGATTCAGGTCAGCAGGGGTCTTGCTTGGCCCGATGCTATACCTTTGGCACTCTTATCTACGAGAACAGCTGTACATTCTCGCTTAGGACTCAGCCCTCACGAGGTAGTTTTTGGGCGCCCAGCTAATGTCTGGGGAGTCCCACGACCTAAAAAGTACTCTGATATTCCATATCCTATGTTGATTGACTACTTGCATGACCTCACCACTAAATTGCATGTTCTTCACCAACAGGTTCAAAACGCTTTGCCGGAGGCCTCCGCAGATCCAGGTCATTCCATCCAACCCGGAGACTGGATTTGCCTGAAGAATTTTCAGAGGAAAAAGAATTTGGAACCTCGTTGGGAGCCGCCTCGGCAAGTTCTTCTAGTGACACATACAGCAGTAAAGGTCGTCGGAAAGAAGAATTGGATCCATGGCGTGCACTGCAAAAGGGTACCTTTGCCTTTGCCTTTTGACCAGTGGGTCCGCAAGGGTGTAGTTGATAGTGAGAGCGAAAGGGTCCCACAGTTGGTACCTTTCAGTAGTGCACGTCTGGATCGGACAAGGTCTGAAAAAGAAGACGACGACGTGTTGCAAGAAGCTGTACCATCACATTTGCGATTGAACCCAACAAACTCAGAGATTTTGTTTCAAGAGCAAACGGTACCTGGCAAGACCCGTTACGACCTAAGACCTAGACTGATTAAGAACAATTGAACTCTTTTTCTCTTTTCTTTTTCTGGTTATATTTTTTAGAGACATTTCTTTTTCACTATCCATCAAGTTTCAGGGTCACGGTAGGAGTCTTAGGCTGTGACCTGAGTAGTGACAATAGGTCTGCAGGACTTGCAGTGTCATAGGATGGCTAATAACCACAACTAAGTGATCTAGGAAGATTACTGTGAGCAACGCTTTAGAGAATGGATATTAAATTGGAAACGAATGATAAAAAGCAAGAAATGAAAAGTAAATATAAGAAATTGTTGTTTAATCTATGTGGCGTAACCTTGTGCATTTTAATATGTTCATGTTTTTTATTGGCTTTTGTGGGTTGGGTTGTTCACACTATGAAGCAAGCACCTGTTCCTACTTCTGTTGCTTTGCCTTTTTCTACTACTGCCTCCCCGCATCAGTTCCATACACTCCCAGAGCACGAGCAAATTAGGAGAACAGAATATTTTAACAATTCATTCATCTAGCTGTTGCATCAGCATCAACTGGTAGTCAATACTACTGACTGTTGGGTTTGTGGACTCATGCCCCATAACACAGAGAGAGGGATGCCATATTTAGTCCTTCCGTTTTCTCACAAAGGTTCCGCTTGGGCCTATTTGGCCATGTTTTCCAATGTATACCAGAATCAACTTCGACATCCTCCTGGTGGTCCATATGGTGGTGGAGCAGATTTTAGTCATAGTTCTTTGATAAAGGGAATAGTGGCCATGGCTAGAAATGCTGAAATTGGTAAGATTCCCATTGATGAGAAACAAGCATATGATGGTTGGAACGTGACTCGTTATGTTACTAGCCTCACAGATAAGGCTAGACGAAGGAGATCTCCACCAATTTGGACCGTACCTCATCGAGGTAATTTATGTCTACAGATAAATGGTCAAAATATTAAAACCCAACAGGAAAAGAGTGTTTGTTCCCATACATACATCTATTCACCCCAGATTTCTTCACCGTTAGTGCCATCTCAAGGCACATATTTTGTCTGTCAAGACAGAGCCTACACGTGGCTTCCCACCTATTTTTCAGGAACATGTTATGTGGCTTTTCTTCTCCCTCCGACATACACTGCTCCTTCAGGTCATCACAGAAAAAGATATGGCAGAGGGGTTATCGATTCCAAGGACACAACAGGACAAGAAGGAGGTGACTTTATCAAAGGGTTTCTTCCTTTCTGGGGCCCGATGGCCAATAGCAGAAACATTAGACAGTTAGTTTGCGTTGTTGAGGCTACCATAAATGTGACTTCTGGAGCCTTGAGTAACATAACAGCCGAACTTCAGGCGGACCGCCTTATGACTTTGCAGAACCGGATGGTTCTAGACATTGTCCTTGCAGATCGTGGAGGAGTCTGTAAATTGATTGGGTCTAGTTGCTGCATTTATATTCCTGATAATGCCCCTACGGTATACCAAGCCATCTCTAAATTGCATGTAATTTCCGAGTCTATTCACCAGGACATAGGAGATTGGTCTGTGATAGGATGGTTTTGGGGACTACTGTCCACATGGGGATGGAAGGTATTAACCTTCCTTGGAATGGTTTTGGCCATAATTTTCTCTTGTTGTCTTTGTTTACAGTGTGGCCCTGCCATCTGCGGTCTTTGTGCCACCTTGTGTGTCCCAAGGCCTTTGTCACAGAAAAAATGATGTTGCAGCAACGGCTCGACGACCTCATGGCCATTGACATCGACTCAGACTAACTTGAATCCTTTGTGTTTTGCCTGAGTAATGGCAAAGGGAGGGTCTGAGGTTCTTCGGTTTCCGACTTCGTCCCGTATTCGGCCGCCATTTTGTGTCCCGTCGCCATTTTGTTTTGCCCTCACTCAAGCAGCACGGCGAACGGAGTGTTTTTGCCTTTTCCAGCTGCTACGTGTCTCTTCTGTTAAAAAGTAACCCCCTGCCCTTGTTTACGAAACCGATGTCAGGGTCTGGCCGAGTCCACTAATCCATGTTTAGGTTGATTGATCCCTGTCTCGACTGATTGTTTGACTTCCCCTATTCTTTCCTTACTTTATCTTATCCGACTGGCCTTCGCTATTCTCTCCTTGTATTCTCTTGTTACCTAACTATCCTTTGAGGCACACAAATACGTTCCGCCACCTGCAAATTGGATTGTAGGCACTAGCACTGATTAACTTGTGGGGAGAGGTGACACACAGGGTCTGAAAGAAGGGCGTATTTGGGACACTTGATAGCTTGTTTGTAAATATGTGTGCTATAAAAGAGTGTGCGCCACGGAATAAAGTGGCAGTCTCCTGAGAACCTATTCTGTACTTCTGGGACAACTGTGCTTAGCTGCAGCTAATAAATCTGGTTTACTACGCCCAACAGAGTGTCTCGTGTCTCCGTCCGACAAGGCAGGTGAACTCGGAGATTTAAGGCGTACCCTGCGCCGCCAGGCCCATAAGGCCCGCTTCTTCAAGAGAGATCTATATTTGTAAAGTTGTCTCTCATGCAATTCAATGTACCACTCAAGTGAAGGGAGAAGGATATCACCTAAACAGCAATAGCATTATGTGGGTTAATCTGTGGCAAGTAGTGTTGCAAGGGAGAGTGAGACAGAATGAGATGAGGCATTTTTCTCAGATATTAACATCTGTGAAATGCTGTGGGCTGAGACCTACAAGTAGCAAATTGTTCTTTAAATAAAGAACACACAAAAAATTATCCTGTTTTAGTATATATTTTACTTTTAAATATCTATTTTTTGTCTAACAACAGACTGTCATACAACAAGTATAGACAATGCGAACAGTTACCTAGTGACTGATGAGACATGTGGTGTAAAGGTGAGAAAATTGTCAGCCAAAATATAACCACATAAATGACAAAACATAATAAAAAGTATATCCATATATCTCTGTCCAAAGGTTTAGTTCATACAGTAACCCAAAATATCAACTTTTTTATGTTTACAATGACTATACTATGGGCATGAGTCAATGGTACGTCGACGTTTGAACCAAACTGTCTGTACTATAGGGTCATCACGTAGGGTCTTCTTCAGGACAAAAACAGTGTGACAGCCTAAATGGAAAAATGGGGGGGGGGGAGGGTAGTTAATATGTGTTTGTGCGAAAAATATAACACATGCTAAGAAACAGGATCACATGGGGACTCACAGTGTAAACGTAAAATGCACTCCTCCAGTCCTGGATGGAGAGAAGTATGGATCTAGTCAAGGCATCTAAAAATGCATGAAGGATGTAACTTGAGTACACAACAAAGATCAGTGTAATGGTTCCAAAAAATGGAAAGGGAAAGCATGGGAGTGAGACACTCACCATGTAATACTTGGCTAGTCAAAAGGTCGTCTTCTACATGGGCAAGAACTGGGCACCAAAAGGCTCCCAGTGAAGAATCCAAGGTCCGTGTACTGAGAAGCCCTGGAGGTTAAGCTGGTGGGTAAATGTGAAAATCAAGTTGTAGGGAACTTTAATTAATAGAAGAATTGCATGGCACAATTACATGCTAATGACGCCGCTCATGGAAAGATGCACCTCCCAGGGGTTAATTGAATGGTAGAGTGAACCCTCCAGAAGGGACAAAGACCAGTCTGATTCACGGATCACAATAGAATGTACGGAACAATCCTTTCAGGGTTTTCTTGAAAGAATTGCTGGCAAGAGACAGGGGAGGGGGAGGAGATTTAACTGGTATGTAAAGGGAAACTAAATTGCCAGAAAGAATTTCTAAGCGGGGAATTATCTTACCAGAGTTGCACTTGATGCGAACAGGAACTGTCAGATACTGGCGGGTCAATCGGGGTGGACCAGTATAAGGAAGCTCACGAGACGATGCGTAACCACGCATGTCAAGTCAGCGACGCTGGGAGACCTGCACAACGCGTCAGATTGCCTCAGCTACCGTCAAAAAGCAGGGAGGAGGAGAGTTATTCAAGCATCAGAGACCCACATTGGGGCTTGAGAAAAAGTGTAAAAAGGTCAACATAAAGGGGTGGTGGCACAAGAACTTAACAATGATCGAGAATGAGAGACATAATGGCCAAAGATACTTCCTATATGGCAAAGAATGTACGAATAATTATTGTACAGAAATTCAAGGGGTGCAAGGATAATTCATATACGGTAACAGTTTTTAACACAAACACACTATGACTGAAGGTTGTATCTGATCATTGAATTACATGTATATATGAAATTGGACATACTGTATGCGCACAATGACTGACACGGGCAGTGGGAAGCCGAGTCCCACAAATGGGCTCGAGGAAAAGTGTTAAAAAGGAGGTTAAAAATGATGGGTGGTGGCACACAAGCCTACCAATGATCGTGTTTGAGAGATATGGCCAAGGAAAGTTAAAATACTGCAATGTATGCACAGATAAATCATATACTGCAATTCAATGGATGCAAGAATAATTCATATAGGGCAATTCAACACAGCAGTGTTGAACATGAACACACAATGAGTAAAGGTTGCATCTGCTCATTGAATTACATGCATATATGAAAAGCAATGAGTATCAAGGGAAGTCATTTTCACAGATCCTTATCGGCAGAATAAGTAGTGTGTAGCCAAGACACATTAAGAAAAACATGTACAAATGTATATTTGAAACCAGAGTAAGTATGATATAAAGATACATATTCAAACAAATGACAAAGATATCTGTAGTGATCAAGTCCACGCAGGTTGAGGTGATTCAAAGAGGTTTTATTGAAGATAGTGCAAGATCACAGGGAGACCCCACCAGGAGCAGCCATCAAGCTGCTCGGCTTCTTTCAGTTTTCTTTTTGTTTTTCCGTATAAGAAAGGGGGATATGTTATATCCTGACTTTAGTGAATGCAATGCTATTTACCACCAATGGAATGTTACTTTGATGATGCTGTTTAGAATGTTATGATTCAGTCAGAGACGACACAGTTGAGTGGGCTGAGCAGCTTGATGGCTGCTCCTGGTGCTCTCCCTGTGAACTTGCACACACAGAACAGTCTGGCACAATTTTAGCTGTGCTACATGTTGAAATCGTTTTTGACCGGCATGAGTCTCATCTTAATGGTATCACATTGTTGTTACAAATGCTAATGTTTTTGCCATTGTTTCATATTTTACTATACTCTGATGTCTTTTCTCGTTTTATCCTTCTTAGGATTGCACGTGTGCTTGTCTATGCATAGGTTATTACCCTCTTGCATTGTGCTTCTCTATCCATAGAGATTTGTCATGGGTTCCTACCCATTGGTTAGGGTTCCCACCCACATTATGTCATGGGTTCCTACCCATGTATTCGGGTTCCTACCCGAAAAGATAACATTCATGTTGTTTTAGTGCACAGTGTGGAAGCTCCACACTAGTTGTCCAGACACGGACACCTCTCGTCTTATTTGTTTACCCTACATAGGGTGTGCACAACTCTGTTCTGCCTCCCTCCTGGGAGCTTTGTAAGCGTGTAAGTCCCTTTGCATTAAATATATGGGTTCCTACCCATATCTATTTGCTAACATAATTTAACCCCTTTTCGTTTTCTCTGTGTCATCACCACTAGGGGTATTAAAGCTATATTTGTTCTGTTTTTATTTTGCATCTTTGTACACTCAGGGCGACTATGCATAGGCTATTGTCCCTTTGCATTTTTTGTGCTTTACTGTCACTAGAGCTCCACACAGGATGTATGTTATGGTCCTTAGTCCCATCTGCTTATTTATGCATGAATCAATCTGTTTGCATTTGTTAACCATTTCTATTTCTAGGGTTTAGTCATCGATTCTTACCCGTATAATCTGGTTAATGTTAAAATACTAATGCCTGTGTCTGCCAACGCCTTTAACAACTAGATTTCATCTTATGCAGAGGCATGGACATTTATTTTGTAGTTGCCTCATATCAAACATTCCTGGCATTTGTTTTTTTTTGCCTGCTTGATTTTGTGTTCCTTGTCGAGTGAAGTGCTCATCTACACTAAAGAAGCCTGCTGGGTACTGTGTATTCAATCGAGTGTTGTATGTTCAATTTTTACAAGGGAAATACATTTTTAATAACATTTTAAGTAATTGATTTTCAGTGAGGCTACATGGCAGTTCAACCGATGTTTTTTTGTTGAAAACTCCTCGTGCCTCTCTACCACGCACATTATCTCGCTCTCAGCGTTACCGAGTTTCTTTTGTCTCCGTGGTGTCTCCTATGATGTGCACACACTCAAGTTCTCTACTGTGATATGTTTTAGCTCACGTTCTTACTGCAAGCTATCCAACACGCTGTGGGATACATCCCGCCATCTTGCGGTTGGCACGGTCTGCGTTTTGGATGTTCCATGTCATAGTCCTGTTGTCTGCCATCCACGTATCTTCACGGCAGCAACCAAGTTTTGTTTTTCCATTTTTGTTTCCTGCTACAGTGCTGCTGTGCTTCAACAAGGTTTGTGAGGCTTCTTTAATGTTGATTGACAGTTTAAATTTTGCACCAGTTTTGCTGTTTGGAGTTACAGGCTTGATTCAAGGTCGTTGTTTCTTGTTTTTTTCCCTACACAGGGTGTGTTGCACAATGAGGTGTTTCGCAGGGGTTTTAGTCCCGTTATTACAGTGCGCATTGTCTTTACCTCCACACGAGGTGTCTCGCAAGGGATTTAGTCCCGCTACTTTAGTGCTCAATACTGACCTCTCTTCAAGGTATGTTTCTTTAATTACAGTGCACACTTTCACCTCATGGCTCACATGTTGCGAGGATTTTTGTCCCTCATTTCCAATGCACATTGTCTCTTGACCTCTCCGCAAGGTCAACCTGTGGCTTCATATTGCAGCGCCATTTTTCAGTAATTTTCAACATGTCAATCAGCCAATGGATAGTTAGTTGACATCATCCTTTACGTAAAGTAACTACTTGTTTATCTATTTTTGGATCCTTTTTCTAGCAAGTTGCTGTTGGGTTCAGTTTTGTCTGCCTTGTTCCAATCTTGGTGACAGGCACACCAGTGACTATTATGTTATAGTTAACTTATGGTGTGTTTTTCTAGCTTTCAAATGTTTTACATGTACATGTTCATTGGCACCATATTCTCTCACATAGTCACATGTCTGTAGGCTGCAAAGTTGTCTCATAATACTTGCAGTTTTTAGCGGTTGAATCATCTTCGCAAAGTCCTCATGCATATTTGTAATATTTTTGCACCGAACTATGTTCTCTATTTTTTCTGTACAAATGTTTATATGCGCCTCATAGATACGGTGACACGTTAGGCATGTTTACATCTTGTCACTTATGCTAGGGTATCTTGTGCTTTCTAAAGCTTGGGTGAGTAGTCGCTCACCGGCCTGGATCACTGGTCTGCCTTCAACACCATTGTCCATGGACCCTAGGTATACGCCAGGTTGGTAAACGCCGTCAAGAGTCCATTACATTATTTTGTTTTCCTTCTCACAGAGGATCTATGCAAGGGGCCACTGTCAAGAGTCCCTTTTGCATGCTTTTTGCTTCCCTACTCTGGGACTGTAATGGGTTTTAGTTGTACAATGATTTTCTTGGATTTACTTTGTGCGTTCAAGGACCCGAAGTACCCACTTTTGGAGTTTCATTTGTCATATTCACATTACAGTTTGTTTTCTCCATTTTATCCTTCACAGGATTGTACAATTAGTTCAGGTGTTCTACATTGTACGTTTGCAATGGGTTTTAGTCCATTTAGCATATTTATGCATAAATTAGAAAATGTTTGCATTTGTTAGCCATTTCTTTCCTTGGGTTTAGTCATGGGTTCACACCTATATTTTCTAGTTAACGTTCTCTAATTTCCTCATGCTTATCAGAGATTCTATGGGTCCTTACCCATATACTGTTCTTGACATTGACTAACTTGCTCTTAGTTATAGTCACGTGTTCCCTTACAAGTGTGTTGTATGGGTCAAAGTCCCATTACAGCTATGCTACAAATGTCAACTCCATATTACGTTTAGCAATGTAATGTCTTTATTATCTTACTTTATTAATATCTTAAAGGGTTTTAGATGTTACATTTTTTTGTATTTTTCTCTTCTGCCCTCTGTCATGTATTCAGTTTTCCTCTTATTTCTTCACTTTTTGTCATTTACAGTGCCTCTTCCTTCATTTTTTTGTCTCGCAGGTTTGTTTCCAATTTTTTTTGTCTCATCTTGTCCGTGTCTGAGTTCATCTCAACGTTGTTTCTTCTCCTTTTCCCTCTTCTTCACGTACTTGTCCGGCCAGCTGGTGTGTTTGGGAGTTTGTCATTGCCGTGTTCTGCTCCAACTGCAGCAACATACTTTTGAAAAGGCAACATGGCAGTTGGGAAGAGCCTACAGAGAGAAGTCTCAAAAGGCGGCCATCAACCACGGACACAATAGTCTAAACTATAAAAACTAGCAAAACACCAGCAACGCCTGTTGCTGACAGTGTCCTGATGTGAACAAAGTCCAAGTTCAGTGAAACGTTCACCATCCAGGGTCCTTAACAAACCCTTCAGACACTCCTCGCTACAGTGGGACCACATAAACAAACATAGTACAGTGCATATCTCTAACAATAGAGTTGACTTAACGATGTAGAATGTCCACTTGCCTCTGGCACTGCCAGAACTAATCAAACAGCTTCTGCGCGAGCGCAGGTTGAGTCACACCACACTAACTTTGTGAAACGCACACTTCAGGAGGTGGACAGGTTCACAGCCCCAAAGTAGGAGGACTCGGTAGCAGTAGCAGGGGAAAACACCTTTTCAAAGTAGTACATTGAATAAATCAGATAACTTGAAGCTGCAGCAACTATAGAAAGTGCAGGATTGTAGAGAAGAGCAGGACACTTGAATGGAACAGACATCCAGATAGAAGAGAAACCATGGTTGGCGCACACATGAAAATACACACTTCTTCACCAGACAGTGTAGACGTCGATGTGTGCACTGAAGACAGTGAAACAAGCTTACCCTCACTGAAGGCACAGCACAGACTACAGACGGTGACAGGCTTGAAGACTTGAAGAGTGTCAGGCTTACCCTCACTGAAGGCACAGCACAGAACACGAGCGTTGGCAAGCTTACCCTCACTGAAGGCAAAGCACAAGACGCAGACTTTGGAAGGCGTAGACATCGGCAGGCTTACCCTGGCTGAAGGCACAGCACAAAGCGTAGATGTTAGTAAGTAGGCTTACCCTAACTGAAGGCACAGCATAGAACAACTGACAGACTGCTGTGGGCGACCGAAGGTAGGTCACTGGTGAGGTCAAGGATGCCAGTTGAAAGTAGATGCTTAGCTTGATTAGCTGTAGAGTCTGAACTTGAAGTAGCTTGAGGTTTGAAGAGGTGATAGATGTGGGTTCTTTTGAAGGTCGTCACCAAAATTGAAGTGATCACGTCCAGGCAGGTTGAGGTGATTCAAAGAGGTTTTATTGAAGATAGTGCAAGATCACAGGGAGACCTCACCAGGAGCAGCCATCAAGCTGCTCAGCCCACTCAACTGTGTCTCTGACTGAATCATAACATTCTAAACAGCATCATCAAAGTAACATTCCATTGGTGGTAAATAGCATTGCACTTACTAAAGTCAGGATATAACAGTATCCAATTAGGATGATGAGGTAGCGGAAACGTGAGAATAAATGGCCTGTATAGTCAGGAAGGGGCTAGAGGAGTATACAGTATGCAACATACTGCAAGTGGTTGGAATTATATGTATGCCAATATGCTTGTTTGACTATTGACTTCCTCCAACTCATTCAAGCCTCCTGCAACTGAGTCCAGGATATGTATCCACCTACATTCTCTTATGTTCAGCTTTTGTTGAATGTCACGCCCCTAGGGTTACATGTAATATTCTTCAAAATCCACCATCTTAAGCTATCGGCTGGATGATTGCTGTATATGAAGTGTTCCACCAAGGGGGTCCACTGTGTTTTGCCCCGAATCCTACTGCAGTGTTGGAGGATAAGTTGTTAAGCTTTCTGTATTATGTCTCAACATATATTTTATTACATGGACATCTGATGGCATAACTGACTTGCGTTGCAGTTTGTGTGATGTTGTAATGAGTGTGTATGACCAAGGTGTTAATAAAATTCCTTGCACTCAGTGGTCAGTTTGCATGCCTTACGCTGGCCACATTTCAAGTGGTCAATAAGTGGAGGTAGGTTAAGCTGTGTACGGAGATTGGAGGTACTGTCCTTCACCAGGAAAGAGCCAACAACATGTTTTCTCACATTCTTGCTTCTTTTGAAGGCAAACAAATCTTGAGGTAGAGACGCAGCTGAATCAGACGCCATGATTTTTTCAAAGAGACAGAGATTCTGATGACCAGGCTGAAGGAGAGAGGATACCCCAGATGCCTTCTCCACAGAGCTAGGAAAAGAGCCTGGTTCAGTTTGAAAGACACCCTACTGGAGGTTAAACCTAGAGATGACACAGGCATTAGAATTTTTCTCTGAATTTGTAATGAGGATTGGCCCATGACATTCTTGTAAGTGTGCTAACTCCTTTTACTGCACATACCATAATTCTGAGTACTGGGGCAAACACCACACCCCACCAGCTTTCCATAGATACATTTCCTAATGTCAAACCTGTTGACATTTACTGAGGGAAAAACATCTGAAATATATCAGATCATGTGGATTATGGGCGATAAGTACCAAATCAAAATGTTATGTCCCATTTGCAGGGGTGAAATCAGAAAAGGTGTTAATTATTGCTGTTATATCCCAATTCCCAGGGTATCGAATTTTAACAAGTTCAATAATTAGCATATTTGGGGCAGGACCCCTCATAATGAGGGGCTTCAGGATGATCGCAAGTGGCCTGTGTGGGGTGTGATAATTATTGCATCCGATAACATCCAACACTTGTGTTAAAAATGTACCTGAAACGTAATTATGACTTTTACTGACTTCTTTGAGAATAGCAGGAAGATTAAACATGCCTACGGCACTACAATCTGCATGTCCAGGTAAATACTGCACCTTTTTCACCTCTTAAATTCCAGCAGGTTTGACCTGCTGAAATCTAATGGAATATGCCAACTTTATTGAAACCAGTAATTACCAGGTGAGCTACACATTGTAATACTTACAATTACCATTCCTGCACAAACATTGCAATTTAATGGGCACATGTAATCAGGCCCTACTTTTTTTCTCAGGAGCTTGCAATGTATTTCTGTGGATTATACAGTATTTTATACCAAATTAATTTCTGACACACACTGTATTAATAATGCCACAAAGAAGTGCATTGTAGAAAAATGCCTCTTTTTACGTGATTAACTCCATTTGTTGTGGACCTATTGCTACAGTTTTTTTACTCTATGCACTGGGCCTCTACTAATCCGGCAGCATCGCAGGTGCTCTGACCCATAAAACATGTCAAAATTGGTTATACTCATAATTGCCATATTTAACTTACCTTTACATCCTTATTACATGGTAAGTATACTCAGGGACTGTAAAATAAATGTCACTAGTGGACTGAAGCAACTATTGTGTCATCCACTATAGTGGTGGTGTTAACATTGCTTCAGGCCTACCAGTCTGACTGGGGCAGTTTAAAAACTGCCAATCGACCTGTCAAACAACCCTTCTGACAGATCTTAACTTTTCTTTTAAATATTAATAAATCACCCTAAGTGGGTCTTTTAGCCAATAAGGCAAGGCACATGATATGTTAGAGCAGGATATTTTTAAAGGTAATATTAGATATGTCCTTAAGTGACTAGCTCCCAAAAGATATTTTCACTGTAGCAAGGCTGGCGGTTCCATAGAGAAACACTAGAATGCATTATTAAATGTAATAATACTATCTTCAGCTAGGACATTCCTAGAATGTTCATTATTTATTAAATTACCATTTCACTGATGAAAGTGGGTATTTAGTAATTATTAAGGAAAATGCGTTTAAAAAAATACCTTTTCCTTGACTAAAGCCTCTGAAGGCAAATGTGCATTATTCTCCAGCTGCAGTCCTCTGAGTGCTAAAGCCATGAATGAGGAATGAAAATTGCTCCAGGAGCAGAAACACAGGTCAGGGTGTTGGAAGGGTTTTCTGTTATTCATTTGGACAGTGCTGGGAACTTGATAACCTTCCAAGAAGAAATCCCTATAACAGATAGTTGTTAGCTGACTCGTAGGGCATACCCCTTTCTTTGTTCCTCCAGTCAGGCTGGCTCCATTCCTGGTAGGAAGTGTGCTTCCCCAGAAGTAGTTTGAAGTGATCACAGAGGAGGGGTTGCTCATTTTTCTAGCCACACATCTGAGGTGGGCACATAGACTCTGCACAAGGGAGAAGGGTTTCACCATCTTGAATTCAGGCAGAGAGTGGCACTGTGAAATTGGTTGCACTAGGGTACACAGGAAGTGCTGCAAAAGAGGATAGGGGAACCCCTGGGAATTTTCTCCCCTTTGGTTAGGAAGGAGTCAAGAGTCACCCCACCCACAAGCTTGTGCTAAGCATAAATGTGGTTTCCTCATTGGGTTTCGCACCTGGGTACTTGCTTCCTGAGGTGAGCACTTCCTCCGGCTGATGGAGGGTCTGATGAGATCTGTGCAGTGAAATATAAAATTACCTCATTTACCTTAAATGTGAAATGTATTGTGAATGAAGAGTATAGGGGTAAGACTAAAAGGCACAGTGGTGATGCGCCAACTGTCGTTAGTATCACACGTGAGAGGTCAACATGTTTCGGCCTTCGTTGTCCTGAAGGGTCCAGTCCTTCAAAAGGACCTAGGGTCTTCAGTATCCCTGGCAATTGATTAGTCATACTACATGCAATTCAGAGAATGTAATCTATCTGATTAGATGCCCGTGCAATTACTTATATGTAGAGATGACAACCAGATGAGTTAAAATAGGAATTCTTGAACATAAGGGTTTCACCATCTTGAATTCAGGCAGAGAGTGGCACTGTGAGATTGGTTTCATTAGGGTACACAGGAAGTGCTGCAAAAGAGGATAGGGGAACCCCTGGGAATTTTCACCCCTTTGGTTAGGAAGGAGTCAAGAGTCACCCCACCCACAAGCTTGTGCTAAGCATAAATGTGGTTTTATCATTGGGTTTCGCACCTGGGTACTTGCTTCCTGAGGTGAGTACTTCCTCCGGCTGATGGAGGGTCTGATGAGATCTGTGCAGTGAAATATAAAATTGCCTCATTTACCTTAAATGTGAAATTTATTGTGAATGAAGAGTATAGGGGTAAGACTAAAAGGCACAGTGGTGATGCGCCAACTGTCCTTAGTATCACACGTGAGTGGTCAACATGTTTCGGCCTTTGTTGTCCTGAATGGTCCAGTCCTTCAAAAGGACCTAGGGTCTTCAGTATCCCTGGCAATTGATTAGTCATACTACATGCAATTCAGAGAATGTAATCTATCTGATTAGATGCCCTTGCAATTACTTACATGTAGGGATGACAACCAGATGAGTTAAAATAAGAATTCTTGAACATATGAGTAATGTGAGAAGTAGGAAGAAAATAACAAAACTAACCTCACACTTTCTTGATATGAAGCATTCCAAAAAAGATCTGAAGTGGACCATAACTGACAAGCCCAAACACTGTGAGGGATATCAAGACCTTCTTATTCCAACGTGAACAAAGATGGGTTCACAGGTTGCCTAGCAGTGAAAAAGGACTCAAAGATGCTATCCCGTGGTATTACCTCAATTGCACCCACTATACAACAAACGATTACTACAGAGCAGAAGGATACATTAGGTATTTCTATTCTTTTAATTCTTAGAAGCCATAGTGGATTTTGTTGACCTGAAGACAACCAGAAATGAAACATGAAAGCAAAAAAATTGTTTTAGTACATGTGAATATGTGTTATTTAATATAAGAATGTCCATTTGATGTAAAACTGGTGCTCCGAGGACCTGTAGAGGCAAACTAAATATCCAAATATAATTGCCAGAAAGACGAATACATTTAATATAGAGAGACAACAGTCCGGAGATGGAGGGCAAAGAGAGCAATCAGGAAGTCTGGTTTTAGATCTAGTAGCTGGCAGTTAAACACAGAGGAAATCACATGGCTAACCGGAAACAAGTGGGAATGGTTATAATGGTGCCTCCATATTCTGAGAGACATCGTCGGAGGGCGCAGAGTGGACCTCGACGCAGTAAGTTGGACCAGGCAGTGAGTAACAGGAACCTCATATATTGAGGTGGGCGGTTGAGATCCAGGGGTCAGAGTCCGATCATGGGTATCCAAGCACCAATAGAGATTTCGAGGGGGCCACACCATGCCATAAGACCATTTCTTTGTAAGACTGACTACAGTAATGTGGGGGCAATACGAATAAGTAAAATACCCTATGACAAATAGGAACATGCACAATCTAATGAATTGAGTAAGAGTGGGAAAATAAGGGATAACAGCCTGCTGGCTGACAGTACAGGCTGGAATTGGGTATGTTATGGCATTACATACTGTGCAATCTGTTCTGTCTAACTTTCTATACATTCATTTAGAGTGTAACTACAAGGCGTCATCCCCGCTCTCACCCCAGGTTTGGAAATAAAGCAATGAAACTTAGGAAAGAAAGGGCAGTTTTTATTTATTATATGTTTATTTAAAACTGGATGAGTGTATCGCATGTACGCATTGTGGTTGGTGGCACTTTGGGTGAGGGCACAATATCAATGTGACACAGAGTTGCATCCTGGTTAGATTAAGAACAGACATAGCAATGAGTTTTACATTTTGAGGAAACACTATTATTAAGTTGATATTTGTTACTCTTATAGGTACTTCCCTGGAGTGTGTCTCCAAGGGGCAAGTATTCCCACATGTTAGATAATCCCTACCATAAGTCATTGACAAGAAGGCAGTGTTTGAAAGGATCTGTATCCTGAGGAAGGCCATTGACTCGGTTGGGCATTTGTCTACGGCTGTTTCTCTGATATCCCCAAATAAATTTTCAATCCTGCCAAGGGGGGCCTAGAATAAAATTACGGGGGTGCCTTCTTAGGCAGTTTTAATATTTTTTTATGCAAAGTGGATCCCTCAAAAACCTTTAAAATATCCGCTCCACCCTGAACGTTGGTCTGCGTCAAGGTGTGTCAGCAGCCCTATGATGAAGCACGACACTATTTAAAGGTTGAGGGCAATTTTATAAACCTAAAGGGTTTTCCAGGAAGGTTTAACTATACCCCATAGTCTGTTCAATTTTGCATAGTCCTTCTTGTGGTGTGTGTTTAATTGGACCTAAGGGGGAGCGAGTGAAGGCTCAATCTTTTGTCCCCTTTTCTGTGTGCAAAGCCTTTGTGGTAGTACTCAGATCGCTTCTCCAATCATTTGTTTTACATCCTGTAAGTCTTATTTACTTATGCATCTTCATTATGGATGTTATGCAGGCTTGTGTTGAGCCTGTAACTTTTAGTATGTGTGGCTCTACCTCATAGGCATCAGGTGAGGCGAGTGTCTTGTGCCAATTTGGTCAAATGTAGTCTAGATCATCCTCATCCATCCTGGATGCCTATGAGGCAGAAATTATGACGCCACCCAATGAGACACCATAGTGCTGACTTCTTATATCACCAGTGGTAATTACTTGTTGAGAGTTTCGGATCAATAGTCAAGGAACTCGAGCTTCACATACTGATGTAGTTCATTCTCTTTTTGATTGATAATGATACACTCATGGAAGCTGAGTGAACTCCCCCTATGCTTCTACCTCCCTCGTTTGTGTTTTTGATAAGTGTGATATACTCATTGCCCTCCTCAGAACACTCTGGAACTGTGGAAGAACAAAAGAAGGATTGTGCCTGCTGTTATAGACCTGTGAGGAGACCCAAAGGGATGGACTACTCCCACTTTTACCCAGGGAAAACAAGTGGACACCAAGGGTCTGTTGGTTGACATCCTGTTAAGCTACAGGGCCACAACAATCTACAATAAGCCTTTTCCTGAGGATCCTAACTGGCCATTTCCAATTAGCCCTTACTTGGACACTGGTGGCAGCTTCTGCTAGAGTGAGTCTTGAGCCCCATGTGCTTTCCTGAGGTCCTCTGACCCTTGGCTGTGTCAAAGTCTACTCCTCCTAACATCCTGGAAAATCTGGACTTAGAAACTTTTGGGCTTTAAAGACTTACAGAGGTCTGGGAAAAACCTGACAAGTCAATTTGACCAAGGTGCGTTGCCTCTGGGCTAAAGATTCAGGGTTCTCCCTCTCTGAGCTTTTTCCCAGTAGCAGGAAATATGTTTCAACAAGACCTTGCAGAGAAGGTATTCAAATTGCAGCCTTGCCTTTATGGTGGAATCTGAGCTCAAAATAAAAAGTGACCAAGGGCATTATTTAGAGTTTGGTTGATGGGTTACTCCGTAACAAACATGATGAATATCCATTCACCATATTACAAATGTATTATATCCAATAGCACTTGTAATTCAGTGGGTTGGATATCAGTCATACTTATGATAGACTAACCCATCCCCTGAACTTTAAATCAGGCCTTGAGTCTCAGCATGGAAAATCTGACCAGACAAAGGTGGCAAAAGTATACGGCTAGTGGGATGACTTCTGTTGGAACTAATTTTTCATTTTTCACTCTTAGCTTTTCCTGCCTAAATCAATGGCTTCACCTGGGACTGGTCCAATACCTATCTGACATTGTGGAGACCTTCTCAGCTATAGGCTGCTGCTGTGCCCCACTGAAGCACTTTGACTTATTTGACGTCCGAAGGTAAAATCATCAACTGAGTCTCACCTGAAAGATGTAGCCGACCACGCTGTATCACGGTTGGCCTCAAATCATGCCTAGGTCCTGGTGTACCGCAGCTAGTTACACTTAATACTTTTTGGTGCTATTTCAATCAAAAACTTAAAAAATTCATGTCTCTTGTTACCCTAACTGGATTTTTGACATTTTAGTGTCTTTTTGTTCATTAAAATATTCCTTTTTTCTACAAATTGGATTGTGTTTTGATTGTGATCTCTTTCCCACTTTTTATCTGTTTAGGTACTTCTAAATGTTTTACACATTTTCTTAAGTTACGCCTGTCTGCTCTGTGCCATAGATATCATGTGTTGAGTTCAGGTTTAAATTACTGAAACCTTTAGTGACCTAACTAGATAGCGACATTATTACTTGTGGTGGACTCCCATCTGCTCCAACTAATAATCCACTTTCTCACACACATGTAATCTGCTTCTAGTTCTAAAATAATGGAGCAAAATAGCAAAACACGTAGTTCCAATCCTTATTTTTTAAGCATCCAAAATAACGATGACATACACAGAGTGAAAAGTTGTCATAGATGTACTGTCTTTATCTACAGCTCAAATGCTGCTTTTAGTGGGGTGTACTACAATACCAAAGGTCGTATCAAAATATATCATGTTGTCCCCCCATCAGGAATTGTTCATAATGTTGGAAATCTGTGGCTTGTAGAAAACTGGACAGGTTCAAAAATAGCCTTGATGTTTGAATGAACATTTATTTGCACAGAGTCGACTGCTGAACAAAAAGAATATCTAAATACATTATCTAGGCAAAAGAGTAAAAATGCAGCTGCTGCCCATCCGTACGGGTGGAGGGCCAATGCCCCCCTCACACACATTTTTCCTAACAAGAAGAGTGTTTGTCAGGCTAAACAAAGGTCAGCCTGACAGACACTCTTCTTGTTCAGGTCAGGCAGCCCAGAGTAAGGGCCCGATTCACAGAATGATTTTAAGACTAAATCCTAAACTTACTACTATTTGGTATTCACAGAATGCACTTACTACTTTCGGGATTCACAAAGTGAACTTACTACTTTCGGGATTCACAGAATGAACTTACTACTTTCGGTATTCACAGAATAGATTTAAGACTACTAACTTTACGTCCGAACTCGGGCCGTAAATTCCGGCCCGGAGGCGGAGTTTCCGGCTTGGGGGCAGAGCTTACGACCCGGAGGCGGAGTTTCCGGGCCGGAGGCGGAGCTTGCGGCTTGGAGGCGGAGCTTCTGGCTCAGAGGTGGGTATTTAGCCATCGCTGAAATCTCCACCTCTGGGCCGGAAGCTCCGCCTCCAAGCCGCAAGCTCCCCCTCCGGCCCGGAAGCTCCACCTCCGGGCCGTAAGCTCCGCCCCCAAGCCAGAAACTCCGCCTCCGGGCCAGAATTTCCAGCCCGAGTTCGGACGTAAAGTTAGTAGTCTTAAATCTATTCTGTGAATACCGAAAGTAGTAAGTTCATTCTGTGAATCCCGAAAGTAGTAAGTTAACTTTGTGAATCCCGAAAGTAGTAAGTGCATTCTGTGAATACCAAATAGTAGTAAGTTTAGGATTTAGTCTTAAGTTCATTCTGTGAATCGGGCCCTAAGACATGAGCTTAATGCCCAGGCTCCTGGCTGCCTGAACTGTACTTTGCCAGTCGGTGTGACCGCCTCAGCCTCGCAAAAGTGCCTCGATGCCCTCTGTCTTGTGATGATGGTGAGCGTCACTGATTTCCTCGGACCTGGACTCTTCAGTTTTAAGCCCCGTAGTGGCCAGAGTTCAGTGTCAATCAGTGACACCTTGTCACAGAGTGGGGTGGGTTCAGCGGTCTCACTAAACCCATCCCACTCTGTGAAAAATGAGAGTCTGCTGCTGTCTCTCATTGGCTGACCTTAGGCAGCAGTCCCAACCCAGCTGGGACCCCCGAGGCTTCCCTTCCGTAGAACTGGAGTAAAGGTAAGTTTTGTTTTTTGCTGTTTGGTGCGTGCATGTGTGTATGAGTGAGTGAGTGTTGTGAATGGGTGTGTATGTGTGCATGTGTGTGGATGCATGGGCGTGAGTGTGTTTGTGTGGCTCCATCCCCGTTAAAATTACTGGCCGCCACTGTAAAATGTACTATTTAGATAAAACAATATATACAAATATGTCCAGACACTCAAGGCTTAGGATTTTCGTTTGTGCTGACCCATTCTGCATTGAAACCAAATAGTGTATGAGCAACACTGCCATGGGAGAGGTGTTATTTATGTGGTACATTGGTATAATGTGTTATATGTATATTATGCGACACTTTTCAAACACCATTTCATTTGGGGAGCTCCCATTTACCTTAGAATCTTTACGTTAAATAGGATTTATATTTCACACTTCCCTCTCTCTGAATCATTTATTTACAGCCCATTGTACACAACAATATGAGTCCCTTTCAAAATAAGTTGAGCAAAGGATGCTTCTTTCGAGTCAGTAGTTGACAACATACACTTCTGTAAAAAAAAAAATCATACATACCCTGGGTGAGTGAAAATACGACAACCAGACAGTTATCTTTTATATTCTCTTTTTAGCAACAGGGTTTAGAAAACTCCGGTTTTAGACGGATCAAGAGGAAATGTAAATTAAAATGTGCACACATAGATGTACAAATTGAACATGTAAGCGTTTCTCTGCAGTTTTTCAAGAGCACAGGCATGGCAGTCAAGTACACCAGAGAGTGAACACGATTCAGGAGTCGGTACTTACACTCAGGGCCTCTTCTGGCTTCGGTGATTGGTCGTCGTTTGTTTTTTCCATAGCAGGGAGCGTTATTCATAATGTGGAGCCGGAATGCGCAAAATATTCCTCGCCCCGCCGCTCTCCCTCGCGCTGAGGAAGCAGCCGCTGACGCGCTGTTGGCAAGGATCAGTTTACGCATCTACACCAACAACTTCCTGAAACTGACCCGCTGCGTTCACTCCATTATTGATGCTCTGCAGGACAGCAAGTCATGGAGGGAGCCCCTTCCGAAAAACTCAAATCTAACTTCGGTGCGGAAAATCTATCGTGAATGGGGCATGTTAAATATTTTTGTTTCGGATTGCAGAGCTGTACTAATTCACATAGGCACGACCCGTTTCCTACTGGAACTATATGAAGCAGCTAGGTCAGGTTGGCGAAGTCCAGGAAATCAGAACATGAAGTATAATAATGCATCATGCTACATGTCAGACTTACAGGCAGCCTTCCGCCACCCTGTTTCACCGCAGGAGATTTGCCCAACTGCCCCCTAGTCCACCACAGACATTTGCCCCATTTCTCATAGTCCAATGAAGACATTTGCCCCTCTTCTCCCAGTTCAATGCAGACATGTGTCCCACTTCTCCCAGTCCAATGCAGACATTTGCCCCACTTCTCCCAGTCCACCACAGACATTTGACCCACCTCTCCCAGTCCTCTGCATACATTTGCCCCACCTCTAACCAGTCCACCACAGACATTTGCCCCACCTCCCCCAGTCCAACTCAGATATTTGCCTCACCTCTCCCAGTCCACTGCAGATATTTGCCCCACCTCTCCCAGTCCCCCACAGACATTTGCCTCACTTCTCCCAGTCCACCGCAGACATTTGCCCCACCTCTCTCAGTCCACCGCAGACATTTGCACCACTTCTTGCAGTCCACCGCAGACATTTGCCCCACTTTTTGCAGTCCACCACAGACATTTGCCCCACCTCTCCCGGTCCACCTCAGACATTTGCCCCACCTCTCCCAGTCCACCTCAGACATTTGCCCCACCTATCCCAGTCCATCTCAGCCTTTTGCCCCAGCTCTCCCAGTCCACCGCAGACATTGCCCCACTTCTCCCAGTCCACTGCAGACATTTGCCCCACCTCTCCTAGTCCACCGCAGACATTTGCCCCACCTCTCCCAGTCCACCGCAGACATTTGCCCCACCTCTCCCGGTCCACCTCAGACATTTACCCCACCTCTCCCAGTCCACCTCAGACATTTGCCCCACCTATCCCAGTCCACCTCAGACATTTGCCCCAGCTCTCCCAGTCCACCGCAGACATTGCCCCACTTCTCCCAGTCCACTGCAGACATTTGCCCCACCTGTCCTAGTCCACCGCAGACATTTGCCCCACCTCTCCCAATCCACCGCAGACATTTGCCCCACCTCTCCCAATCCACCGCAGACATTTGCCCCGCCTCTCCCAGTCTACTGCAGACATTTGCCCCACCTCCCCTCAGTCCACTGCAGACAAATGCCCCACCTCTCCTCAGTCCACTGCAGACAAATGCCCCACCTCTCCCAGTCCATCTCAGACATTTGCCCCACCTCTCCCAGTCCACTTCAGACATTTGCCCAATCTCTCCCAGTCCACCGCAGACGTTTGCCCCACCTCTCCCAGTCCACTGCAGACATTTGCCCCACCTCTCCCAGTCCTCTGCATACATTTGCCCCACCTCTCCCTGTCCATCTCAGACATTTGTCACACCTCTTCCAGTCCACCGCAGACATTTGCCCCACCTCTCGTAAGTCCACCGCAGACATTTGCCCCAATGTCACACTCATATAATCTCCTCAACTGGGCATCCACGCTGCACATCTATTTAAGGCTGATATTTAAAATGGACTGCTGTGCTCGTAACTACAGAGATCAATGCAATGCATTTGTTCTGCATATTATGCAACAAATATTGAGGTGCACGAAAAATAGCAAAGATCACACACGTTCGTGAATAAAGAAAGAATTTCAGTAACAGATGTACAATTGTTATTGTCGCAAAGAGTGGTTGCAATTTGAGACCAGTCTTTTTGCAATTAGAGTATTTTTTTACGAATCAACCTATGTACTATTATAAATAAGTAATCCTAGCAGACTGAAGTCTGATCTACCTTATTAATAATAAGTAGTTTGTTTGCAAATTGCGACTCACTCTGATAAGCCAAAATCAAAGGGATGATGGACTGCAAGGGGCAACAGACTACAATCCCTCTGGTTTAAAAAAAAAAACTCAACACTTGTTTCGAAGCAGGCAGATTTCCTTCAAGCAAAAGTGGTTGCTTTATTAAAAAAGCATATTTTTCTAAAAGTTTCTGTGAGAGCTGGCTGTGGTGGTCCTCCTAAATATTATATCCAAGTCCGCACAGCACAGGGAGATCAGTCCAGAGGAATACCTTCCATTTTGTGAATAACTTACCACCCCGACTAGTGAGTCTGTGACTTTTCTGTTGCATGCAACCGAAATTCTGGTCACAAACCATTGATCCATCTGGTACTGATTCTGTATTTGGAAGGGGCATCCAATGCACGTCGCTTCCAAATACCGCATTGGCATGCAGTTGCAATTTAATTTAGGAAGCCAGTAAAACTTTACCAACTTCTAAAGTGGGTTTTGTACAAGGCCTACATTTTTTTTGTGGTGCAAACTCCAGATCACGGTTTGTGTGACTTCAAAAAGTTTCTGAAGTATGGCTCTTAATCCTTTCTTAGAAGATCATAAGGTTAGAGTTTGCTAGCATTATGGGTCATGTCCCATTCAAATGAAGTAGTCACTATGGCTAGGCATATTCTATTTATTATTGGAGCATCTGTGTGGGCAATTAGGCCAAGCTGGTCATACACAAATCAATCAATCAATCAAGAGTATTCACCCACTAGAGTCACCCGCTAGGGTCTCAAGGTGCTGGGGGGGGGGAGGGCTGCTACTGCTCGAAAAGCCAGGTCTTGAGTTGCTTCCTGAAGAAGAGATGGTCCTCGGTGAGTCGTAGGTGGGTGGGGAGGGTGTTCCAGGTCTTTGCCGCCAGGTAGGTGAAGGATCTTCCTCCGGTGGTGGTTCTGCGGATCCGTGGGACGGTGGCGAGGGCGAGGCTGGCGGAGCGGAGCTGGCGTGTTGGCGTGTAGAACGTGAGGCGGTTGTTGAGGTATCTAATTGCCATCGCGCCAATCGCGACATCAGACGCCAAATCTCTTTGCTAGCCTCCATATCCGTGTTTTCTGCCAATCTTACAGCAGTGCCGCGCTACTTATCCGATTGAAATAACATGGAGGCGAAGCATGATAGAATTCATCATTAGATCCCGTTATCTGGATGTCCATACGAAAGTAAAACAAAGAACTGTATCCTGTGTTTGTACACTATTTTTATGACGACTTCATCATTTTCTTGATGCTCGTCCTCAACTTTCAAGAAAACTACTGTCTATTCAAGCACCTATTTATCCAATTCGTTTATGAAAGTGAAGGCTTAGAGGACGAAAGTAAGAAATTGGACACAGAAAACTGAAACTATTTTACATCAAAGAATAACGTAATTATTATCAGTAACATGAAGTTAGAAGGCATCTGAACTTACTACGCTTTGCAGAAGGAAGTAATTAAGTGGCTTGTCCTGAAGAAGACGCTGGTTCGCAGAAACGCGCGTCGATAAATTACTACTATGCCACATGGTTTTTTAATGTTTTGATTTGCTTTTGTTATATGACTGTTTTTTATACTGTGCTATACGTTGTCATCTATTGTATGGTTTGACAATTTTTCATCTTTGATTCATTAAAAACCTGTCTTTTTTAAAGAAAAGGAAGAAAATCTTTTTTGATATATGGTCTGTTGATGCTTTGACAATAAAAACAGTATTCTAAATCTTGGAGGTGGCCCTTTCCCCATCTATCATCGAATCGACAAGTAATTACAATTGCTTAGGTTTGTTCTTGCATATATGTGGTTGTTTAGGTATCCAGCAATTAAAGCACTTTCCATATTTCCTTTGACATGAGCTCTGGAGGTTTCTCAGGGCTCAACGTGTATAGAGCACTGTCCGTGGAGGGATAACAGGCATGGTCTTTTTGGGAGCCCCTTGTGTCCCAAGAGAAAAGGAGGTTAGGATGCCCATCTTCGGACACTGAAAGTGTTTTAGGGGCCAAATAGACAATATGTGCATATGGGAAATATTTAGCCAAGCCCCTTAAGGGATGCATGAAGGCTTTTGAGGAACCTTTATGTCCTCCTACAAAAGAGAGGAGCATGCCTCCATACAAATAGGGAGCAGTAGGTGTACTCACTGCCTTGCCTTTGCCTTTTGCAAATTATTCTGTACAGGTGGTTATAATTAAGCTTCATTGGCCCATGCAAAATGCATTAATAGAGTTTAATGCCCTCTGCAGAGGACTTTTATCACTGACAACTGACTGCCCCACAACTATGCATCCAAGCCAAAGGTGAGAGGGCATAATGATGATGCAAGGCATTGGAAAACAAGGCCATTAATACCAACTTCCTAATCTCACCCAACAAAGGCAAAATACAGTTAAATATCGGTTTCATGTCTCTGCAGTCAATTTAGAATGTTGGCCAGCAACAGTACAGACTGTCAGCATTTGAAGCATTTTCACTGGTGGAGCCCATCTGTGCATCGAAGATACAACATTTCGTAAACGCACAGACGACATCATGGAAGTAGTACAGATGGACCTTTTCTGACATGATGTACCCAGTTAAATGATCACATGTGCAGCCTGGGGACATGTGCAATGTTGATAATACACCCCGGCTAGTCAGCAATGATCCGGTTGCCCAATATATGTGTAGGAGGGATCATTGTTATTCACAGATGTACGAAATTGCAAACAAAAAACCGAATGACCTATCTAAACCTCATACTAATTTAGGTCACTGACGTTTTGCAATTTGGTGCAGTTTTTAAACAAGGTTGACCAGATTGCTAAACTCATTTTGGGCAAAACTTTGTTTTAAATAAAAAATTAAAACATTAGCCCTGCTCTGCATTTAGCTGGAATATTCCTACTGTTGCGCAGGACCCAAAAGTCAGTCAAATACTTTTATCCTGATCACAAACTGCACTTTCTAGTATGTTTTGAAAAACTACAAAACATCCTAAAAAAGGTAAGTTTTACCTGTACTAGTGTGTACAATGATCTCCACTCCGACTGTGGACTCTCTGCACACATAAGTACAGGTTTTAGTAGTAAATGTGGGAGGGACACAAAGAAGTGGTGGGAAAAGCAGACTTACTCAAAGGGCATGGGAGTAGGATTAAGAAGGGTTTAAGGAAGGAAGCCCTGCCAGGTACCATGCATCAGGGGTTAGACAAATGCAATTTAGTGCTGGGACCCCTTCATGTTTGCGACAGGAAATGCGATTGTTTTGCGACCGGATATGTGGTTGCAAAACAATCTTACTTCCCTCTGCGACTCACTATTAGTAAGGGATTCCCTTGGCATTCCCCTTCCTAATAAAGATTTGCAAAACCTATTTTACGAGTCTGTAACAGGTTACCAACTCACAAAATAGATTTGGTATATAGTACATCCTTTTTTAGCGGTCTCAAAAGGGCCAATTTCCTGTTTGCGACCACTAAAAACGGTTGTAAATCTGGCCCTATGACTTTGAGTTAGATGACATACAACCACACTCCACGGTTGCCCAACATCAGTGCATGCTGTCTGACGCTGGTTTAGTGACATGTATCTTATACCACCATGGTCCTATTTCTGGATTGCTACTGGAGAGATTTTCCTCTAAAAATGCATCATCACTCAGATTACAGTTTTGCTGTTAATAATGGGCACAACCTTTCTGATAAAACTGTGTCATGCCCTGTGGTTCAGGAATTGCAACTGTATTTTTCTTCTCACAGAGCTCGCAGGGATCATCATGCTGGGAACATCAATGCAATTCCATTGCTGGATAGTGTGTTTTTGTAAATGGTTCCCTATCAGATTATGGGACCTACAGAGCTGTTGCAGATCCCTTATGCTTGAAATATTTCACTAGATAATGAGATAATACTAGACTACTTTTCAGATTAATGATACATTAAAACTACTAAAAGTATGTTAAACAATTTTACAAGCATGTCAAGCTTGACTACGGCGACCCTTATTTAAGTTCTGACAATTATAAAGATATATATTGTTTTCATGACTTTGGACAACATTACATATACAAATCTAGTAGTTCCAGAAAAATATCTAACTATACAGAGTGGGAGAAATGTAGAGGTTCTTCCCTCAAATAGCCATCCACATTTTAAAAAGAAATATCCTTCCTTTCAACAATACTGACAGATTAAATCAATCAGCTTTTTTTGTTCACAAATACTGAAAGACCTTAAAAGAACCTGAATACTAATCACAAGTTGATGTATTCCGATACATTTGTTGGGAATCCTGCTATACAAGCCCATGAGTATTGTAAAGAAAATATCAATGAAAAAATATTTGGGGAACAAAACTTTTGCAAATCTAGGGTAAAGAAGACATACAAAGAGCATGAATAATCTCCAGAGAAAATATCTGTTTCGAACAAAACTATCCAGCAGACAACTTGTTTTGGATTTAAAACCTCTGGAGATTTAAAGACACTCTCAACTCCAAAAGTCAATTTGACACAGCTTTCAAATTCGCAAAAGAATGAAAACATTATAGATGTTGAATTAAATGACAGGGTCCAGAACTGTATTTATGATTTGCCTGCATTACTCGCTGAAGGGATAGCCTTCTGGCCAATTAATACTGATGTATGCATGTACATATCTCTTCCAAGATTGTAACCTCTTAGGTAAGTGCCTTGGCAGCTTATAAATGCGAGTGCCATATTTGAGCCTTATACGATGACCTGCAAACCATAAAAACATGACTAACAAATGACCTACCTAAACTCTGTTAAGTTATAGAGGACATAGAAAATGCCCTGTTTTCATAGCAGAAGACCCACCTATCACGTGGCTCCTATATGGTGTAATCTCCCCGTCTATTACATCCATTCACTTTTATGTGTGTCAGAAGTATATGTTGGTATGAAGAAAATGCACAGAACTTTTCTCCACACTGTATGACAGTTACCTTTTAAAGTTGACTGTTACACCCAAGACAATGCCTCATACAGAAGTACACAAGACACACAATTGATGGACAGAATGCAGAACAAATCAAAACATTCACATCCAGTCAAGAGCTCTGGGTTATATCCATCATTCTTTTGCTCACTATGCCACCCCAGTTTAGACCTGGCCATGTGCAAATCAGTCTTGACCCTGTGCCTCATGGGAACAGTCCAGCCCCAACTGCTAAGCCAGGTCCTCCCTGTACCGGAAACAAGCATCCTAGGACTAGTTTCGGGGTTTCACTCCTCTTCAGCCAGGATAGCTTGATTCCAGTGGCACAGTGAGCCCAGGACCCACATCTGGGCATACCTGGCACACATAGGGCGAGAAAGCAAGTCACGTTTCAAAGCTTTATTCGACATTTGTCATAAAAGCATCCATCCTAACCCTATACAATGAATACTAAAGCTAAAAATACTTTTTTTTTAAACACATATTAAACAAGTGACAGTCGAATGCTATACACGAATAAAATTTGTGCTTAATTCATAAAAATATTTAAAAAACTATTTAAAAAACATTTCAAATGGGAGAGCATTTAGGACATGGTAACCATACTTCATTTTGTTACATTTAGCAGTAATGCGCGGGTGCAGATTACCCAGGCCCAAGCAAGAAATTTTGCTACAGCAATTACGAATGGAGTAGAGCAATCAGATTCTAATATTCTAAGTGCTATAGATTGGCTGCGAGTGCCAATGTTTAAACAGACTGGCTTTAGCCATTTACGCCTTGGGTTGGCATATAAAGGGCAACAAAACAGCAGATGGGAGATGTGCTCTATTTGGTCTTTACAATGATAACAATGTTCATCCCGCGGCGGGGACCAATGTTTCTTGAAAGCATTCACTGGGAGTGTTCCAACGCGAAATTGGAAATATAATTTCCTGTCATACGGGCGTTCAATTATGTCCCAGTATGCTTCGCACGATGGAAACATTTTAATGTCCAAAAAGCGAGATGACAAATTGGGTGCGGGTCCTTTGCAGTACATTGTTAAATACACCATCTCCCAATACATTTCTTTCAATTTTGTTTTTGATGGAAAGCAAGCCACATCCCTGTTACCCCATAGGTGTTCCAGTTTTAACTTTACAAGTAGGCCCCACAGTTCTTTTAGCCATACAATACAATGAAAACGATCACACTTGGCAACATCTAACAAAGCTGTGACATAGTGGCTTAGCTCTGGGGTCACCATCAGATGCCTCCAATACAAGAGTGGCCGTAGCCGAGCTATATCCTCAACATTTTTCCTTCCAAGGTCCAACTTTAATGGGATTGTGGGTGTGCTTTGTGGGGTCATTACAAGCCCTCGCAAAAATATATTTTCTGCCCGCCCCAACTCTCCTAGATTTGAAAAACCCCAAAGTTCGGAACCATATAAACAGGCGCTCAGTACTTTCATGTTATAAATTTCAAGGGCACAATTTATTGGTTTTGTCAGCGAGGCTCTATGTTTGATGGCGACTACGCCTGCAAGCTGACTAAACTTTAGTACTGCCATATTAATATGCGATTTCCATTTCATATCGCCCTGCAAAATAATGCCTAGATAGGAAAAAGCATCAACTTTCTCAAGTGGGGTGCCCTTGAACGTTATCACACCTTTAAACGTGGTCTGTTGGTTAAGGCACATGAATTTAGTCTTGGTAGTATTCAATTCAAGGCCCCAAATATCGCAAAATTCACCAAAGGCATCAACCGCTTTTTGGAGACCGCTCGGTGTGCGTGAAAGTAAGAGCGTGTCGTCCGCAAACATTAGGACGGGAACGTGTAAACCTGCTATAATTGGGGCGTCACTTGGAGATTTCTTCAAATAATCAACAATACCATTTATGTAGATTGAAAATAGTGTTGGGGCCAGGACACACCCTTGCCTCACCCCTCGCTCCACCGGAAAGGGCTCAGTCACTTCTCCCTGCTTGCCCCACCTAATTTTGGCGAAATTATTTTCATGGAGGCACACAAGCAGGGTGAGGAGTTCTTGGCTTATGCCTGCATCAGCCAAGGTCTGCCACAGTTTTTCTCTTGGGGCCAGGTCGAAAGCAGCTTTTAAGTCCACAAAGACAGCATACAATGTGCCCTTTTTTAGTGTAACATTTCTCCAATAGATGGCTATGAAGTAGAATACTTGATCAACACTGCTGGTCAAGGGGCGGAACCCTGCTTGATAAGGTGACAGTATGTTTTTTTCATCAATCCATTGTTGCAGTTTGTTCTGAACTAAGCACCCCATAAGTTTTTGCGCTGTGTCAATGAGACTGATGGGTCTATAGTTTTTGGCCTGGGTTTTGTCACCTTTTTTAAATATAGGGATGATTTCCGCTCCCTTCCATGAGGCCGGCACTTCCCCTCCCATAGCCACTGCGTTAGCCAGCCATGTAAAATAAGTGCACCATGAATTCCGGTCAGATAGGAATACATCTGCTGGGATTCCATCCATGCCCGGTGCTTTTCCCCCCGCTACACAATCCAAGGCCATGCTAACATCTTTTTCATTGAATATTTGGTGTTTGAAGAAGACGGTTGGGGGGGGGATCAGAAGTATGCGCTGGGTTACGGGCATGCTGTGGCTGAAAAAACTCAGTCCATTTATTTTTAGCAACGTGGTTTTGTGGTTGTGCAGCTATCCCTCCCCTATCCCATTTTACTGTGGCCCAAAATAACTTGGAATCCTTCGCTGCGCAAGCCTGTTTCAGCTCGCACCAGCGTTCCTCGTCCCAACGTTTCCTGGCTTGTTTTTGGGTCAGTCTATAACTATCTCTCGCCTTCCTAACTGCTGTAGCGTTACCCGTTCTCAATTCAGTACTTAGGTTATGTCGTGCCAGTATACAGCTCTTATCATACCATCCATGGCTTGGTTGTTCTTTTTTAACTCTGCTTGGATCTACAGTTTTAATGAAGAAGCTTTGAAGTTTACAGAAGAGGTTTTTGTGAACCTCCATCATGTAGTCCTGGAAGTTTGGATTCCCATAGTGGGACTTGATGTTATTTACTTCCTCTATCACTACTTTTTTGAGGTCCTCTAGTTTCAATACATCTTCTATCAGCATTCTCCATTTCAAGTGGCGTTGATTGTTTGAACACACAACATCTTGCGTCACCCGCTCATTTTTATTGACATGTTCTGTGGTCTCATGGTAAGAGTGAAAGGTCATGCACAGGGGATTATAGTCACTTTCCAATCTTACTTCCACAGCCATATCTATCAATTTGCTCCAGGCCCTTACATCTATTAGGAAATAATCAATTCTACTTGATGCACGGCCATTGTCAAATGTATAGTTCCCTTTTAGGTTAGAGGGCGTGCGCCCATTTACCGCTCTCAGTCCTCTTGCTAAGCAGAGACTCTTTAGCTGAATTGCCACAGCACTCCATCTTTTAATGGAAGGCACCTCCAACTGAGGTATTACCCACTTAGTATCCTCCTCCTCGGACAGAATCCTATCCTCTTCACCCAAGGGTTCAAAGGTGGAATTAAAATCCTCACCCACGATAATGTGAGGTTGAAGTGTTAACAGTTCAACATCCTATGTTATTACTTCTGAGGATTTACCGCCACCCACCCCCCTGGCATAAACATTAAACAAAGCGAGTTCTTGGCCACTGTCCCATCTAATGTTAAGTGCTAAAATGTCATTAGATGGTAAAGATCTTTGCGTTATTAAGCAATTCAGCGACTGGCGGATCCAAATTAGTAGGCCTCCAGAGGGGCGTCCTAAGCGATTTCTAATTGCTGGTATGTGGAAGTTTAAATACCCCTGGCGAAAAACTGGGTTTAGTGACCAAGTTTCTTGTAACATGATAATATCGTGTTGGTCAATAAAGTCAACCCATTCTGGTGTAGCTATCTTGTTCGCTATGCCTGCTATATTCCATGAGAGGAGGGTCAAAGATGGTTTTCCTAGGTGTGGCCTTGACTGGCCCATCTCCACATCATTTTCAACAGGGTCAAGAGTTATTATTTTTCCATCCTCCAATACTGCCTCACTCCCTGCCGTTTCCCTTTTTCTATTTTTACCATCTGGGTCTTTATCTGCCTCTCCAGAATTTGAGATTTGAAATTCCCTATATCCTGTTGTCTGCTTATTAGATTGTATGCATGCCATATTATCTGCCATTCCTGTTGTTTGCATTCTCAGTGGTTTGGGTGACAAATGTTTACACCTTGCGAGTCAATCGCATTCGTTTAGGTTAGATAAGGCCGAAAATCTGTTTTCCAGGTTCAACCCCCAGTCACAAATAGGACCATCCCTAGCCCTTCTGCTACCCACAACTGACCACTTGGTCCTTAATATGCTTGGATTTGCCACAAGTCCTCTTCTGCTATAGAAGAAGTCCAGCGTGAGTGGTATTATTTCTGCCGTTCTGCGTTGGGGGGGGGGGAATATATTGAGCAGGATGTCCGGTAGTACTTCAGGGCCCTTAAAGTTCAGTACCACACAGTCCCCCGCAAATTTCTTAGGTTTATTCCCTATCCACTTCACTCGTCTTGCTGTTAGCAAGTCCTCTGACAACTTTTGTTTGCCCCAGGGAGAAATGTGCATGTTATTGCTCAACCATTGCAGTGCTTTATTTAGCAAGGAATCTGGTGGCTCAATCTGGCCTGTATTCAGAGGTGGCACGTTGGCAAGAACAAGAATCAGAGGTGAGGCTTCTACAATTAGCTCCACAGGGCCTAATTCTAGATTTGGGCCAAGATCTATAGTATTCCCTGGGATTACTGTGGGGCCAACGGCTACAGGATTAATTGGTTGCATGCCAAGATTTAATCTAGTTGGCTGAATGGGAGCTAATACGTCTACTGTTCCCCCTGGTGTAATTTCCATCAATTGTTTTTCGTCTATTTTACCTAATACCAAATTCGGTATTTCCCCCACATTGTCATTAGTAGTTCTTAAGAGGGTCTCCAATTTATTAACTTTATCAGTTAGGTGGTCAATTTTAGACAGCAGAGGTTTAATTATCCGATGTAGTTTAGTGTCCAGCATACCCATGAGCTTATTTATGATGGCATCGTCCCAACCTATACTGCCATTTTCTTCTCCCCCTTTTCCTTCTATGACACTCTTACTAGTGGGGGTTGCTGGTCTTTTCCTACTAGACCGCAGCCCTTCTCTTTTGGGAGGAATCTTAGTGGCCCCTCTGGCTGCTCTTGGCGCAGGAACAGGCGACGGTGGAGAGATACATTCCTCGACTAACTCTAGGTCCTGTTGGGAGGCTTTTAAATCATCCCCCACTGTTATGTCTACATTAGTGTCTAGATTTGAAACCGTGGAAACATTTAGCAATAATCTATCAGTGTTTTGCTGGGTAGATGATTCTATAGCATTTGTTGTGTCCGAATCCATTAAATTCATACCTAAATTCTCCCTATGGGATGATGTTGATGAGGTGCTAAGCCCCAAGGAAGACCTCTGCTCATTATTTATTTTTGCCACCACCTGCACTAAATAGTTATCCATGGTGTTGGCGGGAGCAATGGGGGTCTTTTGTTTAGACATATTCAAGGCTAGTAACAACCAGATAATATGTATTAAGCTAATGTCCCTTAAAAATGTCGATGTATTCACCCTTTACCCAGGGACAGTCAGTAGTGAAGGCTTGGATATCTAGTTACTTCACAACGCGATTTTTGCAAGAGTCCTGGTCCAGTCCAGTCGTGGCCAGTCTTGGACTGTCTTAGACTGTCCGCCGGGCTTCGTCCGGGCGTCCCGCTTGCGTCCCGCGACGCGGAGAGTACCGGCAATTTGTAGCGCCTCCGGGCGCGGTAACCCCTGTGATGGCTTCCGGGTTTGGTCGCAGGGCAGACTGGGAGGTGTAGTCTCCCTCCGCTCTGCGGCCGCGAGATGGACTACAGCGGCGGCGGGAGGGAGACCGATGCACAGCCAAGGTTCAAAGTGAGCAGGAGAGGAAGGTTTCACCAGGTAAGGTTCCCCTCTGTAGGTTCGGCAGAGCACAAGACAATGCCTCATACAGAAGTACAAAAGACACACAATTGATGGACAGAATGCAGAACAAATCAAAACATTCACATCCAGTCAAGAGCTCTGGGTTATATCCATCATTCTTTTGCTCACTATGCCACCCCAGTTTAGACCTGGCCATGTGCAAATCAGTCTTGACCCTGTGCCTCATGGGAACAGTCCAGCCCCAACTGCCAAGCCAGGTCCTCCCTGGACCGGAAACAAGCATCCTAGGTCTAGTTTCGGGGTTTCACTCCTCTTCAGCCAGGATAGCCTGATTCCAGTGGCACAGTGAGCCCAGGACCCACATCTGGGCATACCTGGCACACATAGGGCAAGAAAGCAAAAGAAACACAATTGATGGATGGAATGCAGAACAAATTAAAACATTCACCCCCAGTCAAGAGATCTGGGTTAAATACATCCTTCTTTTGCTCACCATGCCACCCCAGTTTAGACTTAGCCATATGCAAATCAGTCATGACCCTGTGCCTCATGGGAACAGTCCAGCCCGTACTGCCAAGCTAGTCCTCCCTGGACCGGAAACAAGCATCCTAGGACCGGTTTCTGGGTTTCACCCCTCTTCAGCCAGGATAGCTTGTTTCCAGTGGCACAGTGAGCCCAGGACCCACGTCTGGCCATAACCGGCGTGCTTAGGGCGAGAAAGCAAAAGACACACAACTGATGGATGGAATACAGAACAAATCAAAACATTCACCCCCAGTCAAGAGATCTGGGTTAAATCCATCATTCTTTTGCTCACCATGCCACCCCAGTTTAGACCTGGCCGTATGCAAATCAACCATGACCCTGTGCCTCATGGGAACAGTCCAGCCAGAACTGCCAAGCCAGGTCCTCCCTGGACCGAAAACAAGCATCCTAGAACCGGTTTCGGGGTTTCACCCCTCCTCCGCCAGGATAGCTTGATTCCTGTGGCACAGTGAGCCCAGGACCCATGTCTGGGTATACCTGGCGCCCTTAGGGCAAAAAAGCAAAAGACACACAATTGATGGACGGAATGCAGAACAAATCAAAATATTCCCCCCCCCAGTCAAGAGATCTGGGTTAAATCCATCATTCTTTTGCTCACCTGCTTTTCACTGACATTCGTTTTTGGTGCGGCCTCAGATTTACAGATACATGTAAATGTGGCGCAAAGTTAAAGAGAAATGGGTCTTGCGGTGGAATGCCCACAGCAACACCCATTGTGAACCCCTTTGATGCAAAAACTAGAGTGAAGGGTACGATATTTACAATGTGGCATTAAGCCACGGAAAATGGCTCATGCTGCATTGCAAATATTGAGCAAGATATTTCGCCACCGGAGCGTAGTAAAAAGTGACGCTCCAGTGGCACAATGCCCTTGTAAATATGTCCCAAAGTGATCAATGTTCAAGTGTAGGCAGTGCGTTACAAGTGTCTTGCAGGTCAGCAGATATGCCCTTACCTGCTCACTGCAGTATCACTGTGACCAAGATGTAATGTATTGGTGCACTATTATGAATGATTGTCAGTGCCAGGTCTCAAGACCATACCCACGGTCAGCAGCCTGATCCTGGGGGCCTCATTTATATGGCCCTACAAGCACTATTGCGCCACCAGAACGTCACTTTTTTGATGTTCCGGTACAACAGTGTGCCACTGGCATATTTATAAGGCCACGAAAAGCCACGTTAATTGGCTTTTCATGGCCTTTTGAATATGTGCCTCTTTCACACAGAAAACTGCGTGAAAGGGGAGTTCCATGGGTCTTGCTAGGGGAGTTCCCAGCAACATCCATGGCTTTTTGGCACTGCCCCAGATTAATGAGAAATTGTAAGTCTGAGGCAGTGCCAAAAAGGCACGCCTCCCCAGGGGAGGTGTAAGGGAAGCACAAAGAGGAGAAATATCTTTATTTCTCCTTGTTTTTTCTCTTTCCATGTGTGCTGCTTTCTGCAGCACACATGGAAAGAGGAAAAAGTCTCTTGTGATTGTTTTTTCACAGGAAAGCTTTCCCTTCCAGCACAAAAATAAGCATCCCCTAGGGCAGAAAAACCCATAAATGAGGCCCTTTGTGTTTAAATGCCTAACTAGCAACAATTAATTTCTGTCATCCACACTGCACAAATAAACAAAACACAGTGCAGTGTGGTGCTTGATATTAGACATGGTAGCACATATATGGATGTGGGGTAAAAAATGTAACTAATTTAATAGCATTTGTATTACCTACTGCTAAGTATTTGTAATTTTCCATGGGGACTGTTTCCCTGATTTATTAAATTAACATTTGCAAAACTATGCAAAATAATATACTACATTAGTATCTTTAATGGTGGATACAGTACGTGTCCTCTCTGTTTATTTTCAAAGCATACATTTCCCCAGTAGGTGGCACCACAACACATTAAAACACTATCGACTAAATATGAAAACACATAAAATCAAGATGAGCTTTATATGTGAGAAGCTTTACTGTTTTTCATTGCCGACATTTTCACATATTGAGAAACTACTTCGTTTAGATGCCATTGATTTTAAAATGCAACACAACCCTTAACCACCACAATACCTTTTTAATTATGAATGACTGCTCGTTAATATCATGCTGGCGCCATCTAGGGGCAGTATAAGAACTATACGCGGTTTCAGCGCAACACGAGCACTGAGTAAAGTTTGTCTCCTCCAGTCTGGAAAATGTGATGTGGTCCAAATGTCACCCTCTTTCACCGAGTCTAGTTGTATTTCGAGTGCAGCAAATCAGTAAAATATGACAAATGCACGCCTGCGATATGCTCAATGTTAATTGGAGCTTGACTTTATCTTTCAACCTCAATGTACTTGTCTCCCGCATTATTCCTACGCGCTTCAAACAGCAGATTTGTGCGTCCCTCTTTAACGGGGCATGTATTGTAATGCGATGTGTGTGCTCTTCATGTCCTATAGCACGTTAACGAGTAGGTAACATGCTGCATCACGCAGGAGCGCTTTGTTGGGGCTGTAGGAAGCATTTTGTGCTGGGCTTGAGTGAGCAGAGCTTGTGTAAGGCTGCTTCGGGCAGTGTGTAATCAGCAGAATAGGAATTAGTGATATCACATATGTGATTTATATTAGTTTAATGTTGGGACTGATTCGGTGGGTATCTCTAGAATTCACCCAGGAGAAATAAACAGAGGTCCGCAGCATGTATTGGATACAGACAGCCATGGAAGATGCGCTATTCAAAACCTCCTAGAGCTATAGGATTGTGATGCACAGGAATGCACACTAATGGAGTTAATGGAGTTAGCCATGGTGCATAAGCCAATTCAGGAGGCAGGAGGGGTTTCCCACACACATGCACAGGAGAAACAGTGCCTTATAGCTGTTTTTTGGCAACTAAGCAGGAACAACTGATGGGTGACCAGCAAGAGCCCTCATGAGAAATGGAGAGTGATACATGGGCATGCAGTGGATACACGAAAACATATCTACGGTGTACATCCAGGAGTGGCAGAGGGCGACTCACACACTGCACTGTTTACAGGCAGCCAAAATAAATACCAAATTGGATTCACTCAGGCAAGAAAGATGCCCTGCTCAGACCAGGTGAGTCTATGGGGTTTCTCCAGCCCGGCTGCTCAATGCAGCTGCAATGGAGAAAACCTAAGTGTGCATGTCTGTTTAGGTCGGCCTGAGATGGCGGGCCATAACACATATGTGCACTTAGGGAGTGGAGTGCACGTAGCACTCCTCCTCCCCCCTCCCATGCCGAAGCTCCACCCCTCCCATCACCGCTGGCTAAGGGCTGGCTAATGTCAAATAAAACGATCCAAGACCATTGTTTTATTTTACATTGGCTGGCTCTGCACCAGGCAGTGCAGCAACGCTCCTCCACCAATGTGGAGGAGCCGCCACTGCTCTGGATGGTTGGCGGAAGTTCAGGCTGTGGTTCATGTGTGATGGTCCTTAGTTGTGGAGGGCTTTGCAGGCATGTGCCAGTTGTTTGAATTGCCATCTTTTCTGGACAAGGATCCAATGGAGGCTTCTCAAGTGTTGCGTGATGAGGGTCAGTTCAGGATCAGTTTGGCCACAGAGTGCTGTATCATCTGTAGCCTTCTCATGAGTTTAGTGGTGATTTCTGCAGAGAGTGCGCTGCCACAGTCCAGCTTGGCTGGTGATTAAGGCTTGTGTGGCTGTTTTTTCTTATGCTGATGGGGAGCCATTTGATGTTTTTTTGGATCAAGCAGAGAGTGTGGAAGCAGGCAGAGGAGAATGTGTTGATCTGTCCTTTCATGGTGAGTTTGCTGTCCAGGATAATGCCATGGTTGCGGGTGCGGTCTTTTGGTGTGGGAGTGGGTCCAAGTTTGGCGGGTCACCAGGTGCCCTTCCAGATGCGGTGGGGATGTCGGGGGAAGAGGAGGGGGTGAGCTAGGGCTCTGTGATGACAGTCACTTTGGGGAGAGGGGGGAGATAGTGTCCCAGACTTTGGTGGTGTGTTTTCAAAGAGATCTGGCATTGATCAGGAGGCATTGGAGTGGTTCGAGGGTGGTATCGGTCATAGAAGTGGAAGTGGCATGGCTTTCTGTGTAGGCAGATGGTCCTACGTTGCAAGTGAAAAGACAGCAGTGGCAGGTGAACGGTTCTGCTGGGGAACAGGGTGATGTGAGGCCGCAGTTGTTGAAGTGACCAGGGTCCAGGCTCAAAGGCCTGCAGCATTGTACCTGTTGGAGTCCGGAGCACCAGGTTTTCTGGTGCTGGATGTGGGTCAGACGCAGACGATCTTGCCATTGGCATTCCTCATGCACGCCTGAGTTGTGACATTCATTAAATAGGCCCTGGGAGAGGTGCTGAGGAGGCAGGCAGCAGGAATCAGATGGTGGGAAGCAGGTGGCAGAAAGAGGGAAAACAAAAATTGCTAAAAGTGAAGAGAAAAAACTATGAAACTGAAAAGCACTACTAAAAAGTGGTGACAACGCAAGTCAAACCACCCTAATGAGCACCAAGCAGTCAGGAGACTGCAGCACAAGTAAGCTGGTTGGTGTGATCGCAATGCCTTTGAGCAATGCCTGTGAGCCTGGAAGCACTTAAACAGGCTGAACTTCACAGCATCAAGAGGAAGTGGTGTGAGGACTAATGGTGGGCAATGAACTCTGCTTCGCAAGTAGAGTTTGCAGTGTTCTGACAACTCCGTGCTCCGCTGAGAGGGCGGAATTTGGTAAAAATCTGATTCTGCGGCTTGGCGGAGTGTACCCCTTCCACCTAACCCATTTGACTCAAATTTTGGAGACTGTAGCAGCACAAAACGTAATAAATAACTGATTCGCCGTCATTACTTTGCATTGTGAGATAGTATACCAGCTTTCCCAAAAGTAACAGTGTGAATCTCATCTTTTATAAGGTTGTGGCCTATATGACTTGTTTCATACCTGTTATTCTTTTTCCTTTAAAATTAGAAACTTAAAATGTGTTTAGCCTAATTTCTCTGCCTCACACACAGACAGAAAAGTCAGAAGTATCTTCACTACCAAGTGGGCAACAGGTGTAAAAAGGGGACCTTCAGAACACCCTTCAGTTCACTTTCTGAACCTGTGGTAGAACTCTCAGAGGACTGCCTGCTGCTATGGATTGCTATTTACTTCAGAAGACTACTTTGATTCACCAAGAAGGACAGCTCTGTTGCCTGAAGCCCACTCTGAGCCCCCAGAGTGCTTGAGCCTTGCAATGTGACTCGAAGGGCTAAGTGGATGGCCTCCTGTTAGAGCCTAAGGGACAAAAAGTCACTAATCATCTTGAACTCAAACCGGGACACTACCAGTGTGAGTCCTGAACCTCCAAGTGGCGCTCCTCCAGTCCTGGAACCTTGGAAATGGTGCTGGAGGTGCCCAGATAGCCCATACCCAAAACATGGGACTTAGAAAATGTTCAACCAAAAGTTCTCTGGGATCCGAGACGAGACTGGGATCTACCTGCTCGTCGATCTGCCGAATGTGCATTGCCAGTCGGCCTCACTTCACAGTGACTCCCACCACATTTTTGTCAGCAGCAGAAAATCCTGTTTAGCGGCTCCTTGCAGAAGGGGTAACCTGGAGCCATCTTCAGCTATAGCCTGCAGCTTCATCCCACTGGAGATCTTCGATTTCCAGAAAAGATACTTGGGGCCCGATGTAGGTAAATCTCATTTACCGACTCTAGAATACCGAATTTTACCGATTCGGTATTCTAGATTTGGTAAATGAGATGTAGGAAATAATTGGGTAATTTTTACCGAATCGGTATGATTCGGTAATTACCGAATCAATATTTACCGATTCAGTAATTGCCATTGATTCCTATGGAATAACGATTCAGTAAAATTACCGAATTGTCAAGGGGGACAGTGTGTCACTTTGTACACCCTGTTGCACCCCTGATTCTGGCTTGTGTGCCATGTGACACACATACATGCCCTTAGGGCATGTATGTGTGCCACATGGCACAGGTGTACATGCACAGATGTGCATGTATACTGGAATTTGTTATTTACCAAAAAAATATTATTTCGTGGTAAATAACGAATTCTTAGGGGGCTGTGGCACTGTTTCTACATCTAGATTTACCGAATCGGTAAATTTACTTATTCGGTATTTTACCGAATTGGTAAATTAACCGATTCTGTAAAATTTAAGGCCCCTACATATCAAAAACCAAATACCTATAGTTACCGACCGGTATTAGGTGTCCTACATCGGGCCCTAAGGGTCTTATTACGAGTTTGGAGGTGTGACAGCAGACCCATATGCACAACGTTCTGAGGCCACAATATGTTGGAAGTGCTGCAGCAGTATCGCCAAGCATATTCTGAGTTTACTCACTGTCACAGTTTTCATGGCGTTGAGCCCGCAATAAAAAGTGTGGCAGTGAGGAAACTCAGGGGGTCCTGCAGGGCCCCCTATTGGCTCAGGGCCTGGGGTGAATGCAGGGGGCACATGTTGTGCTCTCCTGTCAGTATGCACCTCTTGTTCCTGCATGCCATGAGCTGGACAGTCCATGCCGTGCAGGAACGTGCTTTGACTCTCCCATTGCAGTGCCTTTCTCACATATGAGCCTTTGAAAGGTACCACTGTGGGACCACCAAAGCACTGCCAACCATACAATAAATGAACTTGTAATCTGGTGGGTGGTGTGCGAGCAAGTTTGAGGTGTGTTAGCTGGGCTACCAAAACCAGTCCCTGGATGCTTGTTTCTGGTACCGGAAGAACCTTACCTGGCAGTTCAGCTGGACTATTCCCATGGAGAGCAGGGCGAAGACTGATTTGCATATGGCTGGGTACACCGAAATGGCATGGGGAGTAAAAGACGATGGTTTTAGGCCCAGATCTCTGCAATGGGGTGAATGCTTGACATTGTTCAACATTCTGTCCATCAATTGTTCTTATTTTGCATTTTTCACCCCAAGTGGGACGGGTATGTCCAGGCGTGGGGCCTTGGCTCTCCATGCCATTAGAGTCAAGCTAGCCTGGCTGATGGGGGTGTAACCCTGAAACGGGTCCCAGGATGATTGTTTCCAGTCCAGGGAGGACCAGGCCTGGCAGTTCAGGCTGCATTGTTCACATGGGGAGCAGGGTCAAGACTGATTTGCATATAGCTGGCTTTAAACTTGAATGACATGGTAAGCAGAACAATGATGGATTTAGGCTCAGATCTCAGTGCTGAGGTGAATGCTTGAAATTGTTCAACATTCTGTCCAAAAATTGTTCTAATTTTGCATTTATCACCCGAGTGGGACGGGTACGCCCAGACATGGTTACTATGCTCAGCATGCCATTGGAGTCAAGCTCGCCTGGCGGATGAGCAGTGACACCCCCAAACTAGTCCCAGGATGCTTGTTTCAGGTCCAGGGAGGACCTGGCCTGGCAGTTCGACTGGACTATTCCCATGGGGAGCATGGTCAAGACTGATTTACACATGGATAGTATTTCAACTGAAATGGCATGGGGAGCAAAAAAATTATAGATTAAGGCCCAGATCTCTGTAGTGGGTTGAATGCTTGAAATTGTTCAACATTCTGTCCATAAGTTGATCTAATTGTGCATTGTTACCGAGAGTGGGAGGGGTATGCCCTGACGTGGTTCCCATACTCTCCATGCCATTGGAATCAAGCTAACCTGGCTGAATTGGGGTGAAACGCTGAAACCTGTCCCGGATTCTTGTTTCTGATCCAGGGAGGACCTGGCCTGGCAGTTCGAGCTGGACTGTTCCCATGGGGAGCAGGGCAAGACTGATTTGCATATGGCTGGGTTTTAACTGGAATGGCATTGGGTGCAAAAAAACGATGGATATAGGACCAGATCTATGTACTGGGGTGAGTGCTTGAAATTCTTTAACATTCTGTCCATAAATTCCTCTTATTTTGCATTTGTCACCCCGAGTAGGACGAGTAGGCCCAGATGTGGGTCCTGTGCTTTAAATGCCATTGGAGTCATGCTAGCCTGGGTGATGAGGGGTGAAACCCCAAAACTGGCCCCAGGATGCTTGTTTCTGGTCCAGGAAGGGCCTAGCCTGGCTGTTCGGGCTGGACTGTTCCCATGGGGAGCAGGATCAAGACTAATTTGCATATGGCTGGGTATAAAATGGAATGGCATAGTGACCAGAAAAAACAATGGATTTAGGCCCAGATCTCCGTACTGGGGTGAATGCTTGAAATTGTTCAACATTCTGTGCATCAATTGTTCTTATTATGCATTTGTCACCCCGAGTGGGACAGGTATGCTCAGACGTGAGGCCTGTGCTCTCCATGCCATTGGAGTCAAGCTAGCCTGGCTAAAGAGGTGTTAAACCCAGAAACTGGTCCCAAGATGCTAGTTTATGGTACATGGAGAATCTGTCCTGGCAGTACAGGCTGGGCTGTTCCAATGGGGAGGAGGGTCAAGACTGATTTGCAAAAGGCTGGGTTTAGATTGGAATAGCATGCACAGCAAAAAAACTATGGATTTAGGCCCAGATCTCTGTACTGGGTTGAAGGATTGACATTTTCAACATGCAGTCCATTAATTGTTCTTATTTTGAACTTATTAATAATGGCATTTTCAGAATTGTGACTTAAAATCTGAAGTCCCATTAAAGAAGATTTTAAATTACAATTCCTCAGACACCAAACAGGAATTTCCTACCTCCTCCCAATCAAAAGTTATAATTTATTAAATGTGATAAGGTAACTAAATGTTATCCTATGGGAGAGGTAGGCCTCCCTCACAATAGTGAGAAATACATTTGTGAGCTTTTAACTACCAGGAGATGCAAAACAAAAAAGTAGATGTCCAACTTTTTAAATACACTGCACCTTTCCCTATGGGCTGTTTAGGGCCTAGTTTAGACTTATATGTACTGAAAATTGAGTTTTAGGCTTGGTAAAGGGGTTGTTTTGCCAGGGTGAATTGACAGTTTAAAACTGCTTGCAGGCTGCAATGACAGGCCTGAGACTTGTTTTAAAGGACTACTAAAGTGGGTGGGGTAATAAGTGCTGCAAGCCCACTAGTAGCCTTTAATTTAGCAAACCTGGGTATATGCTATACCACTTTTCTAGGGACTTACAAGTAAATTAAATATGCCAATCAGGTGTCAACCAATTTTATTATGTTTTAAGTTGCAAGCTCAGGCACGTTAGCATTGGTTAATAGTCGTAAAGTGCACAGAGCACTAAGAGCAATAAAAACGAATTGAGAAAAATAGGCTGGATGAAGGCAAAATGTTTGGGTTAAGACTACCCGAAGGCTGACAGGCATTACAATATATACATTGCCACTATTTGCCACTGGGGAGATATAGTTTCCATATGAAAATTATACTGGGCTAGCTAATAACTTTGCCACAGTTTGACGATCTTTCAGAAACTTTTCTAAAACGATGTTATCTACCTCAGCTTCTTCCTGGCAGGTTTCAGGCTGATTGGTCAAGTAGGGGCTGAGAAAAAGGGAGGTCCTAAAATGCATCTTCCCCATTATTTAAAAAAAAAAAAAAAGAAAATTAGACAGAAGACGTACTTTGGTGTTCAAGCATTCTGTATAAAGAAAGCAGTGGGTCTGATGTATCGACATGTTGTGCGTTTGTTAATGCATTATCAATATCTTATTTTCTTTCAGGATAGTTTCTTCACACTGGATTCACTATATCTATTGTGAGGAGCTTTGCAATTGTCTCTATACAATGTTCACATGCTTCAGTGCTTTGTATGTGATTCATAAGAAGGCCAGCCCCTACTGGGTAAACTTTTTTGAACAGTGAGGGTTTGTGGGGGTATTTTACCTTTCCACATCATGCAGAAGAAACTAAATACAGGCAAGTCCTATACCACCCACGAGAGTGACTTGATATCTAATTTTACAATGATGCCAAATGACTCTGCCGTAAATGGTATTTTCTCCTTGGAAGGCATAACATGGGTATGGTGTTACATGTAATTTTGAAAGAGACGATTGAATTGCAAAGAAAGCACTGAAGGATGTGATCATTATATAGAGACAATTGCAAAGCACTATGGTAGTTGTTGACGTCATTGCTCAAAAACCCTTTTTTTACCATTCGACTAATATTTTTTGCCCCTATTATATGGTGGCATATGCTTGTGTATAAAGAAAGTTGTTACATCCAGTGACATTAATATATAGTCAAATTAGCAGAATACATCAAAAATATCCATTTTAGAAAGTCATTGGTATCCTGTGTAAAAGAGGATACTTTTTCACACGTTCCTGTAAAAAAAAATGTGACTTATTTCGACGTGTTTTCAAAACTTCCATCAATAGCTGAAAATATCGGTCGCCTAGGTGTATTATTAACACATTTGTGCACTTTTGGAATGAAATAAAACACAGCCATTCTAGGATGGTCATTATGCAAGAACAGGTAGTATTTCTGGCTCATGAGCCCCATGTTGTGCCACTCCACTAGTTCACTGTGATAAGTAACCCTTGCTTGGCTCACTTCTTCTTTTGTGGACCTGGCGAAACATCTTGTATCATTCAATTACTTGTAAGCCTCCTTCATATACATTTGTAATGGCCAGAGAACAATAATATTCCCTCCTTTATCTGCACATCTTATTACACAGTCTGTTGCTTTCTTCACCCTATATATCAAAATGTTGTGTTTTTTTGAATTCGCTGTATTTTTTGTCTCTTATTTCCTGTTTTGACATACGCATTCTTAATGTCTTGAAGGAGTGGGTGTCAAAAGCTTCCTTTTGTTTCACCAGTTAGAAGACGAGAGTTTGTAATCGGTGGTGTCTTCTCCAAACACATCTAGGGGCATATTATCAAGGGGGTTTATCTCCGCTTTTTTGGCTTTAAAAGCCAAGAAAGCGGAGATAAAATTATCTCCCTATTACCTAGCTGTCGCTAACACCAGTAGTTAGCGACAGCTAGTAAGAAATGGCGACCATCTTGGGCCCCACTTTGCATGTCAGTGATATTTATCACTAATGACATGCAAAGTGGGCGTGCCAAGATGTTAGGGACTGAAAACAGTCGCTAACATCGCTATCTCCTATTACCAACTTTTGGAGATATTCGCGCTAAGCGCGAATATCTCCAAAAGCTAACACCTGCCCTGAGCAGTTCTTAGCCATGTTATCCAATGGGAGGTGGATAACATGGCTAAGAGCATTAGCTCGGTAATGCATGAATATCGCAGACTTTTCAGCGATATTCATGCATTGCGGCGATTTTTATCGCATTTGCGATAAACCTTGGTAATGCCAAGGTTTATTTGCGGTAAAAATCGCCGCAGCTCTGCGGTAAATATTTGTCTCTAACCAAGCAATAGCGATAATTATCGCTATTGCTTGGTAATATGCCCCATAGTTTTTGCTCACTAATCAGTCCTTCCTCAGTCATCTGAGCCATAATTCCAAATGTTTTCATGTTCCAATTGCTTCAATTCCTTCCTAAGTCCCAGAGCAGAAACTTTCAGATATTCATGTCGGTCTTTCACTTTTGCTTATAATTTCTTTTTTCCCACTTGTTGCATACAGAATTTTTCAACTATTAATTTTCTAAAAAAAATTGCAAATATCGACCTTTCTCTGTGCGCTGTTCCACAACTTTTTTCAGGGGAGAAAGAAACTCCCAAAGATAATATTTGATCCTGTGCTTTCATGAGATCGACATTGGATACATTAATTATCGTATCTGACAAATTCGCTTTTTCTTCCGTTTCCATTTATGCCTGTTGGCTACAGTTCAGCGAAGGTCCTAACTGTCTTTTTCTATGTTCTTCTTCTACGTCTATTCCTCCTCCTTTTTGGCGTCTTTCCTTTTCTCCCCTTTGGCTCGAGTTCCTGCATCTACTTATGCGTAATAAATGAAACTCATCTACTACTGCTGGTACTGAAGAAGTGCTTGCCTTATCCCCTTTAGGAGTGCCTTCATCCAAATCAGTGTCCACCTCAGAGCAATTCTGAACTTCCCAATACTTTTTGCTCCTGCTGATGTCTGCTTGTGTCGGACAGTCTTTGTCTTCGGATATTCTCAAAACTTCGTGCAAAAGTAAAAAGTTCCCCCATAAAAATGATCTGTTTTGGCCCTCTTAAATTTCAGATTTGTGATTCTTTATAGTTTCTTCCTATTTTTGCAATCTCTGTTTAACTTTCACGATACACTTATCAGTTCCTGATTGGTCTTTTTTTTCAGTTCCTCCGTCACTTGATCAATCTCCTGTAAAATTCTCTTCCAATCGATATCTGCATATTTGATTAAAATTTGCATCAATCTCACCGATTCTTCTGTGTTACTCAATGCCCAATCCTTCAACATTTCTGGTGGGGATTCTCAACACTTGGTGCTAATAGAATTCTCACTCCTCCCGGGACACATCCCATCTCGATATATTTTAGCAAGGAGTTACTCTGCCACCATTTAGAAAGTTCCAGTCTAGATAGTTTTCCAATTGTGTCCGTACATCATCTGCTTGTTTATTACCCCCTGGCACTTCCATGGGGTACTCCGCTTGGCATGGCATTGAACAGTTCATTCGCTACTACCTCCCTTTCCCTCAGGATCTCGTCAGACATTGAGTCTAATCTCTTTCTCCTATTGTAGTGCATCTCCTCTGATCATGTTACACCTTAAATGGAGCAAATATATCCTTCCCCTCACCCGCACATGGGCACATCCCTTACCTGGGGGAGTTTGCTGAACCATCAGGTATCCTCTGCCTCTTCGAACTCCAGTTCTCAACCTCCTGGTTTGCTTCTGTCTAGTGTATCAATTTGACGCCTGTTTTTACTGAAGAGGAAGGTGTGGTAAAGACTGCGGGGCAGATTTACAATAACTGGCGCATCCCCAGGGATGCGCCAGTTATTGTGCGCCGCAGCTCCGCCACCCATGGTGCGCCACATTTACAATGCTTCAGAAAAGGGGGTGGTGATGAACAGAGTGTCTGAATTAAGCAGACCACTCTTACCCAGTCCAAAGATCAGGGCTTGATCCATCACCGTTTTTTAGCTCACTGCACCATCCCAGCTCAGAACTTGGCTATATGCAAATTAGTCTGACCCTGGCCCAGTGCATCATGGGAACAGGGCAGACCAAACTACCAAGCCAATTCTTATACTGGGAAGGAAACAAGCTTCCGGGGACCGGTTTCTGGCATTTCAGCCGTCTTCGGCGCGGCTTGCTTGAATCATGATGGTGCAATGAGCAAGGGACTCACATCTGAGTATACCCTTCCACGCTTATGGTGGACAAAAATGATTCAGAAAAGGGGGTGGTGATGAACAGAGTGTCTGAATTAAGCAGACCACTCTTACCCAGTCCAAAGATCAGGGCTTGATCCATCACCGTTTTTTTAGCTCACTGCACCATCCCAGCTCAGAACTTGGCTATATGCAAATTAGTCTGACCCTGGCCAAGTGCATCATGGGAACAGGGCAGACCAAACTACCAAGCCAATTCTTATACTGGGAAGGAAACAAGCTTCCGGGGACCGGTTTCTGGCATTTCAGCCGTCTTCGGCGCGGCTTGCTTGAATCATGATGGTGCAATGAGCAAGGGACTCACATCTGAGTATACCCTTCAACGCTTATGGTGGACAAAAATTATTCAGAAAAGGGGGTGGTGATGAACAGAGTGTCTGAATTAAGCAGACCACTCTAACCCAGTCCAAAGATCAGGGCTTGATCCATCACCGTTTTTTAGCTCACTGCACCATCCCAGCTCAGAACTTGGCTATATGCAAATTAGTCTGACCCTGGCCCAGTGCATCATGGGAACAGGGCAGACCAAACTACCAAGCCAATTCTTATACTGGGAAGGAAACAAGCTTCCGGGGACCGGTTTCTGGCATTTCAGCCGTCTTCGGCGCGGCTTGCTTGAATCATGATGGTGCAATGAGCAAGGGACTCACATCTGAGTATACCCTTCCACGCTTATGGTGGACAAAAATGATTCAGAAAAGGGAGTGGTCTGCTTAATTCAGACACTCTGTTCATCACCACCCCCTTTTCTGAATCGTTTTTGGCCACTATAGGTGTGGCAGGGTATACTCAGACATGAGTCCCTTTCTCACTGCACCATCAGGATTCAAGCAAGCCGGGACGAAGACGGCTGAAATGCCAGAAACCGGTCCCCGGTAGCTTGTCTCCTTTCTGGTGAAGAATTGGCTTGGTAGTTTAGTCTGCCCTGTTCCCATGATGCACTGGGCCAGGGACAGACTGATTTGCATATAGCCAGGTTCTGAGCTGGGATGGTACAGTGAGATAAATAACGGTGATGGATCAAGCCCTGATCTTTGGACTGGGTAAGAGTGGTCTGCTTAATTCAGACACTCTGTTCATCACCACCCCCTTTTCTGAAACATTTACAATGCGGCGCACCATGGGGCAAAAACGGCACAGATGCGTGACGCATCTGTGCCGTAAAGGTGGCGCATTGCTGGAGTTGCTTCGCAAGCGCGACGCAGCTCCAGCAAGGCTCGGGGGTGCCCTATCTGTCCAATGCTGCGTCAAGCCTTACAGGTTTTTGACGCAGCATTGGCCTAGAAATGACTGAGTGAAATCTTGTAGATTTCACTCAGCCACTTTTGCGAGGCGCACCTGCCCGGAACGCCCACCTGCGCCGGAACGCCCACATGTGGCGCAGGGCTTTACAACGTGACGCATCTGCTTAGATGCGTCACATCGCAGGGATGCGCCACGTTTACGCCACCGTTGTGTGACGCAAACGTGGCACAAGTCCAACATAAATCTGCCCCTTGGTATGTAAGGCATTGTGTGGTAAAGGCTGTTTAACTCAACTGTTTGCAAAGGTCATTGTACCCTACACTGCGGGATCTGTACAGTTTGCATTGGCACTGTGCTATTTCTATTCTAAGTGCCTTATTTAGAGTGTGGTGGCCAAGATAGTTCATCACACAAGTAGTGCATATAGCCAAATCAAACCATATTATGAGTGCATTAAAACCAATGGCACTTTTTATACAGCGGACAGGACATATACTGCATTTTAATGGAGTATCCTATCCGCCAAGTGCTAAATGAGGCCTAAGTATGTTGCTGAGGTTAGTGAACAATAAAGCTTTATGAACATTAGAACTTTTTGCAATTCATAGGGCATCGTTTAGAGGTTGATGGTCATGGGTCATCTGCCAATAATCACTAGATGCCACATGCCATGTAAACCAACTTCTCACTCTCTCCGCCTCTTTTTGAGGTATTTGTATCTCCAAATGTTCCAATGGCAGAGCCTTAGCTGGCTCTGCTATTTAAAAACCTTGTGTGGTGGATCATTTGCCACTAAGTCGCAGGCCAAACAGCAGCAGTAGTTGAAAATGTCCCATTTCAAACTATAGGCATGGTCTAGATAATGGTCATAGTATTTAGGCAGTGACCCTCTTTTCAATACTGCATTTGTTAAGGTGGTGCAAAAGTGAAAGAGAAAAAAGAGAGAGTGAGAGGAGGACAGGGCTCACACTGGAAATACACCGTACAAAGATAGAAGCCTTAAAATTCAACCTGCATCTGTAAATGTTACTGTGCTCCAACTCCCTTCAAATCCCTGTGCTCCTTCACTCTGCATCACAGAGAATTTAAGGAATGATTTCTAATTCGGAGGACAGAGTAATCTCCGTTGGCCTGGCAGAGGATTTACTATCCGCCAGGACAGACCACTCAATTCCCCAAATTTAGAAATGACCACCAACCTGGTGGTCATTTCTAAAGCATTGACTTGAACCGCGCGCTTTTGCCAAAGATTTAGTCCAATATAAGAGATGTGCATACACTGTAATTCATTTGAACGACACTACCTGTCCCAGCAGTACTGCCCTGCTAGCTGATTTAGCCACCCTGAACGTTAGCCTGCATAACTCCGGCCCTACTCACAAAGCAGGCAATTTACTTGATCCTGTTCTATCTAATCTGGTGGCTATTAAGTGTAAGCCAGCCCTCCCTGTTCCCTGGTCTGACCACTTTCTTGTTGAGTTTTCCATTACTATTGAATCAGGTCGTACTCCTCCAGTTGATATAACTGTACCTAAACTGACCAGAAACTGGAAGAACTTAGATACGAATAAACTGAATGCGGCCCTTAGGATCTCGACACCATTTCCTGAGATTAGCTGTCTTGAACAATCAGAAACCATTAATAACTGGCTTATTTCTGCTGTCAACTCTTGCCTCCCTCTTCGCAAGCAGAAATTTAACCTACACCACCCCCCGGCACCTTGGTTTAATGACCAATTAAAAAAGGCCAAATCGGGTTGTAAACATCTTGAGCGGAAGTGGCGTCTGAATTATGACCCTCATATTAAACTAGAATATAAAGCTGCACTATCCAGCTATCATGCCTTATGCAAAAATGCTAGAAAAGATCATGCCAATCTCTCTATTCTTAACGCTCAAAACCGCCCTAAAGCTTTGTTTAAGGTGGTTCAAGAACTCTCGGGCGCCAAGAAGCAACCCAAAGCTCTCTGCTTGGATGAGGCTAAATGTGATGCCTTGGCCGATTTCTTTATTTCAAAAATTGAAAACATCTATCTGGATTTTGGCCCCACTCCCCTTGCTATTTCAACTACCTCTGTTTTACCATCTTGCGTCCAGTCGCCTGAATCTGACTCCTGTACACTAGATTCCGGAATTACTGTCTGGACCCCTCTGACCTCACTTACTTTACGTAATATTATTAGTACCATCAAATCTGGTTCCCCTCTTGATCCTATTCCCCCTCAAGTCTTGCTCACTCTTAATCCCTCCTCCCTTAATCTTATTCTGGAGTTATTAAACATCTCACTTAAAGAGGCTAAGGTCCCCCAGTCATGGAAACATGCCATGGTTGTGCCACTGCTTAAGAAAGTCAATGCTGATCCGAACAACTTGGCTAATTTTCGCCCTATCTCCCTCCTTTCTGTGTTTTCCAAAGTCTTGGAGAAGCATATTAACCAACAACTTACCAGCTACATCGAAACCCACTCTATTTTACATCCTTCTCAATCGGGTTTTCGTTCTGGTTTCTCCACGGAATCCACACTTCTGGGAGTCTCGGAAACTATTAGGCATCTGGTGGATAGAGGGGAAACCGTGGTACTTATCCTGTTGGATTTAAGTGCCGCATTTGAAACGGTTTCCCACTCTATCCTCATTAACACCCTCAGATCTATCGGCATTACCCATCTTGCCTTAGATTGGCTTATTAGTTTCCTGAGCAACAGGACGTTTCAAGTCTTTTCATCTTCATCAACATTTAAGATCCATACATCAGCATACGGGGTTCCACAGGGTTCCATCTTGAGCCCCCTGCTCTTCAATCTGTACGTGAGACCTTTGGCTGCAATTGCGGAGCAAGCGGGGCTCTCCATTTACTCGTATGCTGATGATACCCAGCTGATTTTCTCACTATCCACCAGTCACTCTTCCTGCCCCTCCTCTCTGCGTCTCGGGCTTAGTAACATATCTGCCTGGTTGTATGACAATAAATTAAAACTGAATGGAGGGAAGACTGAGCTTCTTCTTTTCGGAAACAATCATGATCTTTGGGGACCCTCGCACTGGCCCAATCAAATGGGCATACTTCCCTTGCCCTCTAGAACGGCCCGAAACTTGGGCATCATCTTTGATGACCAACTATCAATGAGGGACCATGTAGTGAAGGTCTGTGCCACTTGTACTACTATTCTCAAGTGGCTGAGAAAAATCATCTGGATGCTCCCCCATGACACCCAGAGAACTGTAGTCCAGGCGCTAATTACATCTCGCCTGGACTGTGGCAATGTTCTTTTCCTGGGTGCTGGTAGGGAGATTGTCCGGAAACTCCAGACAGTTCAAAACATGGCTGCTCGCCTGCTTGGTAAACTCCCTTATAGGTCATCCATTTCCCCTTTCTTACGCAGCCTTCACTGGCTTCGTATCGAGAGTCGGGTTAAATTTAAGGCCCTGTGTTTTATACACAGAATTATCGCTGGCAAAGCCCCACAATATCTTAAATCCTTCATTAGTTCTTATGTCCCCTCCCGGACTCTCAGATCATCCACCCAGTTCAAGCTCCTGATCCCTAGGATTAAGCGAGCAAGAATGGGTGGGCGTACTTTTTCTTTTCTGGGTCCTTCCCTCTGGAACTTCCTTCCTTTTGCTCTTCGAACTGAGCCCAACTATCTTAGGTTCCGCAGGGAACTGAAGTCGTGGTTATTTAACCAGTAAACTAGTTGTTAATGGTCATACTCCTGTTCTCTGATCAGCGCCGGGAAACCCTCTGGGTAGCTGTGCGCTCAATAAAATTAATAATAATAATAATAAGTCTGCCAGTTGGATCTTAGTGTACAAGTAATTGCACAAATAATTTAAATGGCACATACTATTCTTTTGTTTATAGCGCTACTCATGCGAGTGTAGTGAGCCAGAGTGCTTACCATCACACACACTCAATAAATCATGTAAGCATGTAAATATATGTACAGGAAATGTTACATAAAGATAATGAGGGTTGTAAGGTGTAGGAATCTCACATTGTCAACAGTTGTAGACATATGCTAAGAGCGAATTGTCCGAGAAACACAAAGTCAGGATATAAAACGCAACGCAGTGATTGTGGTTTGCTGTACTAACAAGACTTTATTACTTCCTAATGGAACTCTTCTTTGCAGTCTTAGAATAACAACAGATTGAGAAAATAACAATAAGGATCTAAACCCAAAACTTACAATTTGCATGAAGCTCCTTGATGCTGGTAAATAGATTACTGTTATATTAGAAGAGTTGCAACTTATGAACTGTATGTAGCTAAATGATCTGTGTCAAAAGCAGTAGCCCACTTACCTTCCAACATAAAATACTAATATGTGATGTATATGTTACACAATGTGCTTTACTACAAGCACATTAAACCTCTATGCTACCTTGAGTCTAAACGGTTAGAGCACAATATAACAAAACTTTTCCAGAACTGCGTAAACAACTATATTTAACTTTCCACTATATTTGCCTCAAAATTGCTGGGCTTTGCAGCAGGTGTATTAACCCTGTAAGATATTTTAAAAAACAGCCTCTATGTGACCAATTAAGTACACAAGAACTGTTTTTCTGTTAATTATACCATATTGGCAACTTTTAGGTCTCGCCTAGTGATGCAGCGCCATACGCTGCTCGCGAAGCGGGACTTATCGTTACCGGGTAGCTAGCGAAGTGGGACAGGAGAGGTGCACAAGCTTACAAACACATTGGAATTAATGGCTGTGACCGCGCACTTTTGGGGACATGGGCTGAGAAGGCGCGCGTCTCCTCGCGCTCCCCCATGCTTTAACACGTTCACTTTCGCCAGCTGCTACTAGGACACGCTGTTCAGCACGGAGCGAGGTCAGGAAAGCGGGAGAGCCGGGCACTTACAGTGCCTTCCTCTTGCTCTGTGTAGTTCAGCACACGCAATATTTGCTTCAGATCTTATAATATATGGGGGTGCACAGAACTCACCAGCTCTTGCCGGAGCCACTCCAGTGCCTGACCCAGGGTGGCGAAGCCCTGTGTGTTTCTCAGTGGTAAGTCTTCAGCCTCTGTAGGTGCTCGGCAGGTGAGCGGTGGGGTCGCTCCCTCCCCCTCAGGCACTCTTTGCACCAGCTCATGCACCGGTGCCCTCTTGGGGCCTCTGGGTGGCTGACAGGCGCCACCTTCCACATGTACCGGCATCTTCCTTGTGTCGCTCCTGGGCGGGCTCATGGCCAGCTCGCCACGCCCTCGAGAGTGACAGCAGAGTGAGAGACAGCAGAGTGAGAGTGACAGCAGAGTGAGAGTGACAGCAGAGTGAGAGACAGCAGAGTGAGAGTGACAGCAGAGTGAGAGTGACAGCAGAGTGAGAGACACCAGAGTGAGACAGACAGCAGAGTGGGAGTGACAGTAGAGTTACAGCAGAGTGAGAGAGACAGAAGAGTGAGAGTGACAGCAGAGTGAGAGACAGCAGTGTGAGAGTGACAGCAGAGGGAGAGTGACAGCAGAGGGAGTGACAGCAGAGTGAGAGACAGCAGAGTGAGAGGAGACAGCAGAGTGAGAGGAGACAGCAGAGTGAGAGGAGACAGCAGAGTGAGAGGAGACAGCAGAGTGAGAGACAGCAGAGTGAGAGGAGACAGCAGAGTGAGAGACAGCAGAGTGAGGGTGACAGCATAGTGAGAGTGACAGCAGAGTGAGAGTGACAGCAGAGTGATTGACAGCAGAGTGAGAGGAGACAGCAGAGTGAGAGGAGACAGCAGAGTGAGAGACAGCAGAGTGAGAGACAGCAGAGTGAGAGTCAGCAGAGTGAGAGTGACAGCAGAGTGAGAGTGACAGCAGAGTGAGTGACAACAGAGTGAGAGACAGCAGAGTGAGAGTGACAGCAGAGTGAGAGTGAGCAGAGTGAGAGTGACAGCAGAGTGTGAGTGACAGCAGAGTAAGAGACAGCAGAGTGAAAGTGACAACAGAGTGAGAGTGACAGCAGAGTGAGAGTGACAGCAGAGTGAGAGTGAGCAGAGTGAGAGTGACAGCAGAGTGAGAGTGACAGGAGAGTGAGAGACAGCAGAGTGAGACAGCAGAGTGAGAGATAGCAGAGTGAGAGTGAAGCCGAGAGAGTGACAGCAGAGTGACAGCAGAGTGAGAGTGACAGCAGAGTGAGAGACAGCAGAGTGAGAGTGACAGCAGAGTGAGAGTGACAGCAGAGTGAGAGTGACAGCAGAGTGAGAGACAGCAGAGTGAGAGTGACAGCAGAGTGAGAGAGACTCAGCAGTGTGAGTGTTCCAGAGAGAGCAGGATATGCTTGTGCGCTTACACGGCGCACTGACACACAGGAGCTAAAACAAAGAACAGCTGAACACATCTTGGGAGCTTCATGGAGGCAGCCTGCCCACTGTTAGGGGAGCAGCAAGGAGGGGACGCCCCAACCAATTAAGCGCAACTACTCACACATGACGGTTTCAAGGGGCGGGTAGGGGGTGGATCCTCTAAGTGCTGGGGTCACTGTAAGACCCAGGTCTTGTTGTTCAAGTATCATGTTTCTGGGAGATATCTGGAGCCTAACACCTAGATGTCAATAAAATGGAAGGAAACAAAGGTACACAGTGTATCACTTCACAAGTACTTTAGAGAAACTATAACTTGGAGCGCGCTTTTGCCAAAGATTTAGTCCAATATAAGAGATGTGCATACACTGTAAGTCTGCCAGTTGGATCTTAGTGTACAAGTAATTGCACAAATAATTTAAATGGCACCTACTCTTCTTTTGTTTATAGCGCTACTCATGCGAGTGTAGTGAGCCAGAGTGCTCACCATCACACACACTCAATAAATCATACAAGCGTGTGAATATATGTTCAGGAAATGTTACATAAAGATAATGAGGGTTGTAAGGTGTAGGAATCTCACATCGTCAATAGTTGTAGACATATGCTCAGAGCGAATTGTCTGATAAACACAAAAGTCAGGATATATTATTGCACTAAAAGGTGGCATCTTCGTGGACAAACACGCAGGGAGGGATTCATTCTGCCCCTGTTAGACTCGTTTTTTGCGCCCTTCTGCCCTTTGTTAGACTCGTTTTTCCCTTGTTTTTCTGCCCTTCTGCCCTCTTTTAGACTCGTTTTTCCCTTGCTTTTCTGCCCTTCTGCCCCCTCTTAGACTAGTTTTTTGTGCCCTTCTGCCCTCTGTTAGACTAATTTTTCCCTTGTTTTTCTGCCCTTCTGCCCTCTGTTAGACTCGTTTTTTGTGCCCTTCTGCCCTCTGTTATTTCCTTGCTTTTGTGCCCTTCTGCCCTCTGTTAGACTGGTTTTTTGTGCCCTTCTGCCCTCTGCATCACCACATCATCACTCAGCGCTACCCCAGCATCACTCAGCACCACCACATTATCACTCAGCACCACCATATTATCACTCAGCACCACCACAGCACCACTCAGCACCACTACAGCATCACTCAACACCACCACAGCATCACTCAGCACCACAACAGCACCACTCAGTGCCACCACAGCATCACTCAGCACCACCACAGCATCACTCAGCACCACCACATTATCACTCAGCACCACCACAGCACCACTCAGCACCACCACAGCATCACTCAGCACCACCACAGCACCACTCAGCAGCACCACAGCATCACTCAGCACTACCACAGCACCACTCAGCACCACCACAGCACCACTTAGCGCCACAACAGCATCACTCAGCGCTACCACAGCATGACTCAGTGCCACCACATGATCACTCAGCACCACCACAGCACCACTCAGCACCACCATAGCATCACTCAGCACCACCACAGCATCACTCAGCACCACCACAGCACCACTCAGCACCACTCGTTTTTTGTGCCCTTCTGCCCTCTGTTAGACTTGTTTTTCCCTTGTTTTTCTGCCCTTTTGTCCTCTGTTAGACTGGTTTTTTGTGCCCTTCTGCCCTCTGCATCACCACATCATCACTCAGCGCTACCCCAGCATCACTCAGCACCACCACATTATCACTCAGCACCACCACATTATCACTCAGCACCACCACAACACCACTCAGCACCACCACAGCATCACTCAATGCCACCACAGCATCACTCAGCACCACAACAGCACCACTCAGTGCCACCACAGCATCACTCAGCACCACAACAGCATCACTCAGCACCACCACATTATCACTCAGCACCACCACAGCACCACTCAGCACCACCACAGCATCACTCAGCACCACCACAGCACCACTCAGCACCACCACAGCATCACTCAGCACTACCACAGCACCACTCAGCACCACCACAGCACCACTCAGCGCCACCACAGCACCACTCAGCGCCACCACAGCATCACTCAGTGCCACCACATGATCACTCAGCACCACCACAGCACCACTCAGCACCACCACAGCATCACTCAGCACCACCACAGCATCACTCAGCACCACCACAGCACCACTCATCACCACCACAGCATCACGCAGCACCATCCCAGTATCACTCAGCACCACCACAGCACCACTCAGCATCACACAGCACCACTCAGCACCACCACAGCACCACTCAGCGCCACCCCAGCATCAATCTGCGTAACCATTCAACAACAACTGGTTCAAATATGTTCTCTCAATGTTTCAAGCTTTATTACAAATGTCACAAAAAGACGTTAATATTTCCCTTCTGTTCTTGGATTTTCGTCACAATAAAATACACTGAACATAATCTTCGCAAAAGTTATTTACAAAAGTTTAAGCTATTGCCATTATAAATTAAAGTCACTTTTATTTAAGTATTAATTATTTTAAAAAATTAAAAGCCATTGTAATTTGTAATATGCTTGTTTTTATATCTGTCAGTGCTTCCTGTTGAGGTTTAATTTTTGTGACAGGCGCCTCATTGCCTACTTGTACCTATTCTCTGACCCTGCTTCAAGGGTAAGAGCAGGGTCAGAGAATAGTTGCAAGTAGGCAACGAGGCGCCAGGAAGCACTTACAGGCTTACAGCAGCAGGTTCCCAAGTTGAAGTTAATTTCTTTGTAACCCTTCTGTAAAAGGTTACAAAAAATTTGCTTCAACTTTTGCACCTGCTGCTGTAACCCTGTAAGTGCTTGGCTAAAAATTTGTCCCCGCTGATTCGCGGATTTTAACGCGATTTCGTGAGATTTGCAGATTGCGAAATCGCGGAAAATCCGCAAATTCCGCAAGCGGAACGAATTTTCAGCCCATGCTTAGTTTAAACTGGTTTGAGCTGGTTTGAGATTCCAACCGGCTTGAGCTGTTTTGAGCCGTTTGAACCAGTTTGAGCCGGTTTGAACCAGTTTGAGCCAGTTTGATCCAGTTTGAGCCGGTTTGAACCGGATTGAGCCAGTTTGAACCGGTTTAAACCGGTTAAAGACAGTTTGAACCGGTTTGAGCCGGTTTGAGATTCCAGCCGGTTTGAGCTGGTTTGAGCCGGTGTGAGCCGGTTTGAGATTCCAGCCGGTTTGAGCTGGTTTGAGCCGGTTTGAGCCGTGTTGAACTGGTTTGAACTGGTTTATACCAGTTTGAGCCAGTTTGAACCGGTTTTGTAAAAGGTTACAAAAAATTTGCTTCAACTTTTGCACCTGCTGCTCTAACCCTGTAAGTGCTTGGCTGAAAATTCGTCTCCGCGGATTCGTGGATTTTACCGCGATTTCGCAAGATTCGCAGATCGCGAAATCGCGTAAAATCCGCAGATTCCGCGAGCGGAACAAATTTTCAGCCCATGCTTAGTTTGAACTGGTTTGAGCTGGTTTGAGATTCAAGCCGGTTTGAGCTGCTTTGAGCCGTTTGAACCAGTTTGAGCTGGTTTGAACCAGTTTGAGCCAGTTTGAGCCGGTTTGAGCCAGTTTGAACCGGTTTAAACCGGTTTGAACCAGTTTACACCAGTTTGAACCGGTTTGAGCCGGTTTGAACTGGTATGAGACTGTTTACGACGGTTTAAACTGGTTTGAACTGGTTTGAACCAGTTTTAGCCAGTTTGAACCGGTTTAAGCCAGTTTGAACTGGTTTAAACCGGTTTGAACCAGTTTACACTAGTTTGAACCAGTTTGAGCCAGTTTGAATCGGTTTGAGCCGGTTTGAGCCGGTTTGAGCCAGGTAGAACCGGTTTGAACCAGTTTAAACTGGTTCGAACTGGTTTGAGCCAGTTTGAACCGGTTTGAGCCTGTTTGAACCAGTTTAAACCGGTTTGAATTAGTTTGAGCCAGTTTGAACCAGTTTGAACCAGTTTGAACCTGTTTGAGTTAGTTTTAGCCCTGTTGGAGTTGGTTTGAGATTCCAGGCAGTTTGAGCTGGTTTGAGACGGTTTGAACCAGTTTGAGCCAGTTTGAACCAGTTTGAGCCGGTTTGAACCGGTTAGAGCCAGTTTGAACCGTTTTGAGCCAGTTTGAACTGGTTCGAGACGGTTTGAGCCAGTTTGAGCCGGTTTGAGCTGGTTCGGGACTAGGGCCAGAAATGCTGCCCTATTTTTCATTTAGAAATACCCAGCCCACACCATCCACATCCACAAACAGAGCAACACTCTCACACCAAATATACACCATGCACAACACTATGCACAGATTAATGTACCAGCATGCACCACCAACCAAATCAAACCACATCTACACACCCTACTATCCCAACTACCACACTTATCCACCATCACCCACAAACACTAAACAACTCTATCCTATACCACTAACCAATATACTCATCACTAACACAACGCCAATCAACACCGTACATAACTACATCCCATTCAGACACACTCTCCCTGCTGTATTTACACCTAACAGACCACCTTTTATCAATAACAAACATATAATGATCCTTCCCTCAGTTTTCCAACAAACACCCTCCTCTCCTTTCTACCATAACACTAACACACAACACACACTGCACACCAATACACTTTGTAACTCTTGAAACAAACCAGTCTAAGATAAACACTCACGTCTACTCCATTCCCTCCTACACACAACCTACACTCTACTCATAAGCACATCACCACCCCCTCTACGTCAAAAGCTCCTCTCACAAACACTACACAACCAAATCCAGTGCATGAAACCTATACATCAGAACCCCTTTTCACTACACCTCAAAAGCAAAACGTATCAGACACACCAGCACAACAAGATCTTCAGAGCACAACACCTCATAATACTTACCATCACAAAATACATACATATGCCCACCTTTCAAACCACATAAAGGAACAAACTCCAATGCCAAGCTTTCCCTCTTCCACCACACCTAACACAGATACAGCAATACAGCACCTCTCTTCTAACCGCCTCTCATCCATTGGACAATTTAGAACATTACGACATGACCCACATGCTGCACCACCTCCCCTGACTCTTACACCTTCCGCCATAAACACACGCAAAAAATATAAGCAACATGCCATACCTCACAACTTTGCTTCCCCAAGTCTACCTCACAACAATGTTACAACACAAAAGCAACACAGCACTCCAACTCACTCTCAAACACCATCTCCAACACATACACAAGCAGACCCATCAAAAAGTCTTCTTAGCATGCTGGATGAGAAACACGATACAGAACAGCTACACGATTGCTATCCTAATACAGCTAATACCAGCACTAAAACACACCTGCTACACACCCACACAATACTAATCACTCTTCTACAAACCAAAGTCCCACTATCACCAAAGGTCACTCTCTACATTGTCTAATAATATATGCTAGATCCCTCTCTAAAAACAAGCATCACACCTATGACCTTCTCACTGATGCAAAACCAGACATACTATTCATAATCGAATCATGGTTGGGAGAGGATATGGCTCCAGTCCTGCATGAAGCCATTCCTCTCGGCTATCAAATAATCACCCAAAATCGTATTGCCACAAAAGGAGGTGGTCTAGCTGTTGTATTCAGGAAAACAATACATATCACTAAAGTTGACAACATGTCCATAAAGAATTGTGAGGCTCTTCTTACAAGATGCAATCCTACACCGTCTTCCACCTGTAACTTCATGCTCCTTTACAGACCTCCACCTAGCAAGGCAACATTCCTAGACGCACTTCTAGACACAGTTTCAAACCTGATAACAATACACTCCAACCTATACGTTTTGGGTGACCTCAACATTTGGTTTGATAAAACCAATATGACCCATCCAAAAACAATATTCACCGGCCTAGACCCATTGAACCTGCATCAGATTGTCCACAATCCGACACACACCGCTGGGCATATGCTAGATGTCATTTTTGCTAATGCTGAACTAGTTAGCTTTCAAACTATAACTCCAGTCACATGGTCAGACCACCACATGCTTGCTTTCCAACATAAAACAACACTAAGCGACTCACCTAAAACTACCTTGCATCCATCCACCTATCAGCCGTGGAACAAACTCAATTTGGAACACTTGGAAACACAACTAACATCCAGTATGAATCTGGAAACCATAAATTCTGTTCATAATCTATATGAGTGGCTACAGTACGCTTTTGACATCCTGATACCACTTAAAACCACACAACAGAACAAAAGAAAAAAGCACCTTGGCGAAACATAGACATAAAAGACATAAAACCACAAATTAGAAAGCTGCAACGTACCTGGCTCAAAATAAACGCCAAACGAGACAAACTTCACCTACAGAAAATTAACAGATTATAAAAGTCGGCTATCAAAAGAGCTAAGAAAAGGTACTATTCAGACAGAATTCAAAACGCTAAATGTGCAAATAAAGAATTCTATAAAATACTCAATGAATTTCGAAAACTAAATTGCTTAGAAGAAATTCATCCTGTTAGTCAAGATTTCACAGACAAACTGGAAAATCATTACACAGACAAAGCAGACAAGTTGAACTCGTACTTAAAACAGAAACAAAGCTCAAGCACTAACCCTTGTACAAAACAACTATCTAAGAATGCTCTAATCAAGCCTTTCAGTTCCTTCCAACACATCTCACTCAATGAATTTATGGACCTGGTCAAAGCAAGCAGGCCTGCCGGCAGCCCTTCTCACCCCTGTCCGCCACAAACTTTCGAGACAATTTTTTTAACAACCTCTGCTGCCATTCCAGTAAGAAGAATCATCAACGATTCCCTAACTACTGGAATATTTCCAGAAGATCTCAAAAAGTGATTATTGTCTTTGCATGTGGTTGTTACAGTTTAAAACTGCAGTTTTTACATGCCTGTTATTGCATATTTTATCACCTGTTTTGTGTTCGAAACGTGTCATTTTCCCTGCCCATGATTGCTTGCATTTACTGTGTGGAATTGGTGGATTTGCAGTCCAACCTCTGTAGTTTGTCCCTCTCATTCCTCGGTGACAAATCTGTTTTCCCTCCAAATTTCTCCTTTGCTCTGTGGTAAGCCCTGTGTGTTAAAACAGTGCACCTCATCCACCGTTTTGTGTTCACAAGCCAGTGAGGCCAGCCCCCCTGCCCCCCGCAACAGGGATATTCTACATCAGAGGGTGCTTCTGTGAGCTGTTTAAACTGTACTTAACTGGGGCCTAGGCACTTCGTTTTTTGGCGAAGCAGGGGGAGTAACGTTTTATTCAAACAGTATTGTTAGATTTCGAGTTAGTGAAGACTTTACCTGCAGAAGTCCAAAGTGTGGATTGAGCCTGTCTGTCTCCTAGGAGATTCTAAACAGGAGAAGCAGCTTCCAACTCCCGTCTGAGGTCGCTGGGACCTTGGATGGTCTGCTAGTGGTTGGCACATGTGTACACTGATTGGTGGCTATATCTGGTGTTTCTATTGCGTTAGGGTCATTGGTTGGGTATTTGAGGGTTCCGATTGGTTTCTGGGTCTGTGATTCAATCATTGTAGGGTTGGGACTATGGTTAGGGTTAGGATTTCTATTGGAAGTAGGGACTAGGGCTTCCTATGTTATTGGTTGTTGGGAGTAGGGTGGGACTAGATCTAGGGCTAGACATTTAATTGGAAGTAGCTATTTAGGGCTTCTGGTGTGATTGGTTGTTAGACTAGTTGTGGGACTAAGAGTAGGGTTAGGCTTTCTATTGGAAGTAGGGACCAGGGCTACCTGTGCCATTGGCTGCTTGGACTTGGGTTGGGACTACTGGAAGGGCCTTTAATTGGACATAGAGATCAGGGTTTTTTTAACTGATTGGGTGCTTGGAATAGGGCTAAAATTGGCTGTAAGGTCCTGGTCTCCTATTGGTTCTAGATGTTAGGGCTAGTGTTGTGATTGGATAGTGTTAGGGCTATGGTTCCCATTGGCTGAAGGGGTCACCTGATTACTAGGGCTGTAGAAAAGGCCAGGCTTGGGGTGTCTCAGCTAAGGGCAGCGAGGACAAGGGTAGTTGCATGTTTGAGCCTGTTAAGGGCGGAGAGGACAAGGGTAGTAGCCTGAGCCTGTTTGAGCCGGTTCTGGATTCCAGCCGGTTTGAGCCGGTTCGAGATTCCAGCCGGTTTGAGCCGATTTGAGATTCCAGCCGGTTTGAGCTAGTTTCAGCTGGTTTTAGCCAGTTTGAGCCAGTTTGAGCCAGTTTGAGCCGGTTTGAGCTAGTTTGAGCCAGTTTGTACCGGTTTGAGCCCGTTTGAACCGGTTTGAGCCCGTTTGAGTCAGTTTGAGCCAGTTTGAACCGGTTTGAGACGGTTTGAACCGGTTTGAACTAGTTTGAGCCAGTTTGATCCGGTTTGAGTCAGTTTGAACCATTTTGACCCAGTTGAACCGGCTTGAGCCAGTTTGAACCGGTTTGAACTGGTTTGAGCCGGTTTGAGATTCCAGCCGGTTTGAGCTGGTTTGAGCCGGTTTGAACTGGTTTGAACCTGTTTAAACCGGTTTGAACCAGTTTGATCTGGTTTCAGCCGTTTTGAACTAGTTTGAGCCAGTTTAAACCGGTTTGAACTGGTTTGAGCCAGTTTGAACTGGTTTGAACCGGTTTGAGCCGGTTTGAACCAGTTTGAACCAGTTTGAGACAGTTTGAACCAGTTTGAACTGGTTTGAACTAGTTTACTCCATTCTGAACCACTATAAACCGGTTTGAGCCAGTTTGAACCGGTGTGAATCGTTTTGAACCAGTTTGAACCAGTTGAACCAGTTTAAACCGGTTTGAACCGGGTTAACCCACTTTGACCCCGTTTGAACCGGCTTGAGCCAGTTTGAACCAGTTTGAACCAGTTTGAACTTTTGAACCGGTTCGAACCGGTTTGAACCAGTTTAACCGATTTGAACTAGTTTAACCAGTTTGAACTAGTTTGAACCAGTTTAAACCGGTTTGAACTGGTTTGAGACAGTTTGAACCAGTTTGAACCAGTTTACACCAGTTTACACCAGTTTGAACTGGTTTGAACCGGTTTGAGATTCCAGCTGGTTTGAGCTGCTTTGAGCCGTTTGAACCAGTTTGAGCCGGTTTGAACCAGTTTGAGCCGGTTTGAGATTCCAGCCAGTTTGAGCTGGTTTGAGCCAGTTTGAACTGGTTTGAGCCGGTTTGAACTGGTTAGAACCAGTTTGAACCAGTTTGAGCCGGTTTGAGCCAGTTTGAGCCAGTTTGATATTCCAGCCAGTTTGAACTGGTTTGAACCAGTTTGAACCGGTTTGAGCCGGTTTGAGATTCCAGCCAGTTTGAGCTGGTTTGAGCCAGTTTGAACTGGTTTGAGCCGGTTTGAACTGGTTAGAACCGGTTTGAACCAGTTTAACCTGTTTGAACCAGTTTCAGCCAGTTTGAACCAGTTTTAACCGGTTTGAGACGGTTTGAACTGGTTTTAGCTGGTTTGAGATTCCAGCAGGTTTGAGCTGCTTTGAGCCGTTTGAACCAGTTTGAGCCGGTTTTAACCAGTTTGAGCCAGTTTGAGCTGGTTTGAACCGGTTTGAGACGGTTTGAACTGGTTTGAGCTGGTTTGAACCAGTTTGAGATGGTTTGAACCGGTTTGAGCCAGTTTGAACTGGTTTAAACCAGTTTGAACTAAGCATGGGCTCAAACAGGCAACTACCCTTGTCCTCTCCGCCCTTAGCTGAGACACTGTTATGTGTTTATCTAGGTTCCTGATCGAAACTGTGACCTTATGCCCCTATTCGGCTATAAATCCATTTATTCCCTATATTGGCATAACCGTTCAAGTGCGATTTTCAGAAATGTCATCTCTGGCCTCACACGAACAGAGCCACATTCCAGCATAACTCTCTGCCACTTCCTTTGCGACCAATTAGTGCAATGACAGAGCAGAAGTCACTATCTGATATTCCTAGATTAACACTCCGAGTTCTTCAACAAGATAAAAACTCAGCAAACCTGGAAATCCCCGCTTGCTGTGTTTTGATTAGTAATGGAACTCTAATGAGCAACTGATAACTATCACTTCCTAGTGACATCTTTAATTGACGTCTTATGTCCAGCAAACTTGCGTCAAACCCGGCACCTGTCAGGTATAAATATTACCAACGTTGCCTTAAGCAATTGCTGTTGTACGAGCTACTGTTGCTGATGCAAGCTGCCTGCAAGACCCCGTGTTGGTGAAGCTAGCACCCTGTCGCTGCAGCCTGCTGTCCCTGTGGTGGTGAAGCTACTGATACCATTATCGCTGCTAAAGCGCGAACTATGGTGCAGTACGCTTAGGAGCTGAACAGCCGTCCCTCTGCGAAGACATCCAGCAGATTCCAGCTGCCCGCGGACGCTGTCCCCCCTCCTTCCTCGACGCGCTGAAGAGAGCCGCTGCCTTTCTCATGCAGAGAAATCCAGCTCCAGCGTTTCCGGTCTACCCTCGCGGGTGACTGGGATATCGAGAGTGACCCCTGAAGGAGATACCAATCCTCCATCATTCTATTCAGAGGTATGGTGTTGACTAAACCCTTAGACGAGAATTCTTGACACAAACCTTGGCAAAACCAACTTACGACACAAACCTTGGCAAAACCAACTTACTTACTCCCCTTCCACGTGTTAGGCTTAGGTCAGGCACACTGGGGTAGGCGTAGTTAGAAGCACCAGTTGAGTATTTTAGCCTAATGTATATATGACTGTATATATGTTTTATTACTTTTAAACCATTGTATGGCTAAGAAACCATATCAATGCTTTTACAGTTCTATTTCGCAATCCTTATCTTACTGTACGTACTTTTTATCATAACAAGTCTTGCAATTGTGGCAATACATTTCTCTTGTACGAGAAGAAAGACTGTTCAATAAATGTTAACCCTTTATTGACAAACGCCCGTCTCTCTGTTCTCTACATCTCGTGAAAGTAAACTGCACTAGACTGACTGAGTGAAATACATGTCTATTGTTTCACACGACCCTAGAGATTGACTCTTGATCTGAGGAGCAAAGTTGTCATGTTGCACGGTTGTTGGAAAGCTGAATCCCTTCTTGTCTGTGCCAAGGAAGCTGATCACTTCCCATGCAGAGAAGAAAGTTTCCAGTGACCTCTGAGCTAGTTGGTAACACACCCAATTAAGTTTAGCATAGTCAGTGGAGGCCTGGAATATCCGCAGTTCCACGTCGATACTACTGTTTATGTTATTCCAATGCGCAGGGCCTAGTGGGAAACTAGGAACTACACTACATGGCGCCCAAACGTTTGGTAAGGCGATAAACTAACGCAAGACGGTAGAGTAACTCAGTTGTGCATATTTCACACAGACCCCTTTCTCCCGTAAATACTCCAATAGACGTCTGGAGTGGGTGAAAGGTTAAAATCCGCCCGACCTTAGTAGGAAGAGATTCCTATGTAAAGCTCTGGTTTATTCAACGTTGAAGGATACAGTGTTCCAAAATATTGTGCACCTAATCTTTGTCTCCTTGGAGACCTACTCTGCAAACCTTGCATTTTTACAATGCCAGAAAATAACGGAACCACTGGGGCCGCAGTAAATGCAACTCAGCAGGATTCCGACGATATGGTACCGGGTGCAATAATCATCCGGGCACACTTAAGAAGATCTATAACTTTAAAACTTATAGAAAACGGACTGACACCTCAAGGTGGTACAGTAATTTTCGTGATAGAGGCTCAAGAGTATCGGCAGACAGAGGTATTCTATTCATGGATAAACTTTCCAGCGGTAAACGCTAGAACAAAAGAGTTTCACTATTACAAAGTAGAGAAACCTCCGGAAGAGTACGCTCCTTTCGAGGAGATTGAAATTCCACTTAAATTTCAAGAGCACCTGCTCTGGTTTAATGGCGCCCTAAAACACAATGATCACATAACTAGGCTCGGTCCTCTAGGTAGACCAGGAGCAACGTGGCCGGTTCTAGCCAGCTACACACCACATCCTGACATTGCAAGAATGTCTAAGGAAGAGCTGTTAGCACAGCTAAACACATTAATAAAAATACATAGGCGATTAGTCCAATATGTAATGCGGACTGCAACAGTCCAACCAGCTGCTAATACACCACAGCTGACCCCTCATCAGGGGAACATAAATAAAATCACACCACAGAACATACAGTCATGTCTTGGTAAAACACCCGTAAAACGGGAACAAATTCCTTTCTGGTTAGCACAGAAAATCACTCAAATAGAGGCAGTATTTCCTGATACTACCCCTATTGAGAAACACAGAATCTTGACCATCTGCCTTCCTATGGGAATCGCACCACACGTGGAGGACTGGGACACTTGGGGTACAGTCTTTGCTTCCATTTACACAAAAACACACAGTGTTCCGTCTATGGCGGTAATACCAGAAGTGCTAAAACAGATTCAAAATGAATTCGGTCCAGAGCCCGCTTTAAATCTAGGTATGAAATTACTGAAAGACTTCAAGCAGGTCTCGGCTATATTATTAGCCAACATTAAAGGAGAAGCAGCATCTGTGGCGATCCGCCAGAAGTTGAAGGAAACAGATATAAAAGATCCGGTTGAGCTTGCAAAAATCATAGAAAAATGCTATGAAGAATTAGGTAGAGACAGCTTGGGTGGGAAACCAGTAAAGCCCCAACTGCTCGAAAACCCTGAAAAATTATTTATTAAAAATAATTTAAACACTCCTAAAAAGAGCTGGGATGGAAATAAACAATCCACTCCCAAGGAAAAAGTTTTCCAGTCCAGAGGAAGGCCTCCTCGACGGAGGGAAAGAACTCCGACTCGAGAACGCCAGTCTCCCCAGAGGGAGCCCTCTGAGAAAAGATATAACCTTAGAAATAGGGATAATCTGAAAAAACCTGATAGATATCAAAGTATTGATACACGTCCCTCTCGATCTCTTCCACAGAATTCGGAAAGAAGAGGACGGTCAGACCCAGGAGAGCACACCAAGTCCAAAGACAAGGAACCTGCTCAGAGTAAAAAATCTCAATTTCAGAAAAAGAAGGTAGCCAGTATTAGAGTAATCAACCATGCCGAGAATACTGAGGACACAGTTGAAAAACGGGGAGTGGGCATTGACAATGTTGGACAGTGCAGCAGAAATCAGTATAGCGCGCAAGATCTTGATGAGTCATCTGGAGACAGTGGACACGAATGAATACATTCAGGTTGAAACTGCCGACACCAGACTTAGCGAGCCCCATAAAATATATGAAATAACATTGCGTATAGAGGGTGATAAGACTAGGAAAATTAAGGGTCTATTTTGGGATAAGCTCTCAAAAGGCTATGATATTCTGTTAGCTGAAAAAGATTGGCCCCCAGAGTTTGTCAGGGAGTGCCCTCGTGGCGAAGAAGTGATTATGCCTGCCTTCTCGAATCACATTCCGATTCACAAAAAATATACATATGCAAGGAAATGGGCAGTAGCCCAGGCACCTGCATTGTATAAAAATCATGTAGGATGGGATGAGGACTCACCTCCTCACAAAATCCAATTAAAAAGTGAACCAACTGCCCAACGGCAGTATCCCATAAAGCAAGAAGCTAAAAAACAAGTCAGGGAGATCTTAGATCAACTTGAGTACCAGGGGGTGATTGAAACATGCACCTCTCAAATGAACAATCCTTTGTTTCCTGTCTCCAAGCCAGACAATTCATATCGTCTAGTTTTGGACTACAGACATCTTAATACATGTTGCAAAACTTTTGCAGTACAAAACTCGCATAGTGCAGCCCTAATGAATAATATAGTTAGGAAAAAATATAAAACGACATTAGACATATCTAATGGTTTCTTTTGTCAAAACATTGCACCAGAAAGCAGATATTTGACCGCTTTCTCCGCATTTGGATCGCAGAAAAAATTCTGTCGACTCCCACAGGGGTTCAAGAACAGCCCAGGACTATTCTCAGCTAGGGTAACAGAGTTACTACAAATCTATGATGATGAGGCATTATCTTATGTAGATGATATTTATCTCACAGACGACTTGGATACTCACTTGAAAAGAGTGAACACCATTATACTTGGGTTCGCAGCAGAGGGTTACAAATTCAACTTTAAAAAGTCTCGAATTGCCCATCTGACAGTACTGTTTTTAGGGTACGAATTATCAAGTGAAGGGAAAAGCCTAGCGGACAACTTCTTAGAGAAGTGCGCTGTACTCCAAGCTCCAAAAACGCTGAAGAATTTACAATCCATTCTAGGTTTTCTGAATTTCGGAAGAACTTACATCCTAAATTACGCATAGAGGGTTAAACCTCTCTACGAACTAATTAAACCCGATTTTAAACAAATCAATTGGACTCAAAAACACACAAAAATTTTGAGATCACTGCAAACAGACATGTTAGCAAAAACAAAATTAGATACACGTGACAACACGATCGATCTTGTAATCCGAGTCATCCCAGGAAGATGCGGATTCACATACCTGACCTCTAATGAGGGAGAAAAGGTACCAATTTCAATTAAATCACACTTGTACACACAAGTAGAAAAAACATTCAGTCACACAGAAAGAACTGTGAAAGCAGTGCAAATCGCATTAGCAAATGAACGAGAACTAGCACACGGCAAACGGATTAATATCCTCACAGCGGAATCCGCCTTCGAAGCGCTATTCAGCCCAGTAAACCTGCCTACAGTGTCACTGGATCAGAAATGGATACAGTGTATAGATTCTCTAGGAGCGGAAGACGTGAAATACTATTTCGCCCCGCAATTCGAAGAACTGAATGATTTGGAATATGAAAAAGAATATCCTCTGCCAATCGAAATTCTGCCTCTCCCACAATACGCATGTATAATCTATACAGATAGCTTTGTACAGCATTTCAACGTAGAGAGAAAATCCTACGATGCAGCATGTGCGATTATTAAATGTCGTTGGCTGTGCGGTAAAATTACACCGAAAGTAACAAAAACTGAATCAGTAAAGTACTGTTCGGTTCAAAGAACTGAAATCAGATGTTTAAAGATGGCGCTCGAAAATGCAGAACGCGAATTCCCGACACTTATCGTGTGCGATTCTCATTTTTGCGTCAACTCTTACAACAATAAGCTGCAGAGTTGGATCGAAAACGACTACAAAGATGACACAGGTGCCACAATAAAGCATAAATTGCTTTGGGAACAGGTAGCTCTTTTACACAAAGAACTACAAAAGACTCACATGATTCACGCACAGAGTCTTCGACGTGATGGCGTTCACGTTGCAGGGAATTCATTGGCTAATACAGCCACAGCGGAAGCAACTAAACCGGCTTCCGTAGCCACAAAAAAGCGTACAGATAAATACATAGACGGGGAAACCATGCTGGCAGTAAAAACGACCGTAAAAGGCGACTGTGCAGCACTACCCGCGAACTATCCACTCAATTATGCATACATAATCGATGCAAACTCCGTTCCTTTTGCTCGAATCCCTGGAGTGGGGGACAGAGTAATTCCAAACACGAACAGGAGAATATTTTTAATAGCAGACGCACATATGGGTTTGGGTCTTAGGCACAGAGAGATCAAGGAATCACTGACTGAATTACAATCATTCTTCTGGTGGCCGGGAATGAGTGTAGAACACCAAATATATGCAAACATCTGTGAAAACTGCAATAGGGATCGCAGTAGCGAACCTTGCTACCGGCTACCAGTCAGAAAGAGCGTAACGCTGCTTACACCCCATCCTGCGTCCTATTAACAGTTAAGGCTAAACACACTTAAAAAATGAGGCTTCCAGCACTCGGCTGACGCTAGAACTGTTATAAAAGATTTGCGAGTCCATATCGGCATATACGCAATTACCACGTTCCATTCTGACCAGGGTCCTGCTTTCAGCTCTCGAGCTTATAAGGAGGCCATGGCTAGCATGGGAATTGGGTTGCGGTATTCTTATCCGTCGCACAAGTGTGGTAGAAAGAAAAAAACGGGACATAAAGCAATCTATAACAGCGAAGGTATTAGCTTCAGGCGCTGGGTGGGTCAAACATTTAATAAGTGTCCAGACTAGTCTTAACAACATGCCAAGAAATTCTCTAAAAGGTTTCAGCCCATACGAACTATTGTTCGGAATTAGAATGCGTATTCAGAACCTCGATAGTCAGATGTCAGTGGTACAAGAAGAAACAACGCACTTTGATGTAAAGGATCGTTTGGCTGTTTTACAGGAACTGAATGAAACAAGAAAATCCTTAAGCAACATAAAGTTAAAGCAACAGCCAAGTACCACTGACGAGGCACCACCAGCAACAGCCCCAGCAAGGCCTGCCTGGATTCCAAAGATTGGGGATCTAGTCAGAGAAAAGATCGCGGTTAAGAAGGAATTTGGGCCTTCTTACAGAAAAGCAGTACCTGTCTTGGCAGTCACCGGAACAAGATCAGTTGTGCTACCGCCCCTTGCTGGTAAAAAGGAGAACAGAGTTGTGTCTATCGATCTGGTAAAACCACAAGCATGTGGCCTATAATCAACAGTAGGCCCAGTGGACTCCCAAGAAACAACAGAATACCCAAACTTGCAACAATCCAAGAGGTTCAAACTGAAAGACTCATCACATTCGATCAGCCTGCAGTGCACAATGAAGGACTATGCAATAATGCCATGGAACTCGTGCCTCTTGAAACACAGATTGAAACAGTTCGTCAAGAAACAACACCAGTCTACAATGATGTGGCATCAGAAAGTGTTACCGAGAGACAGAATGAAAGAACAATCCCCTCAATTGACAGAACTGCATCTGGTTATTTCATCAACTTCGACAACTTCTCTGAAGATCAAAACGACCCCGAAGTGATGCCAGAAACAAAAAAGTCTTTTAAAGAAAAAGCAACGGAACTCTTTCATCAACTAAAGGAAATCTACCTTATTTCCCCTTGGCTAGAGTTCTGGTTCGGTCTAGGTGTATTTTTCCTCCTGCTTTGGCTCATCATGGTACTGTGTTTGGGAAAATTCATTGAAGGAAAATATATTACTATGGACACAGCAAGTCAGAACATCAACCTAGTCCTGAAACCACACAGATCATCCCACGTGAAGAAAAGAGAACTGTCAACAGTAAATGTCACAGCAATTCCAATACCTGGTGGGGTAGTATGGGAGAAAACTGACTATGAGATCTATGGTCCGGTCGAAATCCTGAAGTATCCTCATCAACTAAAGGTTTCCTTAAGTGACTTTGTAAAACCTAGTACATTCTCTGATGATTGGGACTTTAACAGTATTAATGACATGATGTCTGATTTAGTAATGTCAGCTAGATTCACAGATCATGATTATTTACAAGGTTCATCTAGTTATGAGCAGTTATTCTGTTACACACACTATGGTGATCATTACTTGCATAAATCTGCACAGCCTAGAAATGTTTTTATGTATAATCAATGGGAACATTGTTCTACACCACCTAAAAGCAGTTCTAAAGCATTTTTTGAGAAATTCAAATACTTCTCAGGGTTTAACACCAGTGATGCAGAAATGTTTTATTACAAACTGTTAGATAAAACAGGAATGAAAACAATGCTGACAAATTCTAAATTGATATATTCAGAAGCATTTTATGACAAAATGATGACATTTGGTTTTGATTATTGGAAAAATTATATTGAAACGAAAACAATTTGGGGTACAAAAGATTGGCAGGTGCAAGGCATTGAAGCACTATTTAGAACCTGCATGATACCAGAACAAATGTTGTTTTTAAATGACACAATACACCAAACATCTTGTCTTGGCCTAGCTAAGATCAAAGACCTTAAAACACCGTCTATTCCAAAGCCAATACCAGAAAATGTAACTGCAGATATTGAGTTAGACGTGTCACAAATTTTACATTTCAACAGAACACATCCTGATTGGAAAAAGTGGTTAATCTGGCCTACAGACACAAACAGCTGTCAAGATAGATTCCTGAATAAAACACAGGGGTTAAAGTTGACCAGATTAGACCCTAGATACTCCCAGAGACAACATCCAGGGATTATAACAACATACAGTGTAGGGAAGCTCTGCCTTGAATGGCTAACAACATCCACACTGGCTGAAATTAAGCAACACTTGTCTTTACTAAAAGAAGGTGCTGATTTGTGCGATTTCATTCTTGGACCACGCAAACAGCGTCAAAAGCGTTTCATAGCCACCAGTATCTATGCTGCTTACAACGAGGCTTGGAAAGTAAAGCAAATTGAAACTGCTGAGAAAATACGAGAAATTGATCGTATTAATTTGGAAAAATCACTTTCTGTAGTAGACAATGGGTTAATGACTCTGTCTTCCAGAATATATTCGTTGGACAATATTGTATCCTCTGCCTTTGATGTGATAGACAGAGATTTGCTAATGTTACAACATGGCCAGTCTCAATTACGCTCTATTATAGAATTAGGCTGGACGCTGCAAAATCTTCGTTCAGGCTATGTGCCTTGGCGTTTAATCAACACAACGTCATTATTTTCCAGTTTTAACCTTACTGATAAACAGATCAGTTTGGCACAGAAAGGAGCAGACTATACAATCCTGAGCATCGAAAAACTCGAGAGATTACCATTGACAATGTCAGAGAGTCCTGTCATTGAATGGATAATACACGGAATTATCACTATTCCGATAACAACTTTCCAATTTAAAAAGTGCCTTGAGTACATACCTGCTGGCCAATATGAACAATTGGGTAAAGGATATGTAAAATCTGAATGGAAATTACCATACACTCATTCTTGCTATAGTGACAGCGACACAAATGTATTTCTTAGTGGTGAGAACTGTAAACATTCACTAAGCGGTATACTTTTGTGTCAGGGTATTAATTTACACGGAGCATGTGATGGAAATTCTAACAACCTTTCATGCCACCAGCTAGTCACACCTGCAACTCAGATAGAGCCCTTCTTTATGCAACTTTCGAACGGGAGTTACATTCTTAGAACGGATCACAGATGTTGTGGCCTCGTGCCAGGGAAAAGTTATCTAGTGAAAGTAACATCCATGGTCAAATGCTGTATGCAAGCATTGTTTCCGAGTGGGCCTGCAGACACAGTGACTCCCATCTGGCCTCGTTTGAATCTCTATTCTATACGAATTGATACATTAAGCAAAATGAAATCTGTACTTTTACAGACAACAGTGCCTATAACGTCATCAAAAGAGACGTATGATCTTCTAGTTGCAAGGACAGCTACTGAAGTTCATGACCTTTTATCAACAAATTGCCCCGTGCATTTCGTAGAAATGTTGAGCCAACTCCTTAACATGTCTAGTGCCACAAGCATCCCAGGCATATTTAAGACAGTCTTTACGGGACTTCTAACACCCTTCCAGGCAATTTTGGGAATCGTTCCTAATTTTGTGCACTCTGTTTTTGGCGGGATACCATTATTTTTGGGACTTGTAGCAGGGATTTTATTTTTGACCCTCCTGCTTCGTTATGGCAAGCCGAAACTCAGACATAGCTCCCATGGGAATGGAAGAGACAATCCTAGCAATGCGCTACCGGGACAGGATAACTAACGTCCTTGGATTGGCCAGGCTGAGAGATCTAAACATGACCTGGTTCCTTTCATTCGGACCTATATGGCAGAACTGTATCTTACCGGTACTAAGATGTATGCTATGCGGCGATGAATGCGTGTTGGACATCTGTCTTTCACTTCCATCAGCAGTACCAATGGACGTCGATACTTTGCTCAGTCCAATAACGGCTCACGCATTGTGTTGTCCCCAGCGGCTACCAATCCTGATGACAGCATTCGTTGAGGCTCCTGTACTACGTCTAGGTGGTAACAGTGGATCGAGTGACAAAAGCAGCATCACCCAGGTACGGCCTTCTGTGAGCACTGCTGCTCCTGACTACGATGACAGCAATCATTCTCACACCTGCCAAGTTACAGCGCTATCTAATTTGGTTGAACTGTCACCTGATTTTGTAGACCAATTTTTTGAGAGCCTGTCTGATACGATGTTCTCACCCGTACAGAAACAATAACTTTTGGAGAAGCTTTCCGACACACAGCGTTCCAATGAACTCTGAATTCGGCCTTCAGTTTTGATCAACAAAAACTGCAAAAAGCTTTGGAACTCTATTTTTCCCCGTTCAAGCATTAATTCTTTTGAATTGGACATTTTTAATATTGACCTTTTTTTGGCACGAACAATTCTTTGCTTAACGTAAAAACTATTCTTAGAGAACAGAAGCTTCACACTTCTATTTCTCATCACATCTAGAGACATAACAACATTACACCAGCCTCTAACACACATGTTATTACAATGCATTTATATGTGATGATTTATCTCGCCTTTCTTCTGTCAGAGATACTTCATGTGTAATTCCTTTTGCATAATCGTTCATTGATTTCATATGCAATAATTTTTGAATGATTTCTATGCTTCAAAAAACGTACAGTACCTAAATTTCATGTATTTCAAGTACGCCTATTTCGAATGCATTTATGTATTTTGGGGTGGGCAATGTTACACATGCATCTAATTGCTTTAGTTTTAGTAATTTTGATGGACATGAATACGTGGAGTGGGTGTTATGGGTTTATCTAGGTTCCTGATCGATACTGTGACCTTATGCCCCTATTCGGCTATAAATCCATTTATTCCCTATATTGGCATAACCGTTCAAGTGCGATTTTCAGAAATGTCATCTCTGGCCTCACACGAACAGAGCCACATTCCAGCATAACTCTCTGCCACTTCCTTTGCGACCAATTAGTGCAATGACAGAGCAGAAGTCACTATCTGATATTCCTAGATTAACACTCCGAGTTCTTCAACAAGATAAAAACTCAGCAAACCTCGAAATCCCCGCTTGCTGTGTTTTGATTAGTAATGGAACTCTAATGAGCAACTGATAACTATCACTTCCTAGTGACATCTTTAATTGACGTCTTATGTCCAGCAAACTTGCGTCAAACCCGGCACCTGTCAGGTATAAATATTACCAACGTTGCCTTAAGCAATTGCTGTTGTACGAGCTACTGTTGCTGATGCAAGCTGCCTGCAAGACCCCGTGTTGGTGAAGCTAGCACCCTGTCGCTGCAGCCTGCTGTCCCTGTGGTGGTGAAGCTACTGATACCATTATCGCTGCTAAAGCGCGAACTATGGTGCAGTACGCTTAGGAGCTGAACAGCCGTCCCTCTGCGAAGACATCCAGCAGATTCCAGCTGCCCGCGGACGCTGTCCCCCCTCCTTCCTCGACGCGCTGAAGAGAGCCGCTGCCTTTCTCATGCAGAGAAATGAAGCTCCAGCGTTTCCGGTCTACCCTCGCGGGTGACTGGGATATCGAGAGTGACCCCTGAAGGAGATACCAATCCTCCATCATTCTATTCAGAGGTATGGTGTTGACTAAACCCTTAGACGAGAATTCTTGACACAAACCTTGGCAAAACCAACTTAACTTAAAGCTACTTACTTACTCCCCTTCCACGTGTTAGGCTTAGGTCAGGCACACTGGGGTAGGCGTAGTTAGAAGCACCAGTTGAGTATTTTAGCCTAATGTATATATGACTGTATATATGTTTTATTACTTTTAAACCATTGTATGGCTAAGAAACCATATCAATGCTTTTACAGTTCTATTTCGCAATCCTTATCTTACTGTACGTACTTTTTATCATAACAAGTCTTGCAATTGTGGCAATACATTTCTCTTGTACGAGAAGAAAGACTGTTCAATAAATGTTAACCCTTTATTGACAAACGCCCGTCTCTCTGTTCTCTACATCTCGTGAAAGTAAACTGCACTAGACTGACTGAGTGAAATACATGTCTATTGTTTCACACAACCCTAGAGATTGACTCTTGATCTGAGGAGCAAAGTTGTCATGTTGCACGGTTGTTGGAAAGCTGAATCCCTTCTTGTCTGTGCCAAGGAAGCTGATCACTTCCCATGCAGAGAAGAAAGTTTCCAGTGACCTCTGAGCTAGTTGGTAACACACCCAATTAAGTTTAGCATAGTCAGTGGAGGCCTGGAATATCCGCAGTTCCACGTCGATACTACTGTTTATGTTATTCCAATGCGCAGGGCCTTGTGGGAAACTAGGAACTACACTACAACACCCTAAGCCCGGCCTTTTCTATAGCCCTAGTAATCAGGTGACCCTTTCAGCCAATGGGAGCCCTAGCCCTAACACTATCCAATCACAACACTAGCCCTAACATCTAGAACCAGTAGGAGACAAGGACCTTACAGCCAATTTTAGCCCTAGTCCAAGCATCCAATTAGTTAAAAAAAAAACCTGATCTCTATGTCCAATTAAAGGCCCTACCAGTAGTCCCAACCCAAGTCCAAGCAGCCAATGGCACAGGTAGCCGTAGTCCCTACTTCCAATACAAAGCCTAACCCTACTCTTAGTCCCACAACTAGTCCAACAACCAATCATACCCGAAGCCCTAAATAGCTACTTCCAATTAAAGGTCTAGCCCCAGACCTAGTCCCACCCGACTCCCAATAACCAATAACATAGGAAGCCCTAGTCCCTATTTCCAATAAAAATCCTAACCCCAAGCAATAGTCCCAACCCTACAATAATTGAATCACAGACCCAGAAACCAATCAGAACCCTCAAATACCCAACCAATGACCCTAACGCAATAGGAACACCAGATACAGCCACCAATCAGTGTGCACATGTGCCAACCACAAGCAGACCATATAAGGTCCCAGTGACCTCAGACAAGGTTTGCTGGCCAGGGAGTTGGAAGCTGCTTCTCCTGTTTAGAATCTCTGAGGAGACAGACAGGCTCAATCCACACTTTGGACTTCTGCAGGTAAAGTCTTCACTAACTCGAAATCTAACAATACTGTTTGAATAAAACTTTACTCCCCCTGCTGGCCAAAAAAACGAAGTGCCTAGGCCCCAGTTAGGTATAGTTTAAACAGCTCACAGACGCACCCTCTAATGTAGAATATCCCTGTTGCGGGGGGCAGGGGGCTGGCCTCACTGGCTTGTGAACACAAAATAGTGACTGGGGGTGCACTGTTTTAGGTCTTAGCACAGAGCAAAGGAGAAATTTGGAGGGAAAACAGATTTGTCACCAAGGAATGAGAGGGACAAACTACAGAGGTTGGACTGCAAATCCACCAATTCAACACAGTAAATGCAAGCAATCATGGGCAGGGAGAACCACAAGTTTCAAACACAAAACAGGTGATAAAATTTGCAATCACGGGCAGGTAAAAACTGCAATTTTAAACTGTAACAACCACATGCAAAGACAGTAATCACTTTTTGAGTTCTTCTGGAAATATTCCAGTAGTTAAGGAATCGTTGATTCTTCTTCTTACTGGAATGGCAGCAGAGGTTGTTTTAAAAAATGGTCTTGAAAGTTTGTGGCGGACAGGGGTGAGAAGGGCTGGCGGCAGGCCTGCTTGCTATGACCAGGTCCATAAATTCATTGTGTGAGATGTGTTGGAAGGAACGGAGAGGCTTGATTAGAGCATTCTTGGATAGTTGTTTTGTACAAGGGTTAGTGCTGGTGCTTTGTTTCTGTTTTAAGTACGAGTTCAACTTGTCTGCTTTGTCCGTGTAATGATTTGCCAGTTTGTCTGTGAAATCTTGACTAACAGGATGAATTCCTTCTAAGCAATTTGGTTTTCGAAATTCATTGAGTATTTTATAGAATTCTTCATTTGCACATTTAGCGTTTTGAATTCTGTCTGATTAGTACCTTTTCTTAGCTCTTTTGATAGCCAACTTGTATAATCTGTTAATTTTCTGTTGGTGAAGTTTGTCTCGTTTGCCGTTTATTTTGAGCCAGGTACGTTGCAGCTTTCTAATATGTTGTTTTATGTCTTTTATGTCTATGTTTCGTCAAGGCACTTTTTTCTTTTGTTCTGTTGTGTGGTTTTGAGTGGTATCAGGATGTCAAAAGCTTCCTGTATCCACTCATATAGATTCTGAACAGAATTTATGGTTTCCAGATTTATACTGGATGTTAGGTGTGTTTCCAAGTGCTCCAAATTGAGTTTGTTCACAGCCGATAGGTGGATGGATGTAAGGTAGTTTTAGGTGAGTCATTTAGTGTTGTTTTATGTTGGAAAGCAAGCAGGTGGTGGTCTGACCATGTGACTGGAGTTATAGTTTGAAAGGTAACTAGTTCAGCATTAGCAAAAATGACATCTAGGATATGTCCAGCGGTATGTGTCGGATTGTGGACAATCTCATGCAGGTTCAATGCGTCTAGTCCGGGGATTATTGTTTTTGGATGGGTCATATTGGTTTTATCAAACCAAATGTTGAGGTCACCCAGAACACATAGGTTGGAGTGTATTGTTATCAGGTTTGAAACTGTGTCTAGAAGTGCGTCTGAGAATGTTGCCTTGCTAGGTGGAGGTCTGTAAAGGAGCAGGAAGTTACAGGTGAAAGACAGTGTAGGAATGCATCTTGTAAAAAGAGCCTCATAATTCTTTATGGAGATGTCAACTTTAGTGATATGTATTGTTTGCCTGAATACAACAGCTAGACCACCTCGTTTTGTGGCAATATGATTTTAAGTGATTATTTGATAGCCTAGAGGAATGGCATCATGCAGGACTGGAGCCATATCCTCTCCCAACCATGATTCGGTTATGAATAGTATGTCTGGTTTTGCATCAGTGAGAAGGTCGTAGGTGTGATGCTTGTTTTTAGAGAGGGATCTAGCATTTATTAGTAGACAATGTAGAGAGTGACCTTTGGTGATAGTGGGACTTTGGTTTGTAGAAGAGTGATTTGTATTGTGTGGGTGTGTAGCTGGTGTGTTTTTAGTGCTGGTATTAGCTGTATTAGGATAGCAATCATGTAGCTGTTCTGTATCGTGTTCTTCATCCAGCATGCTAAGAAGATATTTTGATGGGTCTGCTTGTGTATGTTTTGGAGATGGTGTTTGAGAGTGAGTTGGAGTGCTGTGTTGCTTTTGTGGTGTAACATTGTTGTGAGGTAGAGTTGGGGAAGCAAAGTTGTGAGGTGTGGCATGTTGCTTATATTTTTTGCGTGTGTTTATGGCGGAAGGTGTAAGAGTCAGGGGAGGTGGTGCAGCATGTGGGTCATGTCGTAATGTTCTAAATTGTCCAATGGATGAGAGACTATTAGAAGAGAGGTGCTGTATTTCTGTATCTGTGTTAGGTGTGGTAGAAGAGTGAAAGCTTGGCATTGGAGTTTGTTCCTTTATGTGGTTTGAAAGGTGGGTATATGTATGTATTTTGTGATGGTAAGTATTATGAGGTGTTGTGCTCTGAAGAGCTTGTTGTGCTGGTGTGTGTGATATGTTTTGCTTTTGAGGTATAGTGAAAAGGGGTGCTGATGTATAGGTTTCATGCACTGGATTTGGTTGTGTAGTGTTTGTGAGAGAAGCTTGTGACGTAGAGGGGGTGGTGATGTGCTTATGAGTAGAGTGTAAGTTGTGTGTAGGAGGGAATGAAGTAGATGTGAGTGTTTATCTTAGACTGGTTTGTTTCAAGAGTTACAAAGTGTATTGGTGTGCAGTGTGTGTTGGTGTTATTTTGGTAGAAGGGAGAGGAGGGTGTTGGACAACTGAGGGAAGGATCATTATATGTTTGTTATTTTTAAAAGGTGGTCTGTTAGGTGTAATTACAGCAGAGAGAGTGTTTCTGAATGGGATGTAGTTATGTACGGTGTTGATTGGCGTTGTGTTAGTGATGAGTATATTGCTTAGTGGTATAGAATAGAGTTTTTAACTGTTTGTGGGTGATGGTGGATAAGTGTGATAGTTGGGATAGTAGGGTGTGTAGATGTGGTTTGGTTGGGTTGGTGGTGTATGATGGTACATTAATCTGTGCATAGTGTTGTGCGTGGTGTACATTTGGTGGGAGTGTGTTGCTGTATGTGGATGTGGATGGTGTGGGCTGGGTATTTCTAAATGAAAAAAGGGCAGCATTTCTGCCCTTTTCCCGAACCGGCTCAAACCGGCTCAAACCGGTTTGAACCTGCTTTAATCGGTTCAAACCGGTTCAAACTGGCTCAAACCATCTCAAACCGGTTCAAACGGGCTCAAACCAGTTCAAACTGGCTCAAACTGGTTCAAACCGGCTCAAACTGGTTCAAACCGGCTCAAACCAGCTCAAACCGGCTGGAATCTCAAACCAGCTCAAACCAGTTCAAACCAGCTCAAACTGGTTCAAACTGGTTCAAACCAGTTCAATCCGGCTCAAACCGGTTCAAACTGGTTCAAACTGGCTCAAACCGTTCAAACTGGTTTAATGGTTCAAACTGGCTCAAACCAGCTCAAACCGGGCTGGAATCTCAAACCAGCTCAAACCGGTTCAAACTGGTTCAAACTGGTTCAAACTGGTTCAAACCAGTTCAAACCAACTCAAACCGGTTCAAACTGGTTTAAACTGGTTCAAACTGGCTCAAACCGGATCAAACTGGCACAAACTGGTTCAAACTGGTTCAAATCTGATCAAACCGGTTCAAACCGGTTCAAACCCAGATCAAACCGGCTCAAACCAGCTCAAACCGGCTGAAATCTCAAACCGGCTTAAACCGGTTTGAGACTGGCTTAAACTTGTTCAAACTGGCTCCAACTGGTTCAAACCGGTTCAAACCAGTTCAAACCGGCTCAAACCGGTTCAAACAGGGCCAGTTTGAGACGGTTTGAAACCGGTTCAAACCAGTTCAAACTGGTTCAAACCAGCTCAAACCGGCTGGAATCTCAAACCGGCTCAAACCGGTTCAAACTGTCTCAAAATGGTTCAAACTGGCTCAATCCGGTTCACACCGGCTCAAACTGGCTCAAACTGGCTCAAACCAGCTCAAATCGGCTCAAACTGGTTCAAACCGGCTCAAACTGGTTCAAACGGCGCAAAGCAGCTCAAACAGGCTGGAATCTCAAACCAGCTCAAACCAGTTCAAATCGGCTGAAACTGGTTTGAACTGGCTGAAACTGGTTCAAACCAGTTCAAACTGGATCAAACCGTTCAAACTGACTCAAACCGTCTCAAACGGGTTCAAACTGCCTCAAACCGACTCAAACCGGCTCAAACCGGTTCAAACTGGCTCAAATCGGTTCAAACTGGTTTAAACTGGTTGAAACCGGTTCAAACTGGATCAAACCGGTTCAAACTGACTCAAACCGTCTCAAACGGGTTCAAACTGGCTCAAACTGACTCAAACCAGTTCAAACCAGCTCAAACTGGTTCAAACCAGCTCAAACCGGTTCAAACCAGTTCAAATCGGCTCAAACCGGTTCAAACAGGGCCAGTTTGAGACGGTTTGAAACTGGTTCAAACCAGTTCAAACTGGCTCAAACCAACTCAAACCGGCTGGAATCTCAAACCGGCTCAAAACAGTTCAAACCGGCTCAAACTGGTTCAAAACGATTCAAACTGGCTCCATCCGGTTCACACAGGCTCAAACTGGTTCGAACCGGCTCAAACTGGTTCAAACAGCTCAAAGCAGCTCAAACCGGCTGGAATCTCAAACCAGCTCAAACCAGCTCAAACCGGCTCAAACCGGTTCAAACTGGCTGAAACCGGTTCAAACCGGTTTTAACTGGTTGAAACCGGTTCAAACTGGATCTAACCGGTTCAAACTGACTCAAACCGTCTCAAACGGGCGGGTAGGGGGTGGATCCTCTAAGTGCTGGGGTCACTGTAAGACCCAGGTCTTGTTGTTCAAGTATCATGTTTCTGGGAGATATCTGGAGCCTAACACCTAGATGTCAATAAAATGGAAGGAAACAAAGGTACACAGTGTATCACTTCACAAGTACTTTAGAGAAACTATAACTTGGAGCGCGCTTTTGCCAAAGATTTAGTCCAATATAAGAGATGTGCATACACTGTAAGTCTGCCAGTTGGATCTTAGTGTACAAGTAATTGCACAAATAATTTAAATGGCACCTACTATTCTTTTGTTTATAGCGCTACTCATGTGAGTGTAGTGAGCCAGAGTGCTCACCATCACACACACTCAATAAATCATACAAGCGTGTGAATATATGTTCAGGAAATGTTACATAAAGATAATGAGGGTTGTAAGGTGTAGGAATCTCACATCGTCAATAGTTGTAGACATATGCTCACAGCGAATTGTCTGATAAACATAAAAGTCAGGATATAAAACGCAACACAGTGATTGTGGTTTGCTGTACTAACAAGACTTTATTACTTCCTAATGGAATTCTTCTTTGCAGTCTTAGAATAACAACAGATTGAGAAAATAATAAGCATGGACGAAATTTGCGAATTCCCGGATTTCCCCGCGAAAACGCAAAAAAATCAGTGAAATCGCAAATTTTCCCTCGAAATCGTGGATTGTTTTGTGATTTGTCCTTCAGTACTTTCCACTGGCTAATCCAGTACGTGCTCCCTCATTGGGTAAATGTATAGTGCTTTTACTACACTGCAGCTGCGTAAAGGGCCAGAAGATGTGTCTCCAGTGACCATGGTTGCCTGTAACACAGGCACAGGCACACATGGTCACTGGAGACACATCTTCTGGCCCTTTACGCAGCTACAGTGTAGTAAAAGCACTATGGGGCAGATTTACAAGCCGCTTGCGCCTCTTTTGCGCCGCAGTTGCGTCACTTTAGTTATGCAGCGGCAGCACAAAAGATGCGGCATTGTGCTGGGTATTAACATTGTGACGCATCTGAGAGATGCGTCACGTTGTAAAGCCCTGTGCCATCTGGAGGCGTTCCGGCACAGGGGAGGGCGTTCCTGCGCAGGAACGTCTCCTAAAAGTGGCTGAGTGAAATCTACAAGATTTCACTCAGTCACTTTAAGGCCAATTCTGCGTCAAAACCCTGCGCCTGCTTGAAGCAGGCGCAAGGCTTGACGCAGCATTGAGGAGATAAGGCCCCCCAGAGCATTGCTGGAGCTGCGTCACGCTTGCGACGCAACTCCAGCAATGCGCTGCTTTTACGGCACAGATGAGTGACGCATCTGTGCTGTTTTTGCCACATGGTGCGCCGCATTGTAAATGCGGTGCACCATGGGTGGCGGAGCTGTGGCGCACAATAACTGGCGCATCCCTGGGGATGCGCCAGTTATTGTAAATCTGCCCCTATACATTTAGCCAACGAGGGAGCACTTACTGATTAGACAGTAGAGAGTACTCCAGTTGAGTAGAAGTATTGCACTAAAAGGTGGCATCTTCGTGGACAAACACGCAGGACGGGATTCATTCTGCCCCCTGTTAGACTCGTTTTTTGCGCCCTTCTGCCCTTTGTTAGACTCGTTTTTCCCTTGTTTTTCTGCCCTTCTGCCCTCTGTTAGACTCGTTTTTCCCTTGTTTTTCTGCCCTTCTGCCCCCTCTTAGACTCGTTTTTTGTGCCCTTCTGCCCTCTGTTAGACTAATTTTTCCCTTGTTTTTCTGCCCTTCTGCCCTCTGTTAGACTCGTTTTTTGTGCCCTTCTGCCCTCTGTTATTTCCTTGCTTTTGTGCCCTTCTGCCCTCTGTTAGACTGGTTTTTGTGCCCTTCTGCCCTCTGCATCACCACATCATCACTCAGCGCTACCCCATCATCACTCAGCACCACCACATTATCACTCAGCACCACCATATTATCACTCAGCACCACCACAGCACCACTCAGCACCACCACAGCATCACTCAACACCACCACAGCATCACTCAGCACCACAACAGCACCACTCAGTGCCACCACAGCATCACTCAGCACCACCACAGCACCACTCAGCACCACCACATTATCACTCAGCACCACCACAGCACCACTCAGCATCACCACAGCATCACTCAGCACCACCACAGCACCACTCAGCACCACCACAGCATCACTCAGCACTACCACAGCACCACTCAGCACCACCACAGCACCACTTAGCGCCACAACAGCATCACTTAGTGCCACCACAGCATCACTCAGTGCCACCACATGATCACTCAGCACCACCACAGCACCACTCAGCACAACCACAGCATCACTCAGCACCACCACAGCATCACTCAGCACCACCACAGCACCACTCAGCACCACTCGTTTTTTGTGCCCTTCTGCCCTCTGTTAGACTTGTTTTTCCCTTGTTTGTCTGCCCTTCTGTCCTCTGTTAGACTGGTTTTTTGTGCCCTTCTGCCCTCTGCATCACCACATCATCACTCAGCGCTACCCCAGCATCACTCAGCACCATCACATTATCACTCAGCACCACCACATTATCACTCAGCACCACCACAACACCACTCAGCACCACCACAGCATCACTCAATGCCACCACAGCATCACTCAGCACCACTCAGTGCCACCACAGCATCATTCAGCACCACCACAGCATCACTCAGCACCACCACATTATCACTCAGCACCACCACAGCACCACTCAGCACCACTACAGCATCACTCAGCACCACCACAGCACCACTCAGCACCACCACAGCATCACTCAGCACTACCACAGCACCACTCAGCACCACAACAGCACCACTTAGCGCCACAACAGCATCACTCAGCGCCACCACAGCATCACTCAGTGCCACCACATGATCACTCAGCACCACCACAGCACCACTCAGCACCACCACAGCATCACTCAGCACCACCACAGCATCACTCAGCACCACCACAGCACCACTCAGCACCACCTCAGCATCACAAAGCACCATCCCAGTATCACTCAGCACCACCACAGCACCACTCAGCATCACACAGCACCACTCAGCACCACCACAGCACCACTCAGTGCCACCCCAGCATCAATCTGCGTAACCATTCAACAACAACTGGTTCAAATATGTTCTCTCAATGTTTCAAGCTTTATTACAAATGTCACAAAAAGACGTTAATATTTCACTTCTGTTCTTGGATTTTTGTCACAATAAAATACACTGAACATAATCTTCACAAAAGTTATTTACAAAAGTTTAAGCTATTGCCATTATAAATTAAAGTCACTTTTATTTAAGTATTAATTATTTAAAAAAATTAAAAGCCATTGTAATTTGTAATATGCTTGTTTTTATATCTGTCAGTGCTTCCTGTTGAGGTTTAATTTTCGTGACAGGCGCCTCATTGCCTACTTGTACCTATTCTCTGACCCTGCTTCAAGGGTAAGAGCAGGGTCAGAGAATAGTTGCAAGTAGGCAACGAGGCGCCAGGAAGCACTTACAGGCTTACAGCAGCAGGTTCCCAAGTTGAAGTTAATTTCTTTGTAACCCTTCTGTAAAAGGTTACAAAAAATTTGCTTCAACTTTTGCACCTGCTGCTGTAACCCTGTAAGTGCTTGGCTGAAAATTTGTCCCCGCTGATTCGTGGATTTTACCGCGATTTCGCGAGATATGCAGATCGCGAAATCACGGAAAATCCGCAAATTCCGCGAGCGGAACGAATTTTCAGCCCATGCTTAGTTTAAACTGGTTTGAGCTGGTTTGAGATTCCCGCCGGTTTGAGCTGCTTTGAGCCGTTTGAACCAGTTTGAGCCGGTTTGAACCAGTTTGAGCCAGTTTGATCCAGTTTGAGCTGGTTTGAACCGGATTGAGCCAGTTTGAACCGGTTTAAACCGGTTAAAGACAGTTTGAACCGGTTTGAGCCAGTTTGAGATTCCAGCCGGTTTGAGCTGGTTTGAGCCGGTTTGAGCCGGTTTGAACTGGTTTGAACTGGTTTGAACCAGTTTGAGCCAGTTTAAACCGGTTTTGTAAAAGGTTACAAAAAATTTGCTTCAACTTTTGCACCTGCTGCTCTAACCCTGTAAGTGCTTGGCTGATAATTCGTCCCCGCGGATTCGTGGATTTTACTGCGATTTCGCAAGATTCGCAGATCGCGAAATCGCGTAAAATCCGCAAATTCCGCGAGCGGAACAAATTTTCAGCCCATGCTTAGTTTGAACTGGTTTGAGCTGGTTTGAGATTCAAGCCGGTTTGAGCTGCTTTGAGCCGTTTGAACCAGTTTGAGCTGGTTTGAACCAGTTTGAGCCGGTTTGAGCCAGTTTGAACCAGTTTAAACCGGTTTGAACCAGTTTACACCAGTTTGAACCGGTTTGAGCCGGTTTGAACTGGTTTGAGACGGTTTACGACTGTTTAAACTGGTTTGAACCGGTTTAAGCCAGTTTGAACTGGTTTAAACCGGTTTGAACCAGTTTACACTAGTTTGAACCAGTTTGAGCCAGTTTGAATTGGTTTGAGCCGGTTTGAGCCAGTTAGAACCGGTTTGAACGAGTTTAAACTGGTTTGAACTGGTTTGAATTGGTTTGAGGCAGTTTGAACCAGTTTGAACCAGTTTAAACCGGTTTGAATTGGTTTGAGCCAGTTTGAACCAGTTTGAACCAGTTTGAACCGGTTTGAGTTGGTTTGAGATTCCAGCCAGTTTGAGCTGGTCTGAGCCGGTTTGAACCAGTTTGAGCCAGTTTGAACCAGTTTGAGCCAGTTTGAACTAGTTAGAGCCAGTTTGAACCGGTTTGAGCCAGTTTGAACTGGTTCGAGATGGTTTGAGCCAGTTTGAACCGGTTTGACAGGTTTGAGACAGTTCAAACCGGTTCAAGCCGGTTTGAGCTGGTTCGGGACTAGGGCCAGAAATGCTGCCCTATTTTTCATTTAGAAATACCCAGCCCACACCATCCACATCCACAAACAGAGCAACACTCTCACACCAAATATACACCATGCAGAACACTATGCACAGATTAATGTACCAGCATGCACCACCAACCCAATCAAACCACATCTACACACCCTACTATCCCAACTACCACACTTATCCACCATCACCCACAAACACTAAACAACTCTATCCTATACCACGAACCAATATACTCATCACTAACACAACGCCAATCAACACCGTACATAACTGCATCCCATTCAGACACACTCTCCCTGCTGTATTTACACCTAACAGACCACCTTTTATCAATAACAAACATATAATGATCCTTCCCTCAGTTGTCCAACAAACACCCTCCTCTCCCTTCTACCATAACACTAACACACAACACACACTGCACACCAATACACTTTGTAACTCTTGAAACAAACCAGTCTAAGATAAACACTCACGTCTACTCCATTCCCTCCTACACACAACCTACACTCTACTCATAAGCACATCACCACCCCCTCTACGTCAAAAGCTCCTCTCACAAACACTACACAACCAAATCCAGTGCATGAAACCTATACATCAGAACCCCTTTTCACTACACCTCAAAAGCAAAACGTATCAGACACACCAGCACAACAAGATCTTCAGAGCACAACACCTCATAATACTTACCATCACAAAATACATACATATGCCCACCTTTCAAAACACATAAAGGAACAAACTCCAATGCCAAGCTTTCCCTCTTCCACCACACCTAACACAGATACAGCAATACAGCACCTCTCTTCTAACCGCCTCTCATCCATTGGACAATTTAGAACATTACGACATGACCCACATGCTGCACCACCTCCCCTGACTCTTACACCTTCCGCCATAAACACACGCAAAAAATATAAGCAACATGCCATACCTCACAACTTTGCTTCCCCAAGTCTACCTCACAACAATGTTACAACACAAAAGCAACACAGCACTCCAACTCACTCTCAAACACCATCTCCAACACATACACAAGCAGACCCATCAAAAAGTCTTCTTAGCATGCTGGATGAGAAACACGATACAGAACAGCTACACAATTGCTATCCTAATACAGCTAATACCAGCACTAAAACACACCTGCTACACACCCACACAATACTAATCACTCTTCTACAAACCAAAGTCCCACTATCACCAAAGGTTACTCTCTACATTGTCTAATAATAAATGCTAGATCCCTTTCTAAAAACAAGCATCACACCTATGACCTTCTCACTGATGCAAAACCAGACATACTATTCATAACCGAATCATGGTTGGGAGAGGATATGGCTGCAGTCCTGCATGAAGCCATTCCTCTAGGCTATCAAATAATCACCCAAAATCGTATTGCCACAAAAAGAGGTGGTCTAGCTGTTGTATTCAGGAAAACAATACATATCACTAAAGTTGACAACATGTCCATAAAGAATTGTGAGGCTCTTCTTACAAGATGCAATCCTACACCGTCTTCCACCTGTAACTTCATGCTCCTTTACAGACCTCCACCTAGCAAGGCAACATTCCCAGACGCACTTCTAGACACAGTTTCAAACCTGATAACAATACACTCCAACCTATGCGTTTTGGGTGACCTCAACATTTGGTTTGATAAAACCAATATGACCCATCCAAAAACAATAATCACCGGCCTAGACCCATTGAACCTGCATCAGATTGTCCACAATCCGACACACACCGCTGGACATATCCTAGATGTCATTTTTGCTAATGCTGAACTAGTTAGCTTTCAAACTATAACTCCAGTCACATGGTCAGACCACCACATGCTTGCTTTCCAACATAAAACAACACTAAGCGACTCACCTAAAACTACCTTACATCCATCCACCTATCGGCCGTGGAACAAACTCAATTTGGAACACTTGGAAACACAACTAACATCCAGTATAAATCTGGAAACCATAAATTCTGTTCAGAATCTATATGAGTGGCTACAGGAAGCTTTTGACATCCTGATACCACTTAAAACCACACAACAGAACAAAAGAAAAAAGCGCCTTGGCGAAACATAGACATAAAAGACATAAAACCACAAATGAGAAAGCTGCAACGTACCTGGCTCAAAATAAACGCCAAACGAGACAAACTTCACCTACAGAAAATTAACAGATTATAAAAGTCGGCTATCAAAAGAGCTAAGAAAAGGTACTATTCAGACAGAATTCAAAACGCTGAATGTGCAAATAAAGAATTCTATAAAATACTCAATGAATTTTGAAAACTAAATTGCTTGGAAGAAATTCATCCTGTTAGTCAAGATTTCACAGACAAACTGGAAAATCATTACACAGACAAAGCAGACAAGTTGAACTCGTACTTAAAACAGAAACAAAGCTCCAGCACTAACCCTTGTACAAAACAACTATCTAAGAATGCTCTAATCAAGCCTCTCAGTTCCTTCCAACATATCTCACACAATGAATTTATGGACCTGGTCAAAGCAAGCAGGCCTGCCGGCAGCCCTTCTCACCCCTGTCCGCCACAAACTTTCAAGACAATTTTTTTAACAACCTCTGCTGCCATTCCAGTAAGAAGAATCATCAACGATTCGTTAACTACTGGAATATTTCCAGAAGAACTCAAAAAGTGATTACTGTCTTTGCATGTGGTTGTTACAGTTTAAAATTGCAGTTTTTACATGCCTGTTATTGCATATTTTATCACCTGTTTTGTGTTTGAAATGTGTTGTTTTCCCTGCCCATGATTGTTTGCATTTACTGTGTGGAATTGGTGGATTTGCAGTCCAACCTCTGTAGTTTGTCCCTCTCATTCCTCGGTGACAAATCTGTTTTCCCTCCAAATTTCTCCTTTGCTCTGTGCTAAGACCTGTGTGTTAAAACAGTGCACCTCAGCCACCGTTTTGTGTTCACAAGCCAGTGAGGCCATCCCCCCTGCCCCTCGCAACAGGGATATTCTACATCAGAGGGTGCTTCTGTGAGCTGTTTAAACTGTACTTAACTGGGGCCTAGGCACTTCGTTTTTTGGCGAAGCAGGGGGAGTAACGTTTTATTCAAACAGTATTGTTAGATTTCGAGTTAATGAAGACTTTACCTGCAGAAGTCCAAAGTGTAGATTGAGCCTGTCTGTCTCCTAGGAGATTCTAAACAGGAGAAGCAGCTTCCAACTCCCTGTCTGAGGTCGCTGGGACCTTATATGGTCTGCTAGTGGTTGGCACATGTGTACACTGATTGGTGGCTATATCTGGTGTTTCTATTGCATTGGGGTCATTGGTTGGGTATTTGAGGGTTCCGATTGGTTTCTGGGTCTGTGATTCAATCATTGTAGGGTTGGGACTATGGCTAGGGTTAGGATATCTATTGGAAGTAGGGACTAGGGCTTCCTATGTTATTGGTTGTTGGGAGTAGGGTGGGACTAGGTCTAGGGCTAGATATTTAATTGGAAGTAGCTATTTAGGGCTTCTGGTGTGATTGGTTGTTAGACTAGTTGTGGTACTAAGAGTAGGGTTAGGCTTTCTATTGGAAGTAGGGACCAGGGCTACCTGTGCCATTGGCTGCTTGGACTTGGGTTGGGACTACTGGTAGGGCCTTTAATTGGACATAGAGATCAGGGTTTTTTAACTGATTGGGTGCTTGGAATAGGGCTAAAAGTGGCTGTAAGGTCCTGGTCTCCTATTGGTTCTAGATGTTAGGGCTAGTGTTGTGATTGGATAGTGTTAGGGCTATGGTTCCCATTGGCTGAAGGGGTCACCTGATTACTAGGGCTGTAGAAAAGGCCACGCTTGGGGTGTCTCAGCTAAGGGCAGAGAGGAAAAGGGTAGTTGCCTGTTTGAGCCTGTTAAGGGCGGAGAGGACAAGGGTAGTAGCCTGAGCCTGTTTGAGCCAGTTCTGGATTCCAGCCGGTTTGAGCCGGTTCGAGACTCCAGCCGGTTTGAGCTGATTTGAGATTCCAGCCGGTTTGAGCTAGTTTCAGCTGGTTTCAGCCAGCTTGAGCCAGTTTGAACCGGTTTGAGCTAGTTTGAGCCAGTTTGTACCGGTTTGAGCCCGTTTGAACCGGTTTGAGCCCGTTTGAGTCAGTTTGAGCCAGTTTGAACCGGTTTGAGACGGTTTGAACCGGTTTGAGACGGTTTGAACTGGTTTGAACCGGTTTGAGCCAGTTTGAGCCGGTTTGAGTCAGTTTGAACCATTTTGACCCAGTTTGAATCGGCTTGAGCCAGTTTGAACCGTTTTGAACCGGTTTGAGCCGGTTTGAGATTCCAGCCGGTTTGAGCTTGTTTGAGACGGTTTAAAATGGTTTGAACCTGTTTAAACCGGTTTGAACCAGTTTGATCTGGTTTGAGCCATTTTTAACTAGTTTGAGCCAGTTTAAACCGGTTTCAACTGGTTTGAGCCAGTTTGAACTGGTTTGAACCGGTTTGAGCCGGTTCAAACCGGTTTGAACCAGTTTGAACTAGTTTAACCGGTTTGAACCAGTTTAACCGGTTTGAACCAGTTTGAACCAGTTTAAACCGGTTTGAACCAGTTTGAGACAGTTTGAACCAGTTTACTCCATTCTGAACCACTATAAACCGGTTTGAGCCAGTTTGAACCGGTGTGAATCGGTTTGAACCGTTTTGAACCGTTTTGAGCCGGTTTGAGATTCCAGCCGGTTTGAGCTTGTTTGAGCCGGTTTAAAATGGTTTGAACCTGTTTAAACTGGTTTGAACCAGTTTGATCTGGTTTGAGCCAGTTTGATCTGGTTTGAGCCAGTTTGAACTGGTTTGAGCCGGTTTGAACTGGTTCGAGCTGGTTTGAGATTCCAGCCGGTTTGAGCTGCTTTGAGCCGTTTGAGCCGGTTTGAACCAGTTTGAGCCGGTTTAAGTTGGTTTGAGCCAGTTTGAGCCGGTTTGAACCGGATTGAGCCAGTTTGAACTGGTTTGAACCGGTTTGAGCCGGTTTGAGCCAGTTTGAGTCGGGTTGAACCATTTTGACCCCGTTTGAACCGGCTTGAGCTAGTTTGAACTAGTTTGAACCTTTGAACCGGTTCAAACCAGTTTGAACCAGTTTAACCGGTTTGAACTAGTTTAACCGGTTTGAACTAGTTTGAACCAGTTTAAACCGGTTTGAACTGGTTTGAGACAGTTTGAACCAGTTTGAACCAGTTTACACCAGTTTGAACTGGTTTGAACCGGTTTGAACCATTTTGAACCGGTTTGAACCGGTTTGAGAAGGTTTGAACTGGTTTGAGATTCCAGCTGGTTTGAGCTGCTTTGAGCCGTTTGAACCAGTTTGAGTCGGTTTGAACCAGTTTGAGCCGGTTAGAGCCGGTTTGAAATTCCAGCCAGTTTGAGCTTGTTTGAGCCAGTTTGAATTGGTTTGAGCCGGTTTGCACTGGTTAGAACCGGTTTGAACCAGTTTAACCTGTTTGAACCAGTTTCAGCCAGTTTGAACCAGTTTTAACCGGTTTGAGAAGGTTTGAACTGGTTTGAGATTCCAGCTGGTTTGAGCTGCTTTGAGCCGTTTGAACCAGTTTGAGCCGGTTTGAACCAGTTTGAGCCGGTTTGAGCCAGTTTGAGATTCCAGCCAGTTTGAACTGGTTTGAACCAGTTTGAACCGGTTTGAGCCGGTTTGAGATTCCAGCCGGTTTGAACCAGTTTGAGCCAGTTTGAGCCAGTTTGAGCTGGTTTGAGCTGGTTTGAACCAGTTTGAGCCAGCTTGAGACGGTTTGAGCCAGTTTGAGCCGGTTTGAGCCAGTTTGAACAGGTTTGAGCCGGATTGGGCCAGTTGTAACTGGTTTGAACCAGTTTGAGATAGTTTGAACCGGTTTGAGCCAGTTTGAACTGGTTGAGCCAGTTTGAACTGGTTTCAGCCAGTTTGAACTGGTTTGAACCAGTTTGAACTAAGCATGGGCTCAAACAGGCAACTACCCTTGTCCTCTCCGCCCCTAGCTGAGACACCCCAAGCCCGGCCTTTTCTATAGCCCTAGTAATCAGGTGACCCTTTCAGCCGATGGGAACCCTAGCCCTAACACTATCCAATCACAATACTAGCCCTAACATCTAGAACCAGTAGGAGACCAGGACCTTACAGCCAATTTTAGCCCTAGTCCAAGCATCCAATTAGTTAAAAAACCCTGATCTCTATGTCCAATTAAAGGCCCTACCAGTAGTCCCAGCCCAAGTCCAAGCAGCCAATGGCACAGGTAGCCGTAGTCCCTACTTCCAATAGAAAGCCTAACCCTACTCTTAGTCCCACAACTAGTCCAACAACCAATCATACCCGAAGCCCTAAATAGCTACTTCCAATTAAAGGTCTAGCCCCAGACCTAGTCCCACCCGACTCCCAATAACCAATAACATAGGAAGCCCTAGTCCCTACTTCCAATAGAAATCCTAACCCCAGCCATAGTCGCAACCCTACAATGATTGAATCACAGACCCAGAAACCAATCAGAACCCTCAAATACCCAACCAATGACCCTAACGCAATAGGAACACCAGATACAGCCACCAATCAGTGTACACATGTGCCAACCACAAGCAGACCATATAAGGTCCCAGTGACCTCAGACAAGGTTTGCTGGCCAGGGAGTTGGAAGCTGCTTCTCCTGTTTAGAATCTCCGAGGAGACAGACAGGCTCAATCCACACTTTGGACTTCTGCAGGTAAAGTCTTCACTAACTCGAAATCTAACAATACTGTTTGAATAAAACTTTACTCCCCCTGCTGGCCAAAAAAACGAAGTGCCTAGGCCCCAGTTAGGTATAGTTTAAACAGCTCACAGACGCACCCTCTAATGTAGAATATCCCTGTTGCGGGGGGCAGGGGGCTGGCCTCACTGGCTTGTGAACACAAAATAGTGACTGGGGGTGCACTGTTTTAGGTCTTAGCACAGAGCAAAGGAGAAATTTGGAGGGAAAACAGATTTGTCACCAAGGAATGAGAGGGACAAACTACAGGGGTTGGACTGCAAATCCACCAATTCAACACAGTAAATGCAAGCAATCATGGGCAGGGAGAACCACAAGTTTCAAACACAAAACAGGTGATAAAATTTGCAGTCACAGGCAGGTAAAAACTGCAATTTTAAACTGTAACAACCACATGCAAAGACAGTAATCACTTTTTGAGTTCTTCTGGAAATATTCCAGTAGTTAAGGAATCGTTGATGATTCTTCTTACTGGAATGGCAGCAGAGGTTGTTTAAAAAAATGGTCTTGAAAGTTTGTGGTGGACAGGGGTGAGAAGGGCTGGCGGCAGGCCTGCTTGCTATGACCAGGTCCATAAATTCATTGTGTGAGATGTGTTAGAAGGAACGGAGAGGCTTGATTAGAGCATTTTTGGATAGTTGTTTTGTACAAGGGTTAGTGCTGGTGCTTTGTTTCTGTTTTAAGTACGAGTTCAACTTGTCTGCTTTGTCCGTGTAATGATTTGCCAGTTTGTCTGTGAAATCTTGACTAACAGGAAGAATTCCTTCTAAGCAATTTGGTTTTCGAAATTCATTGAGTATTTCATAGAATTATTTATTTGCACATTTAGCGTTTTGAATTCTGTCTGATTAGTACCTTTTCTTAGCTCTTTTGATAGCCAACTTGATAATCTGTTAATTTTCTGTTGGTGAAGTTTGTCTCGTTTGGCGTTTATTTTGAGCCAGGTACGTTGCAGCTTTCTAATATGTTGTTTTATGTCTTTTATGTCTATATTTCTTCAAGGCACATTTTTCTTTTGTTCTGTTGTGTGGTTTTGAGTGGTATCAGGATGTCAAAAGCTTCCTGTAGCCACTCATATAGATTCTGAACAGAATTTATGGTTTCCAGATTTATACTGGATGTTAGGTGTGTTTCCAAGTGCTCCAAATTGAGTTTGTTCACAGCCGATAGGTGGATGGATGTAAGGTAGTTTTAGGTGAGTCGTTTAGTGTTGTTTTATGTTGGAAAGCAAGCAGGTGGTCGTCTGACCATGTGACTGGAGTTATAGTTTGAAAGGTAACTAGTTCAGCATTAGCAAAAATGACATCTAGGATATGTCCAGCGGTGTGTGTCGGATTGTGGACAATCTCATGCAGGTTCAATGCGTCTAGGCCGGTGATTATTGTTTTGGATGGGTCATATTGGTTTTATCAAACCAAATGTTGAGGTCACCCAGAACACATAGGTTGGAGTGTATTGTTATCAGGTTTGAAACTGTGTCTAGAAGTGCGTCTGGGAATGTTGCCTTGCTAGGTGGAGGTCTGTAAAGGAGCAGGAAGTTACAGGTGAAAGACGGTGTAGGATTGCATATTGTAAAAAGAGCCTCATAATTCTTTATGGAGATGTCAAATTTAGTGATATGTATTGTTTGCCTGAATACAACAGCTAGACCACCTCGTTTTGTGGCAATACGATTTTAAGTGATTATTTGATAGCCTAGAGGAATGGCTTCATGCAGGACTGGAGCCATATCCTCTCCCAACCATGATTCGGTTATGAATAGTATGTCTGGTTTTGCATCAGGGAGAAGGTCGTAGGTGTGATGCTTGTTTTTAGAGAGGGATCTAGCATTTATTAGTAGACAATGTAGAGAGTGGCCTTTAGTGATAGTGGGACTTTGGTTTGTAGAAGAGTGATTCGTATTGTGTGGGTGTGTAGCTGGTGTGTTTTTAGTGCTGGTATTAGCTGTATTAGGATAGCAATCATGTAGCTGTTCTGTATCATGTTCTTCATCCAGCATTCTAAGAAGATATTTTGATGGGTCTGCTTGTGTATGTGTTGGAGATGGTGTTTGAGAGTGAGTTGGAGTGCTGTGTTGCTTTTGTGGTGTAACATTGTTGTGAGGTAGAGTTGGGGAAGCAAAGTTGTGAGGTGTGGCATGTTACTTATATTTTTTGCGTGTGTTTATGGCGGAAGGTGTAAGAGTCAGGGGAGGTGGTGCAGCATGTGGGTCATGTCGTAATGTTCTAAATTGTCCAATGGATGAGAGACGATTAGAAGAGAGGTGCTGTATTTCTGTATCTGTGTTAGGTGTGGTAGAAGAGTGAAAGCTTGGCATTGGAGTTTGTTCCTTTATGTGGTTTGAAAGGTGGGTATATGTATGTATTTTGTGATGGTAAGTATTATGAGGTGTTGTGCTCTGAAGATCTTGTTGTGCTGGTGTGTGTGATATGTTTTGCTTTTGAGGTATAGTGAAAAGGGGTGCTGATGTATAGGTTTCATGCACTGGATTTGGTTGTGTAGTGTTTGTGAGAGAAGCTTGTGACGTAGAGGGGGTGGTGATGTGCTTATGAGTAGAGTGTAGGTTGTGTGTAGGAGGGAATGAAGTAGACGTGACTGTTTATCTTAGACTGGTTTGTTTCAAGAGTTACAAAGTGTATTGGTGTGCAGTGTGTGTGTTGGTGTTATTTTGGTAGAAGGGAGAGGAGGGTGTTGGACAACTGAGGGAAGGATCATTATATGTTTGTTATTTTTAAAAGGTGGTCTGTTAGGTGTAATTACAGCAGAGAGACCAGAGAGAGTGTTTCTGAATGGGCTGTAGTTATGTACGGTGTTGATTGGCGTTGTGTTAGTGATGAGTATATTGCTTAGTGGTATAGGATAGAGTTTTTAACTGTTTGTGGGTGATGGTGGATAAGTGTGATAGTTGGGATAGTAGGGTGTGTAGATGTGGTTTGGTTGGGTTGGTGGTGTATGCTGGTACATTAATCTGGGCATAGTGTTGTGCGTGGTGTACATTTGGTGGAAGTGTGTTGCTGTATGTGGATGTGGATGGTGTGGGCTGGGTATTTCTAAATGAAAAAAAGGGCAGCATTTCTGGCCCTTTTCCCGACCCGGCTCAAACCGGCTCAAACCGGTTTGAATCTGCTTTAACCGGTTCAAACCGGTTCAAACTGGCTCAAACCATCTCAAACCAGTTCAAACGGGCTCAAACTGGTTCAAACCGGCTCAAACCAGCTCAAACTGGCTGGAATCTCAAACCAGCTCAAACCAGTTCAAACCAGCTCAAACTGGTTCAAACTGGTTCAACCCGGTTCAATCCGGCTCAAACCGGTTCAAACTGGTTCAGACTGGCTCAAACCGGTTCAAACTGGTTAAAACTGGTTCAAACTGGCTCAAACCAGCTCAAACCGGGCTGGAAACTCAAACCAGCTCAAACCGGTTCAAACTGGTTCAAACAGGTTCAAACCGGCTCAAACCGCTTCAAACTGGTTCAAACCGGCTCAAACCAGTTCAAACCAGTTCAAACTGGCACAAACTGGTTGAAACTGGTTCAAACCAGTTCAAACCAACTCAAACCGGTTCAAACTGGTTTAAACTGGTTCAAACTGGCTCAACCCGGATCAAACAGGCACAAACTGGTTCAAACTGGTTCAAATCTGATCAAACCGGTTCAAACCGGTTCAAACCCGGATCAAACCGGCTCAAACAATCCCAAACTGGCTGAAATCTCAAACCGGTTTAAACCGGTTCAAACCAGTTCAAACTGGCTTAAACCGGTTCAAACTGGCTCCAACTGGTTCAAACCGGCTCAAACCGGTTCAAACAGGGCCAGTTTGAGGCGGTTTGAAACTGGTTCAAACCGGTTCAGACCAGTTCAAACTGGTTCAAACCAGCTCAAACCGGCTAGAATCTCAAACCGGCTCAAACCGGTTCAAACCGACTCAAAATGGTTCAAACTGGCTCAATCCGGTTCAAACCGGCTCAAAATGGTTCAAACTGGCTCAATCCGGTTCACACCGGCTCAAACTGGCTCAAACTGGCTCAAACCAGCTCAAACTTGTTCAAACCGGCTCAAACTGGTTCAAACGGCGCAAAGAAGCTCAAACCGGCTGGAATCTCAAACCAGCTCAAACCAGTTCAAATCAGCTCAAACTGGTTTGAACTGGCTGAAACTGGTTCAAACCAGTTCAAACTGGATCAAACCGGTTCAAACTGAATCAAACCGTCTCAAACGGGTTCAAACTGTCTCAAACCGACTCAAACCGGCTCAAACCGGTTCAAACTGGCTCAAATCGGTTCAAACTGGTTTCAACTGGTTGAAACCGGTTCAAACTGGATCAAACCGGTTCAAACTGACTCAAACCGTCTCAAACGGGTTCAAACTGGCTCAAACTGACTCAAACCAGCTCAAACCAGTTCAAACCGGCTCAAACTGGTTCAAACCAGCTCAAACCGGTTCAAACCGGTTCAAATCGGCTCAAACCGGTTCAAACAGGGCCAGTTTGAGACGGTTTGAAACTGGTTCAAACCAGTTCAAACTGGCTCAAACCAACTCAAACCGGCTGGAATCTCAAACCGGCTCAAAACAGTTCAAACCGGCTCAAACCGGTTCAAAACGATTCAAACTGGCTCAATCCGGTTCACACAGGCTCAAACTAGCTCAAACTGGTTCAAACCGGCTCAAACTGGTTCAAACGGCTCAAAGCAGCTCAAACCGACTGGAATCTCAAACCAGTTCAAACCGGCTCAAACCGGTTCAAACTGGCTGAAACCGGTTCAAACCGGTTTTAACTGGTTGAAACCGGTTCAAATTGGATCTAACCGGTTCAAACGGACTCAAACCGTCTCAAACCGGTTCAAACTGGCTCACACTGACTTAAACCGGCTCAAACCGGTTCAAACTGGCTCAACCCGGTTCAAACGGGCTCAAACCCACTCAAACCGGCTCAAACGGGCTCAAACTGTCTCAAACTAGCTCAAACTGCCTCAAACTGGTTCAAACTGGCTCAAACTGGCTCAAAACAGCTCAAATCAGCTCAAACCGGCTGGAATCTCAAACCAGCTCAATCCGGCAGGAATCTCAAACCGGCTGCAATCCAGAACCAGCTCAAACAGGCTCAGGCTACTACACTGGTCCTCTCCACCCTTAACAAGCTCAAACAGGCAACTACCCTTGTCCTCTCTGCCCTTAGCTGAGACACCCCAAGCCTGGCCTTTTCTATAGCCCTAGTATCAGGTGACCCCTTCAGCCAATGGGAACCCTAGCCCTAACACTATCCAATCACAACACTAGCCCTAACATCTAGAACCAATAGGAGACCAGGACCTTACAGCCAATTTTAGCCCTAGTCCAAGCACCCAATCAGTTAAAAAACCCTGATCTCTATGTCCAATTAAAGGCCCTACCAGTAGTCCCAACCCAAGTCCAAGCAGCCAATGGCACAGGTAGCCGTAGTCCCTACTTCCAATAGAAAGCCTAACCCTACTCTTAGTCCCACTACTAGTCCAACAACCAATCACACCAGAACCCCTAATAGCTACTTCCAATTAAAGGTCTAACCCTAGACCTAGTCCCATCCTACTCCCAACAACCAATAACATAGGAAGCCCTAGTCCCTACTTCCAATAGAAATCCTAACTCTAGCCATAGTCCCAACCCTACAATGATTGAATCACAGACCCAGAAACCAATCAGAACCCTCAAATACCCAACCAATGACCCTAACGCAATAGAAACACCAGATACAACCACCAATCAGTGTACACATGTGCCAACCACTAGCAGACCATATAAGGTCCCAGCGACCTCAGACAAGGTTTGCTGGCCAGGGAGTTGGAAGCTGCTTCTCCTGTTTAGAATCTCCTAGGAGACAGACAGGCTCAATCCACACTTTGGACTTCTGCAGGTAAAGATAGAGTTTTTAACTGTTTGTGGGTGATGGTGGATAAGTGTGATAGTTGGGATAGTAGGGTGTGTAGATGTGGTTTGGTTGGGTTGGTGGTGTATGCTGGTACATTAATCTGGGCATAGTGTTGTGCGTGGTGTACATTTGGTGGAAGTGTGTTGCTGTATGTGGATGTGGATGGTGTGGGCTGGGTATTTCTAAATGAAAAAAAGGGCAGCATTTCTGGCCCTTTTCCCGACCCGGCTCAAACCGGCTCAAACCGGTTTGAATCTGCTTTAACCGGTTCAAACCGGTTCAAACTGGCTCAAATCGGCTCAAACCGGTTCAAACAGGGCCAGTTTGAGACGGTTTGAAACTGGTTCAAACCAGTTCAAACTGGCTCAAACCAACTCAAACCGGCTGGAATCTCAAACCGGCTCAAAACAGTTCAAACCGGCTCAAACCGGTTCAAAACGATTCAAACTGGCTCAATCCGGTTCACACAGGCTCAAACTAGCTCAAACTGGTTCAAACCGGCTCAAACTGGTTCAAACGGCTCAAAGCAGCTCAAACCGACTGGAATCTCAAACCAGTTCAAACCGGCTCAAACCGGTTCAAACTGGCTGAAACCGGTTCAAACCGGTTTTAACTGGTTGAAACCGGTTCAAATTGGATCTAACCGGTTCAAACGGACTCAAACCGTCTCAAACCGGTTCAAACTGGCTCACACTGACTTAAACCGGCTCAAACCGGTTCAAACTGGCTCAACCCGGTTCAAACGGGCTCAAACCCACTCAAACCGGCTCAAACGGGCTCAAACTGTCTCAAACTAGCTCAAACTGCCTCAAACTGGTTCAAACTGGCTCAAACTGGCTCAAAACAGCTCAAATCAGCTCAAACCGGCTGGAATCTCAAACCAGCTCAATCCGGCAGGAATCTCAAACCGGCTGCAATCCAGAACCAGCTCAAACAGGCTCAGGCTACTACACTGGTCCTCTCCACCCTTAACAAGCTCAAACAGGCAACTACCCTTGTCCTCTCTGCCCTTAGCTGAGACACCCCAAGCCTGGCCTTTTCTATAGCCCTAGTAATCAGGTGACCCCTTCAGCCAATGGGAACCCTAGCCCTAACACTATCCAATCACAACACTAGCCCTAACATCTAGAACCAATAGGAGACCAGGACCTTACAGCCAATTTTAGCCCTAGTCCAAGCACCCAATCAGTTAAAAAACCCTGATCTCTATGTCCAATTAAAGGCCCTACCAGTAGTCCCAACCCAAGTCCAAGCAGCCAATGGCACAGGTAGCCGTAGTCCCTACTTCCAATAGAAAGCCTAACCCTACTCTTAGTCCCACTACTAGTCCAACAACCAATCACACCAGAACCCCTAATAGCTACTTCCAATTAAAGGTCTAACCCTAGACCTAGTCCCATCCTACTCCCAACAACCAATAACATAGGAAGCCCTAGTCCCTACTTCCAATAGAAATCCTAACTCTAGCCATAGTCCCAACCCTACAATGATTGAATCACAGACCCAGAAACCAATCAGAACCCTCAAATACCCAACCAATGACCCTAACGCAATAGAAACACCAGATACAACCACCAATCAGTGTACACATGTGCCAACCACTAGCAGACCATATAAGGTCCCAGCGACCTCAGACAAGGTTTGCTGGCCAGGGAGTTGGAAGCTGCTTCTCCTGTTTAGAATCTCCTAGGAGACAGACAGGCTCAATCCACACTTTGGACTTCTGCAGGTAAAGTCTTCACTAACTCGAAATCTAACAATACTGTTTGAAAAAAACTTTACTCCCCCTGATGGCCAAAAAACGAAGTGCCTAGGCCCCAGTTAAGTACAGTTTAAACAGCTAACAGAAGCACCCTCTGATGTAGAATATCCCTATTGCGGGGGGCAGGAGGGCTGGCCTCACTGGCTTGTGAACACAAAATGGTGGCTGGGGTGCACTGTTTAACACACAGGTCTTAGCACAGAGCAAAGGAGAAATTTGGAGGGAAAACAGATTTGTCACCCAGGAATGAGTGGGACAAACTACAGAGGCTGGACTGCAAATCCATCAATTCAACATAGTAAATGCAAGCAATCATGGGCAGGGAAAACCACAAGTTTCAAACACAAAACAGGTGACAAAATATGCAATCACAGGCAGGTAAAAACTGCAATTTTAAACTGTAACAACCACATGCAAAGACAGTAATCACTTTTTGGGTTCTTCTGGAAATATTCCAGTAGTTAAGGAATCGATGATTCTTCATACTGAAATGGCAGCAGAGGTTGTTAAAAAAATTGTCTTGAAAGTTTGTGGCGGACAGGGGTGAGAATGGTTGCCCCCAGGCCTGCCTACCACAGCATCACTCAGCACCACCACATTTTAACTCAGCACCACCACAGCACCACTCAGCACCACAGCATCACTGAGCACCACCACAGCATCACTCAGCACCACTCAGCACCACCCCAGCATCACTCAGCACCATCCCAGTATCACTCAGCACCACCACAGCACGACTCAGCATCACCACTGCACCACTCAGCACCACCACATCACCACTCAGCGCCACCCCAGCATCAATCTGCGCAACCATTCAACAACAACTGGTTCAAATATGTTCTCTCAATGTTTCAAGCTTTATTACAAATGTCACAAAAAGATGTTAATATTTCACTTCTGTTCTTGGATTTTCGTCACAATAAAATACACTGAACATAATCTTCACAAAAGGTATTTACAAAAGTTTAAGCTATTGCCATTATAAATTAAAATCACTTTTATTTAAGTATTAATTATTTTAAAAAATTAAAAGCCATTGTAATTTGTAATATCAATACATCCAAGTCAAGTAAATACAAAACATGTTGCATTACAAATGCTATAGGTGTCACATTTGCGAAAGTTATAACTATCGGCATTGTAAATGACAAAGCTATTAATTTAGCTATTTTCAAAACCAACACATAAATAAACAAATTGCCATTTACAAGACCAATAGCTCAAACTTTCCTAATGCGAGGCCTATTGCATTGCAAATGCTTGTTTTTATATCTGTCAGTGCTTCCTGTTGAGGTTTAATTTTCGTGACAGGTGCCTCATTGCCTACTTGTAACTATTCTCTGACCCTGCTTCAAGGGTCAGAGCAGGGTCAGAGAATAGTTGCAAGTAGGCAACGAGGCGCCGGGAAGCACTTACAGGCTTACAGCAGCAGGTGCCCAAGTTGAAGTTAATTTCTTTGTAACCCTTTTGTAAAAGGTTACAAAAAATTTGCTTCAACTTTTGCACCTGCTGCTGTAACCCTGTAAGTCAGTGGTTCCCAAACTTTTTTGACCTGTGGCTCCCTTGACCTAATCGGCAGTTGGCCGTGGCTCCCCACCATTTTTTTTTTACCAGTGGGCGGGATGTAAACCTGACCTCGGGAGTACTTTCTGTTGTCTTCCTTAAAGTAATTGGGACGCAATGAAGGTATTATAATCATATTTGTAACAAAGTAAGAAGATAACAGTTGTTTATTAAAAACTTGTTAATTGAGAAACAATACAAGACTTTTTTGGATCACACAACAATAGTTTAAAAACTTCTGTATAATAAAATATCTTTGTCAATCAGCAGGAAATACAACAGAGTCCGAATTTACCTTACAAATCCGAGTGAGATGGATGTGCTTGGTTTTCCTTACATAGCTCCTGAAATCTTGGAGTTATTTTTGAGATCGCAACACGCATTTCCTTCTGCCATCTGCAACATCCTGGTGGGCCTTACTACTGGTCGAGAGGGCCCATGCCTCCCCCACTGAAATTGAGTGAAGAGATGTGTGGGATAGACTGCAAAGGAATGGCATTTGGTAAAACCACGTGCTTACCACACAGCAGTCAGCACCAAAACAGGGCATCAAGGACCAAGTACAAAAGCTTGCATTAGTGCAAAAACTAAATAACATCCTTAATAAAGAGCCTTCAGGCACTGTGCATGGCACCTGCCATATAGCAACAATGGGAGCGCAGCAGAACAGCATTGAGCCGCAGATAGACTGGAGTCATGAACAGAGAGCATGTTCATCAGTGGAGAAGTGTGGCTCACGGTGTAGAGCAGGCAGACCTGGAAGCTGAGGTCAGACCTCTGCTGCCTTTCCAGTAAGAAGAATCATCAACGATTCGTTAACTACTGGAATATTTCCAGAAGAACTCAAAAAGTGATTACTGTCTTTGCATGTGGTTGTTACAGTTTAAAATTGCAGTTTTTACATGCCTGTTATTGCATATTTTATCACCTGTTTTGTGTTTGAAATGTGTTGTTTTCCCTGCCCATGATTGTTTGCATTTACTGTGTGGAATTGGTGGATTTGCAGTCCAACCTCTGTAGTTTGTCCCTCTCATTCCTCGGTGACAAATCTGTTTTCCCTCCAAATTTCTCCTTTGCTCTGTGCTAAGACCTGTGTGTTAAAACAGTGCACCTCAGCCACCGTTTTGTGTTCACAAGCCAGTGAGGCCATCCCCCCTGCCCCTCGCAACAGGGATATTCTACATCAGAGGGTGCTTCTGTGAGCTGTTTAAACTGTACTTAACTGGGGCCTAGGCACTTCGTTTTTTGGCGAAGCAGGGGGAGTAACGTTTTATTCAAACAGTATTGTTAGATTTCGAGTTAATGAAGACTTTACCTGCAGAAGTCCAAAGTGTAGATTGAGCCTGTCTGTCTCCTAGGAGATTCTAAACAGGAGAAGCAGCTTCCAACTCCCTGTCTGAGGTCGCTGGGACCTTATATGGTCTGCTAGTGGTTGGCACATGTGTACACTGATTGGTGGCTATATCTGGTGTTTCTATTGCGTTGGGGTCATTGGTTGGGTATTTGAGGGTTCCCATTGGTTTCTGGGTCTGTGATTCAATCATTGTAGGGTTGGGACTATGGCTAGGGTTAGGATATCTATTGGAAGTAGGGACTAGGGCTTCCTATGTTATTGGTTGTTGGGAGTAGGGTGGGACTAGGTCTAGGGCTAGACATTTAATTGGAAGTAGCTATTTAGGGCTTCTGGTGTGATTGGTTGTTAGACTAGTTGTGGTACTAAGAGTAGGGTTAGGCTTTCTATTGGAAGTAGGGACCAGGGCTACCTGTGCCATTAGCTGCTTGGACTTGGGTTGGGACTACTGGTAGGGCCTTTAATTGGACATAGAGATCAGGGTTTTTTAACTGATTGGGTGCTTGGAATAGGGCTAAAAGTGGCTGTAAGGTCCTGGTCTCCTATTGGTTCTAGATGTTAAGGCTAGTGTTGTGATTGGATAGTGTTAGGGCTATGGTTCCCATTGGCTGAAGGGGTCACCTGATTACTAGGGCTGTAGAAAAGGCCACGCTTGGGGTGTCTCAGCTAAGGGCAGAGAGGAAAAGGGTAGTTGCCTGTTTGAGCCTGTTAAGGGCGGAGAGGACAAGGGTAGTAGCCTGAGCCTGTTTGAGCCAGTTCTGGATTCCAGCCGGTTTGAGCCGGTTCGAGACTCCAGCCGGTTTGAGCTGATTTGAGATTCCAGCCGGTTTGAGCTAGTTTCAGCTGGTTTCAGCCAGCTTGAGCCAGTTTGAACCGGTTTGAGCTAGTTTGAGCCAGTTTGTACCGGTTTGAGCCCGTTTGAACCGGTTTGAGCCCGTTTGAGTCAGTTTGAGCCAGTTTGAACCGGTTTGAGACGGTTTGAACCGGTTTGAGAAAGTTTGAACCGGTTTGAACCGGTTTGAACCAGTTTGAGCCGGTTTGAGTCAGTTTGAACCATTTTGACCCAGTTTGAATCGGCTTGAGCCAGTTTGAACCGTTTTGAACCGGTTTGAGCCGGTTTGAGATTCCAGCCGGTTTGAGCTTGTTTGAGACGGTTTAAAATGGTTTGAACCTGTTTAAACCGGTTTGAACCAGTTTGATCTTGTTTGAGCCATTTTTAACTAGTTTGAGCCAGTTTAAACCGGTTTGAACTGGTTTGAGCCAGTTTGAACTGGTTTGAACCGGTTTGAGCCGGTTCAAACCGGTTTGAACCAGTTTGAACTAGTTTAACCGGTTTGAACCAGTTTAACCGGTTTGAACCAGTTTGAACCAGTTTAAACCGGTTTGAACCAGTTTGAGACAGTTTGAACCAGTTTGAACTGGTTTGAACCAGTTTACTCCATTCTGAACCACTATAAACCGGTTTGAGCCAGTTTGAACCGGTGTGAATCGGTTTGAACCGTTTTGAACCGTTTTGAGCCGGTTTGAGATTCCAGCCGGTTTGAGCTTGTTTGAGCCGGTTTAAAATGGTTTGAACCTGTTTAAACTGGTTTTAACCAGTTTGATCTGGTTTGAGCCAGTTTGATCTGGTTTGAGCCAGTTTGAACTGGTTTGAACTGGTTCGAGCTGGTTTGAGATTCCAGCCGGTTTGAGCTGCTTTGAGCCGTTTGAGCCGGTTTGAACCAGTTTGAGCCGGTTTAAGTTGGTTTGACCCAGTTTGAGCCGGTTTGAACCGGATTGAGCCAGTTTGAACTGGTTTGAACCGGTTTGAGCCGGTTTGAGCCAGTTTGAGTCGGGTTGAACCATTTTGACCCCGTTTGAACTGGCTTGAGCCAGTTTGAACTAGTTTGAACCTTTGAACCGGTTCAAACCGGTTTGAACCAGTTTAACCGGTTTGAACTAGTTTAACCGGTTTGAACTAGTTTGAACCAGTTTAAACCGGTTTGAACTGGTTTGAGACAGTTTGAACCAGTTTGAACCAGTTTACACCAGTTTGAACTGGTTTGAACCGGTTTGAACCATTTTGAACCGGTTTGAACCGGTTTGAGAAGATTTGAACTGGTTTGAGATTCCAGCTGGTTTGAGCTGCTTTGAGCCGTTTGAACCAGTTTGAGTCGGTTTGAACCAGTTTGAGCCGGTTAGAGCCGGTTTGAAATTCCAGCCAGTTTGAGCTTGTTTGAGCCAGTTTGAATTGGTTTGAGCCGGTTTGCACTGGTTAGAACCGGTTTGAACCAGTTTAACCTGTTTGAACCAGTTTCAGCCAGTTTGAACCAGTTTTAACCGGTTTGAGAAGGTTTGAACTGGTTTGAGATTCCAGCTGGTTTGAGCTGCTTTGAGCCGTTTGAACCAGTTTGAGCCAGTTTGAACCAGTTTGAGCCAGTTTGAACTAGTTAGAGCCAGTTTGAACCGGTTTGAGCCAGTTTGAACTGGTCCGAGATGGTTTGAGCCAGTTTGAACCGGTTTGACAGGTTTGAGACAGTTCAAACCGGTTCAAGCCGGTTTGAGCTGGTTCGGGACTAGGGCCAGAAATGCTGCCCTATTTTTCATTTAGAAATACCCAGCCCACACCATCCACATCCACAAACAGAGCAACACTCTCACACCAAATATACACCATGCACAACACTATGCACAGATTAATGTACCAGCATGCACCACCAACCCAATCAAACCACATCTACACACCCTACTATCCCAACTACCACACTTATCCACCATCACCCACAAACACTAAACAACTCTATCCTATACCACGAACCAATATACTCATCACTAACACAACGCCAATCAAAACCGTACATAACTGCATCCCATTCAGACACACTCTCCCTGCTGTATTTACACCTAACAGACCACCTTTTATCAATAACAAACATATAATGATCCTTCCCTCAGTTGTCCAACAAACACCCTCCTCTCCCTTCTACCATAACACTAACACACAACACACACTGCACACCAATACACTTTGTAACTCTTGAAACAAACCAGTCTAAGATAAACACTCACGTCTACTCCATTCCCTCCTACACACAACCTACACTCTACTCATAAGCACATCACCACCCCCTCTACGTCAAAAGCTCCTCTCACAAACACTACACAACCAAATCCAGTGCATGAAACCTATACATCAGAACCCCTTTTCACTACACCTCAAAAGCAAAACGTATCAGACACACCAGCACAACAAGATCTTCAGAGCACAACACCTCATAATACTTACCATCACAAAATACATACATATGCCCACCTTTCAAACCACATAAAGGAACAAACTCCAATGCCAAGCTTTCCCTCTTCCACCACACCTAACACAGATACAGCAATACAGCACCTCTCTTCTAACCGCCTCTCATCCATTGGACAATTTAGAACATTACGACATGACCCACATGCTGCACCACCTCCCCTGACTCTTACACCTTCCGCCATAAACACACGCAAAAAATATAAGCAACATGCCATACCTCACAACTTTGCTTCCCCAAGTCTACCTCACAACAATGTTACAACACAAAAGCAACACAGCACTCCAACTCACTCTCAAACACCATCTCCAACACATACACAAGCAGACCCATCAAAAAGTCTTCTTAGCATGCTGGATGAGAAACACGATACAGAACAGCTACACAATTGCTATCCTAATACAGCTAATACCAGCACTAAAACACACCTGCTACACACCCACACAATACTAATCACTCTTCTACAAACCAAAGTCCCACTATCACCAAAGGTTACTCTCTACATTGTCTAATAATAAATGCTAGATCCCTTTCTAAAAACAAGCATCACACCTATGACCTTCTCACTGATGCAAAACCAGACATACTATTCATAACCGAATCATGGTTGGGAGAGGATATGGCTGCAGTCTTGCATGAAGCCATTCCTCTAGGCTATCAAATAATCACCCAAAATCGTATTGCCACAAAAAGAGGTGGTCTAGCTGTTGTATTCAGGAAAACAATACATATCACTAAAGTTGACAACATGTCCATAAAGAATTGTGAGGCTCTTCTTACAAGATGCAATCCTACACCGTCTTCCACCTGTAACTTCATGCTCCTTTACAGACCTCCACCTAGCAAGGCAACATTCCCAGACGCACTTCTAGACACAGTTTCAAACCTGATAACAATACACTCCAACCTATGCGTTTTGGGTGACCTCAACATTTGGTTTGATAAAACCAATATGACCCATCCAAAAACAATAATCACCGGCCTAGACCCATTGAACCTGCATCAGATTGTCCACAATCCGACACACACCGCTGGACATATCCTAGATGTCATTTTTGCTAATGCTGAACTAGTTAGCTTTCAAACTATAACTCCAGTCACATGGTCAGACCACCACATGCTTGCTTTCCAACATAAAACAACACTAAGCGACTCACCTAAAACTACCTTACATCCATCCACCTATCGGCCGTGGAACAAACTCAATTTGGAACACTTGGAAACACAACTAACATCCAGTATAAATCTGGAAACCATAAATTCTGTTCAGAATCTATATGAGTGGCTACAGGAAGCTTTTGACATCCTGATACCACTTAAAACCACACAACAGAACAAAAGAAAAAAGCGCCTTGGCGAAACATAGACATAAAAGACATAAAACCACAAATGAGAAAGCTGCAACGTACCTGGCTCAAAATAAACGCCAAACGAGACAAACTTCACCTACAGAAAATTAACAGATTATAAAAGTCGGCTATCAAAAGAGCTAAGAAAAGGTACTATTCAGACAGAATTCAAAACGCTGAATGTGCAAATAAAGAATTCTATAAAATACTCAATGAATTTTGAAAACTAAATTGCTTGGAAGAAATTCATCCTGTTAGTCAAGATTTCACAGACAAACTGGAAAATCATTACACAGACAAAGCAGACAAGTTGAACTCGTACTTAAAACAGAAACAAAGCTCCAGCACTAACCCTTGTACAAAACAACTATCTAAGAATGCTCTAATCAAGCCTCTCAGTTCCTTCCAACATATCTCACACAATGAATTTATGGACCTGGTCAAAGCAAGCAGGCCTGCCGGCAGCCCTTCTCACCCCTGTCCGCCACAAACTTTCAAGACAATTTTTTTAACAACCTCTGCTGCCATTCCAGTAAGAAGAATCATCAACGATTCGTTAACTACTGGAATATTTCCAGAAGAACTCAAAAAGTGATTACTGTCTTTGCATGTGGTTGTTACAGTTTAAAATTGCAGTTTTTACATGCCTGTTATTGCATATTTTATCACCTGTTTTGTGTTTGAAATGTGTTGTTTTCCCTGCCCATGATTGTTTGCATTTACTGTGTGGAATTGGTGGATTTGCAGTCCAACCTCAGTAGTTTGTCCCTCTCATTCCTCGGTGACAAATCTGTTTTCCCTCCAAATTTCTCCTTTGCTCTGTGCTAAGACCTGTGTGTTAAAACAGTGCACCTCAGCCACCGTTTTGTGTTCACAAGCCAGTGAGGCCATCCCCCCTGCCCCTCGCAACAGGGATATTCTACATCAGAGGGTGCTTCTGTGAGCTGTTTAAACTGTACTTAACTGGGGCCTAGGCACTTCGTTTTTTGGCGAAGCAGGGGGAGTAACGTTTTATTCAAACAGTATTGTTAGATTTCGAGTTAATGAAGACTTTACCTGCAGAAGTCCAAAGTGTAGATTGAGCCTGTCTGTCTCCTAGGAGATTCTAAACAGGAGAAGCAGCTTCCAACTCCCTGTCTGAGGTCGCTGGGACCTTATATGGTCTGCTAGTGGTTGGCACATGTGTACACTGATTGGTGGCTATATCTGGTGTTTCTATTGCGTTGGGGTCATTGGTTGGGTATTTGAGGGTTCCGATTGGTTTCTGGGTCTGTGATTCAATCATTGTAGGGTTGGGACTATGGCTAGGGTTAGGATATCTATTGGAAGTAGGGACTAGGGCTTCCTATGTTATTGGTTGTTGGGAGTAGGGTGGGACTAGGTCTAGGGCTAGACATTTAATTGGAAGTAGCTATTTAGGGCTTCTGGTGTGATTGGTTGTTAGACTAGTTGTGGTACTAAGAGTAGGGTTAGGCTTTCTATTGGAAGTAGGGACCAGGGCTACCTGTGCCATTGGCTGCTTGGACTTGGGTTGGGACTACTGGTAGGGCCTTTAATTGGACATAGAGATCAGGGTTTTTTAACTGATTGGGTGCTTGGAATAGGGCTAAAAGTGGCTGTAAGGTCCTGGTCTCCTATTGGTTCTAGATGTTAGGGCTAGTGTTGTGATTGGATAGTGTTAGGGCTATGGTTCCCATTGGCTGAAGGGGTCACCTGATTACTAGGGCTGTAGAAAAGGCCACGCTTGGGGTGTCTCAGCTAAGGGCAGAGAGGAAAAGGGTAGTTGCCTGTTTGAGCCTGTTAAGGGCGGAGAGGACAAGGGTAGTAGCCTGAGCCTGTTTGAGCCAGTTCTGGATTCCAGCCGGTTTGAGCCGGTTCGAGACTCCAGCCGGTTTGAGCTGATTTGAGATTCCAGCCGGTTTGAGCTAGTTTCAGCTGGTTTCAGCCAGCTTGAGCCAGTTTGAACCGGTTTGAGCTAGTTTGAGCCAGTTTGTACCGGTTTGAGCCCGTTTGAACCGGTTTGAGCCCGTTTGAGTCAGTTTGAGCCAGTTTGAACCGGTTTGAGACGGTTTGAACCGGTTTGAGACGGTTTGAACTGGTTTGAACCGGTTTGAGCCAGTTTGAGCCGGTTTGAGTCAGTTTGAACCATTTTGACCCAGTTTGAATCGGCTTGAGCCAGTTTGAACCGTTTTGAACCGGTTTGAGCCGGTTTGAGATTCCAGCCGGTTTGAGCTTGTTTGAGACGGTTTAAAATGGTTTGAACCTGTTTAAACCGGTTTGAACCAGTTTGATCTGGTTTGAGCCATTTTTAACTAGTTTGAGCCAGTTTAAACCGGTTTGAACTGGTTTGAGCCAGTTTGAACTGGTTTGAACCGGTTTGAGCCGGTTCAAACCGGTTTGAACCAGTTTGAACTAGTTTAACCGGTTTGAACCAGTTTAACCGGTTTGAACCAGTTTGAACCAGTTTAAACCGGTTTGAACCAGTTTGAGACAGTTTGAACCAGTTTACTCCATTCTGAACCACTATAAACCGGTTTGAGCCAGTTTGAACCGGTGTGAATCGGTTTGAACCGTTTTGAACCGTTTTGAACCGTTTTGAGCCGGTTTGAGATTCCAGCCGGTTTGAGCTTGTTTGAGCCGGTTTAAAATGGTTTGAACCTGTTTAAACTGGTTTGAACCAGTTTGATCTGGTTTGAGCCAGTTTGATCTGGTTTGAGCCAGTTTGAACTGGTTTGAGCCGGTTTGAACTGGTTCGAGCTGGTTTGAGATTCCAGCCGGTTTGAGCTGCTTTGAGCCGTTTGAGCCGGTTTGAACCAGTTTGAGCCGGTTTAAGTTGGTTTGAGCCAGTTTGAGCCGGTTTGAACCGGACTGAGCCAGTTTGAACTGGTTTGAACCGGTTTGAGCCGGTTTGAGCCAGTTTGAGTCGGGTTGAACCATTTTGACCCCGTTTGAACCGGCTTGAGCTAGTTTGAACTAGTTTGAACCTTTGAACCGGTTCAAACCGGTTTGAACCAGTTTAACCGGTTTGAACTAGTTTAACCGGTTTGAACTAGTTTGAACCAGTTTAAACCGGTTTGAACTGGTTTGAGACAGTTTGAACCAGTTTGAACCAGTTTACACCAGTTTGAACTGGTTTGAACCGGTTTGAACCATTTTGAACCGGTTTGAACCGGTTTGAGAAGGTTTGAACTGGTTTGAGATTCCAGCTGGTTTGAGCTGCTTTGAGCCGTTTGAACCAGTTTGAGTCGGTTTGAACCAGTTTGAGCCGGTTAGAGCCGGTTTGAAATTCCAGCCAGTTTGAGCTTGTTTGAGCCAGTTTGAATTGGTTTGAGCCGGTTTGCACTGGTTAGAACCGGTTTGAACCAGTTTAACCTGTTTGAACCAGTTTCAGCCAGTTTGAACCAGTTTTAACCGGTTTGAGAAGGTTTGAACTGGTTTGAGATTCCAGCTGGTTTGAGCTGCTTTGAGCCGTTTGAACCAGTTTGAGCCGGTTTGAACCAGTTTGAGCCGGTTTGAGCCAGTTTAAGATTCCAGCCAGTTTGAACTGGTTTGAACAAGTTTGAACCGGTTTGAGCCGGTTTGAGATTCCAGCCAGTTTGAACCAGTTTGAGCCAGTTTGAACAGGTTTGAGCCGGATTGGGCCAGTTGTAACTGGTTTGAACCAGTTTGAGATAGTTTGAACCGGTTTGAGCCAGTTTGAACTGGTTGAACCAGTTTGAACTGGTTTCAGCCAGTTTGAACTGGTTTGAACCAGTTTGAACTAAGCATGGGCTCAAACAGGCAACTACCCTTGTCCTCTCCGCCCCTAGCTGAGACACCCCAAGCCCGGCCTTTTCTATAGCCCTAGTAATCAGGTGACCCTTTCAGCCAATGGGAACCCTAGCCCTAACACTATCCAATCACAATACTAGCCCTAACATCTAGAACCAGTAGGAGACCAGGACCTTACAGCCAATTTTAGCCCTAGTCCAAGCATCCAATTAGTTAAAAAACCCTGATCTCTATGTCCAATTAAAGGCCCTACCAGTAGTCCCAGCCCAAGTCCAAGCAGCCAATGGCACAGGTAGCCGTAGTCCCTACTTCCAATAGAAAGCCTAACCCTACTCTTAGTCCCACAACTAGTCCAACAACCAATCATACCCGAAGCCCTAAATAGCTACTTCCAATTAAAGGTCTAGCCCCAGACCTAGTCCCACCCGACTCCCAATAACCAATAACATAGGAAGCCCTAGTCCCTACTTCCAATAGAAATCCTAACCCCAGCCATAGTCGCAACCCTACAATGATTGAATCACAGACCCAGAAACCAACCAATGACCCTAACGCAATAGGAACACCAGATACAGCCACCAATCAGTGTACACATGTGCCAACCACAAGCAGACCATATAAGGTCCCAGTGACCTCAGACAAGGTTTGCTGGCCAGGGAGTTGGAAGCTGCTTCTCCTGTTTAGAATCTCCGAGGAGACAGACAGGCTCAATCCACACTTTGGACTTCTGCAGGTAAAGTCTTCACTAACTCGAAATCTAACAATACTGTTTGAATAAAACTTTACTCCCCCTGCTGGCCAAAAAAACGAAGTGCCTAGGCCCCAGTTAGGTATAGTTTAAACAGCTCACAGACGCACCCTCTAATGTAGAATATCCCTGTTGCGGGGGGCAGGGGGCTGGCCTCACTGGCTTGTGAACACAAAATAGTGACTGGGGGTGCACTGTTTTAGGTCTTAGCACAGAGCAAAGGAGAAATTTGGAGGGAAAACAGATTTGTCACCAAGGAATGAGAGGGACAAACTACAGGGGTTGGACTGCAAATCCACCAATTCAACACAGTAAATGCAAGCAATCATGGGCAGGGAGAACCACAAGTTTCAAACACAAAACAGGTGATAAAATTTGCAGTCACAGGCAGGTAAAAACTGCAATTTTAAACTGTAACAACCACATGCAAAGACAGTAATCACTTTTTGAGTTCTTCTGGAAATATTCCAGTTGTTAAGGAATCGTTGATGATTCTTCTTACTGGAATGGCAGCAGAGGTTGTTTAAAAAAATGGTCTTGAAAGTTTGTGGTGGACAGGGGTGAGAAGGGCTGGCGGCAGGCCTGCTTGCTATGACCAGGTCCATAAATTCATTGTGTGAGATGTGTTAGAAGGAACGGAGAGGCTTGATTAGAGCATTTTTGGATAGTTGTTTTGTACAAGGGTTAGTGCTGGTGCTTTGTTTCTGTTTTAAGTACGAGTTCAACTTGTCTGCTTTGTCCGTGTAATGATTTGCCAGTTTGTCTGTGAAATCTTGACTAACAGGAAGAATTCCTTCTAAGCAATTTGGTTTTCGAAATTCATTGAGTATTTCATAGAATTATTTATTTGCACATTTAGCGTTTTGAATTCTGTCTGATTAGTACCTTTTCTTAGCTCTTTTGATAGCCAACTTGATAATCTGTTAATTTTCTGTTGGTGAAGTTTGTCTCGTTTGGCGTTTATTTTGAGCCAGGTACGTTGCAGCTTTCTAATATGTTGTTTTATGTCTTTTATGTCTATATTTCTTCAAGGCACATTTTTCTTTTGTTCTGTTGTGTGGTTTTGAGTGGTATCAGGATGTCAAAAGCTTCCTGTAGCCACTCATATAGATTCTGAACAGAATTTATGGTTTCCAGATTTATACTGGATGTTAGGTGTGTTTCCAAGTGCTCCAAATTGAGTTTGTTCACAGCCGATAGGTGGATGGATGTAAGGTAGTTTTAGGTGAGTCGTTTAGTGTTGTTTTATGTTGGAAAGCAAGCAGGTGGTCGTCTGACCATGTGACTGAAGTTATAGTTTGAAAGGTAACTAGTTCAGCATTAGCAAAAATGACATCTAGGATATGTCCAGCGGTGTGTGTCGGATTGTGGACAATCTCATGCAGGTTCAATGCGTCTAGGCCGGTGATTATTGTTTTTGGATGGGTCATATTGGTTTTATCAAACCAAATGTTGAGGTCACCCAGAACACATAGGTTGGAGTGTATTGTTATCAGGTTTGAAACTGTGTCTAGAAGTGCGTCTGGGAATGTTGCCTTGCTAGGTGGAGGTCTGTAAAGGAGCAGGAAGTTACAGGTGAAAGACGGTGTAGGATTGCATATTGTAAAAAGAGCCTCATAATTCTTTATGGAGATGTCAACTTTAGTGATATGTATTGTTTGCCTGAATACAACAGCTAGACCACCTCGTTTTGTGGCAATACGATTTTAAGTGATTATTTGATAGCCTAGAGGAATGGCTTCATGCAGGACTGGAGCCATATCCTCTCCCAACCATGATTCGGTTATGAATAGTATGTCTGGTTTTGCATCAGGGAGAAGGTCGTAGGTGTGATGCTTGTTTTTAGAGAGGGATCTAGCATTTATTAGTAGACAATGTAGAGAGTGGCCTTTGGTGATAGTGGGACTTTGGTTTGTAGAAGAGTGATTCGTATTGTGTGGGTGTGTAGCTGGTGTGTTTTTAGTGCTGGTATTAGCTGTATTAGGATAGCAATCATGTAGCTGTTCTGTATCGTGTTCTTCATCCAGCATTCTAAGAAGATATTTTGATGGGTCTGCTTGTGTATGTGTTGGAGATGGTGTTTGAGAGTGAGTTGGAGTGCTGTGTTGCTTTTGTGGTGTAACATTGTTGTGAGGTAGAGTTGGGGAAGCAAAGTTGTGAGGTGTGGCATGTTACTTATATTTTTTGCGTGTGTTTATGGCGGAAGGTGTAAGAGTCAGGGGAGGTGGTGCAGCATGTGGGTCATGTCGTAATGTTCTAAATTGTCCAATGGATGAGAGACGATTAGAAGAGAGGTGCTGTATTTCTGTATCTGTGTTAGGTGTGGTAGAAGAGTGAAAGCTTGGCATTGGAGTTTGTTCCTTTATGTGGTTTGAAAGGTGGGTATATGTATGTATTTTGTGATGGTAAGTATTATGAGGTGTTGTGCTCTGAAGATCTTGTTGTGCTGGTGTGTGTGATATGTTTTGCTTTTGAGGTATAGTGAAAAGGGGTGCTGATGTATAGGTTTCATGCACTGGATTTGGTTGTGTAGTGTTTGTGAGAGAAGCTTGTGACGTAGAGGGGGTGGTGATGTGCTTATGAGTAGAGTGTAGGTTGTGTGTAGGAGGGAATGAAGTAGACGTGACTGTTTATCTTAGACTGGTTTGTTTCAAGAGTTTCAAAGTGTATTGGTGTGCAGTGTGTGTGTTGGTGTTATTTTGGTAGAAGGGAGAGGAGGGTGTTGGACAACTGAGGGAAGGATCATTATATGTTTGTTATTTTTAAAAGGTGGTCTGTTAGGTGTAATTACAGCAGAGAGACCAGAGAGAGTGTTTCTGAATGGGCTGTAGTTATGTACGGTGTTGATTGGCGTTGTGTTAGTGATGAGTATATTGCTTAGTGGTATAGGATAGAGTTTTTAACTGTTTGTGGGTGATGGTGGATAAGTGTGATAGTTGGGATAGTAGGGTGTGTAGATGTGGTTTGGTTGGGTTGGTGGTGTATGCTGGTACATTAATCTGGGCATAGTGTTGTGCGTGGTGTACATTTGGTGGAAGTGTGTTGCTGTATGTGGATGTGGATGGTGTGGGCTGGGTATTTCTAAATGAAAAAAAGGGCAGCATTTCTGGCCCTTTTCCCGACCCGGCTCAAACCGGCTCAAACCGGTTTGAATCTGCTTTAACCGGTTCAAACGGGTTCAAACTGGCTCAAACCATCTCAAACCAGTTCAAACGGGCTCAAACTGGTTCAAACCGGCTCAAACCAGCTCAAACTGGCTGGAATCTCAAACCAGCTCAAACCAGTTCAAACCAGCTCAAACTGGTTCAAACTGGTTCAACCCGGTTCAATCCGGCTCAAACCGGTTCAAACTGGTTCAGACTGGCTCAAACCGGTTCAAACTGGTTAAAACTGGTTCAAACTGGCTCAAACCAGCTCAAACCGGGCTGGAAACTCAAACCAGCTCAAACCGGTTCAAACTGGTTCAAACAGGTTCAAACCGGCTCAAACCGCTTCAAACTGGTTCAAACCGGCTCAAACCAGTTCAAACCAGTTCAAACTGGCACAAACTGGTTGAAACTGGTTCAAACCAGTTCAAACCAACTCAAACCGGTTCAAACTGGTTTAAACTGGTTCAAACTGGCTCAACCCGGATCAAACAGGCACAAACTGGTTCAAACTGGTTCAAATCTGATCAAACCGGTTCAAACCGGTTCAAACCCGGATCAAACCGGCTCAAACAAGCTCAAACTGGCTGAAATCTCAAACCGGTTTAAACCGGTTCAAACCTGTTCAAACTGGCTTAAACCGGTTCAAACTGGCTCCAACTGGTTCAAACCGGCTCAAATCGGTTCAAACAGGGCCAGTTTGAGGCGGTTTGAAACTGGTTCAAACCGGTTCAGACCAGTTCAAACTGGTTCAAACCAGCTCAAACCGGCTAGAATCTCAAACCGGCTCAAACCGGTTCAAACCGACTCAAAATGGTTCAAACTGGCTCAATCCGGTTCAAACCGGCTCAAAATGGTTCAAACTGGCTCAATCCGGTTCACACCGGCTCAAACTGGCTCAAACTGGCTCAAACCAGCTCAAACTTGTTCAAACCGGCTCAAACTGGTTCAAACGGCGCAAAGAAGCTCAAACCGGCTGGAATCTCAAACCAGCTCAAACCAGTTTAAATCAGCTCAAACTGGTTTGAACTGGCTGAAACTGGTTCAAACCAGTTCAAACTGGATCAAACCGGTTCAAACTGAATCAAACCGTCTCAAACGGGTTCAAACTGTCTCAAACCGACTCAAACCGGCTCAAACCGGTTCAAACTGGCTCAAATCGGTTCAAACTGGTTTCAACTGGTTGAAACCGGTTCAAACTGGATCAAACCGGTTCAAACTGACTCAAACCGTCTCAAACGGGTTCAAACTGGCTCAAACTGACTCAAACCAGCTCAAACCAGTTCAAACCAGCTCAAACTGGTTCAAACCAGCTCAAACCGGTTCAAACCGGTTCAAATCGGCTCAAACCGGTTCAAACAGGGCCAGTTTGAGACGGTTTGAAACTGGTTCAAACCAGTTCAAACTGGCTCAAACCAACTCAAACCGGCTGGAATCTCAAACCGGCTCAAAACAGTTCAAACCGGCTCAAACCGGTTCAAAACGATTCAAACTGGCTCAATCCGGTTCACACAGGCTCAAACTAGCTCAAACTGGTTCAAACCGGCTCAAACTGGTTCAAACGGCTCAAAGCAGCTCAAACCGACTGGAATCTCAAACCAGTTCAAACCGGCTCAAACCGGTTCAAACTGGCTGAAACCGGTTCAAACCGGTTTTAACTGGTTGAAACCGGTTCAAACTGGATCTAACCGGTTCAAACGGACTCAAACCGTCTCAAACCGGTTCAAACTGGCTCACACTGACTTAAACCGGCTCAAACCGGTTCAAACTGGCTCAACCCGGTTCAAACGGGCTCAAACCCACTCAAACCGGCTCAAACGGGCTCAAACTGTCTCAAACTAGCTCAAACTGCCTCAAACTGGTTCAAACTGGCTCAAACTGGCTCAAAACAGCTCAAATCAGCTCAAACCGGCTGGAATCTCAAACCAGCTCAATCCGGCAGGAATCTCAAACCGGCTGCAATCCAGAACCAGCTCAAACAGGCTCAGGCTACTACACTGGTCCTCTCCACCCTTAACAAGCTCAAACAGGCAACTACCCTTGTCCTCTCTGCCCTTAGCTGAGACACCCCAAGCCTGGCCTTTTCTATAGCCCTAGTAATCAGGTGACCCCTTCAGCCAATGGGAACCCTAGCCCTAACACTATCCAATCACAACACTAGCCCTAACATCTAGAACCAATAGGAGACCAGGACCTTACAGCCAATTTTAGCCCTAGTCCAAGCACCCAATCAGTTAAAAAACCCTGATCTCTATGTCCAATTAAAGGCCCTACCAGTAGTCCCAACCCAAGTCCAAGCAGCCAATGGCACAGGTAGCCGTAGTCCCTACTTCCAATAGAAAGCCTAACCCTACTCTTAGTCCCACTACTAGTCCAACAACCAATCACACCAGAACCCCTAATAGCTACTTCCAATTAAAGGTCTAACCCTAGACCTAGTCCCATCCTACTCCCAACAACCAATAACATAGGAAGCCCTAGTCCCTACTTCCAATAGAAATCCTAACTCTAGCCATAGTCCCAACCCTACAATGATTGAATCACAGACCCAGAAACCAATCAGAACCCTCAAATACCCAACCAATGACCCTAACGCAATAGAAACACCAGATACAACCACCAATCAGTGTACACATGTGCCAACCACTAGCAGACCATATAAGGTCCCAGCGACCTCAGACAAGGTTTGCTGGCCAGGGAGTTGGAAGCTGCTTCTCCTGTTTAGAATCTCCTAGGAGACAGACAGGCTCAATCCACACTTTGGACTTCTGCAGGTAAAGTCTTCACTAACTCGAAATCTAACAATACTGTTTGAAAAAAACTTTACTCCCCCTGATGGCCAAAAAACGAAGTGCCTAGGCCCCAGTTAAGTACAGTTTAAACAGCTAACAGAAGCACCCTCTGATGTAGAATATCCCTATTGCGGGGGGCAGGAGGGCTGGCCTCACTGGCTTGTGAACACAAAATGGTGGCTGGGGTGCACTGTTTAACACACAGGTCTTAGCACAGAGCAAAGGAGAAATTTGGAGGGAAAACAGATTTGTCACCCAGGAATGAGTGGGACAAACTACAGAGGCTGGACTGCAAATCCATCAATTCAACATAGTAAATGCAAGCAATCATGGGCAGGGAAAACCACAAGTTTCAAACACAAAACAGGTGACAAAATATGCAATCACAGGCAGGTAAAAACTGCAATTTTAAACTGTAACAACCACATGCAAAGACAGTAATCACTTTTTGGGTTCTTCTGGAAATATTCCAGTAGTTAAGGAATCGATGATTCTTCATACTGAAATGGCAGCAGAGGTTGTTAAAAAAATTGTCTTGAAAGTTTGTGGCGGACAGGGGTGAGAATGGTTGCCCCCAGGCCTGCCTACCACAGCATCACTCAGCACCACCACATTTTAACTCAGCACCACCACAGCACCACTCAGCACCACAGCATCACTGAGCACCACCACAGCATCACTCAGCACCACTCAGCACCACCCCAGCATCACTCAGCACCATCCCAGTATCACTCAGCACCACCACAGCACGACTCAGCATCACCACTGCACCACTCAGCACCACCACATCACCACTCAGCGCCACCCCAGCATCAATCTGCGCAACCATTCAACAACAACTGGTTCAAATATGTTCTCTCAATGTTTCAAGCTTTATTACAAATGTCACAAAAAGATGTTAATATTTCACTTCTGTTCTTGGATTTTCGTCACAATAAAATACACTGAACATAATCTTCACAAAAGGTATTTACAAAAGTTTAAGCTATTGCCATTATAAATTAAAATCACTTTTATTTAAGTATTAATTATTTTAAAAAATTAAAAGCCATTGTAATTTGTAATATCAATACATCCAAGTCAAGTAAATACAAAACATGTTGCATTACAAATGCTATAGGTGTCACATTTGCGAAAGTTATAACTATCGGCATTGTAAATGACAAAGCTATTAATTTAGCTATTTTCAAAACCAACACATAAATAAACAAATTGCCATTTACAAGACCAATAGCTCAAACTTTCCTAATGCGAGGCCTATTGCATTGCAAATGCTTGTTTTTATATCTGTCAGTGCTTCCTGTTGAGGTTTAATTTTCGTGACAGGTGCCTCATTGCCTACTTGTAACTATTCTCTGACCCTGCTTCAAGGGTCAGAGCAGGGTCAGAGAATAGTTGCAAGTAGGCAACGAGGCGCCGGGAAGCACTTACAGGCTTACAGCAGCAGGTGCCCAAGTTGAAGTTAATTTCTTTGTAACCCTTTTGTAAAAGGTTACAAAAAATTTGCTTCAACTTTTGCACCTGCTGCTGTAACCCTGTAAGTCAGTGGTTCCCAAACTTTTTTGACCTGTGGCTCCCTTGACCTAATCGGCAGTTGGCCGTGGCTCCCCACCATTTTTTTTTTACCAGTGGGCGGGATGTAAACCTGACCTCGGGAGTACTTTCTGTTGTCTTCCTTAAAGTAATTGGGACGCAATGAAGGTATTATAATCATATTTGTAACAAAGTAAGAAGATAACAGTTGTTTATTAAAAACTTGTTCATTGAGAAACAATACAAGACTTTTTTGGATCACACAACAATAGTTTAAAAACTTCTGTATAATAAAATATCTTTGTCAATCAGCAGGAAATACAACAGAGTCCGAATTTACCTTACAAATCCGAGTGAGATGGATGTGCTTGGTTTTCCTTACATAGCTCCTGAAATCTTGGAGTTATTTTTGAGATCGCAACACGCATTTCCTTCTGCCATCTGCAACATCCTGGTGGGCCTTACTACTGGTCGAGAGGGCCCATGCCTCCCCCACTGAAATTGAGTGAAGAGATGTGTGGGATAGACTGCAAAGGAATGGCATTTGGTAAAACCACGTGCTTACCACACAGCAGTCAGCACCAAAACAGGGCATCAAGGACCAAGTACAAAAGCTTGCATTAGTGCAAAAACTAAATAACATCCTTAATAAAGAGCCTTCAGGCACTGTGCATGGCACCTGCCATATAGCAACAATGGGAGCGCAGCAGAACAGCATTGAGCCGCAGATAGACTGGAGTCATGAACAGAGAGCATGTTCATCAGTGGAGAAGTGTGGCTCACGGTGTAGAGCAGGCAGACCTGGAAGCTGAGGTCAGACCCGGGACCAGGGTTCAATTCCCGACGCGGCAGGGTCTTGAGCTCAAATGTCCACGGACTCGATAATTCTCGCTTCGGTGCCTGCTCTAATCATGGGTTCTCACTCTGCAACTCTGGGCATTAAGCTTGCTTAATCTCCACAACGGCCCCCCTGCGGCGGGATGCCTGGCTTTCACCTTGGGGATGCCCTGTAGGGGCTATCTCACAGGGAAAAGCCAGGACGGGTTCCCAAGGCAAGCGCCGGGAAACCTCCGGGTAGCTGTGCGCTCAATAAATGCAATAATAATAATAATAATATAATAATCAGAGTATTGCTGCACAGAGGCGCCCCGGGACATGGTGGCCCCTGAATCAGCCACACTCCATTTACCAGTCACTAGTTTCACCAGGGAGTGACAAACTCGCCCTGCTTGGGGCCTTTTTCTCAAAGAAAACCCATTTTGTCTGCATGTGTTCGGGAGCCACCACCACCTCCCAGGCCTTCAAAACTGACCTCAAAGTTCTCCTCCTTCAAAAACACTTCCAAATGTAACTCACCCCCTCTCTATGTATCTGAAAGAAGACCTTCTAGTACAGAAAATTCTATTCTCCATGACTATGGAGTGTGCCTTCCAGTGTGTTCTTGTGGTTTGAGTGTCTGCCATTTATTGCAGTATTATCCTTCTACCTGTGTTTGGTACTCGTTTGTAACATGCACACATCACTTTTCTCTTGCAACACTGTTTGCTACCTCTTACATTTTGTTTGCTTTAGATACTTGCACAAGTGCCACCATTACCTACATAACGTTTGTTCTTGTGCTTGAGTGTCTGCCATTTATTGCAGTATTATACCTCTACTTGTAGTTTCTACGTTTTTGTAACTTGCACACGTCACTTTTTCCCCCTGTGATGTACCTTTTGCTACTTCTTGTATTTTGTTTGCCCACGCTACTGCCTCATGTAACTTAACGTTTGCTTTTGTAATTTGGTCACTTGTAATTTTCTCCTCATGTATCATTACTGTTCCTATTGAGAAGCGCTCTGACACCTTCGGGTAAAGTCTGCACTATATAAAGATGCATAAAATCACTCAATCAATAAATAAATTTGCTGCAAAAGTGGAGACCCATTCATTGGAGCCTGCAGGACTATTTCTACCGGGTGAGTCCCACCCACCTCTCTCTTTACCATTCCAGAGAGCTCCACTGCCAATAACCTATTCTTATTCAGAAAGTTTTCCCACAGGGTTTTCCATTTCTGATGCCACAGCTGTGAACCCCATATTATGATTCAGTCCTCTGCTCCTTACTGTAGCATCCAGAGTCGTGCATACAATTATGCAGAATAAGCATATAATTCTGCAAAAAAACTGGCTTGCTCTATTGGGCTCCGGTTGTAATTCTGGCTCCTGCACTTCAGCAAATCATTAAATAACGTTTGATTTTTGCCAAATAAAAGTATTTCACAAGGCCTTAAATAGCAAACGTTTGTAACATAACCTATATACTGTGTAATGTAAACCTACTTTCGATTGTCATCCCATCCTGGTGTCCATAATACAGTCTCAGCTCCACCGTGCACACAGTACTGATCCAGGTAAAACTCATGCCCGAAACAAAGCACTAAACAAAATGTCTCAAATAAGAATAAAATGAATCCATATTTCCACACAGTGTCCTGCGAGGACCTTTCATGTGGAGCCCAGTGAAATTGAACATTGGAGGCGCGCCACTACACTTGCTACCGTTTCGAATACTTGCAGAAGTGTAAATACAGCATTAGTCATTCCTGCATTCGTTTACAACTAAGCTTGCTTACCGATTTTTGTTCCACAGGGTCCCACGAGGCGAGGCGAGGCACGGCAGGGCAGGGCAGGACACGGCAGCGCACAACACGGGGGTCAACAGCAACGTTCCTACAATGTTGCACAGGGTCCCACAAGACGAGACAAGGCAAAGCGAGGCAGGGCAGGGCAGGGCACAACACGGGGGTCCACAGCAAAGTTCCTCCTAAGCTCCAAGCTTGCTAAGGCAGTAATGGTGAGCCTACGCAGCTTAAGTAGGACTCGTGCGTGCGTACGGTACGCATGGATGCGTATGCTGGGCAAAACCATTCAGAGGGTGGCGTTTTAAACCCCCCCCCGCATGTTGGGCTGCAATGTATATCACCCACATCCTGCCTGGCGCGCAGCAGCGCCCCTGGCTGCTCATCACGGCGCACCGGGGTGCCGCGGCGCACACTTTGGGAACCGCAGCTGTAAGTGCTTGGCTGAAAATTAGTCCCCACTGATTTGCGGATTTTACCGCAATTTCGTGAAATTCGCGGATCGCGAAATCTCAGAAAATCCGCAAATTCCGCGAGCGGAACGAATTTTCAGCCCATGCTTAGAAAATAAAAATAAGGATCTAAACCCATAACTTACAATTTGCATGAAGCTCCTTGATGCTGGTAAATAGATTACTGTTATATTAGAAGAGTTGCAACTTATGAACTGTAAGTAGCTAAATGATCGGTGTCAAAAGCAGTAGCCCACTTACCTTCCTACATAAAATTCTAATATGTGATGTATATGTTACACAATGTGCGTTACTGCCAGCACATTAAACCTCTATGCTACTTTGAGTTTAAACTGTTACTGCACAATATAACAAAACTTTTCCAGAACTGCGTAAGCAACTATAGTTAACTTTCCACTATATTTGCCTCAAAATTGCTGGGCTCTGCAGCAGGTGTATTAACCCTGTAAGATATTTTAAAAAACAGCCTCTATGTGACCAATGAAGTACACAAGAACTTTTTCTCTGTTAATTATATCATATTGGAAATTTTTAGGTCTCGCCTAGTGATGCAGCGCCATACGCTGCTTGCGAAGCCAGACTTATCGTTACCGGGTAGCTAGCGAAGTGGGACAGGAGAGGTGCACAAGCTTACAAACACATTGGAGTCTATGGCTGTGACCGCGTGCTTTTGGAGACATGGGCCGTGAACGCGCACGTCTCCTCGCGCTCCCCCATGCTTTCATAAGCTTTCACTTTCGCGAGCTGCTACTAGGACACACTGTTCAGCAAGGAGTGAGGTCAGGAAAGCGGCAGAGATGGGCACTTACAGTGCCTTCCTCTCGCTCTGTGTAGTTCAACACACGCAATATTTTCTCCAGATCCTATAATATCTGGGGGTGCACAGAACTCACCAGCTCTCGCCGGAGCCACTCCAGTGCCTGGCCCAGGGTAGCGAAGCCCTTTGTGTTCCTCAGTGGTACGTCCTCAGCCTCTGTGGGTGCTCGGCAGGTGCACGGTGGGGTCGCTCCCTCCCCCTTAGGCACTCTTTCAACCAGCTCATGCACCGGTGCCCTCTTGGGCCTCTGGGAGGCTGACGGGCACCTCCTTCCTCATGCACCCTCATCTTCCTTGTGCCGCTCCAGGGCGGGCTCATGGCCGCCTCGCCACGCCCTCGGCGCGGCCTTGAAGGCCAGCATCATCTTGGGGGAGCGAGGGCGGCGGGTGCGTGCAAAGAATGGCAGTTTGTTGTACATCTTTTGGGCATGTAAGGACTCTGGAATCTGGTGAGAAGGTATATTCACATATTTGCCTTAATAATTGCAATTACACTGCTTCCATTTGGGTCGCTCCAGGGCGGGCTTGTGGCCGTCTTGCCACGCCCTTGGGTACCGCCTTGAATGCCGGCGCCTTCTATGTGTCCTTCCAGGGCTAGTGCTGCACCTGGGCTTCCACTCCATGTAGGAGGGCCTGCGTGTCTGCAACTTCAGCTTCGCCGTAAGAGCCTTCAATGAGTCCAAGTCGTCATCCGACAGACAGGCCTCCTCGCCCAGCTCCTTGAACTTTGTCAAAGGACCTTTTCAGTGAGCGTTCACGAAGGTCGCACGTGCGAGTGTTCACAATGAGTGTGAATGAGGGTCTATCACAAGGATGTCTGCACTACAAGTGAGAGTGCAAGAGGGTCAATGTGCACCCGGAACTCTACAATAGTAGCTGAAAAATATATGTGCACTGTTAGACCTGTCAGCCCTTTGGGTGGTCCCTCCTATTATTTATTTATTGTTGTCCCCTTTCTGCCTCACAATTCCTTTCATTTTTTTTTATGTCCACTGGAATTTTTAGGTGTTGTCCCAGGGGCTAGGTACTCCTTGACCCTATAATTTTTCTTAGGCCTAAAAGCCCAACTGTTAACACGAAAATTTTGCTTCACAAAATGGTGGCTTATAACTACCATAACTGTTACCTCAAGGAATGGACCCATAGGACAACATAGGAGAACTCCAGAACCTTCCAGCTGGTTCTGGAATTCTGAGGTCAGCCTATATAAGGGTCAGAACTCGGGCGGCCATTTTAGAAGTGTCCAGAGTGAGTGTGAGGTGACCAGGGTGAGGAGTAAGGCGACCTGGTGAGGAGGAACACGCACTGTGAGGGGAGAGATCGACCTGTGGGCTGGCTGCCCTTCTGTACTGACGTGACCCCTTACCTGTCGACCAAACCCTGCCTCCATGGTAACTTCACTTGCTCCAAAATATATTCCTCTTCTTAAACCTGAATGCCCAGTAAGGAGTAAGGAGTGCGGAGAAGCTAAACCTGAAGTGGTAACAACCTCAGCGAGTTATTCGATCCTTCCCTGTCACTACTAGAGGAGAACTAGCTGGCAGAACTGAGAGGTCAGCCCTCTGCTAGCGCGCTGTGTGGGGACTGAGCCTTGATCACCAGAAGCAAAGCTTACCGCGTGGACGTCCCGATCCGCTATCTGGCATTCCTTCTGTGGAGGTGTGGCCCCCCCTCGCCCTCGCCCTTCCTCGGTCTGTGGAATCCTGTCATTGAGGTGAGAGAGCGGGGAACAGCCGGGGTGGCCGAAGGGCTCCAGAGGCAGGGCTCCGGTGACGTCGGAGGAGGCGTGAAGACGCCGGAAGAGGCCGGTCGAAGGCGGAGCTCGCCGTGGGTGGAGTCGGCGTGAGGGAGCCTGCGGAAGTCGGCCGAACGCCGCTGAGAGCAGCGCGGTGAAAGACGCCTGTTCTCCTGTCAGGAGGAAAGAGGAAAGCGGGATACACTTGACAACAGCGGAGACAGCCTTTGAACAAGGGCAACGAACGGACGGCGCCCGGGTCCCAAAAACGGCACAACATTGCAAAGTAAGCCGGTAAGGTGGGGGGGGGCGGAAGGAACAAACGTGACTTGCCCATAATCGCTGGTAAACCGGAGGACTAGGCAGTGCTAAGCATAGACTTCGCTAGCAATATCCTCAAAGGAATGGACCGGCTCGTTCCAGGGGTTATTTAAGCAAGAGTGTCTATTGTGGAAAGGAACATATCAGACCATTGTTCACCCCGCAGCTATTGGAGAAAAGGGCAATAGGGCTGAGATAGGGGACAAGGAAGACAGAACGTGGAGGAAAAATACCAGAGGGGAATCCTCAGGGCAGGGCTGTGCACTTGTGAGAAACAGGGTCTTCTCTATAAGGGAGGAGTATATGTATGACAAAAGTAAATGTTATATAACCTGCCTGTTCTCTTTCAATCATACAGCTGATTGAGTCATTCTTCATATGTGCCAGTGGGGAAAGGTTTGCAGACTTGTTGTGATGCCTAGCAAATTGTTGTCCTGTCTACGGAGGCTGTGGTTTTGGCCGTGTTGGATAACCTCAGATGCAATGCCGACAGAGGACTACCCCAGGCATTAGTCCTACTCGACTTGTCGGCGGCATTCGACACGGTGGACCACAAAATCTTACTCCACCGTGTCGAGTCCGCCGGAGTCTGTGGGCCTGCCTTGGCCTGGGTTAAGTCTTTTTTAGAGGGAAGATCTCAGGCAGTTAGCCAGGGTCCTTTCATCGCCCCCAGAGTTTCGTCATCTTGCGGGGTCCCTCAGGGATCCTCCTTGTCCCCCCTCCTTTTTAATTTGTACCTTCAACCCCTCCTTCACTCCTTAGGTAAGTGGTATATCACCGTGTTTAATTACGCCGATGATTTGCAAATTATTTTCCCCCTCACCTCCCCTGATGCTGTTTCCAACTTCCAGGCGGCCATGACACACATCCAGCATTGGATGAACCAAAATCAACTCAAGCTCAACCCTGGCAAAACTGAGCTTCTCCTTCCTGGGAGAAGTGCCCCCTATTGGGGCCCCCAGTTTTGGCCTACTGAGCTTGGTACACCACCTTCTCCTGCTGGCTGTGTAAAGAGTCTCGGGGTCATTATTGACTCTGGGCTCACTCTCAAGGCCCAGGTGAGCGCGGTAACATCTTCCTGTATGTTCCAGCTATACAGGATACGGAAAGTCCCCCACCTCCTGACCCCTGAAGCCTTGTTACAATTCTTAATAGCCCTGGTGATGTCCCGTCTGGATTTCTCCAACTCTATATATCATGGCCTTCCCAAATTCCAGCTGTCCAGGCTACAGATTGTTCAGAACCAGGCTGCTAGACTTGCACTCAAAATTCCCAGATGGCAGTAAGCCCAACCTTTATTATACCAACTTCACTGGCTACCAGTCAATGAAAGAATTGCTTTCAAGGTCCACTGCCTTGTCTTCAAGGCTCTCACCGGTCCCTCCCCTGCTTTCCTGAAGTCCTTGATCACTCCCTACTGTCCCCCCCTCACCCTGAGGTCCACCCACCTCCAGCTCCTAGTCGTCCCCCGCTTCAAACTCACTAGATCCGGTGGTCGCAGTTTCTCTCACCTGGCCCCCAAGCTGTGGAACTCTCTTCCACTCTCACTCAAGACTTCTTCCTCCCTTCTCTCTTTTAGGAAATCCTTAAAAACTTTGCTCTTCTCCCACCCTCACTAAACTTCTACTACTCATCTCAGTATCCCTCAGCGCCAGGAAACTCATGGTGACAGTGCGCTAAATAAATGTCCCTTAACATTAACATTAACATTAACATGAGTCCCCTTGGGTAAAGTTCCTTTCAGCCTTCATTTTTGAACCTATAAATGTGGTTGTTTAACTAAACTGAACCGTGAAAGTCATATCAAAAAGTAAAGGTATAGGAACAATTACTGAAAAGCTTACCACTGTATAAAACCATTATAAGATTGTAAATTGTAACCTCACCAATGAAAAAAGTAGATAGAGTGAAATTGATTGTACTGAATTTTAAACCTGCTAAGAGAAAGAGAAACTGAGAAAACTTTTATAAAGCAAACCGTATTTTTCTAAACTGGTGTTGCGTCTTTTACTTTTAGTGGTGGAGCGCTGGGTTACTGTGAGTGAGAATTATAAGCACAACACATTTACCTTGCAGTGTAGCTGTCCCCGCTCTGTGCTAAGCTACCCTATGTAGTCTGGTAACCCCAGGTCTAACATGCACGAATAAACAAGCAAGAGAAACCCAGAAAGAATTCATGCGCAAATATAATCGCAAATGGGTCAGTACATAAGTGACCGTGCCAGAAGGTCAGCGCAAAGTGAATGCAGCGGGCTTGTGTTAGACCGGTTTTGAGTGTGTGGGTGCAACAATTACCATGCAAAAGTAACAGTGTACAGGTCAACACCAATGGACGTGCAAGAAGGTTCCTTCAGTAGTGAAATTGCAGATGCATTTGTACAGACGTGAGCAGTAAGGCGATAGGCACGCGTTAAAGTGATAAAATGTTTGTGCAAGAGCTAGCATGGACAAGGTTCTTTGCTAATGCGAGCTAGACCAGTCCCAGCAGAGTGGGTTGGGAGGTCACCGGAACGAGTTACGTGTGCAAGGGCCAGTGCGTCGGTGTGAGTGGGCACTGGGGGTCGAGTAAAATTCTAGAGTAGCTTTTTAAGAGTTCCTTAATAATTACTGTTCTTACAGAGCCCATTTTCCCATGCTTGGTCTAGAAGCATCTAAACAAAAGTATCTACTCGTGCAGGTACACTGTGTCACTCATGAACAGTGCCAAGTGATTTTGACATTAACATTGCAAATAACAATGCCTTTTATTTTTGTTTTCGTTTTAAAACATAAATGAAACACATTGGCATTTACAATGCCAACAGCTTAAACTTGTTCTTTTATGGTACTGTAAAACTGAAATGATGACTTATGATGATGATGATTTACGTTACCTATTATTTTTGGGTGAAAAGATGGGGGGGGGGGGTCACAGTTTAGAATAATAAAAATGCTATATGAAATATTCCTGAGGACGTTAATGCGCACAGAATGAAGCAGCCAAAATATGAGTGCATGAAACATACATGAAAAAATAGACCATTCGGGTTCATTTTTAAAAGAAAAAAAGAATGATCAAGATGTTTTGGAAATACTGCTGATCTTGAACATCTGCAGGGACAGAAGACACATCTTCGTTTGGAAAAAGCTGTACCCTTTTTCACGTGCCTTCGGGATGCATGATAGGCCAGGGACTGTATTCCGTAAATTACTATTAACGTTCAGCCATTAATAAAACAGTACAATAGGCAGAGGGACAAGTAATATAATTCAGTTTGTCTCTGAAGCATCCAGTATTCATTTTATACATTTATTTATTCTCTATATAAAGTTTGTTGGCTCTAAAACTCACCTGCTTCTGAGCAGAGTCCACTCGCTGCTCTGCACAGCACGTTTAATGCCCCGCAGAGATGTAATCGGCGCAGTTTTAGAGACAAAAGGAATAACTCGTTCTATTTTCCAAACACGCAGATTTATCTAACAGCGCGGGATTATGGCGGAGATTAACCAATGGCGTCCGCTCAGGTACAATACTTTGTTTGGAATCTCGAGACCGCGTTCCACGTGACCGATGTTCCGTCCTGTTTATCCGAATACTTTTTGGGGTTTTGAGTCCTGAGGTTTGGTGTGTTTTTTTCCTGGCGGGAGTGCGAGGTCATAAACCGGTAATTACCCTGGACACTTCCCTGGTGTTTCAATGCCTTTCATTAGCTTCATCTTTCCCGTTCCTTCTCTGAATTCACTTGAGATGCATTTTAAGGCTGCCGATAGGTTATAAATCGGAAATTTATATGCGGTGTAAATAATGCTGACGGCGTTTGTGCAGAACTAAAAAAAAATGACGCACTTGCCCAATAACAATGGACAGAGGAGTGTTTGTGGGCGCGAGAGACTTCTTTTTTCCAGATGTATTTCTTAGCTCACTTTCTTCGTGTTTTTTCTTATACCTGATTAAAAGGGGACGCCAGCACACACTGCAACGCTCTTCAATCTGAGTTTAAAGATGGCCTCTGTTATGTTTAGCACAAAACTCGAACGCTCGGTGTTTGAAGCCTCACGCTCTCTCCGTCGCCTGGATATGTGATTAGTTTATGAGGTCAATTATAGACAAATGTTGTGATCATGATTTACACAAAAACAAAAGGGAGCGCGGCAGATCAATACACCGATAAACTACTGCTTGATCTTAAAATCATCGGGGAGCTCAGTCGAGGATGGAGTTAAAAATCTGCCGATGAGGATGGCATGGTTGGTTCATCAGCCGTGATCACCAGTTCTAGTCGGTTTCACTGAGAAGCAAGAGGCGAGCGAACTCGGCCGAAATTATGCAAGTGCGCAGATTTACTAAGGCTACCGCAATTCAGAGTGGCACAAAGCAACACATGCTTATTTTGCCATCCAATTAAAAAAGTGTTTTGCACTGGCAAGGTGCACCTTTCGTGGCACATAAAAGGCTTTACATCACTTTGTGCCAATTAGTGTCAAAGGGCCATTTCTAGGATGACCAGTACTAACACCTATTGGTTTTGAGGTAAATCCTGATCTACTAAGATAGGTAGGTGAAAGTTACACCATTCACTATTCCCTATTTGAAGCATGTGCAAACACAGGGAAAAATGCTAATTTCTAAATAAAAAAAATGACATCTCATGCGTGTTGCAGCGCACAGCACACATTCAATATGTGCAAACAATCTGGGTTTAAGTGCGCATAGGAATTTGCCCTGGAAAAGCATGGCTTCAGTATATATCCTATTCTAGACAGTGCATACTCACCTCTTGAACATGGTGTGTGTCACACAATGGAGCCTTAATTGTTCTCTAGGGCAGTGTCAGGAGGCCAGTTTTAGTAGCTGTGGTTCTGCACTGTGATTTCCTCCTTTCACAATGCAGTGCAGCAAAACTGGATGCCACACTGCACTTTGTGTAAAATTAGTAAATATGGGCAAGGGTTCAGTGGGCAGATGTGAATTAACCTTAAAAACTCTTCACATTAAAATTGGCGTGGGGGTAATCAACAACTAAACACAAGGGTTGGTGTATTCATGCCTCTGCGAGTGTGTATGTGTGTGTGTCTGTGGGTGCACATTTCAGGGTGAACGTGCAGGAGATAACTTGTCATGACTTTATATACTATATTCTCTTTCATTTGTCAAATTATCATATGAGCACTATCATTCATAACTTTGAGCATTGATATGGCATGTTTTCCATAGTACACTCTATTGAATTCTGCATACTATTCCATTATTGTTCAATATTATTACTGTGAAATCAGAAAGCTGTGCTTATTATACATCCTCCTCACCATGCTCACTCTTGAACGTATTATGGCATATAGCTGTTTTAAAGAATATTAGTGGTTTGTATTATATTTGAAAATAAACAGTAGATTGTAGTCTAGTCCGATATTGCACCGTTATGATTGGCTTAGGGGAGCCTGGGAGACCGGGTGCTTCCTGCTGCTTCCTAGTTTGGGTCCAAGCAACTGAGGACAGATGGCGGCTGTGAGGACGGAGGTAAGTGTTTTCTATTTTTTATATTTTGTCCCCCCGCCATACCACTCCTGTTCCCTGCCAGCCGCAACTGTTTTCAGAGGCTGTCCATGGGTCCTGTTGGTCTTGGCTCTCTCTGCAGGGTCAACCCCAAAGTTTATGCCTTCATCGCTCCTGTTTTATAAATTATTTTTTTTGATGGCATTAGGACTCTGTGCACTTTACCAGTGCTAACCAGTGCTAAAGTGCTTGCTCTCTCCCCTTAAAACATGCGACAATTGGCTTACACATAATTGGCATATTTAATTTACTTAATAGTCCCTAGTGAATGGTACTACATGTAACCAGGACTTGTAAGTTTAATGCTACTAGTGGACCTACTGCACCCACTATGCCACCCACTTAACTAGCACTTTAAAACATGTCTCAGGCCTGTCACTGCAGTCTGTAGTGCAGTTTTAAAACTGCCTATTCGACCTGGCAAAATAATATTTTTGCCAGGCCTAAACCTTCCTTTTTAAAACATATACATCACCTCTAAGGTAGGTCCTAAACAGCCCATAGAGCAGAGTGAATTGTATTTATAAGGTAGGACACATGTTTCTAAGTTGTTCATGTCCTGCTAGTAAAAAGATCCTAAAATAGTTTTATACTACTGTAAGGCCAATCTTTCCCATTGTATAACATTGGGTTATCTTATTACATTTAAGAAGTGATAACTTTTGATTGGTAGCAGAAAGGAATTTCAAGTTTGGACTCAAATAAAATGTAATTTAAAATCTTCTTAAATTTTAAGGTTGGTTTTTAAACCACAATTCTCAAAATGCCACTTTTATAAAGTTGGAATTTTCTTGTCCTACCCATTTGGTGCCTTCTGCCTGTGTCCTGGGTCACATGCCTGTGAATAGCTTGGCAGTTGGTCTTTGTGTATTCCTCCCACACAGTGAGACAAAGGGGTTCTAGATGATGGCAGGCTGGACCATCCGGACAGTATGATGGGGCTCTTCCCTACCACACTTACATTTCAAAGGGATGCCTCCAGCCCACACTGAAAGGGACCTGACATCAGTCCTTTGCCACCTCTGACTACTTGAACCCTTGGCAGGGGAAGGGAAGAACTTTAAAGAACCAGATGAGGAGATAGCCAGAATGTTACCCCACTTCAAAGGCTGGCATCGGTATAAATATTGGATTCTGAACTACCTCTTTAGTTCACTTCTGGACCCATGGAAGACTTCGGAAGGACTTCCTTGTACTCCCGAGGACTGTCCTGCTACCTAAGGCCTGGTCTGTTCTCCAGAAGAGAGTTATTACTAGAGGAGTGGTCTTCTGCTTGAGGGTTGCCTTGCTCTTCATAGGACTGCCCTGCTGCTTGAGATCTGCCTTGCTGTGTGAAGGAGAGAGGGCCATCTCTTTCAACCCTGGACAACAAGAGTGACTTCAAGGGCTGGTTGGCTGGCCTCCTAGCTTGTGTTTTATGTGAGCTACAGGGACATAACAAGCTCCACAAAACCTTGAACCCAGCACCTGGCCTCTGTTGGAGTGAGTCCCAACCACCTAAGAGGTACTCCCATATCCTGGACCTATTAAAGTGGTGCTAGAGATGCTGCTCATGCCAATCCCTTAAAAGTTGTGACATAGAAAAATGTTCACCAAATAGTATGAGAACAACTGAAAGGAGACTGGGACCTACCTGCCAGCCAATCCGCCCACAGTGTATCGTTGTTCGGCCTGCCTCATGGAGCTTTCTCTGACTACAGCTTGCAGCTTTGTTCCGCTGGAGGTTTTTGACTTTTAAATCAGCCTAGGTCTGAAGGTAAAATTCTCCACCAGGCTCAACGGTGACAGGCTCCTTATCGATGATGATGACCTCCTCAGCCTGGAAGTCCAGCTTCCCCCATTTTGAGCTTTTTCCCACCATTGTTGACGGCTTCCCCAAGACCTTGTTCAGCCCTCCCCAGTAACAATGACTCCCCCTCGGACCCAGTCTGCTGTCTTGCCCTGCAAAACTCTACATTCTCCAGGACGTTTCCTCAAAATTTCTTGTGACTGAAGGTAAGTCGAGGCCAGACCCAGACCACCTCATATATCCAAACAATATTCTATTGCGCTCTGCCTTCACTTTTTACTTTGCCCCAATCTTGAGAATGGCTATGGGGTACAAGTTACTGAAACCTTGTGATCAGTGATACATTTGCAAACGTAGGTGCATGGCTTGTGTTTTTTGGAGAAGTTACTAACGGAAAACGTGATTATATCACACATGTAAATTGAGAAAGGCATTTTGAGTAATAGCAAGGATGCACAAATGAAGATAGCTGAGACAAATAGTTTTCCAGAGATGCACATGATTGGCCATTGTATTAATGTGAGCAGGCCATATTGAAAAAGCGTTATACACATAGATTAACGACAAACAAATAGCTGCTTAAACAAGTAAAAGGTAAGTACATCATTAATTTTAGGGGTCTTTTCAGAGGACTCATGGTATGAATTTTGCTAACAGTATCCCCAGTAACAAAATGGCATCTTTAATGGAAGTGGAGAGTTCTGTCAGGCAGTAAAATCCACTCCAAAGGGTACCATCTAACTGCAAAAACGGTTATGAGCTTAAATGCTTTGTCAACTACAGTATCCGCTATCACCCACAATGCCCCTTGTACCATAAGCACGCCCCCTGGAAATATGTGATCCTGTTTCCATGGCATTTTGCGTATAATAGCATATAATCCACCACCTGCTTTATAATTTGTGCATTGCAACAAACAATTGTTTCTAGCTCAGAAGGATCAACAGTTACTAAAAAAGCAAAACAAGTGGTGCCGTGTGGTGGCAATCCGTCTGCAAAGATGAACTAATCACCTTTCAGTTGAGGATTGCTGTATTAAGGTGTTATGCTGCCTCTAATGAATCTGCAACCTTTGCACGGGCAGTATTAATATGTGTTGAAATAACACAATTGTGAAATAAAACTGCCACAGAATATGCCTCAGTATACAGCATATTTTGCCTTTCCTTGCAACATAATTGAGTCAACAGTGCTACATAATTCGGTCCTCCATTGGCTCATAATTCTAGCCTAGACGCACACCAGAGGTAAATGTCCATAATTACGACAACTAACCTCACATTGCACTTCTTTTACTAGTACCAGCCCGAGGTTATGAATAAAGTTTTTTCTTAACACCTACGAGCCAGGTACTTTTTAACCTTCACTACACCCCACCACTCACATTTACAAATACCCCATCACTTACACCTTACACACACCACACATAGTCTACCCTTAAAGTGCTCCCGCGTAGTCGCAGGTCGCAGCACGCCGCATCCCTCTAGTGGGTTGCGAAGACCCCGATGATGAAGCATGACACCAAGGGGCCTGTTGGTGTGTGAGGGGTATTTTACAAAACACTGAGTGTTCCCCATTCATGGGGTTTACACTCCTCCTGTCCACCCTGAGTAGGATTCTTTTTGTTTAATTAATTCATAATTCTATTGAACATGATTATAAGATACAGCTTGAAGATACAGTAATTACCATACACCAACTTTGCTTTTTGACATGACTCCAGCAGCATTAAATTATGTTTTAACCAGTGATGCCTATAAAAGAAGTGGTATGCACAACATGCAGGCCCTCATTACGAGCCCAGGGTTCAATTCCCATAGGGATTAGAATTACGAGTTACATGGTAATTTTTATACACTCAAGGTTTTTCCTCTGATAGATTCCAGCAGGTCAAACATGTCGAAACTTACTGGGGAAATAAGCCCAGAAAAAAGGCAGAACATATGCAATTTGGAGTGTTAAAAACCGATTCCGCATGTTATGCTACATTTTCCTGCTCTAAACTTGGAACTCTGAATTCTTGGTATTTACATTGTGTGGTAAATACCTTGTCCTGTTTTGCAAACTTGTAATGAGGGCAATAGTGTTTACCAGACATAAAAGTAATTTACAGCAAGTTGTGAGTCTTCTACTACAAGCTTGAAGTGGAGATTAGAAAAGTTACATGCATTCCAAATATTTGCACTATAGTAGATGCTATCCCTTGCTATTCTTAAATTATATCCTTACAAATCAGGCATATGTTATCATGATTTCTTCATGTGGTTTAAAAAGCTATCCTTGGGATTCTATACTAAGGTCCTGATTGCGAGTTTCCACAGTGCGGGGGCGGCCGGTACGCCACTGCTGCGCCGGCACCGCCGAGACTCACCGCCTGCCCGATTACACGTTATTTGTAGTCTGGCAGGAGGGCGGCGTGGTGTTCCCAGGGCGTGACTCTTTCAAAGGCCATGGTGCAGGCACTGCAATGGGAACCCATCACAAGGTTCCTGCATGGACTGAAAAGTCCATGCCATCCAGGAACTCTTGTGCATGCACACAGGGGGGGCTCATGTTATGACCCCCTGGGTGCATGCACAAGAGGAAGAGGCACAGGGGTACCTCTAGGGCCCACCTTTGTTTCCTTTTTTCCAGGGTTGACATGGAGTAGAAACCTACATGTCACTGGAGACAGAGAGGAAACTCATAATATACTTGGCAGGAATACAGGGGTTTGCCAAACATATTGCAGCCTCTGACCACCACGCCACCTTCAGGGAATGGTGATTTCCTGGCGGCATTGGCTATCCCAAGGCGATCTGACCGCCCATCTTGTAATGGGGCGGTCACCGCTGCGCCACCATGGGTCTGGCGGTCCTCGGACCGGCAGACTCGTAATTTAGCCCAAAGGGTAAACAGTTCGACCTCTTCCTTTATGGTTCAAATTTAGTGAGGTAGTCAATCAGAATGACAGCATCTCAGGGTGTCTGCACTCGATTTGGTTCAGCCTGTACTAATCTTTGCACCAACTTCCAGCCATCTGGCAAACCTCAAGAACGTTTATGTTGTTCTGAATAACTTTGTTGGTTTGGTAGCAGTTGTACGATAAAAATATCATGCTGCAAAAATATCGTTGCCAGAATATCGTTTATTTAAGTATTGTGAAATTACTTAATGAACAATTAAGGTAACTATAAAACTATCAGGGCCAGGTTTAATAACTGGTGAATCATATTTCTGAGGTGCCTCCATAGACTTTGTAAGAGCGATATTGTGAAATAACAACTCATAATTATTTATAGCTACATTACACTTAACTCCACATCTACGTACCTTCAATTTAGTTTTTTTAAAATCGATTTTCTGGCTATGATGTTTTTTTAGAATGAGAATTACAACTTTGTATTCAGATTGAATACCTTAATGGTCTTTTTGAGGGTTGCATTTTATTTCTACTTGTGATCGGTTCCAGGATGAGAAAGGGCGAGATATTTGTTTTCAAACTACAACCAGGGCATGCAGAGGTTGGTTTGAATATTCTGATGAAATTAATTTGCCTCCACAATGTTTTCTTTGGTTACGAAACCTTAACTGGAAGGACTACGCTGAACAGATGATGTTTTTCCATCTAAAATAAGAATATTCATCAACGCCATGGCGGCAAGCAAAGTTCAGAAATGCATATAGATGAGCGCAAGGATTTTATCTGAGCTCGTGCTTTCGTTTCTGCACTCTTTTCTTGATAGGATGGGGGCCTTACCGTGTCATGTATGTGTAGCTTAGCAACTGTTTATTTGAAGATAAATGTTAGTTTTAAATAGGCCTGTGTCCAAGTTACAAAGGTAATCCCGTCATGTCCTAGAGTAACTTTTTATGATTTTGAAATAGTGTACCTCAGTTTGAGACCATTCTGTTTCCTCTATAGTAGTTCAATTTAGAGTGAAAACTAAAATGTTAAAGATTATTTTTTTCACATTTAATCAGAGGCAGAAACAGAGACATACCTGATTTCTAACCACAATTCACTAATGAAAACAGCTTACAAACTGGGACCCAGATTTACAAAGAATTTGCATTGGGTTTGCGTTACTTTTTCAATGTGGACAGGACGCAAATTCCAGGTTGGTATTTACAAAGCAACGCAAATGGATTGTTTTTTCCTCTGCATGTGTGCTACATTATGGAGAACACATACAAAGAGTAAATTACATTTCAGCATATAATTTGTACACGAAGGGACTCCATTCTGCACAAAAAATATGCTGACCACAATGCAGACACTCTTGTGCGACGGCGCAAATATGCCTGCATATGTTCATAACTGCAGTGAGTGTAGTGCAGGGAGCGAGCAGAATTGTGCCACTTAATTGTAGATAGCGTGCAGTTTTGCTCTCTCGGGTTGACACAACGCAGTACAGCAAACTCTTTTTAAGTTCTGAGAATTTTTATTGAACTTTTAGAAAATTAATTGTGCAAAAAAAGTACATTGTACACTTTATACTGTATGAATAAACATAGCGATATATTCATACACTCTGATGAGTACAGGCGAATACAAAGAGAGAGAAGATATACAGAGAAATAAGTAATACTCCTTACAGAAGGTGTTGGACTTGGCCATTTTTGCAGGGTCATCCCCAGATTGTCTACCTTTGTCCTCCTGTTTTCTGAACCTGTTTCCGTTGACTGTTAGAACTCTGCACACTTTACCACTGCTAACCAGCACTAAAGTGCTTGTGACCTCTCTCCTTTAAACATGGTAAAATTGGCTCACACCCAATTAGCCTATTTAATTTTCTTGTGAGCCCCTAGTAAAGTGTCATTACATGTACAGAGGGCCTGTAAATTAAATACTGCCATTGGGCCTGCAATACTGATTGCGCCACCCAATTAAGTAGCCCTTTAAACAAGGCCACCCTGTTAGGGGACCTCTTAGCCTTGTAAGAGAGTGGTGGGGCCAAGATCCCAAGAAACCCCATTGGGATGTAGACAGATATATGTTTGCCATCTGCAACCATATGCACTGATTCTGGGAAAAGGCAAAAAGCAATCTTGATGCCAGTCATGAAGTTATGAAACTCTTGAATGACCAGAAGGCCACTCTGGTAGTGTGTTTCAACTTGGCAAGAATGTGTAGCTTATGAATCCTGTGGAGCCCAGGGCTCTCCAGGATCGCTGAACAGCCCATATGAGGGGAGTCTCCAGACCACTAGAAGCCCCATAAGGGTGTTGCAGGCGAACCGTCTCAAACTTCATTTTGGGAGATCCAAAATGAGCATGCTCCTGGTGACAGATGAGGGAGTAGAAGACGAGAGCAAGCCTCTCCCTGACCTCCTGTCTGCCAAGGGACACGATGGGTCAGTGGAGGCTTCAAGCTCTTCCTTACTCAGACACCGGAACAGCAAAGTGATAGCAGTTACTGAGGCAGTTTGCTTCTCGATCCCCCCTCAGCCCTGGCCTCACACACCTGTGCTTCCATGACATAGACAATGGAGACAGTCCACCTTTTAAAAAAAAGGTTTATAGGTTGTCAGACAAGGTGAGGGTCAGTATCAAGGAGGAGGTCTCCAAGATGCTGGTGGTAGGGGTAACTGAGCCCTCCAACAGTACCTGGCCCAGCCCTGTGCTGCTGATACCCAGAGCTGCCCCACTGGGCGCCACTTGGTTCTGCATGCACTTCAGGGGTTTCAATTCTGTCATGAAGTCCGACACACACCCCATCCCCAGAACTGATATGCTCATCAATGGCTGGGTGCTGCCAAATTTCTCAGTACTTTTGATTTAACATCAGGGTACTGGCAGATCGCTCTTACTGAGGGGGGCAAACATGAGGTCTTCATTCTCAACCGTAAAAAGCCACTTACAGTTTAGGGTGATACCCTTTGAGATGAAGAATGCCCACGCCACCTTTCAGTGGTTGGTCAACAGGGTCCTGGCTGAGAAGGAGGCATTCTGTGCTGCATACCTGGATGACACAGCAGTCTTTAGATCCAGCTGGGAGGAACACCTGCAGCACCTTCAGGAGGTGCTTCGGCCCTGCAGCAGGCAGGACTGACTCTAAAGGCCAGTAAGTGCCAGATAGGACATGGTTAAGTGGTTTATCTGGGCTACATGGTGGGCAGGGGCAATGTCCAGCCCTTCCAGGTAAAAATTGAGACTATCCTGGTCGGGCAACCACTTAAAACAGAGACTGAGGTGAGGGCTATTGTAGGCCTTACAGGATACTAGTGAAGGTTTGTTAAGGGATATTGCCCTCTTAACAGAGCTGACTTCAAAGAAGCAATCCAGACAGATGATCGGGAGAGAGGCCTGACAGAAAGCTTTTGATACTCTCAAGGAGGCCATGTATACATCACCTGTATTCAAGGCTCTTGACTTCTCTAAGGAGTTTGTAGTGCAGACAGACACTTCAGAGCACGGCATAGGGGTGGTCCTATCACAGTCTTAGCCCGGTTAAATGAGGAAGGCCTAGACGAGCCACTAATCTTCATTAGCAGGGGGTTACTTCCACAGGAACAGACGTGGAGTGCGATTGAAAGGGAGGCCTTTGCTGTGGTCTGGGCACTGAAGAAGTTGGGACTGTACCTGTTTGGGACACACTTACAAGTTCAGACAGACCACAAGCCACTCCTAAAGTCCCAAACTGCTGAGATGATCTACCTCCCTACAGGGAACTCCATCTTGGGTCAGACCACACCAATGCTGATGGTCTATCCAAGTTCTTCCTCCTTAGTGATGAGAACTCTCAAGGAATTTGGTAGTTTTCCACTTTCAGCTGGCGGACACATGTTAGAACTGTCAGCCTTAGGGGGGACTTCCCTCTAACTTTTTGTCTTCCTCCTGCATCTTTTCTGATCTTGGTTTTGCTGGTATTAGGACTCTGTACACGTTACCACTGCACAGTAAACCAGTGCTAAAGTTCATATGCTCACTCCTCTAAGCATGGTAATACCGGGTAATCTCCAATTGGCATATTACATTTACTCATAAGTCCCTGGTAAAGTGGTACTACATGCACCCAGGGCTTGTAAATCAAATGCTACTAGTGGGTCTGCAGCACTGATTGTGCCATCCACTTAAGTAGCCCTTTAAACTTGTCTTAGGCCTGCCGTTGAAGAGCCTGCATGCAGTTTTTAATTTGACATTTCGACCTAGCAAAATAAACGTTTTGCCAAGCCCAACCCTTTTTAAAATTTTTTTTTTTTATTTCGAGCAAAAATCAGATAATACAGAATTACATATTTCATTGTGATAACATACAAAAGTATCTTTTAAAAGCCACAGTTCCAAATAATAAAGTACGAAATACAGCATTACCTATTTTATACATTTCTTATATTATGATACCAGGTGGTAATTGGAGACCAATTTGGGCACCTCGTAATCTAGATTTTTTACTCCTGGCTTCATAAATAGCTATCTCTTGCTTATATATTCCTAGAAAGCGAGTTAGCCACATTTAGAAGGTTGGAGGATCAACATCTTTCCACCTAGCTGCCAAAATAATCCGAAATACCGCTGTCCCCAAAAATAAAGATGATTCTTCCTCTTTACTATGCCCAAGAGTGCTATCATGGCCTAGTAGATAGAGTGTTGATGAATCTTTGACTTTATGTCCAAAGACCTCTTTCCAATAGTCGGAGAACATTTTTTTGCATAAATCTAATTTCGGACATTCTGCAAACATGTGTACTAGGTCAGCAGGAGCCTGCCCACATCTTGGGCAATTGCTATTTGTTCTTTTGCCCCAAGCATATAATTTTGCTGGCGTAAAATATAGGTTATATATGGTTTTATAAAGTTGGGCTTTAAGATTAGATGCTATAAATAATCCAGACGAGAGTGCCAGGGACAAATCAATATCAACATTGGGATTTCCTAATTTACTAGACCAGCCTCTTTCGATATGCTCTAGATCATCTCTTTGGTTTTGTATCAACAATTCATAGATAGTACCTATCCTGGTAGATCGTTTCCCTATGATATCCAACAGAGAAACGTTATCCAACGTAATTTTTGGGGATTTTTGGCTAAGAGCAGTAGATATTTGAATATATCTAAAGAAATCATTTCTAGGAACAGCAAATTTTAATTGTAGATTTTGAAACCCCATGTTAGGATCATGGCAAAGAAAATCCCCAACTGTATTAATCCCCACGCTCTCCCATTTTCTAGCAAGCCCATCATTAAGTTGGTGTGGTAAGATTGAGCTCCGCCACAGGGGGGTATATTTAGTATATTTCGAAATTGATAGATGTTTAGAAACTCTTTTCCAAATATTCCATGCACTATGTATAATCTTAAATTTAGTTTTTTTTAAGTAAGATGGTTCTAACTGCCTTAGTAATAGTCCTCTGGCTTTATTACCAATTGCTAATTCATAAATTGATGGTATATCCTGCGCTGATATAGTTCCTATTAGTGCTTTAGGGATAAATAAAGGTGTCATTTGCTGAAGAAGGGCTGCCCACAGATATAACATAATATTCGGGACAGCTAGTCCTCCCTTATCCAGGGGCAAAGACAAGTATGCAAGAGCCCTCCTAATTTTCCCGTAGCTCCTAAGAAATTTAGATAGAGAGGAGTCTATAGTTTTAATGATATTATCATCCGCCATCAATGGTATTGCACGAAATAGATATAATATCTTTGGAAAGATGTTCATTTTGATAAAGTTCCCCCTGCCGATAATAGAGAGGTGGAGATTGTTTACCCTTGAGAGATCTTTTTTGATAGTTCTGATAAGGGCTCATAATTAAGTTGATTAATTATCTCAACCTTAGGAGATATACAAACTCCAAGGTAGATGGCATTGTCAACCTTATATGGACTTTCGTACGAGATGTTATTTGTACAAAGAACCATTGTTTTATCTCTATTCAGGGAGTAGCCTGAATACAGGCCAAAGGTATTAGTCACTTGCTCAATCTCCTGAATAGCCTCAGCAGGGTTTGGTGTTAATACCGCCACATCATCAGCATATGCTAATATTTTAGTTTGATATGTATCTACCCTAACTGGTTCTATTAGATTTGATGCAAGCAGTTTTAGAATTAGTGGATTGATATATAGGGCAAATAGAATTGGCGAGCATGGACAGCCCTGTCTTGTGCCCCTTTGAATGCTGTTAAACTCCGACTCCACCCCCCGTACAGAAAGTCTGGCTCTGGGGGTAACATATAATGCCTTAATGGCTTTGGTAAATTCTGGACCAAAGTTGTTTAATTCCAGGATACCCCATAAAAAACTCCAAGACACTCGATCGAATGCCTTCTCGGCATCAAGCAGGATCATCGACATCCGCCCCCCGCTACCCCTATGATGTCAAAAAGAGAGATGGCCCTACGAGTATGATCCGTGGTGCCTTTTCCAGGTATAAAGCCGTGTTGCCACGAGGAGACCAGATGTTCGACGACCCTGCTGAGCCTGTTGGCGAGAATCTTAGAATAGAGTTTGGAGTCGGAGTTTATCAGCGAAATTGGGCGGTATGAAGATGGATATTGCGGGGGTTGTCCTTTTTTAGGAAAAATAGCTATGTTTGTTTGCTGCCAAGATTCTGGCGAAGTGCCATTCCATTGTACCCCCAAAAATAAATCTAACAAATACGGCGTTATTTGTTTTTCAAGTACTTTGTAGAAGTCCAATGGAATTTTATCTGGCCCAGCAGCCTTCCCGTTGGCCAGCTCTGATAGCGCAATTTGCACTTCGGTAATCGAGATTTCTCGTTCTAAGTCTTCTCTAGTTGTTTCATCAAGAATCCGAACTGGACCAGTTTCATTTAGCCATTCAGCTAAGAATTCTTTGATCTCATTTGCATTGACTTGATCTTCGTTTTTATATAATTTTTGATAGTATTGTCGAAACACTTCTGAGATACCTAGAGGTGTGGTATGTTTTTGACCTTCAAGCTCAATGGAATCTATCAGATTATATGAGGCTTTCTGCCTAGTACGAAGTGCCAGCTGCTTCCCTACCCTCTCCCCATTCTCATATATTTTATATTGGTGTGTTTGAAAAGTTTCCGCTGCCCTTTGAGTAAGATTGTTATTAAGCTCAGTTTTAAGAGTTATTATCTTACGCAGGGTATTTCTCCCATCCTCCCCTCGGGATATCTGGGTGACATGATGTTCTTCTAACTTAGCTAGCTCATTGATATATTGATTATTGAGTCTTTCCTGAGCTTTTTTATGCTTGGCCACAAACGCAATAGTTTCCCCCCTTAGTGCCGCTTTAAAACAGTCCCATACTATCATTCTTGGTGCACTATATTGATTATGGTCAAAAAATTCCTGAGCCCAAAGAGTTATATGCTCTATATATTCTCTATTGGCCAGTAGTTTTCTGTCAAATGACCATTGAGAGTGGGGCCTGTTATACGACGGGAGACTGAATATAAGTACAATCGAATTATGGTCTGATATTGTTTTCGGAGACTTACTTATCTCCATAGCTCTGGAGTATTCCTTTGATGCCATTACATAATCAATGCGAACATATTTGCTATGGGGATATGAATAGTATGTGTATCCTGGGTTATTTCGATATTTAAGGTCCCAAACATCAATCAAATTATGACTACCCAAAAGTTGTTTTACTACCCTAAAAACGTTTGGCTTGCGACCCACGTAAGTCCGCTGAATTTGACTACCGCCCATCGAACCCAAAAATACATTAAAATCTCCACAAACAATTAGCGGACTACCCTTAAGAAGCTAACTCTAATTCCAGGTCTTGAAAGATCTGAGGATCGTCCTGGTTCGAACCATATACTGAGCAGATTGTGATACCTGCCTCTAGTTCCACTATAACCCATCTACCTAGCTGATCGACTAACGTTCGTTTAGCCTGCCCCAAAAAAGTTTTTGCTAGAACTGCCACTCCACGTATTTTGGAGGTTTGGGTTGTTACTGCAAGCACGTTATATCCAGGAATGTTTAAAAGATTTTTCTCAGCTACGGGAAGATGAGTCTCCTGGATACAGAGGACATCATAAGAGTTCTGACAAACTATTTCAAAGAAGCGAGTTCTTTTCCCTCTATCATTCAGCCCAGAAATATTCCATGAGCATAATTTTAGCTTCCCCATTGTAAATGTTTTCTCCTTTTGTCCAGCCAACTACCAAAAATGTTGAGCCAGCTCCTTTTATTATCCCTTTTACATTCAACATCTGACCCTAACAACTGAATTTTGACATTAATGTATTTCCTCACACAAATTCTTATTCCCTAGCTTGTTGCTTTTCTTGTTACACAACTCATATATCTGAAATTGCTCTTTTTTCCCCTATTTTTCCCCCCACCACCCCCTCCCCTCAACCCCCTCCCAGCCTGAGCCTCCCCCCTCACTCCCAAAAAAGGGCTAATAGACTCCATCAGAGTCTATAGTGAGGGAATCATGCAGCCTGACCGGAGTTCACTTCAATCAAGACACATTTTTCTTCACATATTATTATTATTATTTTTATTATTATTTTTTTTTTCCCCCCGGAGGGACTAACTAAGAGAACTACTTTTTTTTTCCCCCACTCTAAGGTAAAAATATAAGTATATCCAGCTGCTCCAACACTTTATTTCAGCTCTAACCGCTCACCCCATTTCCCATTGCCTTCCGGATCCCGCTTCTCTCCCTCAACAGCTAGCAGAGACGGAAAAGAGCAAAGAAAAGCCTAAAGAAGAGAGAGAGAAAATAGAGAGGAGGTAGTAATGATATAATTTCTCATCTACTCTCATCATATCTATTTCAAACTATCTAGATATTCTTTTGCCTTGATCTCAGAGTAGAAAAATCTAGTTTGGCCACCATAGATTATCTTAAGTTTAGCAGGATTGTTAAGATATGCCTGTGCCTTTTTTTCCTGAAATGGTTTAATCATTTGGCGAAGGCGCCATCTCCTCTCAACTGTCACATGGCAGAAGTCCGGGTGGACAAAATAGGAGATCGAGTCTCTGGTGCGACGTGCTTCTGGTCTGGCCTTCTCAAAGATTGCCTGCCTCAAAAGAAAATTACCAAAGTAGACCAGTATGGCACGGGGTAGTCTCCTGATCTTGCTGCAGGTTTCAAGGTCAATGGAACACGGTGTGCCCGTTGGATTTCCATGTCCCAGTTCCACTTGGCTAGTTCAGGTAGGGTATCCTTGAAAAGCTGGACCATATAAGAACGTACATCGTCCCCCGCCGCTGCCTCCGGGACACCTAATATGCGCAAGTTATTTCTGCGTAGGCGATTTTCGCAATCCTCCAACTTCCATCTTACATTGGCCAGCTCTGCTTCATGGGACTCAACTCGATCTTGGGTCACTGCAGCCTCGGCTTCATTGGAAACTATACGAGTTTCCATCTCCGTTATTCGATCATTGAAGGTACCGAATGTTCTAGTCAATTTCCGTACCACCCCCTGCACCTTACGTATGGCCGCCTGTGCCTTGCGACCATCATGGGATGTCTCTTCTTGGTTCGATGCAATTGCCTGCAGCACTGTAGCCATTACAGAATCCAATGTGGTTGTAGGTACATCTGAGTGGCCAGCTTGAGAGGGATGAGGTGTGTGGGGAGGCTGAAAAGAGTTTTCAGCTGATGGAACAGTCCCAGCATTTACTATGGTCGCTGGGCTCGACGGATTTACTAAGAGCATAGAGGGTGAGTAATCCCAAGATAATTCTACTGCCCCACGATGCCTCTTTTTCTTCCTACAGACAGTTTTCCGAGCATCACTAGGTGTGTATTTTGCGGCATCGTCGCTCACACTTTCTGTAGAAAGATCAGTCCCATCGCACGTCCCACCCCAAGTTTCATCTGACAATTCTCCCTCATCTGAAAAAGAGTAGAAATCACTTGGGTCCTTGTCTTTGTCCAGCTCAGATATGACTCCCATAACCCCCATCTCAGCTCCCATAGCATCTTAGATAGACGGGTCAATAATTTTCTCAGCTCTCTCTGGATTGTCAACATGTGTTACTTGGGGGGGTACAAAGTTACTCTGCCCCTGTAAGGCTAATTCCACCCTATCACTATTTACCAGTTCGAGAGTGTTTGCTATATTGCCTGGGTCTGCAGGTAGTGAGGCAGATTCCACCTTTTCGAGGTTGTCACCATCTATCAGCTGGGGAGTATTCACTATATTGCCTGATTATGCAGATAGCGAGACAGGTAATTCTAAATTATTCAGTGCGGCTGTATTTTGTGTTTTCATACCTTCATTTTGTTGTTCCACCAAGGTTATGGCTAGACAGTCATTAGTTTTAGCCACAGTGCAGCTGCTGATCGCCAGGCCATCATTCTCCTCTAACGCCAGGTCTTCATTCTCCTCTAATGCCAGAGGGAGGGTTAGCTCTGTGCCCTGGGGAGTCTTGGTGCTACTACCAGAGCTACCATCGACGCTCGGAAAATACTCCACTCCAGGCAGGGTTTGACTCTGGGTTTGTTTTTCCTGCTCACGTTGCTTAAGCTGCTGACTTTCCCCCTTATCACCCGGAAGCAGTTTTGGGGCACTTGGAGCTCTACGGAGCAACTCGACCACAGAAGGGCCGGCATTCTCTTTTGCGGCGGTGCCTCCCGGTTTCGGCGCCCTAGGTGTCCTGTGAGTCGGGGTCTCGGTACTCTTCGCGGCCACAGCACTGACATCTCCTCGCTTCGAGGCAAGCTCATGATCCCGCTGAGCCTGCTTCGCTGCTCTAGTCTTGGCGGCAGCAGCTGCCAGAACCGCTGCATTCTTCGGGCCATAACGCAGCGCTCTTCAATCGGAGCCAGACAAACACTCTCCGCTCTCCCCTCTGCTGAGTCCGTGCTGCTGCCTAGGTCTCCGAGAGGGCCACGCCGTGCAGCGGACTGGAAAGCCGAATCTCTCTGTCTCAGCCCACAAAGCAATCATGAGACGGCAATCCCGAAAAGCGAGGTAAGGATTTCTAATTGCTCTTGAACAACGACAAACTTCAGAGTCACCAATGCACCAGGCATCCTTATATTTCCCGTCTGTTATAGCTTATCCATTGGATTTTCTTCATTAGATAGAATAGGGTAGGGCAGAGCGGTATAACGCTGTGATTAACATATCTCGGGAACAGTCTCTCCCCGCCGTTTTGCTCTATGAAAACTCCGGTCAGGGACGCACAGCTCAGCGGCCTATCACACCACCGCCATCTTCCCCCGACCTAGTCCATTGACCCCAACCCTTTTTAATGCGTGTAAGTTACCTCTAGGGTTGGCTTTGGACATCCCATGAGGTAGGATGCAATGCATTTGAAAAGTTGGATGTCCTGGTAGTGAAAACATTTACATTTGTTGTTCACTACTGCAAGGCTTATATCTCCCATAGGATAACATTGAACTTTCTTTGTTACATTTTATAAGTGTAATTTCCAAATGAGATGAGATAACTAGTTCACGTTTGGTGTCCCTGGAATCCTAGTTTAAAATCCTAACTTATGATAAAGTTGGATATTAAATTACAATTATGAAAACACCACTTTTAGGCAGGTCCTAGGATGCTTGTTTCCAGTCCAGGGAGGACCTGGCCTGGCAGTCCGGGCTGGACTGCTCACATTGGGCGCAGGGTCAAGACTGATTTGCATATGGCTGGGTCTAAACTGGAATGGCATGGTGAGCAAAAAAATGATGTCTTTAGGCCCAGATCTCTGTACTGGGGTGAATGTATGACATTGTTCTGCATTCTGTCCATCAATTGTTCTTTTTGCATTTGTCACCCTGAGTGGGACAGGTATGCTCAGACGTGAGTCCTGTGTTCTCCGTGCCACTGGAGTCAAACTATCCTGGCTGATGAGGACTGAAACCCGCAACCGGTCCTAGGATGCTTGTTTCCAGTACAGGGAGGACCTGGACGGGCAGTTCGGGCTGGACGGTTCCAATTGGGCGCAGGGTCAAGACTGATTTGCATATGGCTGGGTCTAAACTGGAATGGCATGGTGAGCAAAAAAACTATGGATTTAGGCCCAGATCTCTGTACTGAGGTGAATGTATGATATTGTTCTGCATTCTGTCCATCAATTGTTCTTTTTGCATTTGTCACCCCGAGTGGGGCGGGTTTGCTCAGACATGAGTCCTGTGCTCTCCATGCCACTGGAATCAAGCTATCCTGGCCGATGAGGGCCAAAAGCCTGAAACCGGTCCTAGGATGCTTGTTTCCAGTCCAGGGAGGACCTGGCCTGGCAGTTCGGGCTGGACTGTTCCCATTGGGCGCAGGGTCAAGACTGATTTGCATATGGCTGAATCCAAACTGGAATTGCATGGTGAGCAAAACAACAATGGATTTAGGCCCAGATCACTGTACTGGGGTGAATGCGGGCAGACAATGGCAATTCGACCGTATTGGTATTATTAGACATGTCAGCCGCATTTGATACAGTGAATCATAGCATTTTACTGAAGCGACTTGAGAATATTGAAGTGAAAGGACTGGCACTGAAATGGCTGAGGTCATATCTGATTGGCAGGCAACAGGCGGTGACAATCCCACCTTTTACATCTCCAAAGACTCCTAAGCCCCATGGGGTACCACAGGGATCAGCAATCAGGCCAATTTCATTTTACATCTACTTGCGCCCACTCATCCCCATTATCAAGTCCTTCAACATTGATATAGTCAATTATGCAGATGATACACAATTGGTGTTCTCTTTAGGAGGAGACCGGGCAGTCTCTCTGGATAAATCCCAGGAGTGTATGCAAAGTACAACATAATGGCTCAGAAACAATGCCTTACAATTTAATGGAGATAAAACAGAGATTGTATATTGCTCCAGGACCAAAATGGCTCGCCCCTTTCCCTCTGAATTTAGACTCACCCCTACAGATAAACTTCTGACTCCAGCTATAACAGTACACAACCTAGGGGTCATGCTGGATGATAACCTCCAGTTAGAGTCACAAGTTAATAAGACAGTGGGCACATCTTTCTCTTTAATTAGAGCCTTACGAATGATCCTTCCACTGCTACCCTCTACTACCAGGTCACAGGTAGAGAGGAGTGTAATATTGAGCAGGATGGATTACTGCAACTCACTGTACCTGGGTGCAACAAGCTCAGTAATACTGAAGCTACAAAGGATTAAGAATATAGCAGCCAAAGTGGCTCTAAATAGGCAGCGCAGATCCTCAACAGCACTGGCTCTGAAGGATCTTCATTGGCTGCCAGTTCGCCAAAGAATTCAATTTAAATCCCTATGTACTGTGTTTAGAGCAGTACATGCGGTACATGGGCTGGGCCCAAAAGCCTTGCAAAAACAATTCACGTGGTATGCTCCAAGAAGAAATCTCCAGTCAGCAAGAACAAATCTGGTGGTCAATACGAGATTCAAGAAGACTAGGACGGGTGGCAGAGCTTTCGGTGTAGCAGCCTCACAGTTGAGGAAGACGAGAGTCCTGTGCTCTCCATACCACTGGAGTCAATCAATCCTGGCTGATGAATGCTAAAAGCCCGGAACTGGTCCTAGGATGCTTGTTTCCAGTCCAGGGGGGACCTGGCCTGGCAGTTCGGGCTGGACTGTTCCCATTGGGCGCAGGGTGAAGACTGATTTGCATATGGCTGGGTCCAAACTGGAATTGCATGGTGAGCAAAAAAACAATGGATTTAGGCCCAGATCTCTGTACTGGGGTAAATGTATGACATTGTTCTGCATTCTGTCCATCAATTGTTCTTTTCACAGATGGTATTACAGCAAAATCTTGGATTCCATGAAAGTGGGCAGTTGAAATCCAGATATAATCCAGTGTGGCCAGTCTAGAGTGTGAGGAATGAGTATAAGCTGCTGGTGAGTGAGCGGCTGATCGTCTGTTAAGGATTCGGAGACCCAGTTGGTTGAAAAAAGCTGACAGTTTAGGACCATGATTTTCATTTCGGTGGTACTGACTGCTTATAACTCAAATATGCCAGATGGAGTCATCCAGAGCTACCAGAGAGGAGTTTAGATTTGATTCCATTAGGTTGGTGTTGAAATCACCCATTATTATCCCAAGGTCTTCTGGGTGCTGAGAGTGGAGATAGCTTATTGTTGGTAGCATTCTACTTAGTGTTGCTTCTCCTTTGGTCTTAGATGTATGAAGATAAATGCAATTTAGGGTCATAGAATGTTAAGCCTTGGTCGGTGTGACTGGTTTTAGGATCTTTGCCTTGAGAAATATATAATCTCTGCTTCCCTCACATAGAAGTAATACCTGAACTGCCAAGTTGTTTTGACATAAATAGCTACCCCTCCCGAGGCGAGGCCCCCTGCTTGTGAGGCTGTTGCTTTTGATTCATAGACCGTGTAATCCAGCCATGGGGTTGAGCGCTGGGCTCAAGTTTCTTGTACAGCCATAATATAACTCTTGAGGTGTTGTATTGTGTCCTTTTTATCTTCATCATCAGTTAGACCCCGAATATTCAAAGAGTAGATTTTTAACTTGGAGGCAAGATTAGTCTTTTTGAAGAGGAGCAGAGGGGTGTTAGGGACGGTGGCTTAGGGACTGTGGTAGCCAGTACCAATCTTTGGTTTTCTTCCCCTTAGCCAGGCATTGGTGTTTTTTGCCCCATCTGGATCCATTGTAATTTGTATTAACCCTTCACTCTATGCTCTTGTTCTTGGGCCATCTTTAGTGCCATGCAGGATGGAGCCAGTTGCTGATTTTGGTGTGTTCTTCCTATTCTCTCTCTCTTGTGGTATTCTTTCTTGTTTTGCCTGCTGCATTCTGGCGGTTCCTATTTTTAAGATTACTGGATATTTAATTATTACTGGCTTTCTGATCTGAATCCCCCAGTCATCCAATCGTTTTCTTTTCTATCCCTGAGGGCACTTGCCATGGCCTGGTTGGAGAAAGTGACTTCTGTTGTCTTGTTTAAGTCACCGGGCTCTGGAGCAAGGAAAGCAACTCTGTCGATGTCTGTGGTTTTTATATTTACTAAACCTGGTATATTTGAGCAAAGCTTGAGGATGTTTCCTCTGTTAAGGATGCCCCACTTCCCTTGCAAAATATGTTTGGGGTATAAGATTATCTTTAGATTTTCTAGATTTTCATATTGAGCCGGGGTGGATAGTTTTTGTCGGGGACTTACTTCTAAATCGGCTGAGTCCCCCATGTCATTAGTGGTTTGGCTCCTCCAGGTGACCAAGCCTTCCCAGGGATGACTAGTCTGTACTTCCTGAAGGAGTATGTCACTCCTAGTTCTACAGTGTGGGGATGGTCCGTAATCAATGCTCGTTCTAGGGTGTTTAATTTCTCTGTCATTTTTGTATGTGATCGTCAAGACTCTTTGTTTTTACTAGGGAGGAAATCTCTTTGGGGACTATTTTTGGCTTGGGATCGTATCCTTTTATTGGACTCAATTTGGGTTTTCCTTGGTAAGTGTTTTTATTTTGGTTGACCACTTCAGTCCCTGGTAACTGGAGAGGCAACGTTGTAGAGTCTCCTATCACCATTTCGGCGATCCTTTCTGATTTGAGTTTTTTCCCTCAGTAACCCCGATTTGAGGGTAGTCATCATTGTTGAGTTCAAAGAGTGCATTTCGCTTATGCCATATGTCTTCGACTGGTGAACATTGTGCATTCCAAAACAAAAGGAGGAAGCATAGAGGTGCTGATAGAATCACCCTCCTAGCAGTATTATATAAACAATGAGATTCTATCAATGTGAGGTAGTGATAATATTTAGGTGTTTTTATTTTTAGGTCTAGTGAGATACTAGGCTCTCTCTTAGGTCTAGAAAGACAAGGGCACTATGTGCTTTTTAAAATACCCCTCACACTAAAAAGTCCTTTAGTGTCATGCTTCATCATAGGGGTCTTCCCGTCCCTATAATGGGGCGGGGCGTGCTACGACCAAACGGACTACGCTGGAGCACTTAAGTTGTGACAGAGGCTATGTGTAGGTGTAGGGGTGTCAGTGAAGTGTAGGGACCTAACAAGTGAGTGCAAAAAAATTACAAAAAGTTAAAAATTCCCTGGCTAGTAGAAAAAATAAATTTTATTCACTTCTCTAGCTGGGAACATTAAGAAGGGGATTTTGAGGTAGAGCAATAGCTTGTTACCAAGTCGACATGTTTCGTAAGCAGTCCCCTACTGCTTACTCATCAGGACCATATAGTGATCCCTACTACAAAATAGCTCAGTTCTACAATGGTAAGCCTACTGTCCTACAAACAAGGCAGCAAAAATAGGCTGACTGTTTGGGCTTCAGGGCATGAGCTGGCCCAGGTGAAGCATGGTAATTTACAATGAATACCAAAAATATTGACCTATTGCGGTCTCTGTAAAGGAAAAGGAGAAAAAGAGAGAGGGGGAGAGAAAACAACATAATTGTGTATGTTTCACATCATATCAAATAATGGCGCAAACTATTGATTGTGGTCATGAAACACAATGGTAAGAAATCGCCTTAAACTGGTAAAGCGATTGTTGTGCCTCTTATGATAAAACAGGCAGATACAATATACCTCTCATTAATGGCTAATTTCACCAAACATATTCTGTAGAGCCCTCGTTCGGTAGGGGCTCACGTTTGTCGCATCAAACATACAATTGCGACTCAACACAAACAAACAAACAACCTAAATGGGAGAAGTGTGGAAGACCTTTATTCGCGTTTAAAAACAATAGTTCTATGGACTTTGATCCTTGTTGTGGCATTATCTGTACTCTTATCATAAGTGTTCAATGCCCCATGAGCTTGCAGGCGAAGGGTGTTCAGTGCGGTCGACTGCAAAACAAAACCGCACCCGTTTGTCATTTACGGCTTATAACCGTCATGTTATTTGCCCCCGTGACCCATTTATTAAAGACTCGAGGTCGGAGTCTATTACTTACATCACCGGCATAAGAGAGTTTCATTATTCCTACCCCCGTGCTGCTCCGAAGAGTGCCGGTCTCTTGCGTGCTGCATCGCTTTAAAAGCCCATTTCATTTCGCATTGTCATCTGCGTGTGCAGACGGCGTTACGGAAACTAGTGCGCTGACCCAAGATGGCTGCCTCTTTTCGGCACAATCGGGCTGGGAAGTGGAAGTCTTTCTACACTTCCATTCGAAGGTTGAGACGAGGTGTTTGGTATAAAAACAAATCGCTACAGCAGATCTCTCTGGCCCCTTTGAAAATGTTCAGAGCAATGCCGCCCACATGTCTAAATTAGTAATTATGAGAACCGATTGTGGTGATTGAAAAAACTAATAATTCATGTGGCTTGAAAAAAACTAGAGGGTGGAATAAAAGTGGATCACAAGTATATTTATATTAAGGCATTCTTGTTTGGAATTAATAAATGGTGTAATCTGTCAGAAGGAATAGTCAGTCAGATAAACAGATGGGATTGACAAGATTCTCAAAGTTATGTCTTCTGGTGACAATTAAAAATTCATTATAACTGCCCCCAGGGTATATCATCGTTCAGGCCAGTTTTGTGGGATTGACTGTGAAACACCCATCTTTGTTCTTTTTCCAGGAGATAGTTTTCATTACCAACCTGTTCTATTACAGTCCAGGAAATGTCCTCTGGTTTAGGGTTCTTTTCTAAAAAGTGGTTTGTAAGTTTTGTACTTGATTTTTTGCATTTTATCATACTCTTATGTTCGCCTATCCTGATCTTTACTGCCCTGCTCGTCATTCCCACATACTCAAGTTTGCAGGGGCAAGTAATTAGGTACACAACATTGGAACTATTGCAATTACTGAAGCTTCTCTGTTTCCAAACGGTGCCGTTGTTGAAGGTCAGTTTCTTACTCTTTGCAGTTAAACTACAGACTTTGCACCCTCCATAGGGATGGTGGCCCTGTACAAAATTATGATTTTTCTGCCCGTTGGTGTTGTTGGATTTTGGTCTTGTGTGTACCAAAACATCTCTTATGCTTTGCGCTTTTTTATGTGAAAAAATAGGTTTGGGTATCTGCAGACCCCCACTGTTCAGAATCTTCCAATTTCTGTTGATGATTTTTATCACTTGGTTCGAACTTGTATTGTACGTGGTCACAGAGATAGGCCTTTTATCGTCCTCTTTTTGTGCTTTCTCTTCCAACAGGCTCTCCAGGCAGTTGTTTTTGGCCCGCTTATATGCCTGATCAATAATTCTGTTTGGATACATCCGGGCTTCCAATTTCTTTTTCAAGTCTTTAGACTGGAGTCTGAAGTTCCCAATCTCTGTACAGTTCCTGCGGAGGCGCAGAAACTGACCATATGGGAGGTTATCCCATAGATCAGTGGTTCCCAAACTGTGCGCCGCGGCGCCCCAGTGCGCCGTTGGGAGTAGCCAGGGGCGCCGCGGCACGATGTGTGAAAGATAGCCTGTGGCTGAATTAAGGAAAGAATGCTTGCAAATGACTGCTCTGCTTGAAGGCAGCAAGTCAATCTTATTTAACACCCAGCCGCCTGCGGCGCAGGGGGTGTTACAAATGCCACCTGTGTAATCTGTAATCAGTTTGACCCAAGAGCTCAACGACGCGTTTAGGTGGTGCTTTCAAGTAGCCTCCATTTATGTACAGCAGACTGTCCATTATTATTGCTGCCCATGTTTTGCTGAGCCTCTGCGGACCCTGCACAATCTACACAGGTTGGTTGCACATTAGAATACTACTAAAAAAGAAGGGGACATGAAAAACTTGTGACCGGCCAAGCCCCTGTAATTACTCTTTGTTCATGTCCGCGCCAGAATTTAAAAGACAGAAATTCCAGTGGGCAAACTCACTGCAGCTGTAGAAATCGCCCGCATTGCACTGGATTAGTTTTCCAGCCCCAGTCTGACCCTCAGCCAAGGCCAGGCACAGAGCATTATTATTATAATAAATAACATAATCAAGTTTCCTTCAGCCTCAGTGAAAGCAGTTCCCCCTTCTTCCCTCTGAATATTTCATACGATCTAAGTATAATTTTGTTACAACAAATATCTAGATGGGCCCTTATTTACAGGAAAAAAGAATATATGGGATTTCCTTTATTTAGAATTCTTTCTTTGATTTATATTTACGCTTAAAGACTGATGGAACTTTTAATAATGGCTGTCACGTTGGATTTTCAGCTATTAATTAGCCCTGCAAAGCACAAGGAAATGCTAAAGAATTTTGTAAAATGGAAATGGTGAGAAACACACTGCTCCTAAAAAGCGCAGAGAAAAACAGTTCCTTAATGAGGATCAGAGATTGATTTTAGATGCTCAACTCAAACTTTTCCTTGAGCAAGGGGATTCCATAGAGTCCCCGATAGCGAGTGAAGGTGGGGTTAACAGGAGGAGCATGTCTCACACAAAACAGAATATACTAATTTAGGAAAAGATGTAGTAAGTTGCTGTTCGAATTGGAAGGAACCCTGGCAAGGAGTGATTTTCATTTCACCTGAATACTTTCTCTTTCTATTACCCAGTATTTTGAAACACAAAAGAAATAAAAAAAAGTACTTCACACAGAACATGGGAATGCCCTCCAACTTCAGGATAGACTGAGTCAGAATCTTTTTACGTGGCAAATAGAGGGATATGCATCAAAGCCACCTATAGAGCCAGGAAAATATCAATGTGATAAATTGCAGATTGAAGATGAAATGCAAAATGTTGGTAAAGTAGGCAGCTTGAGGTAATTACAAGAGAGGACCCGTTTTTTACACTACAGACAGAGCAAATGACCAAAGTGCAAGATGAAGTGGGACATACCTGGTAGAAGATACATATCTTCAAAAAATCTTGGTGTTTCCTAAACCTCTTTCCTTATCAAAGCACTCCTACTGTGTGTGTTTAGGTAGCGCTACACTAAACAAGATTGAGAAAGTGTCATGATCAACTTGTGATACACGTGCCAGAGAGCAGAGTCTGCAGTCACCAGACTGCTCCAGTTCTGGATGCACAGAGTCTGCAGTCCCTGACAGTTCTAGTTCTGGATGCACAGAGTCTGCATACCCTGACTGTTCAAGTTCAGTGACCAAAGTCTGCAGTTCCTGACTGCTCTAGTTCAGTGACCAGAATCTACACTCACTTGACTGACCCAGCTCTTATGTCTGGACTCTTCATTATGTGTGGTTGAAAGAGGTTGTCAAGTCATGGAAACATATTAGGCAAATTAATATTGGATCGTTTCTCACTTAACCAATTAAAGTTTCTATTAAACGACTTATCTTTTTATTTTGTTACAAATATGATTGTAAAACCTTCGTCGGCTTCATCCCACTTAATTTCAGGGAGAAAATTGGAAGTATTACCGAGGTCAGGCATGCATCTTACCACCGGTAAAAAAAAAAGTGACATGATGGGGAGCCACGGCCAACTGCCAATTAGGTCATGGGAGCCACAGGCCGAAAAAGTTTGGGAACCACTGCCGTAGATGTTTAGATGATGTCTTGATGTTGTTTCTGAAGGGGTTGCTGGGATTCAGAATCTTGGTCACCTCTAGATGATGCACATAGAGACCAGCTATGCTAGGAGCAAATGTGCTCCCCATGCTGGTACCGTGTTTCTGTAAGTATAGGGTGCCTTTACATTAAAAAAAGAGAACTTTTTTGAATATAAAGGCACCCTATACTTACTGAATCCCAGCAACCCCTTCAGAAACAACATCAAGATGTGGAAAAGATACATCGATGATATCCTTATCATCTGGGATGGAGATGAAAAAAACTCTGAACAATTTTTGACTTGGCTGAATCTACAAGATGATTTCTTGAAATTTACAAGTACCAAGATGGAAGACTAATGACCACTACACACTTCAAAAGCACCTCAAAAAATTGCTTATTAATGTATAACAGCTTCCACCCTAAACATCTACGGGATAACCTCCCATATGGTCAGTTTCTGCGCCTCCGCAGGAACTGTACAGAGATTGGGAACTTCAGACTCCAGTCTAAAGACTTGAAAAAGAAATTGGAAGCCCGGATGTATCCAAACAGAATTATTGATCAGGCATATAAGCGGGCCAAAAACAACTGCCGGGAGAGCCTGTTGGAAGAGAAAGTACAAAAAGAGGAAGATAAAAGGCCTATCTGTGTGACCACGTACAATACAAGTTCGAACCAAGTGATAAAAATCATCAACAGAAATTGGAAGATTCTGAACAGTGGGGGTCTGCAGATACCCAAACCTATTTTTTCACATAAAAAAGCGCAAAGCATAAGAGATGTTTTGGTACACACAACACCAAAATCCAACAACACCAACGGGCAGAAAAATCCTAATTTTGTACAGGGCCACCATCCCTATGGAGGGTGCAAAGTCTGTAGTTTAACTGCAAAGAGTAAGAAACTGACCTTCAACAACGGCACCGTTTGGAAACAGAGAAGCTTCAGTAATTGCAACAGTGCCAATGTTGTGTACCTAATTACTTGCCCCTGCAAACTTGAGTATGTGGGAATGACGAACAGGGCAGTAAAGATCAGGGTAGGCGAACATAAGAGTACGATAAAATGCAAAAAATCAAGTACAAAACTTGCAAACCACTTTTTCGAAAAGAACCATAAACCAGAGGGCATTTCCTGGACTGTAATAGAACAGGTTGGTAATGAAAACTATCTCCTGGAAAAAGAACAAAGATGGGTGTTTCGCATTCAATCCCACAAAACTGGCCTGAACAATGATATTCCCTGGGGGCAGTTATAATGAATTCTTAATTGTCACCAGAAGACATAACTTTGAGAATCTTGTCAATCCCAGCTGTTTATCTGACTGACTATTCCTTCTGACAGATTACACCATTTAATAATTCCAAACAAGAATGCCTTAGTATAAATATACTCGTGATCCACTTTTTTTCCACCCTCTAGTTTTTTTCAAGCCACATGAATTATTAGTTTTTTCAATCACCACAATCAGTTCTCATAATTACTAATTTAGACATGTGGCCGGCATTGCTCTGAACATTTTCAAAGGGGCCAGAGAGATCTGCTGTAGCGATTTGTTTACATACCAAAAACCTCGTCTCAACCTTCGAATGGAAGATACCCCTCGCCGACAAACCCTCCCTGGAGTCACTTGGCCCTGTCTCAGAAGAAGAAGTAAGAGTCATACTTACCTCAACCAAGAGCGGAGCCCCTAGCGACCCAGTCCCCATACGTTTCGCTAAAAACATCCCGCAGACTATAGTGCCCCAACTGACAGCCCTGATCAATATCTCACTGGAACAGGGAGAGGTTCCATCTAACTGGAAGGAAGCTGTCGTCAAAGCGCTGCTCAAAAAACCGTCGCTTGACCCCTCAGACCTCTCCAACTATAGACCTATCTCACTTCTACCCTGGATAGGTAAAGTTGCCGAAAAACTGGTAAACAAAAGGCTGTCTCACTACCTCGAGTCAAACCATCTTCTTAACGACTCACAGACAGGCTTTAGACCAGGGCAGGGCACGGACACTGCCCTCCTCGTGGCAGTAGAAAGAACTAGGGAAATCATCGATACAGGAGGATCAGTGGCAGTGGTCCTCCTAGACCTTAGTGCGGCCTTTGACACGGTCAGTCACCAGGTCCTAATCCATCGACTCGGGTCTGTCGGGGTTAAAGGCAGTGCTCTGAAGTGGCTTACATCCTTTCTCTCCCGACGCTCCTACCAAGTATGGGAAGGCGAAAGCCGCTCCCCCTCCATCCCCCTCCAGTGCGGTGTGCCTCAGGGCTCCTCCCTGAGCCCTACGTTGTTTAACGTTTACATGGCCCCACTGGAGGAACTCGTCTCACCCTTTGGAGTCACTATCGTCAGCTACGCCGACGATACTCAACTGGTGGTGACTCTCTCCCACCCCAAGCTTGAGCCCTCTAATCTCCACGACTGCCTTACCAACGTATATCAGTGGATGAGTGACTCTGCTTTGAAGCTTAATGGCTCCAAAACAGAGATCATGCTCCTTGGACAAAAAACCACGAGCCTCCCCCCTAACATCTGGCCCACCTGTATGGGTGAACCCCCCACTCCCAAGAAGGAGGTCAAAAGTCTCGGAGTGTGGCTGGAGACCGACCTTACCTTCAGGACCCAGGCTAGAAAGACGGCCGGCACCTGCTACGGTTTACTCAAATCTTGCAGGAAGGTAATTCCACTTCTACCTTTTCAGTCGCGTCTCATGCTGATCCAGGGCCTCATTCTATCTAGGCTGGATTACAGCAATGCCATCTACCTGGGCGCCCCAGAATCCACTCTTCAAACTCTGCAGAAAGCCCAAAATGCCGCCGCCCGACTCCTCACAAACACCCCGGCCAGATCATCTGCCAAGCCCGCCCTCAGGAAGCTGCACTGGCTCCCGATCAGGGAAAGGGTCATTTTTAAGGCCCTCTGCCTTGCCCACAAGACTCTTCATAACACCGGCCCTCCTATACTAAACAACTGGATCACCCCCTATAGACCCACTAGAGCGCTTCGCTCGGAGCACGGAAACCTGATTACGATCCCTAAGGTGAAAAAGGCCCGCATAGGTGGCCGCCGCTTCTCGGTAAACACTGGAAACAAGTGGAATGCACTCCCTCTGAGTCTCAGAACAGAACCTAACCTCCTCCGGTTCAGAAAAGCCCTCAAAACTCTTCTCTTCCCCTAAAACTGTCACTTGTCCGGACTACACCCCCTCGTGAGTAATATGGTTTTTTAGCGCTGGGATACCCACTGGGTGACTACGCGCTCTACAAAACTTTAAATAAATAAATAAATAAATAACTTCCGCTTCCCAGCCCGATTGTGCCGAAAAGCGGCAGCGATCTTGGGTCAGCCCACTACTTTCCGTGATGCCATCTGCACACGCAGATGACAATGCGAAATGAAACGGGCTTTTAAAACGATGCAGCACGCAAGAGACCGGCAGTCTTCGGACCAGCACGGGGGTAGGAATAATGAAACTCTCTTATGCCGGTGATGTAAGTAATAGACTCCGACCTCAAATCTTTAATAAATGGGTCACGGGGGAAAATAACATGACGGTTATAAGCCGTAAATGACAAACGGGTGCGGTTTTGTTTTGCAGTCGACCGCGCTGAACACCCTTCGCCTGCAAGCTCATGGGGCATTGAACACTTATGATGAGAGTACGTATAATGCCACAACAAGGATCAAAGTCCATAGAACTATTGTTTTTAAACGCGAATAAGGGTCTCCACACTTCTCCCATTTAGGTTGTTTGTTTGTTTGTGTTGAGTCGCAATTGTATGTTTGATGAGACAAACGTGAGCCCCTACAGAACGAGGGCTCTACAGAATATGTTTGGTGAAATTAGCCAATAATGAGAGGTATATTGGATCTGCCTGTTTTATCATAAGAGGCACAACAATCACTTTACCAGTTTAAGGCGATTTCTTACCATTGTGTTTCATGACCACAATCAATAGTTTGTGCCATTATTTGATATGATGTGAAACATACACAATTATGTTGTTTTGTCTCCCCCTCTCTCTTTTTCTCCTTTTCCTTTACAGAGACCGCAATAGGTCAATATTTTTGGTATTCATTGTAAATTACCATGCTTCACCTGGGCCAGCTCATGCCCTGAAGCCCAAACAGTCAGCCTATTTTTGCTGCCTTGTTTGTAGGACAGTAGGCTTACCATTGTAGAACTGAGCTATTTTGTAGTAGGGATCACTATATGGTCCTGATGAGTAAGCAGTAGGGGACTGCTTACGAAACATGTCGACTTGGTAGCAAGCTATTGCTCTACCTCAAAATCCCCTTCTTAATGTTCCCAGCTAGAGAAGTGAATAAAATGCATTTTTTCTACTAGCCAGGGAATTTTTAACTTTTTGTAATTTTTTTGCACTCACTTGTTAGGTCCCTACACTTCACTGACACCCCTACACCTACACATAGCCTCTGTCACAACTTAAGTGCTCCCGCGTAGTCCGTTTGGTCGTAGCACGCCCCGCCCCGTTATAGGGACGGGACGACCCCTATGATGAAGCATGACACTAAAGGACCTTTTAGTGTGTGAGGGGTATTTTAAAAAGCACATAGTGCTCTTGTCTTTCTAGACCTAAAAGAGAGCCTAGTATCTCACTAGACCTAAAAATAAAAACACCTAAAAATTATCACTACCTCACATTGATAGAATCTCATTGTTTATATAGAACATTGCGCATTTTCATCTATTATTGGCCATGGCTCTTGTTCTTTCATTACCTGCCTTACGGCTAGATGTCCTGTGGTTCATTTGGTATCATGAGTGTGAGAAGTTGGCCCGGCATATACTGTCCACTATTCTAGTGGGCACCTTGCACAAGTCCAAACAACCCTTATTGATGGTAGGTTTAAGTACATCCTATATAGAAAGCTATCCCAGTGGTAGCTGTGGAGAGCAGCCCTCAGGTTAAGTCTTGAAGGAATGTAAAGCAGCTTGTTTTAGCAGTCTATAATCTCATGAATGACCAAATGAAAGGAGAACCACACCAGGTATATATATAAAAAATATGTATTTATTCTAAACACATCCCTCTAGTCTCTTTATGAGGCTAGAGGCAAAAGTACTTTCAGTAAACATATTTAGTACACAGGAGAAGTGTGGCTCAATGGTTAGAGCGGCAGACCCTGATGCAGAGGTCTAGCCCGGGATCAGGGTTCAATTCCCGCCTCGGCGGGTCTTGGGCTAAAAAATAATTCCACGGACCTGATAATTCTTGCCTCGTTGCCTATTCCAATCATGGAGTCCCACTCTGCAACTCTGGGCAATAGTTTGCTTAATCTCCACAACTGCCCCCACAACGCTAAGGATGCCTGGCCTCCACCATGGGGGTGCCCAGGAGTGGACGCCTCACAGGGAAAGCCAGGATGAGTTCCACAGCAGTATTCGTACAAGCGCCTTGAGAACCTTGCGGGTGAGTAGTGCGCTATACATGTATTAATTTACATTTAGTAAATTAGTACAATATATGATTAGACCTAGGAGCGGCACAAACCATATACTAAGAAAGTGATATGAGAACCACATCTGACATGAATACAAGGCCTAGATCCTATAGAACCGCTGGGGCCACCAGGAACCACCCAAGGTAGTGACACAGGGGACCCACGGTGGAAGCATGCAGTGTCTAAACACAGCCGGGAATCACCATTAACTTCTGTGGGGAAAGTCGCGGTAGGAAAATTACAGATAAAGGATACTTAGAAGGGGACTTGGAGCAAACCCCTTTAGAACTAGGCAGTTATAGAGTCAATACCCACGGGAGCACAGGCGTACTCGACTTACCTCACCCAGGGAAGCCGGGTGCATAGGTGTATTTTGGTGTCGGGTTTCGTCGTCGTTTTCAATGCGATCTGCTGCAAAGTGCTGCTGGCGACCAAGTCGAAAGTGTCCATGTGGATCCAAGGGTGGATCAAAGATCTGAAGAACCTGAAAGCAGAGGGGACAGAGTCTGGGTCACTAGCCAGTGACCAGGAAGGCTAGGAGAAGATGCCAACGGATGTTGGGTGATTTCAGGTGAAGAAGGTGAAGCTTGACTCCTCAGCCACGCGGACCAGGAGGCGTCGAGGACAACCAGGAGCAGTATTCGGGCTGTATTACAAAGGATGTCGAGTGCTGCAGTGTCAGTTTCCGGATTGGACCCAACAAGCCTTGGCAACAGCAACCCACACAGAAAGCAAATATTGGCTTTGGTGCAGACCAGCAAGATCTGAGGGACTCACCTTTGGAGGAGAGTCGGGGCACCTCTGGAGCAACTAGGAAAGCCCAAGAAACAGAAAAGTTACCTTTGTGTGAACCCACCTTTTGACAGACCAGGGATCGCGAAGGAGCCTCAAGTGGAAATGCTATAAGCGGGTCCATGGAACACTCGTAGAGTGTAGGCCTAAAATCTTTGGTGCAAATAGTGCTCGGGCTTGGACTACAAGTAGTCCAATGCACAACTTCGGGAAAGCTTGGGAAGTTGATGCACTTGCAAATGTACACGGTGTCCAGGAGTTCCCAGTCCCACGCCACTCGTGAGGGCAGCGGGTCTCAGCTTTGCTGGGATCTCGTGTTGGACTCTGAGAATTCTGGAAGTCCATGTCCTGAGTCACAAGTCCGTCGTGATCCGGCGGGAGCCTTGGAAATGCAGGCTGGCAAGATGCTTTTTTGGTGCCTGTACGAACAGGGGAGTAACTCCTTGACCACAAGGTAGATTCTTCCATCTTCTAGTCTATATAGAATGTCAATGTTCCAGGATATATGTTGCAGAGCTTCGTCCAGGGTAATCTAAAGTCCTACGGATTTGGTTCCTATATTTATACAAAGTTTAGGGGTTGGACTTACTCTAAGGACCCACTTATGGGAGGGTCCAGGGAGGGGGGTGGTTCAACCCCTTTCTCTTTGTCCAGTTTTGCACCAGAGCAGGGGCTGAGTGCCCCTGCAACCGGTTTGAACTGGGATCTTTGCTATTGTTAAAAGCTTTGTTAAAAGCTTTGTGTCACCTGTTGCTGATGCTGTTTTCCTCCCGTCCTCTGCGCAATGGTGCGAGGAGTTGTCCACCTTTTTTATTACTAAAATAGCGAGGATTCAGCAGGACCTTCTAGCGGCTCTTCCCTCCGTCTGCCTAGCAGCTGACTTGGGTTCTTCATTATGTCCATGTCCGGGACTGCAGCTTACGAACTTCGCACAAATTGCGGAGTGTTCTGTTCTCCCTCTCCTCCAGTCTTTGAAGTCTGGCTCTCCAGCCGATCCGTGCCCAGCCCGGGTGCTTTCGGAAGTGGCGGAAACAGTCTGCGCTGAGATCACGCAGATAGTTAATCTTTCCCTGGCCGCTGGCGAGGTGCCTCCAGTTTGGAAACAGGTCAAACTGCTGCCGCTTCTGAAAAAACCAGGACTGGATGCGTCGGTTCCCGGAAACTACCGTCCCATTTCCCTTTTACTGGCACTCACGAAAATCTGTGAGAAGGTAGTTCTTCAACAACTGGAGAGCTTTGTTGAAGCCTCCAATGCCCTCCACCCTGCCCAATCAGGCTTCAGGGCCGCATACAGCACTGAGACGGCGTTGGTGGAGATGACCGAGGCAATTCAGGACTGCCTAGACGGAGGTGGCAGAGCGGTCCTAATTTTATTGGACCTCTCTGCCGCGTTAGATACCGTCCCTTATGAGCTCCTCCTCCGCCGGCTGTCGGCCATTGGTATTGGGGGGGTTGTTTTAGACTGGCTGTCCTCTTTTCTATCTGACAGGACCCAGCAGGTCTGGATGCCTCCACACGCCTCTGAGCCTAAACCACTGCTTACAGGGGTCCCGCAGGTGTCCACTCTTAGCCCCTTACTGTTCAATGTCTATATTACCCCCCTGGTTTATTTGGCGGAACAGTTTGGGGCTAAGATCATAGGGTATGCAGATGATACCCAACTGCTGTTTACCTGGCCAGACGATAATTTGGATACGTCAGCAGTTCATCTGTGTTTGTCCTCTGTATTTCGCTGGTTAACGCAGGCCCAGTTGAAATGCAACGAGGAAAAATCTGAAGTGCTTTTCTATGGTTCCTTCCCGCCCTCGTTCAAAAACACACTGTGGCCTCCAAACATTCCCAGCCCGAAAGAGATGGGGAGACCTGCCAAAAACCTTGGCATCTGGTTCACAGAGGATCTCAGATTTGAGGACCATATTAAAAAACTTACAGGCATCTGCTTTGCCACTCTAAGAATGCTCCGCAAATTTTTCCCCTTGCTCCCTAGGGATGCTAAGGAGACGGTTGCTCGGGCACTTATACTGGCAAGGCTGGACTACGCAAATGCACTGTTCAGTGGCATTCCGGCCTATCTGGTGAAACGCCTGCAAATTATCCAGAATGCGGCTGTCCGACTATTATTTAACATCCCTAGATGGAAGAGCGTCCGTGCAGAGATACGCACGCTCCATTGGCTTCCTGTTGCACAACGCATTTTGTTTAAATCCCTGGTGCTTGCGTTTCGTGCTACTCACGATCAAGGCCCCCTGTATCTGAGAAAGAGATTTACCAGCTATGTCCCTGCACGCACCCTCAGATCTTCCACTCTGTTCAAATTGTACCTTCCCCGTTTCAAACGAGCAAGACTCGGTGGCCAATCGATCTCCGTGATCGGGGCTCGGGCCTGGAACGCTCTCCCTCTCCATCTGCGCTCTATGCCTTCAGTGGCTGAATTCAAAAAACACCTGAAAACACATTTGTTCAAGAGTGTAGGCTAAGATGCTTTCTTTTTGTTTTGCTGTCTGCCTCTCCTGTACCCGCGCCAGGATACTCTCAAGTAACGGAGCGCGCTATAAAATGGTTTATACATACATACATACATACATATGCACAGGGACACCAAGTGTGCCCCCAGCACTGTCTGCAAAGCATTCTCTGAAAGCACCCACCCATCCCCAATACACTAAAGCCTGTCTGGGAGGTGGTTACACCTCCCTGTGACAGGAAACCTATTGTACAGGCCTCCCCTGCCGGAGTTTCATCCAGCGTCAGGAGGTCAGAGTTTTGTCTGTGGCTGCAGCCTCCATTTTGTGATGCTGGGGCTCTTTTAAACTATTACCGGTTAGGTAAGTGTGTACATATCTTCACCCTCTAGAAGGGTAGAATTCTACCCCTGCCGCCAGAACTGGCAGGAGGGGTAGGATTCCAAAGTGTTTGACACCAAACACGACATGTTCCCATGCAGCCATTCCAAAGTTAGCACTAACCGCGAGGTTATAATGCATTTAAGAGTATATGGTCTTGCTGCATCACAGAACAGCTAAGAGAAGTGATTCCAAAAGCTGCAAAGGGGTCATACCCATGCATGGGCACCCTCTCACACAAAACCAAGCACTCTGCCTTCAGGATTGGTAAGGCCTGCCACAGGAGTGACTTATAGGTTTATTTGTGTCAGTTATAAAGGTAGATATAAGTAACCCCCTTACCCAGGCTGCAGTAGCAGACCTGTGGTGCAATTTTGGAAGGCTTCCCAGGGGTGGCATAATACATGCTTCAGCCCCTGGTAGGCCTCTGGGGTACCTATGCCCTTAGTACCTAAGGTACCATATATTAGGGACTCACAAGCGTAACCCAGTAACCAATCTGGAGTGATCCTAATGTACATTCAATCAATTTAGAGAGGAAGCTGCTAGGCTGGGGTCCTAGTTAGCAGGGCCCCAGCCAGACTAAACTCGAAAAACTGTGAAATAACAGCAAAAAGTGGGGGTAACCAAAGTAAGCAGATCCTACTATCCTACACAGAGCACTTGTGGTATCGCTTTGAAATCTACCAAGTTGCTCTTTTCCTAATGCTCTATAATTTAGATTTAATTTTAGGGGGAGAACAATGTCCACAATGCTTTCCTTCATTTCACTCAGAAGCCAGTGCAAAAGGGGCCCATCTTTATTACGTTTACCTTTGTTTGATTTGTTTAATTTTCTTATTTTTTCTGGATAATTGCTGAGCTTCCGTAGGTGTTGTTTTCTGGCGAGTTGTAATTTCTGTGCTTGAAGTTAGATGGAAGGGAGTTCTTCTTTCAGATTTTGAGTCAGATTTTATGTCCTGTGCGTTGATACTTGATATTTGTTTAGTGTCACTCACCTTGTTCTGGTAACTTTCCTGAGATCTCTCCAGCTTCTCCTGGTTACCACCAGTCCTTATCTCTAGGTTTAAATTAGTTATTGGTATTTCTCTTCCCCTAATTCTGTTTGTTTGTTCACCCATGTACCCAGGAGTTTGTGTATTTCTTTATTTAAATTTAGTTGCGAAGCATAATTTAAGTTTGTGTTTAAGTTTAAATTTGAATTTTGCTGGGAAGTGGGTTTTTTTTTTTGCGGCCATCTGGCTACCTCACACTTAACGTCCTTAACTAGAGTACTCATTATTTTGGGCAGATTTTCCAAGTTCTGTAGTATAGGGCTGCATCTACATCCCTCCTGTTTATTGTTTAACTCTGCGCTTGTCTGGGTTCTATGGATCAGGGAGTTTAGTCGTTCGAGTTTAAAAACAAGTCTTGATATTAAGCCAGCTACTGTCTGAAGTATGTTTATTTGAGAATCTAGCTTGTCGGCATGCACAAGGGCCGCATTTGCCTTTGAGATCAGAGCGTTATTGATCACTGTAAGGTGGTTCTCGATTTTAAGTATTGGTGCATAAGGGTCCTCTTCAGTTGGAGGAGATCCGGATTTCATGGGTACATTATCGTGAGTGAAGAAGCGTGAATTCGAAAGGTTAGGGCTCCAGCTGGCTAGAGAGCATCATTTTACGAGCTCGTGGCAGATGCCTCTGATTGAAGCTTTGAGGGATTACTTTTTTCCCCAGGGTTATATACTGGCAATAAAGGGACTTTACCTCTTGTTATTGGTGTTGTAGTGCTAAATTGATGGTTGGGCTGTTGTAGTTCCTTGGAATTTCTAATATTTTTGCCACTTTTGGCAAATGATTATAAATGGGTTTAGGAGATGATGGTGCGATAGTATTCATATTTTTCTTATTGTTTAGACTATGTGTCTCTAAATTCTCGCTTATTGGGTGTGTTGCCTTTGTTACCTTTATTGCTTTTTTGCTGGTCTGCAGGGATGGGCCGGCTTTAGGGCAGGGCGACCGGTGCGGCCGCACTGGGTGCTGACCTTTGGAGGGGTGCCAAACTCAGAGGGGCTCTGTGTTTAGCAATAACTTAGGATAGGAGAGGTGACAGGCACTTATGACCAGTGGTAGTGAGAGAATCCGAGGAGGTGATCATTGGATTTGAGGGCCCCAAAAAATTATTCTCGCACCGGGCGCCCCCAGCGCTAAAGCCGGCCTGTCTGCAGGCATGTTGGCTTGCTCTTTGGATTGGGCGGAGAGACGTTGTTTGGCGTTGGTATAATTGATGCCGTCATCATTCTGGGGCTGTCAGATAGTCCAGGTTTGGCTACAACTGGCCAGTGCTCCTTCCTATTTCCTGCTTGTTGGGAGAGCTTTCTCTCTCTTTGAGTTGTGCTACTTTTATGGAATCGGGAGTAAGCATGGGCGAATTTTGCAAATCTGGCGTTCGCAAATTTGCGTATTTGCAAACTCGCAATCCGCAAAATCCGCGAATTCTCGCGAATTTGCAGATTTTTTTGTGTTCGCAAGGGTCGCTGCCAGTTCGCGAGGGTTTTGTACCAGTTCGCAATTGCGAACTTACTTGTCGGCTCGCAACGGTCGCGACTATGTTGTTTCTACGTCTGGTTCATCATCACAGGTTCCCAGCACCCTCTGTTTCACCACTGCCACCCTCTGTTTCACCCATGCCACCCTCTGGTACATCAATGCCACCCTCTGGTTCATCATCACTGTAGATTATGGGGGGGAAAAGCAAGCACACCTGCCCTGCTTCAACTGACATGAATTAATTTGGGGTTGATTTATTAATGTGTCACTGTTTTAAAATTCCAGTCTGGCACCTGCTTCCTTATCTGTAATTTGCTTTCTGTTGCAGTGCAATTTTTTTTCCAGGACCTTTGTGGCCTACTTGTAGCTATTCTATGAGCCTGCTGTGAGGGTCAGAGCTGGGTCATACAATTGTTGCAACTAGCAACTGAACTCTGGAGGGGCCCCAGTCAGGAAGCACTACAGGGAATGGTTACTAATGATGAGTTTGAACTTTTGCACCTGCTGAGTGCTTTCAGTTTTGCAAAACTCGTTTTTCTGCAGAACAGCAACTGTAATGCCCCAAACAAACATAGGCAAGTGAACTCTGGAGGGGCCCCTCAGGAAGTACTACAGGGAATGGTTACTAATGATGAGTGAACATTTGCACCTGCTGAGTGCTTTCAGTTTTGCAAAACTCGTTTTTCTGCAGAACAACAACTGTAATGCCCCAAACAAACTTACTTGTGAAAGTTGATTTCTAATCCAAAAGTGATCCAAAGAAAGTCAAAAGGCCTCAAATCCAAAAAAGTGCGGGCAAATGTCAACCTGAGGAGTTAATCTGATAAAAATTATCATTTTCAGAAGGTCTATGCTGCTTGCTAGTGGATTTCTTGTGCAGAATTGCAAATTTTGTAATTTCGCGAGTGCGAGATTGTTGCTGCCTACATGTTCGCAATTGCGAACTCTCGCGATGCGTGGCCAAACTCCCGCGGGATCCCGCAGCAAGATCCAAAATGGCGCAGCACTCGCAAAATATCAAGAAAAACAACTCGGCCTACGCTGATTGACGGTAAGTGAACGCCGTATGCCGCAAAATTGTATCACCAAGAAAAAAAACATCTGCTGCGCGCGAATTTGCGGATTTTCGCTAAATTCGCGAGCGTTCGCGAATTTACAGAAAATCCGCAAAATCCGCGAGCGGAACGTATTTTCCGCCCATGCTTAATCGGGAGGTCGTTTTTCTGGCCTTTTGAGCTCTGGTGGGCCTAGGGCTGCAGTTGATGCGTTTACTCTTTTCTCTACGATGATTATTTCTGGAGATAGCGGGACGTTTGACATTTGTCTTTCTTGTGCTTCCTCGTATTTGTTGGGATTAGTGTCAGTTCTGTTTCCACAAGGTTCATTTTCTTTTTATCCCTTCTGGGTTGTTGGACGTAGGCACTTTCGCTTAAATTCCTAACTGCTGTGGGTGACGCTTCTTCTTCTTGTACCACCGTGGAGGCCAGGCCTTGTTTTACACGCCCTCCACCTTGAGGTTATAGCATTTTGGTTTTTTGCTTCTTTGCTGTTTTGTGAGGGCGGTAATGTACTTGATACTGAGCCTAAGCATGGACAGAGTTTCTTGCCCTCATTATTTTCTACTCACTGTAGTATATGAATTTATTTTTTATTTATTTATTCATTTTTAGAGCGATTTATTGGTTGGCTTGTTGAATTGTGAGGCGTTTCCCTTTCTTGCTTGATTGGTCTGCAAAGATTCCAGGTATTGGTGAAATTGTCCTAAGGTCTGAGACCGTCAAGTAGCAGCTTAATGCTGAGGCAGATTGTTGAGTCTTGACCCCCCTCAATTTAACAACAGGCTTAGTGAAACAGCAGTCGTAAAACTATGGCCCATTTAGTGCACAACTTGGGGGCCAAACTTTGAGTGGTGGTCCGATTTGGCAGTAAACAGAAATGGGCTGAGGGTAAGGCAAAGACCAGAGCCCGAGGCAGGATTGTTGCAAGGGACTACTACCCGACAAGTAAGTGTTTGTAATGCAAACAACCCAGCCTTTCCATAGTTTTAAATCTGATAGCTGTGGTATAACTCTTATTATAGAAACAAGCGGCTCTTAGCAATTTGGGAGATGATGGTGTTATCTGTAAGTCTGCTGCTTTTCCCTAAAAATTTGGGCACAACCAGTAAATTTATAATTTCTTATAGATACCAACAGTAACAGACACTGCCCCGGACAGTATAATAACTCAGCCATCATTACCGGATCCAACAGTGAGTATTTCCTATAATCACTTATTTCCCTGCAGCGCTCATTGAGACGCTCGCGAGAAACCCATTTTCGGGCGAGGAGCTAAAAGGGAATTGCACTTAACCCCGCCAGGACACGCCCACTAGAGACGTGTCCTCTAATACAACGCAACGGTAGGATAACCTACAATGCATATAGAGGTACTTGGTAGCAGCCCGCTCCCATTGGTGTTATGAGTAAATTTGCGACTTTCCTTAAAAATTCGAGCACAACCAGCAAATTTACAATAATAAAATAATATTCTATAGATACCCACTATGGCAGACACTTCCCCAGTTAGTACAACTACTAAGTCATTTTTTACCGGATCCTACAGTGAGTATTTCTGATAATCACATATTTGCCTGCAGCGCTCATTAAGACGCTCGTGAGAAACCCGTTTCCGGGTGAGGACCTAAAAGGGAACTGTACTTCACCCAGCGTGGAAACGCCCACCAGAGACGTGTTCTCCAATACTACGTAACGGTAGGATAGCCTATATGCAAATAGAGTGACTTGGTAGTAGCGTGCTCCCATTGGCTTTCATGCCAGCCGCTTTTCAGCCAATCACCACTAAGTAGGATGTATTTGAGAAGAGGCGGGTCTTCACTCGCAACCTCTCATTCGAAAAACAGACACCCGTAGTGAAGCCACGCTACAGCCGAAACAGGTAAGAATCATTCGAGCAGGGCTCCTTCTAATGGGCTAGACGTCAAAATCTTTATAAATTTGGTACTAATTAGAGTTTAATGCTTACTTCCCTAGGGGATACGACTATCTGAAATACCCCAGATTACAACCAAGACAAGGCAGCACACCGCGCCCTCTTAAACGATTTTTGAAAACAAATTGTCCCCAAATATTGGTAAGAATCCATTAGAGACTTTATTTATGTCCACGTGTTCTCAGTGTAGCACCCTAGTTACCAACATAGATGTTCATTCTTAAATAGTTTTTGCCCATCTTTTGCTTTCACTGTAGAATGGTTTACCGAGGCCATTTCCAGAATCGGCTCAGCAGTGCAACCTGACGCTTGCCAGATATAGCGGTTGGCTAATTATACATAAGTGTCCACAGATCGACGGACCTGAACTAAATCCCATAATCGTTACTGGATAGGAATGACAATAATAATCCGCAGGTATGTTCTTTGCAATATAGACCTAGAATCTAAGAGGTTTTAAATATATGCTAATATAGAATTAATTAAGTGGGTACATGTGCTTCCCCTTGTAGATGGTAAAAACCTCTTGATTACCTGAGAATCACAGCCACTACAACCTATAGGAAACGCCACGTTAAGGAAACCTACAGGTATGCATAGACTGATAGGCTTAGAGAAAATGATATATAGATAGGAAGTTTTTCATCAGCTTTCCCCACAATAGAGTGCTAACCACTTCTCTAGTTCATCCATTAAACTAATATCCCCTAACATGGGATCTTAATTTAAACTGAGCTCCAACAATTGGTCGCAACAAGGTTTACAACCCTAAGGTGTAGAGAACCTCTAAGCTCATAGAAGAAATAAGTGATGCTTCCATTTATTCTCCGTAAAGCATTGTTTGTTTAGATGACAGACAGATTAGAATCGCTGTATTAGATGGAGTTAACCTGTTTTGAAAATTAGATATCTAATTTTATGTATATCCATCTTAGGAGACTTATGAGGATCCAACTGTATGACAGACAACGAAAATAAACAGTCTTGATAAAGGTGGCACCGAATTACACGCAAAACCACCGAAACGCGTCGACGCAAGTTTAAGTACAATTCATGTTGTTCCTCCCTGATGCATATAAGATTGTGAGGTTATAACACCAGGGCTGTTTGAAACTTTTTCTGTGAATGTACGCCTTGTAAACTTTCAAGTCTTATGTTTTACAATTTAGTTTTGTCTGTCCCATACTTTTGTGCAGGTCACAAAAATATAAATTTGTTTTTAATTGTGTGTTCATACTATTTTACAAATGTACTGTATGCTATTTTAATTTTTCAATAAATTGTTATGTACTCTTAATGTTGTTTATATTTTTAACTTGAGGAATATATTTCACTTTGTTATAGCTAATTTTCTAGCTTTTCCTGTACACAACCCAAGGGAATCAATCTGCTTCTTACTTACTACTACCCGACAACCATCATGGCTGTACGCGCCTGACCACTGGGTGCAACCCAATCCGGGTCAGATTACTACAGCAGCCAGAGATGCACTTTATTGACTTTTTGCTTTTTTGCAACTACACTTACCTCAGGTCTTAGTTCTCACTGCTATCTCCCTACTGGGGGTGATGAGGGCTGGGCCGACAACTGGCGACCCGTGGTTGTGCTGTAATCTGCCAACCCCACATCAATCCTGGAAGCTGAAGGATGCTCTTCCTGGTGCTGGAAAGTACTGGACTGTGCTGGGAGCTGGAAATCAATTCATCAAAGGGGGCAGTTGGTGAAGTGGTCAATGGGAGCTGAAGCTTGCCAGGGGGCTCCCTCACTCGAGGACCGAGAACCAAGGACAGAGGTGTTCAGAGGCGAGTGGGGCCAACCAGGTGGCCACAGGCTGCACTAACAGGGCCCACCTCTGCAGACCTTCTGCGGCACCGCCCAAATAACTGGAAGTGGGTCTGAACAGCCGGGACCCTTCGGCTGCCAAACAGCGCACGAGATTATGAATAATGAGCAGTACATCGAGGCTGGGGGCCCACTGGAGGGCTGAAAATTATGAGTATAAAAGCAGGAAACAAAAATAATGCACAGCACGAAAACGGACCCAAATGTGGGAAACAAGTGAAACTACATTGACCAGTATGCCTCACTGGAGAGTGCATACGTAAATTTGGGGAAATGACGTGTGAGTAGCTCTTTCCGCCTGCTGTTGCCTGCCCCTTGATAAAGAAGTTGGATACTTCGAAACGCGTTGGGACTCTTTTGTTAAATAAACCTACCTGGTGTAGCTGCTTTTCTAATAAAAGGATTTGTTAATCCATCAAGTGCGGAGTGGCGTCCTCATTGCAGAGGCATCTTTTGTGAGATTTTACAGGCGGCAGGTCTCAGCCGCCGAGGATGCACCGCCCAAATAACTGGAAGTGGGTCTGAACAGCCGGGACCCTTCGGCTGCCAAACAGCGCACGAGATTATGAATAATGAGCAGTACATCGAGGCTGGGGGCCCACTGGAGGGCTGAAAATTATGAGTATAAAAGCAGGAAACAAAAATAATGCACAGCACGAAAACGGACCCAAATGTGGGAAACAAGTGAAACTACATTGACCAGTATGCCTCACTGGAGAGTGCATACGTAAATTTGGGGAAATGACGTGTGAGTAGCTCTTTCCGCCTGCTGTTGCCTGCCCCTTGATAAAGAAGTTGGATACTTCGAAACGCGTTGGGACTCTTTTGTTAAATAAACCTACCTGGTGTAGCTGCTTTTCTAATAAAAGGATTTGTTAATCCATCAAGTGCGGAGTGGCGTCCTCATTGCAGAGGCATCTTTTGTGAGATATATATATATATATATATATATATATATATATATATTTATTTTTTTCAAACAACTGCCCAAAGCATTCCAGGGTGCACACACAGCTCATTCACCTTGTGGTTTATTTAAAAGGCATCCAACAGCTGCAGTTCAATCTCAAGTAGGTGCCGACGAGTTTCGAGGCGATGAGCCTCTTCTTCTTGGGCGACTTGAATGATTGTATACAGATGGCTTGCATGCATTAAATAGCCCCACCTACAGTGGGCGTTGCTATTGGACAGTCATTATGCTCTTTCAATAATGCATGCAGGGAATAGTGGTCCATTCTAACAAGTAATATAATCCCTCAGTGGGTTCTGTGACAAACTCTTTGCAGTAAAGTTAATTCCTATAGTAGGGGATTAAAATGAGCATTGGTAGTTGCGCCGAATCAGCTACACTGCTTTCCGGGCGTGGAATCGTTCCCGCCTCACAGCCTCTCAGGAGAATTGAGATGTTGCTAACCTGCGCAGAAGGACTCTGCGTGAGTATTTTTCAAACAACTGCCCAAAGCATTCCAGGATGCACACGCAGCTCATTCACCTTGCGGTTTATTGAAAAGGCATCCAACCGCTGCAGTTCAGTTGGCATGCATTAAATAGCCCCACCCACAGTGGATGTTGCTATTGGACAGTCAGAATAGTGGTCCATTCTAACAAGCAATGTAATCCCTCAGTGAAAGAGAATAATGGAATTTCAAACTGTGGTGCTGAGAGAGTGGGAGCACAAAGCAGGCTTGCAGTGTGGTGGGCAGTGCACTATAGTGAGTGGACCCAAAACCACTGGTGCTGCGAGTTTGTATCACAGTGAAAAGTGAAGGGTGACAGTCTGTGCTCTCACCACAGATTATGCTCGTTTCATTTCCTGCTCCGCCCTTGCTATGGAAGAGGAATTTCAGTGTCTGTTTAATGGCATTAATAACCCGCTGTGTTGTGTTTCAGTTTTATGACATTAATCGCTTGCTGTGTTGTTTGTTTGTTCAATGACATTAATTTCACTCTCGTTTTTGTTTAATGACGTTAATCTCGCGCTGTGTGCCTGTGTTGGGTTCCAGGAGTGTAAGACTTGAGGACTTTGGGTGTTTTACTTCAGCTGTGAGATTGCAGTCGCTGTTTGCAGAGTCCACAGTTACCACCAGTACAGTTTGTGCTCTCACTGCTGGTCTGTTAAAGGGAGGGCTGGAGCCTGGAGGACGCTTGTAGCATTAAACACCAGAAGGGACTTCTGGCCCTCTGTCCCCGCCTCCTACCTGCCCACATAAACACACTTGGTGTGCTATTCAGGCAGCCCGGCGGCCTGTTTCGTAGTTGTTTGAAACAGAGGACGCATAAGGTGTTGTTCATTTCTAATGCACACTTGTGTGTCTTGGAATACGTGCGAGTGGACTGTCTTTTCTCACACAGGGTGGAGTGTGCACTGTTTGTGTTTGAAGTCCAGTGGTTAGTGTAACAGCTTCTTGTCGTGAACCTGCCCCGGAGAGTGAAGACAGAGACGCTATATTTTAACAACACTTAGGCAACACAGATTGTAGGGACCGCATTGTTTTTGCTGCCTTACACCCTGCCTGCTGGCTGATACGAGCAGACATAGCAAGCTTTCTCTGGAGCCCTGAAAGGGCTGTCTTCCGCTCTGTTTGCTATGTTATGTGCCTCTAAATGACTCATCCACTTAAGGTCCCTGGCAGCTCTAACCCAGATTCACGAGCAGCGGGCCTTAAAAACCACAGAGGTCATTGGGGTTATTCCTTATCTTTGCTGTCGGCCTCTAATGCCGCCACTGTGTTTGCCAAGCAGTGCCAACTGTCTCGCAGGTCTTAGATAATGTCAGCAACAATGAGCGTGTGATGAACACCCGTTGCCGTCCCTCAATCCCCGCACTGAGACGCCTATGGTCACATAAGGGTTTTCAAAGCGGGTTTGAGCCCAGCTTGTGTTGCACCCCTACGTCATACTGTTAAATTAATAGCTTTTCCATGCCAGCAGTATGTTTTGCCATTGAATCGATATTGATAATGTAAACTGTGGCTTTTGTTTAGTAGGAAGGTTTTAATACTTGACAGGGAGCAATTCCTGCATTGAAAGCAAATCTTCTTCAGCCACTTAATAGCAGAATATTTTGTTTTAAAATTCACCATTTGCCTATCTTTTTCCAATTTTCTCTTGGGAGGAGGATCCAACCTGTACCCACTTTTGTTGGCTTCGCTTGCTCGCTTTTGCTTGCGGCATAAAAGTCATGCCCAACTTTTACGCCCCACTGCTTTCAAATGTCACCAGCCACCACTGGGACAGGGCTGCGCTCAATTTAGGGCCAGAGGGCTTCATCCCAGAGGAAAGGCACCCAGGTGAGAAGGAAAGCCTCTGTCATAGCCTGTAGGTTATATATGACAGCTCATAGGAGACTGCCTGGTACATTGTCACAAGAAATTCATCATAGGAGGTGGGTTAGGGGAAAGCCAGTGGTGGAGAATGCAGATCTTAGCTGTGGCGAGAGCCGTATGCAGTAATGGCCCTAAAGGTGGGAAAGGTCCAGGAAGGTTGCAAGATCATGTAGAAGGATCAGAAGACGAGGCAGGGGTGATGTCATTGGAAGGGTCTCGCTCAGCATGGTGCTGACTTCCTCCCAAAAAGGTTGTACCGAGGGGAAATCATAGGGGACGTGTATCAGGTCACATTTGTCATGCGAGCAGCACCAGCAATTTGCATTTGAGGCAATGTCAGAGCTGCAAATATTGCCAGAACTGATGGGATGGGAGACCGAATTTTTGGTGGAGCACTGGGAAGGATTTAAAGGCAGCCCATTCGAGGACTTGATGGAGTCTGAAGGCCACCCCTCCTAGTACAACATCTCGCCACCCATACGGATGCCAGAATTGCCCCATAATGGTACATGGTCATGAAGAAGAGGATTAACACAGATGAGGAGTTGGGCCCATCACCATGATTTGACCATGACTTACAGCATTGGGTTGGTGGGGCTCAGCATAGGTGCACCACTCTTGCAGAGTGGGTGCGGTCTCTGTGGACAACTCTGCAGTTTGCAGTCTGTCTGCACCCACTGCAGCAGATCTGGAGTCCCGGGTAAAATGCAAGTGAGCTGTGCCATGTGAAGGGCCTAAGTGTAGGGCTTAACCGAGTGGAGGCCCGGGCCCACAAAAGATGGATGGGTGAACCAGTAGTTCGCTACTGGCTAATTGGGGATGGTAAGACCCCAGAAAAAAGACTGTATACTCTGGTACACGGAATGCAGGAATGAAAAAGGGACCAGTGGGGGCAGCATGTCACAAACATAGGTGTATCATGACAGTGTCGCCAGCCGAATAGCCTAGCCCCATAACAAGAGTCCAAGGTGGGCCCATTTCTCGAAGTCCAACTTCATACGTGCCAGCAGGGGATCGAGGTTATCTGGCACTTTTCAGTCCAGTCCTTGGTTTATATAAACCCCCAGATACTAAGGCACAAGGACTTACATTGGAAGGGATAAGAGGTTACTGCTGCACTTGTAGTCACCCGTGACATGGGTAGTGCCTCACTTTTGTCCCAGTTAACCCAATATCCTGAGAGCACTGCAAAGCCAGAGACAATTCCAGGAGGGCTGGTTGGTCCGAGAGGATAAGCAATGTGTCATCGGCATAAATATAAAAGGTGGACGTCGCACTAGGATGGTAACACTGCTGAGGTGTGGGGATTGGCGAAGAGAGGCTGCAAGAGATTTCAGGCCAAGAAAGAACAGCCAGGGTGGCAGCGGGCAGCACTGCCGGGTTACCCGCCGGACTGGGAAAGCCCCCACAGTTAACTTGGGCAGTAGGTGAATCATAGAGCCACTGAACTTTGGCCCCAGACCCAATCATTAGAGGGTCGCTGTTAGAAGGTGGTTCTAATCATCTGAGCTGCCCGGATTTTTCGCTTTTTCAACACTTCATTTTTCAGCTTTTACTGTGGGAGAGGCTCATAAGCTAGGACTCACTCACAGTGAACTCATGATGAAGCAGACTGCCTGTTGATTGCACTGGTGTCTGCCTTGTGAGAGAAGGCTGCTGCGCGGCAGGCAGGGTAAGGGGCACCGGACTGGTTACATGTAGACACGTGTGCACCGATGTAAGGGCTGCGTGGGGGAGATCTCTGTTGTGTGCTGCCCAGGAGCAGGTAAAGATAGAATGGGGTGGCAGGAATTATGCAGAGTTGATTGGTGACATGGAATACGCCTGATAATGTGGAGAGACACATGTAAGGGAAAGTCAGTGTGCTTTACTGTTTTCACTATAGGAATACACCCATTACTCTCCTATGAAGACAGGGACCACATTGGGTTGTTTCACTTCCCTAGGGCTTACAAATTCCAGACACGCACCAAAGTACACTGTAAGTTGTGTAAAAAGAAATATTCTGATCAGCCCAAATCCATATCTGTATTGCTTATGAGTCATCCAGAAATGTCATATTCATCTGACTCAGCTCATAACCAGAGCCTGGCTGGGTGTGACCCTGCCAGCCTTCCTACCCAAGCTGTAGCATCAGAGGCCTAGCCCTTCACTGCAAGCATTCCAAGGGTGAAGGTTTTCTAGCCAGGAGGGAAAGATGGGGGTGAAGTTGTAGGTTATCCATCAGCAGCTGTCACCTGGTGTCAGGCACCAGGCCTGCTCCAGGCTCGGGCCATGAAGGCAGCAAGGGGGAAAAGGGGCTTTTCAGAGACCATGTGGCATGAGACCCTTGGATGAATCTATTTTGGAGTATTCCAGAGTTCTGTGAAAGAAAGAGGGAGCAGGGGCAGAGAGGTGATGTGTTGCTGCAGGATAGTCCAGAAGTGCCTTCCTGCCAGCCCCCTTAAATTGTTTTAAAAGGACTTGCATAGGAAGAGGAGCTCTCTCTGGGGTGCGGTCTTCCTGAGGAAGACTGGTGCTGGAGCCTGGCGCCATGGGCAGTTGGAAGGAAGAACCCCCTGACTGTCCCAGGACCCTGGACGGGGCCTTTGAGGGAGTCCAGGGCCAGTGTGATGAAGCCTGGGCCTCTGCGCAAGGAGAAGAGAGGCCCAGAAGGAGAGCCAGGTGAAAGTCTAGTGCAGGGAGCCAGTGAAGATAGCACCATGCAGAGCCCGCCTTCTGGAGGCCAGGAAGGCGATGAAAAGTGCTCCAGGTGGCTAGGGCTGGCCACCAGGAGCAAGAAGAGGCCAACATGATGAAAATTGGTCCCCTGGGGGCTGAGATATGCCCCCCAGAAGGTAGGTGACCTTTGACCTCTACCCCAACAGACGACGAAGTGCATGGGGCTCCGCCGTCAGTCTTGGATGTGTCCCCGGGGGGGGGTCAGGTCCTGGGGGCACCATCGCCCTTCCTGTGAAATTGTCCCCAAGGGGGTGCCAGGAGCCCTCCCTGGCCCCTAATGACAATGGAGGTTGGGGAGCGCCATCATGCCCCCACAAAGAGATCTCTGGTGCCCGGACCCACAACTCTGAGCCCCGACGAAGGCAGAGGCCGAGTAGCACTTTTGCGCTCCCCGTGAAGATTTTCCTCGGGGCCCAGGACCCCAACTCCGGGTCCCAAAGCCAAGGCAGAAGTCGTGAAGGTTTCTCTGAGGGGGGCCCGGGATCCCCAACTTCGGGCCCCGGTGTGATTGGAGAAGAGGGGGGAGTGATGCCGCACTAACCCGCAGCAGCAGGAAGGAGCAGGGAGTGCCATCGCACTCCCCCGAGGCCTCGCCCGGCCAGCGGCAGCCTCTGTGTCTGCCCACAGGATCGGGCAGACCAGAATGGAAGTGCCGGCTCCCGCGGCAGCACACAAGGGTGCAGGCCAGTCAGGGAGCTGGTGAGAGCAGCCGGGGATGGGCTCTCCGTGCTGCTCTCCAACATACCTGCAGCCATGGGGCCCGGGTGGGACCAGGCACCTAGAGAAGTGAAGTCGCGGTGTGAGGCCACAAACGAAGGCAGCACAGCTCTCCACAGAGCAGCGGGGAGCCACTGCTCTAATATGCACGCACTGACGGAAGCGTGCCCAATAATTCTTTGCCGGGCCTGGGAAGGCCGGAAGTTAAAACCGGCTTGTTTTCCGCATGTGGTGACCCCAGGAGGACGGGGTCACTACCAGTAGTGTGACAAGTTGCAGGGGGATCTGATGAAGTAGCGCTGACTCCTCAAGCACAAAGACAGGAAAGTCCCTCTAAGTCTCGGGGGACTTAAAGGAAATAACCCCTCTAGGGCTCAGCCATGCTTTAACACCAACCTTTTGCTGGAACTTTTGTTCTGCAGCTGGGTGGGGGTGTTTGGGACTGCACCAAGGTGTGTAGAGCTGATGCCTTGGAGAGACATCCACTAGAGGTGAAAAGGTACAATTTCACAAGTGGTACATTTACACGATGCTTCTTTTGAGGACTGGAAGTCATATTTGATATGTACAATTATAAGCAAATGGGGGTTATGTTGCTAGGCATTCCTGCTAGGGTGCCTGGTTGTCAATGCTTAATCCTGTGGTTATACCCGTGATGCCTTTTAGGAGCTTAAATTGCATTGTATTATATCTGTTACCAGACATGATGAGTACCGTCATTCTAAGTGATGCCTAAACATCTATTCTTGCAACTGTGTTAGGTGACAAACAACCCAGACTGTCAGCCACTATGATGCAGAGGTGTATACTGTATGGTCAGTATGAGATGCTCAGTCAGGGTTATATGTCACCATGGCAGGTGTTCCCATTTTAAATGCTTATTGGTTGTGATACTGGGGAGGGATGACCCTGGGATGCTACCAGTGGGAGGGGGCCTCGCGCCAGGTTATGGTCAACTCACTGCATTTGGGGACAAGATGATGTGCATGCATAGGAGTGGTGGTACTAGACCCCCCCCTGAGTGGGGGGGGGAATGTTATGCAATGTCCAGAAGTATTTACAACAACATATATATATTTGTAAATTTAAGCACAGTATTGAGTATTGTGTGTGTGTAATAAATATACTCTTCCTTTTTTATAAAGAAAAGTATAGACTGGACAATCAATAAGCGAGTGTTATTCCTGCGTACCTGTAAATGGCAATTACTAGCCCACACCATCTCCCTTGAGTAAGCCTTAGACTGCCCTGCAACTCTGAGAGTCAAGCGCTACAATGGGATGTTTCTATTCCCAGTGAAGGATAAATGTAGACATGTTGTTTGTGCAGACCTCAAGGATACTACCTCGTTTTCCAACAGTCGCAAAGAGGTATCCGACTCAATCCTGTTGAATGCCTTCTCAGCATCCAGTAAGAGGCCAAGGACATCATCCTGCAGGTCTTTGGCCAACCACAGGGCATGAGCAAGTGTGTAGAGGTGATTTCTGGAGGAGCAGACAGAGACGAACCCCACCTGTGTATGGTGGATTAAGGACGGGATAAATGCTCAGAGGAAAGCTGCCAGCACCCCAGCAAGTATCTTGATGTCCCTGTTAAGCAAGGAGAAGGGTCTGTAGCTCCCGCAGAGTAGGGCTCTTTCATTGGATTAGGAACGTCCAGTATTACCACACTATTGGAGATGGAGCTGAGGGAGCCTATTTGATCAGCCTTACGAAAGGCCTCATTGAGGGCGTCCACAAAGTCCTTGCCCACCCAGCCATAAAACTCCACAGGGAAGCAATCTTCTACAGGGGCGTAGTCCAAAAATGGCCTGCGCAATCTCTGTTTTACTAATTTTCCCCTTTAGTAAGTCCCTGCCAGACTCATTGAGGCTGGGGAAGGGCACACTAACTAAAAAGGCCTCTTGACGGGCAGGGTGCAGGAGTCATCTGCCACCTCCAGGGTGTACAGGGCCCAGAAGAATTCTGCTAACTCGTTGGTAATGTCTTGTGAGTGAGTGAAGGTAGTGGCATCCGAGGATTTAATGGCTGGGATGGCAAGCGCCGCCTCCTGTTGGCGCAGCTGTTCCACCAACAGCCGTCCTGCCTTCCCGCCTTGCTCATAGTGGCGACCTTTAAGGCGTTGAAGTGCGTGCTCGGTTTTAGAGGTGAACATGATGTTTAGGTCCAGGTGGGCTTTCTCCAACAGACAATTGATACAACAGCCGGAGAAGGAGCATGAAAAGGTGGGAATAATTAGCACACTAAAAACAGCAGCACTTCAGCATTTCATAACAGGTTAAAGCAAGTAGGCGGACACGGACAATCCACAGGAGGTGCTGTACAGGCAGAACACATACCTATACAGCCACATTTGGGGGTGGGGGTACCGTCCTGGACACAGTTGCAAAGTAATTGGTGCTTAGGGTATTGTCCATATTACTAGCCTATTGCAGATATGACTCCCATATGGCTTTGAAAGCCTGATCTCTATTGTTCATCCTGTTCACCAATCATTTCATTGGCAGTGTTATGGCCACCACCTTAAGCCATCCCTCCAGGGTAGGAGCAGTAGGCGTGGCCCATCGGCATAAGATTCTGAGGGGCAGATTTACAAGGAAAGTGACTCAATGCATGCCGCAAGTCATTTCGCTGAGTCACACTGAGTCACTTTCAAAGCACAGGGATGCAACATATTTACAACAATATGTCGCATCTCTGTGCTTCCCCCTGTGCTGGTGCAAAAACTGCTGCCATGCGCTGGCTCAGGCACCCTTGCATGGTGCAAGGATGCCTGCGTCATGGGGAGATTGTTTATGTGCAGGAAAAGTTCCCTTCCTGCACACAAACAATTAGAAATTATGTTTTTCAACTTCTATGTGTGCTGCGTTAGCACACATAAAACTTGCAAAATGTCATTGTCTTACTGATTGTTTACGTGCAGGAAGGGACACCTTCTTGTACATAAACAATCACCAGAGGTGATTTCTTCTTACTATGCATGCTGCCGAATGCAGCGCACATAGAAAGAGGAAAAAACAGAGAAATTAATACATTTCTCCTCGATGCGCTTCCCTACGCCTCCCCTGCAGAGGCGTAGCATTCAGACACATTCCCAGATTCGTGATTTCTCGTAAATCTGGAAATGTGTCTGGTTCCATGGGTGTTGTGTGGGAACACCCACAGCAACACCCAGGAATGTCCCTTTCAAGCAAAGTGCTGCGTGCAAAGGGGCCATATTTACAAGAACAGGAAAAGTCACGCAGGGTTGTTTTTCCTGTCCTTGTAAATATGGGGCACTAAAATGCATTGCGAGTGCATCAAAAAAGTGACACACCGGTGGCGCAAGAGGCTTGTAAATCTGCCCCATAGTTTGCCTGCTTTTAGAACTGTGCCCAGCAATTGCTTTTCGTGGTTGGTAAGATCCTATAGTTCTTGTGTGGCATGAAGGATGGCCAGCTCTGCGGTAAGAGCGAAAGGTACATAATTATTATTGATAACGTTAATAGGAATCACAAGTAGAGTAAGGACTACTTTTGTTTCCTATCAACAAAATCCACTAGGAAGAACAGCAAAAATTGACATCTGATATATGCCATGGGATGTTAGTAAAAGGTGACAGACAGCACATCCATCGAAATCCTAATGGGGTCTCAATTAAACATACCAAAGGCTGAAGACAACTGACCAAAATGTGTACCTTATAAGTTTATTGTGTGTTGCTATGTAATGATGTCAGGTCTGCTAGACAGCTAAAGTTCTCTGTAGTCAGACCTAAAAAATAGGACAATTGAAAAGTCATTTTAAAGCTTATATATTGGAGGGCTCTGCTGCATGCCCACAGTTTTACAATGATCCTATAGTTTGCAGTCGGATACATCTTGTAAAATATAACCGGTGTTTGTGCGCACCAATGACAGTGATGATGATGGCTATGAAACATTCACTGATACAATTTAAAACTTTTATATCTGAGCATCATTGAAATAAAACGCTGCCATTAGAAACCAATAGATCTCAGCAGGCAAGGCTTGGAAAGATTATTAGAAGACAACCATTCTGTCAAAGTTATTTCCTGAACAAGTGCACTTTGTGAATTTTTTAAAAGCTGAGCTCTGCAAATGTTCTTTTAAAGCATCAACGTCTTGGGAAGTGAAAAACACAATTTCAAATGATTGGTACACGACATTAAAAGGTAACATAAAATGTCACAAATAGAATTATTATGCAGCATTTGGCGATGCCCTGGCATTCTTACTAAAATATTTGTCAAGGCAATAAAGAAGGCTGAACTGACAGGAAATGTGCTGCGCTCATTAGCATGCTGTGTATCTTATTAACGAATAATTCAACATCTCTTGCCGGGCACAGAGCCAAATTGCAATATACAAGCGTGCATTACCGTTTTTGCATTTTCCTGTCATATTTAATTGATTTCCACCAGTGCGTTTGTAATCATCCAGTTCATGTTGCTTTTGCTGTGTGTCCTCTGCTGGTCCTGGTGACAGGTGTCTGCCACCATAGGAAGGAAAAGGAAGTGATGAGGCTTTTTTATTCTTTGATCTCACATGCACAAGTGCAGATTCATTTGCGGTTGCATAAGTAGTGGCCAAGTGCCCTAGGGGTGATGACAAAAGGTATATTGTTGAACTAACCTGCCCTCTTAAAGAAGAGCTCATAGGCCAACTCCAGTTCACCACTAGTTATCATGTCACTGTACTTTCGCTTTTAAAATGAATGAACTTAGGGGCATATTATCAAGGGAGTTTATCTCCGCTTTTTTGGCTTTAAAAGCCAAGAAAGCGAAGATAAAATGATCTCCCTATTACCTAGCTGTCGCTAACACCAGTTAGCGACAGCTAGTAGGAGATAGCGACCATCTTGGGCCCCACTTTGCATGTCAGTGATATTTATCAGTAATGACATGCAAAGTGGGCGTGCCAAGATGTTAGCGACTGGAAACAGTTGCTAACATCGCTATCTCCTATCTCCAAAAGCTAACACCTGCCCTGAGCAGTTGTTAGCCATGTTATCCAATGGGAGGTGGATAACATGGCTAAGAGCATTAGTTCGGTAATGCATGAATATCGCTGACTTTTCAGCGATATTCATGCATTGCGGCCGATTTTTATCGCATTTATCCGCAGCTCTGCGGTAATTTTTTGTCTCTAACCAAGCAATAGCGATAATTATCGCTATTGCTTGGTAATATGCCCCTTAATTGCTGCTCCCTAGGTCTAGCACTATTTTAAACAATTTGTGTTTGAATGGATTTCTTTTACATTTTTATGCCCACATTTTTATCTGGACATCTTTTTAATGAAATTGTTTTTCTTATACATCACAATCTGATACCTTGTTACATAAATGTATTCTTTTTGCGCCTCTTTAACTCGTTCCGTGATGGCGTTGGCCAATGGCCGACGCGAGCACTACCTCCCGGGTGCTGCGCACGACCAACGGCTGACGTAGCCCCGCCCTCTTCGTAGAAACACCCGCACTGCGGCAGAATGTCTGCTGCAGTAAACGGATTAAGATACTACATCTGGATGAAAATGATCTTTCTCTTAAAAACACTGCATTGTTTACGCATATGCACTTTATTGTTTTTTGTCTTGCGGTTAATGTAAAGATCATATAATATGTGTACAATCCTTTCTAGGAATGTGATAAGAGGGGTTGACTTCGCCAACTCAAGATCTCAAGTAGGAAATATACATTTTTCCTCAAAGTATTATCTGGTTTTATATAGCCTAAAGAATACTGTCAACAATGTGTATGTAATGTATTGTATTTATTTTATATGTGCTTTTATGGACCTAGCGGCCGAAATAAAGATCTTTGACTGACTGACTGAACTAACCTGTCTCTAAGCAGCCTATAACTAGACAGAGACATTCCGCAAACACAGAAATAGGACTATAATTTCACCTCAAGCAAAGGGCAAATAATCAATTAACTGACATTGCTACCTAACATAAAAAAAGTAACAAACAATGAGGCGAGGCAATTAGGGTAATGAAATGCGACCTTCATACAGTGTCATCTGTTTTAATTTACTTTCTAAATAAGTAAAAACTTGCCTCCCTTGTATGCAGTCAACTCTCTCTGTAAAACCTGGACGGGAAAAACCAGGAGTGCCTCAACAAATCCTGGATGTCTCATCAGGGACCGCTTTGGCATTGGTGTCCGCCCTCTCCCCACATGACCTCCTCCTCAGATTCCCTCACTAGCACCTGGCAAAAGTGCCCCTTATCTCTACATAGCCACTCTCTCGCATACATTTCATTTGTTTTAAAGCACGGGTAAAGGCTGGCTTTACTAGTCCACTCGACTATCCAATTTAAACACAGGTCTGTTCTTTGCAGCAGGCATATTAACCCTCTGTGCTACTTTATGGCGAGTCAAAACAGCCACTGTACAAAGCTCTGATCTCTCTCTCTAGCAGGAACATGAATCACAAGAGTTATCTTGACATTTTTATTGCAGCCTGAATCAATGGACACACAAGGAACTCTGCATCAGCTGCTTTTAAATTGTAAGTTATTGCTAAACACAGCACCCCCATATGAGGTCAGCGAGCCCCCCCCCCCTCCTTTCCAGGTCGGCACCCAGTGCGGCTGCACCAATCACACAGCCCTAAAGCAGGCCCTGCGTCTCGTCATCCTACCCAGGGCCGGACTGGGAACACAAACCTCCCCGCAAAGTGCTTGGCCGGAACCCCCCCCCCCCCCCCCCCCCCACTGGGGGGGGTGGTTGGAGGTGCCGCCGAGCTCTTTGCCGGGGCCGGTTTCCAGCTGATTTTGGTACAGGGCCGATTTTGCAGCTATGCTACAAAAACGGCCCTGTAACAAAATCCGGCCCCCACCTGTGCGCCGGTGCCCGCTATGGCCAGTCCGGGCCTGATCCTACCCCAAACTAGACAATTGGAGGGGTGGATGAGGGATGTGGGGGCGGCGGAACTAGACCCAGCTCGATTTTTACCAGGTTCAAGAACGCACATGATAAAAGCAAATTAACAAGTTTCACACCATGATTTGGGGAAACATGCTAAAATGGACTTGTTATTTCTGGGTCGCACATTTTATACCCAACTCCTAAGTCAAAATCTCATGATGCGTGGTAATTGGAGGGAGAATCCAGCCTGATTCATAAACTCACACCTCACTGTCTTCGCTGCTTGAATGTACTTTTTTGGTATTTATTCGGCTCTCCTAGGGTAAAATGGGAAAGCTGCTCTCAACTTGCAGCTTTCCAGGTGTACTTGAAATGCCATGTTTTTATTTGTGCCTAGGCATGTACTATAATACAATTCTGCAATGGGAAAAGGCAGTGTGAAGCGCAATTGCACGTTCTTTCATTTATTTCTCCATGGAAAAATATGTATTCCAAGCCAGTAATCCCTTCTTCTACATCACTAGGAAGTTTCACCTTGTTCGGTTCACCTTCCCACCCTGGAAAATAATTTACTCCAGTTTTTGACTGTTCGGGGTAGGAAAAGGGTGGGGCGGGGTCCATCAATGCTTGCAAACCTTTGGGATTTTGTGAATTTACATGACAAATTACTCCTTAGTCAGCCAATTCCCACACTGTGCATGTGATTTACTCCTGTGTGATATTGCATGGCCATGGGTTAATATCCTATTAAATTGAAAGGGTCTACCTCTGCAAGGGCATCTTTTCTGAAATTCTTCGAGAGATAGATTATCCGTTTTCTATTTGAAAAGTACTTTAATGACCCAAAACCACTTTTTGAATCAGGCCCCAGATTTGCAATTGAAGTTCTCTACCATCCTCTATTTATCTGAACAAGATGCTGCTAAGAATAAGTCAGCAAACTTTTTTTAATGTAGCGTTCTAACATTTTTAAGCAGTGTACAAGCAGGTGTTTCTATGACCCAATTTAACCCTATGCTCAATTTACTAACGAAGGAAGAAAGGAAGGATCAGGTGGTGTTGCTCATGACGTTCAGATCATCACATTTCATCAGCCTTTAATAAAGTCACTGAGCTATCCTGAAAGCTATTGAACCAACTGAGTATGGATTTCATCTTCTAAACTTTGCAAGACTGGCTCAGATCCATCTGACTTTTACTTCTGATGGTTACTTCTTCCTGAACATGCTGAATATATACTCATGATCCATCAAGGGAGGCTATTCTTTTGCGAGACTACATTACTCGCAATCTGAGAAATTAGCAGTGCTTTCAAATTGGATTTAGCCGTGAAGCCTTTCTCTACTACTGTGCTTAATAGAACAAGAGACAATAGTCTGGCTATAGGTCCTACATAGGGAAAAGCATGTCTACTGGCACCTTCGGTTGTCCGCTTATAATACTACTGACTTCCTTCACAACGGTGCCTATTAAAGTATAAGGGGAATGATAATATAGATATGTGCAAGGTATTACTTAACCAGTGGAGATTGCACTCTCTGAAGGGCAGTTATTTTAACTGCAGCACGTTGGTTGTTTTGTTCACACTTTAAATTTGCCCTTACATTTTTTGGTGAATGCATGGCAGACGTTTATATCTATGACACCCATGCCAAGAAGTTTTCAAGATCCATTACCGCCAATGCCTTATGGATCCTAGAAGGTTGAGTTTTTATGTATTTTATTTCAGATTTCTCTGGTTGTAAATTAATAAGTTAAATATGCTAAGAAATTGTGTTTTCTCACAACATTAAGGGGCCCATTAGGATGGCAGGCAGAACGCCACCACGTCCATGGCGGTGGCGATCCGCCCGACATTCTCGGCCGTCCTCCTGAAATTTCCACCCCAGCAATATTACGATGGTGGTGGGGACCCAAGCGGACAGAAAGACCGTCCACCAGTTTTCTGCCAGTAAGCAATCTGCCCGATTGCCTACCGGGTGGAAAAGGCCTGCAATGTGGTGGCGGTGCCTTTCAGGCACCACCATCCATATTATGATGATGGCGGTCTCATGCCTTTCCATGGCGGAGACTCCGCCATGGAAAGGCATGCCGTCTTTTTATTGGGGCATAACAACCAGGGTTTGGCTGAAACGCAGCAAGGCCGCGCCATACATTGAATAAACAAAACAAATGCCAGTGCTGCAACGTATTTTGATAAATGCTGATGCGCAATGACAAACAATAGCCATCACAAAACCACTTTTTCCGTTTTTTGCAAAAGTCAGTAAATTATTTTATTCATTTTAATTCTTTTCTTGTTTTTTTAAGTGCCCTGTGGCACACATCTATGCCCTTAGGGCATGCATGTTTGCCACATGTGAACACATACACATTTTAGGGGTGCAATAGGCTGTACTTTGGACACCCTGGCACCCTTGAAATATCTCCCGGTATTACCGATTCAGTAATTCCGAATCGGCAATACCAAATGTCTTCACATTCATTCCTTTTTAAAAAAAATATTTTTATTAGAAAATTTTTTTGGGCACACATATAGCACAGAATACACAAAATATAAATACATATATTAAACAAATACTAGAAACAAAAAATTCTATATAGCATTAGGCATTTCTTTTACTTCCATATAACCTACAAAACATAACAAAAATTGTTAAATCAGTTATGGCTTTCATTTAGCCTTTCTTTCCATCGATGAACTGGTTCCCATATTTGCCTTCCCAGCCTCCTTGCCCTTTTACCTTTCTTAGCATAAATACCCTTTTCAAGATTTAACGTCCCCAATAACAAAGCAATCCATTGTTGTGTTACTGGAGGTAGTATATCCAGCCAAGCTCTGGCAATCAGCAATCTATAGACCGCCATTGCTACAAATAAAAATTCACAATATTCACCATCAAATCCCCTAACACCTAACATAATTACAGTTGGTGTTAAAATCACATTCAATCCAAGTGTACGATCCATAAATTCTTCGATACCTTTCAACAGTGTTCTTAATTGAGGACATAACGCAAAAATGTGAATACTATCTGCTGCCGGAGTATTGCAGCGAGGACAAGAAGTCCCTGTAGTACCACCCCACTGTGCAATACGATCCGGTGTATGGTAGAGTTGGTATAAAGTTTTGTAGTGTTGGGATTGGAGCGAGGCAGAACAGAAAACAGAGCATCCTAGTTCCAATGAATCCAGGAAAAATTGGCTCTGTATCCCTAATTTCCCAGCCCATTTATTTCCCTATTTTTCAATATCGTTCTGCTTCAATTCTACCAAATTAGCATAAAAATGGCGAATAGAACACATCCCTCCTTGTTCTATGGCTTCCATAATATTATTTTTTACAAATCCTGCCTCGCCTCCTTTTTTCCTATTGAGGAAGCTCCTGATCTGCAGATACTTAAAGAAGCTCTGTCTAGCAATATTGAATTTTGCCATCAAATCGGAGAATTGCAGTATCTTTTCATCTGGGCCCAGCAGATCTCCTATTTTTGTAATTCCATTTCTAGCCCATTCTGCCATAGTAGCATCAGCAAAAATTAAGGGTGGGAGAGTCTTGTTCCTGTATAGTCTGGTGTATCTGTTGTATCTTCCCAGCCCACATTTTTTTGCTACAACTGACCAGATGCTATGCGCTGCTAGAACTGTCTTAAAACGAGTGCGTTTATAGTAAGAAAAGTCAGCGCAGTTTAGAAAAGCATTCGCAGTATCAGAGCCCAGTACAATAGAGTATCTCATAGTTGAAAAGGCATTAACATTCAGATCCGCTCCACTAGCTCCAATCAGACCCTGAGTATATTGAAGGGCCGAAGCCCAATAATATAATCTAAAATCTGGAACCCCCCATCCTCCCCTAGCCCTTGGTAAAGTCATAAATTTGTAGGCCCGCCTGGTCTTCCCATATGACCAAATAAATTTATTCAAAATTGACTCAAGCTTATTAAACCAAGAGGACTCAAACAATAGGGGTATTGTGCGGAAAAAATAAAGAAACTTGGGGAGTATAAGCATTTTGATGACATTGGTTCGGCCCACCAGTGTGAGTCTAAGGTTGTTTATCCTGACCAAATCTAAGCTTACTTTCCTCATTAAGGGGGAAATGTTCCGTTCTACCACTGTCTCTAAGTTAGGCGAAATTTCAACACCTAAATAGACTGCTGCAGAAACCACACATGAATCGTTACAGCATACCATTGCATTCTTGATAATCTGCGTTTTTGCACTATTAAGCCTATAGCCAGAGATTATGCCAAATTTAAGGGCCTCTTGCTCGATTTCTCCAATTGCCATAGATGGATCCGGGGTAATTATAGCGACGTCATCTGCGTACGCCAGCACATTGACTTCTATCCCATTCGAGCAAAGGGGGGAAATACTAGGATTAAGATTGAGATAACGTAAATAAGGATCCATATAAAGTGCAAAGAGGAGTGGGGAACTCGGACAACCTTGCCTTGCCCCTCTTTTTATCTGTACCGCAGCCGTTAGTTCCCGATTAATTTTAATTCTAGCCGTTGGTGCCTTATATAAAACCTGAATTGCACTAATATATCTTTCACCAAAACCATAATGTCTCATTAACTCCCACAAATACTCCCATGCGACCCTGTCAAAAGCCTTCTCGGCATCAAGAATTAAAGCTGCGACAGGGCCGCCCGCAACCTCCATAGTATCAAAGCAGGTAATCACCGTCCTAACATGTTCCATAGTACCCTTCCCTGGGATAAAACCATGTTGGGCTGGGGAGACTAATTTCTCTATAACAGTAGTCAGCCTTGTTGCCAAGATTTTCGAATACAACTTCACATCCGCATTCATTAGAGCAATAGGTCTATACGACCCAGGGGCTGTGGGAGGTTTACCTTTTTTCAAGATGACTATGATTTCAGTGCCACCCCATGAGTTTGGAATTGAAGCTTCACTCTGAGCTTGAATGAGCGTATCCAGTAACTCCGACCTGAGGGCCGCGAAAAATGTTTTATAGAATTCCACCGGAATCATATCTGGTCCTGCAGCCTTGGATGACGGAAGATCTGATAGGGCTAATGTCAATTCTTCTATAGTTATAGTAGAGTCTAGTTTTTTCTTTTCCTCTACCTCTAACTCTTTAAGTTGGATGTTTCCTAAATAGTCTTTGATTTTATCCCTACACACCTCAGCTTCCACATCGTATAATTCTGAATAATATCTCCAAAACTCATTTCTTATATCTGCAGGGTCAGAAATCAAATTGCCTGAGCCATCTATCATATTCTTAATATCACCTGCGGTAATTTTCTGTCTCGTTCTGATGGCTAGAATATGCCCCACTCTCTCACTAAACTTGCAAGCTTGTTCTTTCTTTGCCAAGTAGTTTGCTGCTGTTTTATTAGCAATACTTTCAGCTATTTCAGCCTTTAACACCATAATTTCCAACATTTGTTGATCCAAGGGGCTTCCACTCGCAATTAACCTACTCAGCACCGCCTCTGCAGTCAGGAGAGAATTAACTTGTTGTTCTACCCTTTCTCTTTCCGTTTTCTGTCTAAAGGTTGTAAAGCTAATCGTCTCTCCCCTTATTCTTGCTTTAAAAGCATCCCAAGTATTGCCACTACTAGTACTCCCCTTATTAATATGCCAAAACTCTGTAACCCACCTTTCCATATGTTTACAGTATCCCTCATCCTTTAACAAAGCTCTCTCGAATGTCCACTTGTATACCTTTCTTACTATCCCATTTAAACTAACTGTCAAGATTAGGGGATTATGGTCTGAAACCAAGCGGGGTAACTTCCTAATCTGTGTATTAGAGAGCAAAGAGTTGGAGATTGGAAAATAATCCAACCTTACCATTATTCTATGAGGGGCAGAGAAAAAGGTATCACCATCTGTCGGTGGATGAAAATTAGCCCAGACATCCGATAGAGCGTTGTGTGCGGCCATGTCTACTATTGCCCTATGCACTCTCTTCTTACGCCCAATATATCGATGCCCCAATTGCAGCTCGACACTAGAAGGACGGTTGGTGTTAAAATCCCCACAGCAGATAATGGGTTCCAACCAGGTTGATAGCTCTTGATCCAGAAAGTAAAATATATCAGGATCATCACCCGTTGAGCCATAAACAGAAACCAATGTAAACCTAGCTCCTCTAAAGCCTACTTCTACAATAACCCACCTCCCCCATATGTCTTCTTTACTCCTAAAAACTATACATTCCGTACCTCTCCCTAATATAGTTACCCCGCGTGTTTTTGAGCCTTGTTTTGTAAGTGCTAATCCTTTAAAACCCAGTTGTTCTAACAAATATCCCTTACCTCCCTCCACATGAGTTTCCTGCAGGCAGATCAAATCTGGATACATTGACTTACAAAAGGCTGAAACTCGTAATCTTTTATGAAGATCGTTAAGGCCACAGACATTCATTGACATAATACGGCAAGCCATTTAAAAACATCCAGAATTGGTACCAACTCCCTATTCCATTTCTCGATCTCTCCCCTTACTTCCCCCTTCCACAATATGTGTAAGATCTGTAACTGTCTCAACATGTATCTCTGTGTGTGCAATGTGTGCCATTTTCTTCCCCCCTTCTCCCCCCTCCCCCTCCCCAAACCCCCCCCACACTACCCCACCCCCACCCTCCCCTACAGGCAAATAGGTCAGTCATGACCTATGTGTGGACGCCAGGGAAGCAGCAGTCGCCACTCCTCCCCACCGCCGATCCAACTTCCAAGAGACCCTTTAATTTATTTCTCCTTGTACCCCAAAACTTCCATCATATATGCCTTTGCTTTAATTTCAGAAAAAAAAAATGTGAACTGGCCTTTGGTCACTATTTTCAATTTAGCGGGGTACAACAAATAAGCCTCTGAACCCAAGGCCTGAATATGCGGTATCAACTGCCCAGCCTCCATCTGCGCTCAACTGTAGCCTTGCAAAGAAAGTAACATTATTAAATGTACGTCTAGACTCTGGCTTGGCCTTATCCAATATCAGCTGTCGCAGAAGAAAATTCCCCACATAAATTAACAGTGCCCTCGGGCGCCCTTCCTGAGCTCCCGCTTGACCCCTTTTGAGTGAGAATGGGAAACGATGGGCTCTTTGGATTTCAGTTTCCCACTGCAAAAGTCAGTAAATTATTTTATTCATTTTAATTCTTTTCTTGTTTTTTTAAGTGCCCTGTGGCACACATCTATGCCCTTAGGGCATGCATGTTTGCCACATGTGAACACATACACATTTCAGGGGTGCAATAGGGTGTACTTTGGACACCCTGGCACCCTTGAAATACCTCCCGGTATTACCGATTCAGTATTTCCGAATCGGCAATACCGAATGTCTTCACATTCATTCCTATTGGCCTCCAAGCCCATAGGAATGAATGGGTAGGTATTCGTTATTACCAAATCTCAATTACTGATTCGGTAATAACAAACTTGAAGTTGGTGGTAATTACCGATTCCTTAAGGCCCAAAAGCACTCTACATTACATTTAAGGAATCGGTATTACCGTTTCCTTAAATGCAAGGCCAGTAAGGAATCAATATTAAGGAATCGGTATTTACCGATTCCTTATTACCGATTCCTTCCCTACAATATGAATGCCTAAATACCGGTCGGTAACAGTGAAATTTACCGAACAGGTCCCCGGGGAGACCGTCCAATCCTGGCGCCTTGCCCGATGCCAGTCCTGCAATTGCTGCCTTGACCTCCCCTACTGTGATCAAGTCCCCGCCAAACTCAGCCAGTCCATTACTGGATGTAATGGGGGTTTCTCCCAGCTCTGAACTATAAAGTGACTGGAAATGTGCCTGCCACACCCCTGCTGCAATATTTGGCTCTATTGCCGAGTGAAGGCTCCCCGATCCCCCATTTACTACCCACCAAAACATTCGGTAGTCCCTTGTTGCGAGGGACCTGTAAGCTCCTCCCACTGGCCCTCCTCCCATTCAGTTTTAGCATGAGCAACTATTTTTTTGTATGCCCGCCTATTTTCACGTAACTTCTCTCCACCTAATCCCTCCTTGATGCTTCTAAGGAGTTCTCCCTTTGCCTTCCTGCAGGCTGCATTGTACCATGAGAATTTATGTTGTTGCCCCCTCCTAGAATTCTGTACCCTCCTAAAGAGCTCACCTGCCACTCCCTTTATAAGGTCCTCATGGGCCTGATATAATTTATTATGGGAATCTTTATTGCCCACATCATTGACTAAATCTCCCACTTTTTCCAAGATTGGAATTAATCCTGCATAGAGCCTCGGGAGTTTCTCTTGGCTCGTGACTAATTTTTCCCACCTGATTCTTCTCCTGTTGTTACCCAGTAGAAGTTCAGGTTCATTCTCCACCTTACTTGGGTTAGAGGCTTCCATACCAGGGTGGATAAGATCTAGTTCCAGGGCATTGTGGTCGCTATCTAGTCTTTCGGTAACCCTAAAATCAAGAATGGATGACCAGTTCGCTAGCTGTACAAGGTCGTAGTCCAGGCGGGACTCTCTTCCCCCTCTATTATACGTGGGTTTGCTTGGTATATCAGACTTAATACGCCCATTGCAGGCTCTGATTCCATGCTTTAAAGTTAGGGCAGTAATCTGGAGTGCTAGAGGTGTCCATGCCTTCGGGGGAGGTGCTACTACAGAGGGTACTGACCACCTAAGCTCTTCTTCCATGGGAAGTCCCTCTAGAAGGCCAGCCAGTGGCTCAAAATGAGAATTTAAGTCCCCTCTAACTACATAGGGGGTGCCCCTTGGGATTTCACATAAATAAGCTGAAAGCTCGTCTACGGTGGGAGATTCTCGCAAAACCCCCACTGGCCTAGAGTAGATGTTTATCAAGGCAAGTTTCGCTAGGTTTCGCTATGCCAATAGGACCACTAAAATGTCATCCGATGGCACCGGTATGCGTGAAGCCTGGCACCCAACATGAGATGCCACCCAAGTTGTAAGTCCGCCAGAGGGGCGGCCCTTGCCCTCCCACCTGGCCGGGATGAAAAATGACAGGTAACCCTGCTGGTTATATTCTTCCCTTGCCCAGGTCTCCTGGAACATACAAACATCCCCAGTCTCGATATAAGTAACCCAGTCTTGTGTGTCCAGCTTATTAGCTAGGCCGGCAACATTCCACCAGATTAGCCTCAGATGTGTTAGTTTGAGGGGTACAATGTTGGTGGACGGATTAGCCGCCATTACCCCCACTGACACACCGTTATTATTATTAGGCGCGCCCTCCCTTGGAGGCCCCGTCCCCACGTTTACCCGTCTATTAACTTTTTTGGCTCGATCCTTCCCACGTGTGCGGCCTCGGTCAGGGTGCAGGGCCGGTGCATGTACAATAGGCTTGGGATCTGCCACTTCCCCCACCCTTGCGTGATCTCTAGCTACCTTCACTGCGGACTCTGAGTCCTCCCCCCCAACTATCTGAGGGCTAGGCAAGTATCGCAATGCATCGCCATACAGAGGGGAGGTAACTATAGGGAAGGGGACAAGTGATGTAGTAGGTATGTACAGGGGACTTCTTTGTTCGATAATGGTGACGGATGCTAATGGTCAGTCCACCCAATCTAGGCATTCGTACCTGTTGGCTAGTGGTGGACCACACCATCCCAGTGATTGAGCGGGGGGCAAATTCCTGTTCCCATTCCCAGACCACCCCCCCGATCCCCGTGTCTATCCCAGTTCCCTACTTGGGTCCACCCCCAGGCTGGGCCTGTATTATATCGAGGTGCTGGGGGATAAAAATATGACAACCTATTTGTCCCTATCCCATCCATGGTTGCATGGTCACCCCACGAGCAAATGTGCTCCACTGTGTTAGGATCCACGAAGTTAATAATAATGCAGTCGCCCTGAATGTTTTTGGGCACAGCGCCCAACCATGTTACCCTTCTCACTGACGCGACTCTGCTGTCCACGAATGATGGGAGGGGTCTGTTCGTGGACAGCCAATGAATCACTTTATTTTTCAGCAACCAGGGAGTTTCGTGGGCATCTTCCGCCAGTTCAGGGACACCGGTCATGATTACCACATATGGGGTGGATTCGGGGGGGAGATGAACAGGTAACCCTCCCCTATTTCTCTTTCTAAGGGTGGATTTGGGGGCTACAGGTGCCTTAGTTGTTACAAGGGTAGGGATTTGGAGAGGCGCGGGGGCCTTAGGGGGTGGTGGGGCCAGGACAGTTTGTGCGGGGGCTTTGGGGGGTGGCGGAACCAGAGCAGTTTGTATTGGCGGTTTCTTCTGTTGCACTGCTCCGGTCACGCCGGGTTTCTTGGCTGGAGGAGGCAAACCCTCCTTAGGTGCTTTTGGGTTTGTTTTAGGAGGCACAGTTTGTATGGCCCTAGCATCTCTTTTTGCTGAGGCTAGGGTCAGTTCCGCCAGCTGCTTTTCCACCCTCTGGAGGGACTGCTCTAACGGTTTTAAGTGAGTTCTAATTAAGTCCCAGATTTTTACCAAGAGGAGGTCATTATTACTACATGATTTACATTCCCCATCTATACTAGTGTCGCAACTACTCACACTTTGATTCGTGTTGTCCATGCGCGTAGAGGTTACAATTTGTGCAGGTGGGTCAGTAGCTCCCTCCTGCGACAATAGACCCAAGCCTACAGGCTGCGCAGTTGGGGGTAATGTGTGCAGGGATTCAGTGTTAAGGCAAGTCAGGGAAGAGGTGGTTTTACGGGGATTATTCCCTTTGTTACTGCCCTTTTTCCTTGTCTTAGGGATTGCACCCTCTTTTAACCCCCTACTTACAGACGGGCTGGGAGCAGTGCTAAGTTGGGAGGTAAACATTACAGGTGACTTCTCTAATGACAAGTTAGAATCGGTAAGGTTTAGGGAAGCCGACAGGTCCACAATACCTGGAACGCTGTGGACTTCTGCTACTGCGATCAGCAATGGGGCAGGTTCTAAGGGGCGGTGTGGAGTTGTTGCTGCCGCTATCAGGCCCAGTGAAGAGCGTCTAGCGACCACAAGGTCCTGCGAAACTCGGCGCTCCAACAGAGTGATACCCTGAGTAATTGCGTTGTTGGCCTTGGCTATAAATTTATCAATGGGGCCTATAACCTGGCCTGCAGTTTGTGCCTGTTTTTTAACAGCACTCCTCATACTTCTGGGTGACATAATCAATCACAGGCAATTAGCAGTAAAATAATGCAATACCTAATAATTGATAGGGAAAGGACAATCGAGTAACGGGCACCTATGTTAGTTTTAACCTTGCGTATGAATACAATTAATAAATAGTTACGTAAACACATAAAACCAATTGTAAGGGGGGTTGCCCAGTCCAGTCCTGCCCGGTCTTGAACGGTCTTAAACGGGCCCGCTCTTTGCCCGGTCTTCGCCCCGAGCTTCGTCCCGTGCGCGTCCCGCTGCATGTTAAGAATGTACCTTATCTATCCTCCAGGCGGGGGGGCGGTGCCGCTGCGGGAAGAGGCTTCAGGTGTTGCACAGCCTCGCAGTCCCGCAGCGGTGTGGGCGGGGATGAGCGGAGTCGTATTGGTCCCAGCGACAGCCGAGGAGCGGGAGCCACGACCTCAACAAAGATGCCCCTTCACAGTTTCCAGGTCAGGAGTTCGGTTTTTCCACGTTGCCACCAAGAGTGCAGTGAGTAGATAACATGAATATTATCTTGAGAAATCTGCAGCTGTGATGCATCAGGCAAGGACTATTGTCATATTATTGAATCTAAGAGAACTTGATGTTAAGTAGGAGCATCAACTGTGGTATTTGTGAAGGAGCAATGCAACATATGTGTAGATCAAAGCCTATAAACAAAATCAAGAAAAAGAACAACAATTACGGATCTAAAGACATTTGGCAAAATAATAATTTTCCTTTTTTTTTAGATAATGTCTAATTAACATCATAAAGAACTAGTCATGCTAATAATATTTATACATTTTCATGATTTGCAGGAGCAATTTATGGTGTCTCCATATTGCTCCATGTCTACTTCCCTGCTGTGTCCTTTGTAATTCCCTCTCCGTTTTTAGCTAATCTGAACCTCTATATCCAATCGGGTGGTGTCGGTGCTGCTGATGGGTGGGCTTCTGGTTGCATACTGTGCTAGTGACACACAGACTTGACATATCTCTTCTGACGAGCATTTGAGGCGTGCATTTCCTTGATCTAGTCACACCTCTAATGGGGACCAGGTGGCTTCATTGCTTATCTCATCCAGTATGGGCACTGTAGGATAATGACCTTGTGTGCCACATCAACTGTGATGTTTCATGTTGACCACTCTTCACCATCTTGAGATCTTTTCTCGCTCCTCCTTGCTTCTCTTGCAGTTTATTGGTCTCAATTTGATGGTGTGCAAGTTTTCCATTCTTTCTTGCTCTCCTGTCTTGTGTTGACATGTGATGTCTTTGTATTTTGCCAGCTCACCTGCTTGGACCCTTTGGATGTTTTCTGTTACTCAGAGTGGCCTTTTGAGACATCATTGTTGATCTGCTGGCAGATCCCATCGATCTACAGTGGAGCGGTGCCCTCTTTTGTAAATGTATCAAAAGTGCAATGTTGTACTAACCCTTGCAATTCAATCTGCTAAAGATTCACCCACCTCATGGCATGCTGAGCTGAAAATGTGGCATGATTGGTTCACATTTCCTGTGGGATCAAAATGCATACACGAGATTATTTGGGCTTTTTGTATGTTTCTGTTTTCCTTGTTCAAAATGTCCAAATCAGGCTTCAGCCATTATGCCCCCTAGATTGATCAGAATGTGCAGCTGTTGCTTGCCAGGCAATTCCCAATAGTGGTTCCCCCCTAATTTATGCTTTTTCAACAAGACTTTAGACATGCAATAAATAATACAGGGCCAAATGTATCAACACATTTCCCCATAAACACAGAATGGGCAAAACCCTTTCATACGTCTGGCCCTCAGTCAGGAAAGACAAAATTATCCAATATTTTAAAATCTAAATATTCAATAACTTTATATAAAAGATTGTTTTATGGAGCTTATACATGGCGTAATGCTCAGCAAAATTGCAAAGTCCTTTATTCACAAAACAAACCAGTCCCCAGATAAACAGTTTTTGCAGGCCGCAAACTATACAAGAGATTAGTTGTGCAATATTATTTTGGCCCAAGGCTTTCATCTATAACCTGGTTGAATAGTTCAGTTGTCATTATAACGCCACTTGTCAAAAGTCAAAGTTTCAACCCCAATGTTTAAATCATGGGATCGTCATCAGGAGCACAAACATGAAGCAGCTGAAAGACACTCGTAGCAGGAAGATACTGGGGGGACGTGGCTTGCGCCCGACGGGAATGGCGGCGCCCGAGTGAGGATCCTCGGTGTCTCCGGGAGGCTGCGACTTTCCTGTGCTGCTCCAGTGCTCGTTTTGGCATGTGAGGACGTCGGAACCTCCGCTCCTCCTCTTCTCATCGCTGCGGTCCTGCTCGGTGGTGATAATCCGACTTTATGGACAATGTGAGTCTTCTACACATCTACATTGCGGCCGCCATTTTGTTTTTTCAACATTGCGCTATGACGCCGATTTTTCTTCATATCTGTGACAGACTGTGACTTTTTATTTCTCATCAATATCGTTTCTCCTGGATACCTATTCCTCCATGATGCCACCATATGCCCTCCTCATGTTTCCAGGGTTATTTCTGCGCCCTTTCTGAAGGACTTATTTGTAGCAGCCATTTTGTGCTTCTTTTCTCCTCAACAATTTTGCTACCATTTTTCTTGGTTCCGCTGCTGCCGCTCTTCTTTATGGGCAGATCCAAGGGCACTTTCTCTGCAAAAACCCCAACAAAGCATATATTTATAAAAAATTTGAAGCTTTTTACTGAGTTTTCAGGTTTGCAAGACTCTTTATCTCCACCTTTGACTGACAACATGGAGTCTTCTGATCCTGCGCTGGCGAATTCTGGAAAATCTATCTCCAAACGCCTCAGGCAAAACCCTCCGTCTCCACCTAAATCATCCTTGCCTGTCTCCATGGAGATGCTTCTAGAGGAAATTAGGGCATACGTCCATTTATGGAAGACACCAGCACCAAACTTCAAGTTCTTACTGACTCCTGGTCACAACTCGACAACAGAGTTACGGCAGTAGAGCAATCTGTTTCTTCCATTACAGATGCCTGTGCGAAATTCTCTCCTCTTCATTCTCAAGTCTCCGTCCTTCAACGCCAAGTGGAGGAGCTTGAAAATCGTAACAGGCGCAATAACCTTCGTATTTATGGTCTTGAAGAAGGACAGGAGGGTTCCGACCCCCTCACTTTCTTTAAATATTTTCTCCCCAAGGTTCTTCATATGCCAGAGGATACCAGACTCAAAATACAAAGAGCACACAGATTGGGCCGTCCTTCCTCATCTGCCTCCCCTTCACAGAAGCCTAGAGGGGTGATCCTGTATTTTTTATAGTATACAGACCTTTTGAAAGTCCTTTCTGCAGCCAAATCTTCTCAGCGAGTTACTTGGTCCGGGTCCACTTTATTTTTCACCCAGGATTACGCCAAGGCTACTGCAAACAGAAGGAAGGCCTTCCATACCATGAGACCTGCTCTCCATGCTATGGGTGCTCGATATGGCCTCTTCCACCCGTGCCGCTTTAAGGTCACCGACAATAACAGGACTACGACTTATGAAGATCCCCTCCGTCTTCAAAGCTTCATAAACTCTCATCATACCGACGCCATGGATTCTTCCTCCTTCACTGCTGGCTGATTGCATGTTTCCTTCCTTTGGTTGTTGACTCTCCTCCTTCGCTTGTTTGTTGGTTTACTGTTTGAATTGCACTTCTCTCCTACCTTGTCTGTGTATTTATCTTCTTATCTTTGTTCTTGTTTTTACTCCACAGTTCTTTCTTTCTTCTGATGTGATGCATCCCAGCTCTCCGTTTCGCTTCGCCCCGGTGTGCCATCCACCCCGTCTGGTTCCTCCCCTCCCCTCGTATCCTTGAATCCTCCCTTTGTAGTTATGTTCCTGGTTCATGTTTTCATTGGTTTGTTCGTATGTACTTTTTTCTTTTTGCTCTCTTCTCCTCTTCCTGTTCTTATCCTACCATCTTTTCTCCCTTCTGTACCTCAAGTTTTCTTTTTCACTTCTTCTTTTTCTATTCTTCCTCACTGTTCTTTCCTTTCCCCTCCTTCTTTTGTTTCCTCTCTTCTCTGGCTCATCCTCTTCCGTCTTAGTTATTCTATTCTCTGCCTCTCTTTTTCTAATGATATATTTCCTTATTTCCAACATAGTTCAGTTTTATGCTTGCTTCTTGCATTGTATGCTTTCTGTATGATAATGTTTTTTTCTTCTAAGTTACATTCAGAGTCATTTCATGGAATGTTAAAGGATTAAATAGCCCAATTAAAAGACAACGGGTACTCTCCCATTTGGCTAGACTGAAATCTGACATTGCAATGTTACAAGAGACCCATCTCACTGACATTGAAGCCTCTAAATTGAAACGACTATGGGTCGGTCATGCTTTCTTCTCCCCAGCTTTAGGGAAAAAGAATGGTGTTGTTATCTTAGTTCACAAAAAATTCAAAGTTTCTGTTACTCATCAAGAAGCTGACTCCGATGGTCGCTGGGTTTTCATAAAACTACTGATAGACAACATTCCCATTGCTATTTTTAACTTATATGCTCCGGTCTCTGTTGACAAAACCTTTTGGCCATTTATTCCAGACAAATTAAATTCTCTAGATGATAATTATATTATTTTTGGTGGTGACTGTAATCAAGTTCATGATCCCATTCTCGATAGGCACTCCTCAGTTAAATTTGTCAATTCCAAAATGCACTCTCAATTTACCTCTACCTTTCGTCGTAAATCCCTGTCGGATATTTGGAGGCTTTGCCATCCCGATCTTCAAGAGTATAGTTACTTCTCCCCTCCACATAAAACACAATCCCGTATTGACTATCTTTTTCTTAGTAAATCCCTTGCCCAGTGTGTTCTGGCCTCAGAGATAGGTTCCATCCTAGTATCTGACCATGCCCCTGTTTTTGTTGATTTAGATCTAATCCCCTTCTCTCCTTCCTCTAGCAGATGGCGTTTTAATAACTCTCTTCTTGCTGACTCTAAGGGGCATATTATCAAGGAGGTTTATCTCCGCTTTTTTGGCTTTAAAAGCCAAGAAAGCGGAGATAATTTTATCTCCCTATTACCTAGCTGTCGCTAACACCAGTTAGCGACAGCTAGTAGGAGATAGCGACCATCTTGGGCCCCGCTTTGCATGTCAGTGATATTTATCACTAATGACATGCAAAGCGGGCGTGCCAAGATGTTAGCGACTGGAAACAGTCGCTAACATCGCTATCTCCTATTACCAACTTTTGGAGATATTCGCGCTAAGCGCGAATATCTCCAAAAGTTAACACCTGCCCCTGAGCAGTTCTTAGCCATGTTATCCAATAGTAGGTGGATAACATGGCTAAGAGCATTTGCTCGATAATGCATGAATATCGCTGATTTTACAGAGATCCTTGAAGCACGTTTGGAACAGTAGACCGCCTTCACACGCTCCGACCAGAAACGCCGCGGGTAATATCCAGATACCTACAACCAAGGCGTTTGTCAATCCCCACGCTTCTGAAGTAAACCGTGAATATTTTAGTTCATAAGCTGAATACGGACTTTCCCATCGGTTTGTGATTTATGACAAGCAGCTAAATAGAATCTTCAGAAGTCCTTCAAACAACTGCCATTTAAGAACTTTATGCTAACGAATTGCACTATTAGGTGCTATTTTCAAAATATGAAGCCCCTTCTCTAACTGGTCATATTCCGTGAAGGCGACGCATTATCGCCTTAAATATCAGATTAATCCATTTATCCTGCTTCAATTTAAAAAGTGGAATATACATCGTCATCAGCTTTGTATAAGAAACAATCATTGGTCTGATTAGATTTCAGTCACCAATACCAACTGAATCCTCTAATCTTCCAAAGACCTGAATGAAATATATAAAAAAAATTTGGTTCCTCAGGCTGTTCCTATCTAAAGTTGTCCTCTGTCTTGAGAAAGGCGCTGGCCGCCAAAACGTGTCGACACACAACTTGATACACCACTCTCCCATTTTTCATTGTAAAAGGAACTGATTATGTGTTTTTTACTGTGATTTATATTTCTGAAATATAATTTTAATGTGTCATTTGAGATATGTATTTTTAAATTGTTTTATTTAATAATAAATTTGTTCAGCACAAAAACGTAATTTTTTTTAAACTGTCCTTAAGTCTCTTGTCCTGTTACCACTGTGTAGGCAATTTAAGACTTCCGCCTAGGCTGTTCTTTACATTGTGTTTACAGAGATATTCATGCATTTCGGGTGATTTTTATCGCTTAGAAGATAAACCTTGATAATATCAAGGCTCCTAATCGATAAAAATCGGCGATGCTCGGCGATATAATTTCGGCCGCTAACCAAGTTGAGCGATATTTTTCGCTCATGCTTGGTAATATGCCCCTAAATTCTCTTGCCAATTCAGTTCTTTTGCTGAAGATTTTTTCATCACTAACTCCACTCCTGAATCTTCTCCGGCCATGGTATTGGACTCCTTTAAAACAACCACTAGAGGTTTTATAATGATGTTTCTCAGAAAAAAAGGGTTTTGAGCAGCAATCCTCTCTTCTTCTATCCAAGATTAAAAAGTTAGAATATTCCTATTATCACTCTCCCACGGACTCAGCTTGAAAGACCTTGTTACGGCCAAGATTGCTTTTAACAAGATGTCTACTGTTGCTGCAGCTTCCTATCTTTTGAAGAGTAGTGCTCGTTACTATGGGGGTCAAAACAAAATGGGGAAACTCTTGGCTAACTATCTAAAAACTCGACAGGTTCGAACCCGGATTGCCTCTATAACGGATTCTTCTGGTACTTCCCATTTCAAAGATGCTGATATCTTACAGGAATGTGTCTCCTTTTATAAACAACTTTACACTCCTGAATCTATTCCCCTTTCTTCTGACCTATCCTCTTACTTTCATTCAATTGCCTCCTTCTTCTTCCCATATTGATTTTGATTCACTTGAGGCAGACATAACATTGGCGGAAGTTTCTCATGCAGTTTCGGTCCTAAGACGTGGAAAAGGCCCTGGCCCAGATGGTTTCACTACCGAGTTCAGCCCGGCTTGCTTGGCAGTTCGGGCTGGACTGTTCCCATGAGGCACAGGGTCAGAATGATTTGCATATAGCCATGTCTGAACTGGGGTGGCAGAGTGGGCTAAAGGACGGTGATGGATTAAACTCAGATCTTTTGACTGGGTGTGAGTGTTTGATTGATTCAGATGCTCCGTCCATCACCACCCCCTTTTGTACCGCTTTTGGCCGCCATAAGTGTGGCAGGGTATGCTCAGACGTGAGTCCCTTGCTCACTTTGCCACTGGATTCAAGCAAGCCGGGCTGAAGATGGCTGGAATGCCAGAAACCGGTCCTCGGAAGCTTGTTTCCGGTCCAGGGAAGACATGGCTTGGCAGTTCGGGCTGGACTGTTCCCATGAGGCACAGGGTCAGACTGATTTGCATATAGCCATGTCTGAACTGGGGTGGCAGAGTGGGCTAAAGAACGGTGATGGATTAAACCCAGATCCTTTGACTGGGTGTGAGTGTTTGATTGATTCAGATGCTCCGTCCATCACCACCCCCTTTTGTACCGCTAAAGGTTAATAGGGCAGGGTGTATGATATTTAAAAGGTAGGACATATCTATGTAAGTTTACATGTCCTGATAATGAAAGAAACTCCTCACGTTGTTATTCACTGTTGTAAGACCTATCTCTGCCAGAGACTAACACTGGGTTATCTTTTTACACTTAATAATTGCTAACTTCAGCCAGATAGAGACATGCTGTTTCAACTCAAATGAATTGTAATGAGAAATTCTCTTTAATGATGAGGTTTGATTTTAAGTTACAATTTTGAAAATGCCACTTCTACAGAGTTGTGTCCAAAGCAAAGCACTCTTCTTGTGCTCATTCCTGTTGCGTTGCGGGGAACGGGAACCTATCCCGCCAAAGTTTCCAATTCGTCCCAGTATTCTAAAGTACACCAGTATTCGCTTGCCTTTAGCCAACACTAATTAAAACATTTCCTCAGTTCTCTTCATCACATCGGAGACAGCGTGCCTCAATCTGCAATCTTTATTAAACATTTCCAATACCGACTGTATGCCATGCTGGGCTCCGTACAATGGTATGTCCAAATTAATCACAAAATAGAGTTGAAAGTAAGCATAAAGTTTTTTTTCTCCAATGCATTTCGAGCCCATAAGGCTCTTGGTCAGGGAATTCTAAAACAGATAAAATAAACAATTTCACTGACTAATCTTCAATACTACGTATTTATGAACATAAATCCAAAACTGTATTTGTGTAAACACATAGCCCCCTACATACCCCCTCACAGCCACACTGCTCCTAACTGAACCCAAATTACCCACCCAATTCTGCCTTTAAACTCATTCCAACCCTTACTATAACATAGCGCTTCCCATCCCTCGCCCTTAATCACCTCCCTCACTTACACCAAATGCCCATGTGGTTCTCTAAAAAACGAAGCTCACTATAAACTAACTAAACCCTCAAACTTATCTCCATTAATCCAGCGATATTCTCGCATTAACGCCAATGGGGGCTTAATCTGATAATCCACCCCCCATTGACTATACAGGTAAGTCAAATTTTTAGCAGGCGTTAGTTTATAGCGATAATTGCGCTTAGCACGATTATTTTTATTGCTTTGTCTGGCTTGCTAATAGGCGATAGCTATGTTAGCGACTGTTTTTAGTCGCTAACAGTTTGGGTACGCCCACTTTGCATGTCATTAGCGATAAATATTGCTGACATGCAAAGCGGGCTCCAAACCTGTAGCTATCGCCCAGAAGCTGTCACTAACTGCTGTTAGTGACAGCTTGCTAATAGGGCGATAAAAATATCACCGCTTTAGCAGGAAAAAGTCCTGCTAAAGCGGCGATATTGGCCTTGCTATTATGCCCCTGTATTACTTCACCTCACACTCACTATCTCTTAAATAGACTAGAATCATGATCTTAATTGCTAACACATGGCTGCTTCCCCACTCTATGCGCGCGTTATTTTCCAGCGCTCCACCTAACAACTCAAATTCCCACACTACACCTGCCTGAACCCACTAGTGAAAAACTGTACTACCTGCGAAAACAGGCGTGCCCTGCAACATTAACTAAGAACCATTAAACACCATTGCTTGTAATAAACATCAAAAATACTGGTCATCTATATGCAATGCATAAATACTCGAAAGTAAGAAACACTAAATTGAACACTCTGCGTGACCTTTTGTATTTTGTGAACACCAAACACAGAATTCAAAACTATATAGAAATAAGATATTTCTAAACTGAAAAGGCATTTCATGCTGCACTCACAAAGGAACCTGACACCTGGCCTGCCTTTGCCTTTGTCCCCCTTGACAGTTTGGGCCTGGACCAGGACCAGGGGAAGAGGAAGAACTGACCAGAACCAGTTTTAGGGTAGGTCAGGGAATTTTCCCAAACAAGGGCTAGGCCCAGATATAAAAGTGGGACCTTCAGAACCTCTCATCAGATCTCTCCTGGACCTGTGGAAAATTCAGAAGGACTGCCCTGCTGTCTGAGGAAGCGTGACAGCCCTTCTGACTGAAGAAGGAACATTGGTATTACTTTTTGGTGGCCATACTAATTTCTGGTCCCCTGCTTTGTGGCCTTCGGAGTTGGGCTTATTACCGACTCCTATGAATAAGGTGAAAAACTTGGGAGTCACGTTTGACTCTATGCTTTCTTTCGAAGGCCACGTTAACCAGGTCACGTCTCTTTCTTTTTATACATTGAAGCTACTGAGAAGGATTCTCTCATTTATTTTGGCTGCATATCGGAAGCTAGTGGTCTCTTGTTCTATCTAGAGCTGATTACTGTAATGGCTTATTAATTAACCTTCGGGAGAAGTGCCTGACCAAGCTGCAGATTGTGCAAAATGCTGCTGCATGTCTTTTGCTGAACATTCCAAGATATAAATCTATTTCACCGGTGCTCAAAGAATTACACTGGCTGCCAGTAAAGAGACGGATTGACTTTAAATGTCTTTGTATCGCTTTTAAGGCCGCGCATGACATAGGGCCTGCCTTTTTGAAACAGAATCTACAGGCTTACATCCCCGCTCGCCATCGTCGTTCATCTCATGACCATAATCTGATAGTCCCTAGGTTCAAAAACTGTCCTGGGGTGGAAGGAGGTTTTTTGGTCGGTACGACCAGACTGTGGAACTCTCGTCCACTGAGGCTGAAAGAAGAAATTCACCTGTTGGCCTTTGGGAAGGCGTTGAAGACTTGGCTGTTTAATCTCTGATGTGGTTCTGAAACTGTCCAGTTGGTCCTGTTTGATGAGCTAGCGCCTTGACACTCTCGGTGAATGTTTCGCACTTTACAAATTTCTTTTTAATTTAATTTTATTTCCTTGAATCCATACTACCCAGAGTAACGTTCAGGGTCAGTTGTTGACCTCCTGAGTGAGAAGGACACAGCAAGCTTCCAAAGGTCTCCCTGCAATTGCCCAGCTGACCAGCAAAAACTTGACCAGTCTGGACCTGCCTGATCTCTGCTGCTGGCCTCTGCTGGACTGAGTCCTGATCTGCAAGAGATGCCCCAGGGTGCAGAACCCTTAGCTGGCATCTTTGTGAACTCCTCCTTAGAAAAAGTTGAAGATGCAGAAATGTTGGGCTACTCATGACCGCACAGTGACCAATTCATGCCAAGAATCAACTGCCCTTTGTGCGGATAGCGACTGTCCGCGACAATCACCAACGTGAAGCAGCAGTAATTCCTGCTCTATGTGCCAACAGCGACATCCCGCATTGACCGCCACTGTGAATCTACACTGATGACTGGCTCTTCACTCTACACCAGCAACTGGCCATGATGCCTGACCTGCTCCTCACACCGACATCCTCCTTCTCGGGTCCCCTGCCAATCTGAATGACACCCTTCCTGTCGTGCTTGAGAAAGTAACTCTTCAGGGAGTCTAGCCTGGTCCCTCTATCACATCGCACCTCATCAGGATCGGCGAAAACTTATGACTTTCCCCAGGTCCAATTCAACTAGATAACCAAAAGAGGTGTGTTGTGCTTTTTGGTGCTATTTTCATCTAAACTTTAAAAACTAATTTTTCTGGTTCTACTGATTGGATTGCTGTTATTTTAGTTTATCTTTGTTATTAAAATGTACTCTATTTTTCATAACTGGTTTGAGCTTTTTGTTGTGCTGTGTTTCCACTTTATTGCTGTTTGAAGTGCTGCATACATACTTTACACATTGCTTCTAAGTCAAGCCTGACTGCATTTGTGCTAAGTTACCAGAGGGTTAAGTACAGGTTTATTTGTGTTTCACCCAGACAAGGGTTGTGTTTATTATTTGAGTGGGGTTTCCACCCCTCTCAACTAATACTTAGTTTCATACACATACTTACATACATACATACATATTTACATAAATATATACATACATCCTTACTTACATACAGGACCTTCCAGTCAGCTCTCTTCATCCTTTGGAATCATCAATTGTCATTCACATTTCTGTTCCATTTCCACACAGCACAGTACAAAGTATGGAGCATTTGGTCAGCCAGTTTCAGCTATTGGCTCCCCACAATGTACCTTAGGGCACTTTTTCCTGATCACATGTGTACAGTCACCTGAGAAGGAGCATTGATCTATGCCAGGACAGGTGAGCTGATTTATTTAAAATACATTTTCATTTATGTTGCTGTTTTTTCATATTCCATATGTGTGATTGAAAAATAAGAAATTAGATGCTTGCCAAGGCAAGAACCTTTGGCTTTGCCAAACGTTTGCTTCTTGTGGCTATTGGCCATGAGCTTTTTGCCTATGTCGTACCTGTGACCATGCTACTTTTTTCTAATTCATACAAACTTTTTCTAATCGATTCCAGGACAGTGATGGCCAATTCATGAAAGGTGGAGTTGGATTTCTGTGTGAATCATCCCAAAATGCATATCCTGCAATCGTACATAGATGCACGTTGTGCCTGGTGTAAGTTGCCCTTATAATAATTTTTTATTTGAACACCTTGGATATGATAAGAATGTGCCTCCTTTTTGAGCAAGCGTATAGTCACATAATGTTCTGCGCTACAAAATATCCTACGATTTAAACAGTATGCTTGGTACAAGGATTGCTCCTAATTCTATCATTTTTCAGAGTTCTTATTGAGTTTATACAGTACATTTTTTAAGGCACAAGATACTATAAGTTCTTATTTATGACATGCAACTTATACGAATGTTAGTATTTCAGAGTTTTGTTTCATATCCAGGCACTGTTTGAAGCTCCTGTTATTTCATAACATTCTCTATGGACACAGAAGACTGAATAATGTAGTGAAAATGAAAAATATATTATGGTTCCAATCATTAGCATGTTTATTAATTGCCACTGTTCGTAGGGCTTCCTTCCTCACTTTTAGAGCCACTATTTTTTATCTCCTAATCAACGCGATGTTCATGTAACAGTTGTGGATTATATTTCATAGTATTTTGTTTTGTATAATTCTATTTTCTTTGCTCCATTTCCAGTTTCCAACTGTAGAGGTGGGCCTCAGCCAGGCCTACTAGTGCTAGGGGTTTGCCCTTCTCTGCACACACGTCCTCAGATCAGTATATAGAAGTTGGCACAGAAACTGAAATGTCAAAATAGATATTTATTAAACCTCATGAGGTGGAACTACATTCACACAACACCCTTCGGTAGAGTATGAAGTAGCACAAGGAGTAGAAGAACCATGGGTCTTTTTTACCCACACAGGAGCTCAAAAGAAGGCGGTACAAGCACACATAGGAGAGTTACATAATAAATGATGACACAGAAATGCACAGTCAACAAAAAAAGAGGAGCCAATAGTTGCTGACTTTAGTAGAAACATCCTGACAGTAACAAACCTAAAAAGGTGCATGGGCAGCTACAAACATTTCTGCACATGTGCAGAGTAGCAGAGTCTAAGTATAGCCAATTCTTTGAGCAAAGCACAAGGGCAAACGACAGAGAAGAAGGAAAGAGCACATGGCGAGCACATGGCAGACAAAATGGCTGCCAGAAACAAGATGACTTCAGCTAAATGCTAACATCGTTCTGTGCCCAATTTCCACAGATGATCATTTTAGCATTAGCTGAAGACATTCATACTCTAGAGGAGTCTAAATACACATCATGTACATCGATTTGAATCAATTGATCAATTTCTTTGTCTAATATGTGCTGGGCATTCATTTGTGCAACATTACGTTTAGCAGGTGTACAGGCAGTAATACAGATGGAGCAAAGCATTGGACCACATTGTATACATAGGCAGCATGTCAGCAGAATTGCAAACAGTATACACAGGACTGTTAACAGTTTCCAGCCCCAGGTAACAATAATGTCCAAAACCAGCTGGCGAAAGCCCATGTGCCAGTATCGGGGTGGATTTCAGCAGCATTTTTATGCAATTTGGAGATCGCATCAAAAACTGAAGGAGCATGATCCGGTATGTATATACAGCAGCTGCTTACGATGATGCGACGTGCACCACCTCGATCAGCCAAAACCACATCTAGAACCATACGGTTTTGGAGCGCCACTATCCTCGCAATTTGCAGTTCCTCTGTGATGTTTGAAAGTGCCATACCTGTCTGATTGGTCACAGTTTCTAGGACACGAGTCAAAGGTCTGATTTTACTACTGTTCAAGGCAGCACCAACAAAGAAGAACAGTCCCAAATTAAAATCAACGTATTGCTGTAGTGCAGTGTCAGTCTGGTCCACTTCATTATTACTTATTGTTCTTTTGTATCTGTTTTTAGAAATGTCATTATACAATCGATAGTCCTTGTGGTATGATGCCGGTCCCAGAAACACAGGAGGTAGTAAAAAGGACACATAACAGACTCCAGAACATCCAACAGGTAGATGGTAATATCCCTTGTTCCCACAGATAAAATATATATTATGAGAAGACGTGAAACTATTATTGTTACTACCCCCAATGGTCAAAACCTGAGTACATTCGCTTTTTCCTACTGAGATTTTCCCAACACTGCTCACACACAAATCTGCTCGGGCTCTAGTGACAGCTATTTCAAATGGCCCATTACCCTTAGTAATTCGTAATATTTAAAAAGTGACGCATCTAGGTAGATGCGTCACTTTTTAAACCCCTGCGCCACATTATACCTGCATCAGGTATAATGTATGCAGAGGGGGCGTTCCCCCGCAAAAAGCCTGGTAATAGTGACGCAGTGAAATCTATGAGATTTTACTGCGTCACTTTTAGGACGCTGTTGATTCAAATTCTTGCGCCTGGCTCACAGCAGGCGTAAGACTGAAGCAAGCCCTTTCACATGGGGCTTTCCCCATGTGAAAAGACGCATTGCTGGAGTTGCGTCACTTTTGTGCCATACTCCAGCAATGCGTCACTTTTGCGCTTACAGATACGTCAGAAATACTGACGTATCTGTAACTCCTTGCGACATGATGCGTCATACATTAAATATGACGCATCAGGAATGTCGTAAGGAGTGCGCAGTGAAAAGTGATGCATCGCTGTTTTCATGCAGCGATGCGTAACTTTTCATAAATGAGGCCCTAGGACTCTCTCTATACCCTTGGGGAACTCTACAGAATCTAAATGATCGGTTATTCAAAGTGAAGCCGAACAAATATCGGCTATCAGGAAATCAATCACAGTGAAGGTAGCAGCAGTCGGAGGAACCAAAGTAAGAAGTGTCGTGATGTCAGAGACCACCGGGTATTGTGGCACTACAATCTTGTTAACCTCTCGTAAATCAATGATAAACCTGTAGATTTTAGTATCAGTATCTTTCTTCAAAATAGGAAGGATAGGGCTATTGCAAATATTGTAAGGAACTTCTTCCACAACCCCCACTTCAATCAAATCATGCACAATGCGTGCACGTGCCTCTTCACCTTCTTGAGAAATTTTGTATTGAGGCAATCGTGGAAATGAAGCTCCCTCTTTAACATGAATGTGCACTGGTGGAATAACCATTTGCCCCACATCGGTGTCTGAAGTAGCCACAAAGTACTAGGAAGTGGAGTCAATGCAACATCCTCTCTAAGAAGACAGGACTTCTCAACCACCGGATAGTTATCATTCAAAATAACACACACACCTTCTGGGGACCAACGTATTGTAGCCCTAAAATACTTGAGCATATCAAGACCCACAATATTGTCCGGTCTGTTAGGGGAAAGCAAAAATGGACATGGAGCAGTACATTTATCAACATGGAGTGCAAGGGGTTGTGACAGTGGGCTAAGGGAAGGTGTCCCATCGAAACCTATCAATGTAATGGTTAAGCCATACAGGGGAGCCCTTGGAACCAATTGATTAGACAAGGCGCTATGGGTAGCTCCAGTAACAACAAGAAACCGATCAGTAGAACCCAAAACTTGTGCTTGAACATAGGGACCCTTCTGATCTATTGGAACTTCAACTGATTCCTTACTCCATCCTAAGCAGTCCTATGCGTAAGCAGAATCTTTCAAGTTAGATGATAAATAATCAGATATTTGATATTGGTTCCGTCTATCAAAAGTATTGAAAGCATTCTGATCATTTGCAACAGTGTCAAACATAGCACAATCATCCATACCTCCTCTATGCTCTGAATACCCCAGACGACTTTTCGATTTCCCTCGTCAAACGCGGATACTGCTGAGCACGCAATGCTGGACAATCAACAGCCCAATGTCCAATCTACCTACAATACGCACACTGATCAGAAGACAAATTTGGTCGAGCATAAGTGGGTAAGGTCGAACCATAAGACGCACGTCCACCTCTGCCACCACCTCTATAGGACGGGCCATAAACCTGAACTAGCATAACCTTCGTTTTCAACTCCTTAGTCTTCTTATCCTCATTGCCCTTAGCTTCCAATTCCTGACATTCATAATACTGAGCCATAGTCAAAAGAGAGACTGGGAAGACGCAGTCCATGAAGTTTCGTTGATCTTTAGGCGACCAGCTATTCCTGGCAACATATTCGCGACAAATTTATCGACAAACAGATACCTGCCTGTGTCATCTGTCAATGACTGGACACTAAAGTCGTGGAATGCCTCCTCAAAATGTGTAAAGAAGTCAGAGACCGATTCATCTGCCTTTTGCTTACAGGATGCTAACACGGTCTAATCTATCTTTTTGGCTGGAATAAGAGTTTTCAATTTAACTACTAGAGCTTTTGGAAGATTTAAAATCACTTGTTGTGGTTTCAGTGTGGGTTCCCCTTTCTGAATCGATCTTCTCTAATTCCTTCCAAACATTCCCAAAAGTTACAAGATCATCAACTTTACGACTAGATCTCCACATATCAGGAGGTAGAATAAGCCCAAAAAAATATCAATATCAGACAAAGTCATTGTACAAGAATTAGTAGCTCCCTCAACTTCTTCATAAAAGGCAGCCAGATTTTTCCTTGGGTCAGGTAAAGCAGCTTTAAGAGCCATGACATCTGCTCTACTCCATGGAGTATAAACCCAATTATAAATAAAATAACCCTTCGCATCAGTGGAATCCTTATTATCATCTGTTCCAGTACCCTTAGGGGGTCATACAAAGGCGCGGCTTCCCGCATAGGTTTCACAAGAACTACAACATTTTTATCTGTCCCTGAAGTGTCATCCTGTGGCACAGAGGTCTGAACTGTGTGCTCATCTGCAGCAGCTGCGTTTTTCTCCTCGCCCAAACAGAGTGCATCAGCTCGTATTTTAACCACGTGTTTAATTAAGTCAGCCACCTGGGAAGTGAGAAAAGACCGTCACGCAATTGTTTATAATCGTTTGCTATATCAACAGGCTCTTACTTTGTGGAATGCTTTCTGAACCGTTCAATTACTTCTGTGGCAAACATTTCTACAAAATATAACTGTTCTCTATCCTGCCATTGTTGACCTTCTGCTACAAGATCAGAAGCAGAAACATCATCACAAGCTGCTTTGCAAGCAGCTGATCTAAGAGTGGCTGCACTAACAGCCGGTAGAATTGAGCGAGTCTGACGCTGAGCATCGGATCCTAACTTATCCTGATCTGAAGGAGAAATATCATCATCAGAATCAATAGTAGTGGCAAAGGGAAAAGTAAATGGAGGCGGGGAACGATCTAGCAGAATTCAATCATCCTGTGGTTTATTAAGGAGAGGGTAGAGGGGGAGCCGGACAGGGTATTGGCCATTTACCTGTAAACAACGCTCCCTATACTCTCTCTCTTTATTATCTCCGACATTTCTTTATTTTTTAATACCAGCTCTTTCGCATGGATATTTTTGCGCTGTTCTTTGTCTATCAAGGTTTGCTCTCTTCTCACTCGTTCATGAGCTTCTTTCTCCCACATTCGTACACAATCAAACATTTCCTGTTTACTTTTACGTTTAAACATCCATTGTTCTACATACTGAATCTTTTTAAGATCAAATGACCCATTTATAGGCCATCACAGCTCAGAATCCTTACTAGTATATTTATTCCATAATGTACTGTACATTATAGAACAAAATTAATTTTTAATATACATGTCCCTATTTGGTGTCCCCCCGGGGGAGCCGGCTGATTCCTTTCAAGTTCCATACTGGTACCTCCACAAAAGTAACCCATTCCACGAAGTGTGCTAAGACAAGGCATGCCAAAAAATATTGCAATATATGCAATGTTATATGCAAAGTAGCACTTAAATTACGGTGTGCCGTTCAAATTTTATACAAAGTAGAGAAAAGTCTCCTCATTACCTGTCTATATAAATTGCAATTCATATATCCAATGAATTCCATCCAATTTCCATTTCCATATACATAGTGTCGCATCAAACGACCTCACCAAACAAAAAGTATCCAGATTACAACTGCCAAGTTCTGAATCGACCCAATGGTCTCTGCACGGCGAACACCAGAAGAGATCTGTCGACGACCGGCACCACCTGGAGAGTCAGATCAGAAAGAGAGGAAAAACGCTGTGGGTGCCAGGATGCGGGTCTCCTCGGGCAGTGATCGTCCGCAGCGAGATTCCAAGCCTTCGTTTCGACCACTCATTCGGGCATCCGAGTCGCTGATGAGCCCCACTTGGTTGGGCGCCAATCTGTAGAGGTGGGCCTCAGCCAGGTCTACCAGTGCTAGGGGTTTGCCCTTCTCTGCACACAAGTTCTCAGACCAGTAAATAGAAGTTGGCACAGAAATTGAAATGTCAAAAGAGATATTTATTAAACATCATGAGGTGGAACTACATTCACACAACACCCTTCGGTAGAGTATGAAGTAGCACAAGGAGTAGAAGAACCATGGGTCTTTTATACCGACACAGGAGCTCAAAAGAAGGAGGTACAAGCACACATAGGAGAGTTACATACATAAATGGTCATACAGAAATGCACAGTCACAAGGAAGGAGGAGCCAACAGTTTCTGACTTTAGTAGAAACATCCTGACAGTAACAAACCTAAACAGGTGCATGGGCAGCTACAAACTATTCTGCACATGTGCAGAGTAGCAGAGGCTAAGTATAGCAAGTTCTATGAGCAAAGCACAAGGGCAAACAACAGAGAAGAAGGAAAGAGCACATGGCGAGCACATGGCAGACAAAATGGCTGCCGTAAAGAAGATGGCTTCAGCTAAATGCTAACATCGATAGCTGCCAAATTTACGCACAACTGTGTTGTAATTTTAGTGTCTTTAATTTTGTTGTCCTGTTTTACTCTGGGCATAAAATCGAAGACACATACATTAATTCAGTTTCTAAGGGACTTTTCTATGTATGCATAGTTCTTACTTTTATATAATGGTTTATTTTAAGAGCTGAACATTTTTTATGCTCACATCCAGATGGCTTATTTTTTACTGTTAATCTGTGAACACTGTGTCTTGGCTGCTTGGTTTTCTGTAAGCATACCTTAAATGTGATCAAAGAATTATGTCTGGCTCGAGATTTCTTTAGAGGCTCCCCAAAAAAGCCCCCCACCCCTCACTCCTCCGCAGCCTTTAGTTATTGTAGGAACCATCGACATAACAATAACCCTTATTCAGCAGCCATTCAGTCATTGGCTGCTTGTAACTGTAAGTTATGCTGTATGGATTTGTTTTTCTTTTTTACTGACCCCATTACACGAGATCATGTTGCAAGCCACTTGCTTCCAATCTGCAAGGCGTCTTGAATTCAAGTAATGAGCTGCTGGATACCTCCTAAATCCTCAGATGAAAGCAAAACCATGCACAGTGGATGGCTATGAAAGTCGGATATGTGTCTGAATGCAGCTGCTTACTCACTAAACAAACATAAACAATCAGTGCATGCTTCCCGAAATAGCATTTTGTAGTGGATGGAGCACCATTGACTATAGCTCCTAAGTGGAAAGATGAGACAGAACGTCTGAAATTCTACTTTGATGGGGTCTGGCATAGTTTTCGAGCAGAGGAAATCCCTGCTGCTGCATCTGGGAGGGTAGAATATTCATTGAATATATAAAATGCTAGTGGACGCAATGCCAAGAACTTACACCAGGCTACTAAATGCACTTTTTGAGCCCATGGCGAATAAAGATTATAAACGCTTGGTATTCAGACAGGCTCGCAAGGACTCAGACAAATCTCTTGACACATTTCACAGCCGATTGAAAGAACTTGCCTACACATGTGGGTTCTAGGATGGGCAGGAAAAGATATGTGCCCAGCTCATTCAAGGGTTGTATTCCGCGATGCCGCGGGAAACAATCCTCCAAGAATCTGGGAAATCTCTGCACAACATCTTGACATTAGGGCAGTCCAAGAAGTTAGCACAGGCAAGAGTTTTACTCATGGAAGCATCACTCCACCGCTCCATCAAAACAGAACAAGTAAATGCAACCGAGACTCGCCCAGCACTGAGTCCCACAAGACGCTTCCAGGACAAGAAAAAGGAATGGAGATACTGCGGAGGGTCCCCACACAAGATGAGTGACTGTCAGAAAAAATGCAAACAAAGTTCAGTGAGTAGAAAGTATAACCACTTAGCAAAGGTTTGTAGAACATCCAAGGACTCAAAGGAAACGGTGCTTGTGGTAGCAACTGAGCCAGACAGCAAAGAAGACATGGATGATGATGAAGAAGAAAACTCAGTCCACTACCTCTTTGCGAAGGGTGCGCCACCTTCTACTCATCGCCACCTCCCGCGATGCCAAATCAATATAGGGGAAACCAATCACTACTACTATTGACAGAGGAGCATCAATTAAACTCATATCAGCGACCACATACAGCACCATATCCCACCACCCCCAACTAGACAAAGCAAAAGTCGAAGTCTTCACATGTGGGCAGTAGTCATCAATCCCCCTCCTGGGCTGTTTCAAGTCCACAGTATCCCAACTAGGAAACAGTGCAGACACAACTGTATATGTGGTAGAAAAAGGCCATGGCATGCTTGTCAGTTGAGCGAATCCTGAAGCACTGGGATTGATCTCCTTCGCTTTAGCAGTCGAAGAAGATGAGCTATCAATCATTCTACAAGAATTCAAAGCTGCCTTTAGAGGGACTGGGTGCCTGAAAAACAAAGCGGTCAAGCTACATGTAGACCCCTCTATCCAACTAGTGGCCCTACGTCACCACTGCATAGTTTTCCACCTGAGATCGAAAGTGGAAGAAGAATTGGAAAAGCTGGAAAGGGCCAGCATCCTTCAGAAGGTCACCGGACCCACTCCTTGGGTGTCCCCGATCACGGTGGCCAAGAAGCCCAAAAAATGGGGCAGGTCCGCATATGTGTGGATATGACACTACCCAGTGTTGCCATCAAGTAGGAAAGATGCCTCACCCCCATGGTAGATGGCATACTGGGCAAACTGAGTGGTGCTAAATGGTTCTCAAAGGCAGATCTCTGTTTGGGATATCAACAACTACCAGATATATCACCACATTGTCAGTGCACGTGGGTCTACGCAGGTACCGTCACCTCTACTTTGGAATTTCCAGTGAGGCAGCCGTTTTTCAAAACTTTGTAAGTGAGATGCTCAACGGACTACCTGGCATCATCAATGTTAGTGACTGAAAGAACACCATTGCCATCTCAGAGGAGTACTACAAAGGGTCAAAGATGCAGGACTCACCCTCCATCAGGAATAATGCAAATTTCCAGACAACAAAATTAGCTTCTTTGGGTAAACGTTTTCAGAGAACGGGGTTGACCCAGATCCTGAAAAAGTGTGCGATGTGCAAGAAGACCCAGCTCCCCTCAACATCTTCAAAGTGATAAGTTTGCTTGGCATAGTGAACTTCTGTGGGAGGTTCATCCCAGACCTCATGGGTCTCACTCAATCCCTAAGACAGCTCACCAAGGCGACCACGCAGTGCAATGGGGTCCTGAAAAGGAAATGGTCTTTCAACAAACCAAAGAAGCGCAGTCAGCGGACACCACTCTATCCTATTTTGATCCCAGGAAGGCCACAATTGTGGCGGTGGAACGAACCCTCATGGCCTAAAGGCAGTACTAATGCAATAGGAACTGCATGGCATCTGGGCCACAGTAGCTTGCCAGTCAGTAGAAACCAAGCAATGTTATCCACAAATAGAGCGCAAGGCCATTGTAATACACTGGGCTTGCCGACCTTTCCACCCATTTGTTGTCTCCACAGACAATAAGCCACTCATTCCTCTATTTGAGGGGTAGGCACCCAAACCACCACCCTGTATAGAGAAATGGCTGGTACAACTCCAAGAATACGATTGTCAAGTTGAATATCGGCCAGGCTCGTCAAAACCTGCGGACTGTCTCTCCTGCCATTCCCGTGCTTCCACCTCTGAGGAAGCAAAAGAAGCAGAAATTATAGAAGTCTATGTGACATGTTTCTGAAAGATCTTGCCCACTCCCACTGGCACTTGACACCTTAAGGCAGGTCACCCAAGATGATGAATGTCTACAGGTAGTGATTACAGCTATCCGCTCTAATGACTAGAATGGTCTAAAAAAGTGCCTCACAAGGAGAACTCCTGAGGCAAAGAAAGCGCTTAAATCACTCCACCAAGTTCGCCAAGAATTTTCGCCGGATAAGAGTGGTTGTCTGCTCTGGGAAACATGACTGGTTATACTTACGAGCCTCACCTCTCAAGTAGTACAATCAAAACACCATGACGCTCAAGGTATAGTCAAGATGAAGTCTGGGTTCCGTGGATGGACGAAATGGTGGAGAGTGCTGTCTGATTATGCCACTGGTGTTACGGAGCAGGGTATCCAGAACAACTCCCTCCGGTAATCACAGAAGAAGGACCTAAAGCCCGCTGGGAACAGGCAAGCCTTGATTTTGGCCATGTACCTGATAGACAACATGCTTTAGTTATCATTGATGACTATAGCAAATATCTGTAAGTGGAAATAGTAGGGTTCCAGATGGCATCGGAAGTCATAGCAAAAGTAGAAAAAGCTATTGCTACTCATAGGATAATGAAGGTTGTGAAGACAGACAATGGCCCTCTTTTTCATAGTCAAGAATTTGCTGAGTACTTAAAGTCATAGGACATACTCCACCTTAAAGTGACACCGAGATGGCCCCAAGCCAATGTAGAAGTGGAAAGGTTTATGCGGACACTCAACAAGGTTGTCCGCATAGCCCACGCTGATTACCAACTGGTAGAGAAGGCTTTTTATGGATTCCTGCGTGGGGACAGACAAACTCCCCACATGACAACAGGTCAAGGTCTTGGATATGCCTGCAGTGGGTGCACAGTCAAATTCAAATTCAAATTCAAAAACTCTATTCGATCATTTTAAAAATAATCATAAAAGTGCAACAGTACATCACAACGCTTACAATTTACAAATTACATTTTATAAGCTTTCAGTTACAAAAGACATACTTTTCCTAAGAGATACAGATTTTAAAATATATACAGCAGTAAAAAAGCACACGTCAGGTTTGGCAAGTGCGAATAAAAGACTCATGGCTGTTTTCACAGAAAATACCTTATATTTTTTAAAAAGTGGTTTCAAATAAATAATGCGAAGTTGTAAGTAATAGGGGCAGATCAATAGAAAGTGCACAGTGCTCTGTTTAGATGTCCCGTCACACGGGCATGGGGCTACAGTGTGAAGCTTGATGTGCGGACAGGCAACAAGCAAATGAACAGTCCCCATACGTAGTCTGGTAAGGACATATTGGTGTGATCGTATAGTTACCATTTTTAAATATTCTGCAAAACCAGATTCAGCCAGATTATATGTATTATAAAAACGATGTGTAGAGTACTGGCTGGTGGCAGAACAACGCTTTTGAACCTTAGCCCTCAAATACACGTGCTTTAACTCTTTTTTAGGGATGTCTGAGGCACTAAAGGGGTTTTCACGAACATTTAACTTAAAAACATCATCAAATGAAGAAAGAATGTAATTGAGCCTGGGAATCAGGCTACACTTGTCCAGGCAGAGACAATCATTAATAATTTTCCTCGTAAAACTTGTCTGTTCTTTAAGCCAGATAGACCTCCATACCAGTAGGGGTCTAAGACCAATAAGATCTGTTAGGTGTTCCAAACCAACCTCCTGATGTACCAAACTGGTAGAGGCTGAAGATGGTAAACAGAGGAGTTTCTTAATGAATTTATTTTCTTCAACTTGGAGCATATGATGATTACAGTGTCCCCATACCCCTGACCCATAAAGGGCCAGAGCAACACATCTGTGGCGATATATGTGTAACATTTCGAATATGCGCCTTGAGCCCAATTTAGAAGCAAATTTAAAAATATCAAATGCACTTTTACCCATTTTTGCCCTAACATTGGTCATCTCATGAGACCAAATACCCCCACTATTAAAGGTAATGCCTAGATAGCAGAAATTTTCAACCACTTGGATCAGTTGATCCTTGAATGAAAAAGGTCTTAGTTTTTTAACTTTCTTTCCACGAGCCAAAATAAAAGTTTTTGAATTGTTGATCTTGAGTTTTCTCCCATTGATAAAATCCTGAAACTTATCCATTAGTTTTTGCAGCCCAACAGGGGTTCTGGATAAGAGGACCATGTCGTCCGCTTAGAGCAGAACTGGGATTGATATACCCTCAGCGGACGGAGCATCGGCATTAACTAAACGAAATTCTGATTCAATAGCGTTGATAAAAAGAGAGAAAAGAAGGGGGGCAAGAACACATCCTTGCCTGATTCCGGACCTTACTCGGATGCTTGAGGTACATTCGCCCATTTGCCCAAAACGGATGTTAGCGGACAGATTGCCATACAAATGTGCCAAGAAATAGATGATTTCGGGTGGGGCCCCCATATTCAGTAAGGTTGTCCATAGTAAAGCATGGTCAACCAAGTCGAATGCACTTGAAAGGTCCGCAAAGCAGAGGAACAGCAAACCCTGTTTTGCACGCGTATACTTGCCTATAATAAGGTCTAGGTTGATGCACTGTTCTATAGTGCCTAACCCCTTGCAGAAACCAAACTGGGAATCCGCAAGGATCCCGTTTTCTTCAACCCATTCCTCCAGTCGAATCAATAACACCCTACTCATTATTTTCATGGAGGAGTCGAGGAGTGAGATAGGGCGATAGTTCTTAGCCTCGCTCCTATCTCCCTTTTTATAAATAGGAATAATAATCGACTCTCCCCAGGACTGCGGTGCAGAGGCCAAAGCTACCGCGTTAAATACTTTAGTCAGCAGGGGGCTCCATAATAATACATCAGCTTTGTATAGGTCAACAGGGACCCCGTCGGGCCGGGTGCCTTCCCTCCCTTGCTACACCGGATGGCATTATCCACCTCAGCGATTGTAATGTTAAGCGGTGTAGGGGGTCTAGGGACCGCAACCGTGTCTCTCTCTGTAAGTATCCCTCCTGGGTTAAATATGCTAGAGAAGTGGCATACCCAGTTTTCCTCACTTACTTGGGCCGAGAGCACTGGGTGACGGTATTCCAAAATAACTTAGTATCTCGGAGTTCTACGGCCTTGGACATATTGTCCCACGCTTCCTCTCTTAACTCCTGCTTCCTCAAATTCAGGTGCATTTTGTAAGTGCTCCTTAGGGATCTGACCACTTCCCTATCCCCAGGTTTACTAGCAAGGGCATTTTTAAATTTTTGTAGGGATTTTGTACAAGCCCTATTAAACCACCCTCTAGGAGCCCCTTGTCCCTTTGCCTTATTCTTAGTCAAAATCTGTTTCGTGGTCACGTTAATTGATTCAAACCCACCTAATATACTTGTCGAGCATGTATTGGGCTCAAGACAGCATTCCACCTCTAGTAGGCATGCAGACACAATTTTGGCCGATAGCTGTTCCTCATTATGTCTCCCCCATTGGATCCTGGGTCCCTTCGGTCTGTGCGGGATTAAATCCGCCACTGTTCCATGGGATACCACAGCCTTCTACCCCCACATAAGCAAATGCGTTATAAGACAGTTGTGGTCACTAAGAGCCAAGTCTAGTACTTCTGGTACAGTAAACAGGGAGTTTATGCTTGCAGAGGCAATAAGATAATCTATGATAGTGGCGAAATTCCTTCCCACAAAGGTTGGTATCGGTTTGCCCTCATTATCTTTCCTTGGTGACAATATCAACAGATCCAATTTAAGCAAGAGTGTGTTGAGTGAGTCCCCATAGGTCGTATGTATAAAATGGGCCTTGTCCTCCCCATCCTCCCCTCCAAAACCAATCAATCAATCAATCAAGACATTTATAGAGCGCACTACTTACCCGTAGGGTCTCAAGGCGCTTAGGGGAGGGGGGTGCCGTTACTGCTCGAACAGCCAGGTCTTGAGCTTCTTCCTGAAGGAGAGGTGGTCTTGGGTCAGGCGCAGGTCGGTCTGGAGGGAGTTCCAGGTCTTGGCGGCCAGGTAGGAGAAGGACCTTCCTCCTGCTGTCGCTCTACGGATGCGTGGGACGGCGGCGAGGGCGTGGCTGGCTGATCGGAAGTGGCGTTTGGGAGCGTAGAAGTTGATTCGGTTGTTGAGGTAGCTCGGGCCTTGATCGTGTAGGTCTTTGTGTGTGTGGGTGAGGAGGCGGAAGGTGATTCTTTTGTTGATGGGGAGCCAATGCAGGTCTCTCAGGTGTCCGGAGATGTGGCTGTTTCGTGGGATATCGAGGATGAGCCTGGCTGAAGCGTTCTGGATCCGCTGAAGTCTCTTCTGGAGCTTGGCGGTGGTTCCGGCATAGAGGGCGTTGCCGTAGTCCAGACGGCTGGTGACGAGGGCCTGGGTGACGGTCTTCCTGGTCTCCGTGGGGATCCACCAGAAGATCTTCCGTAACATGCGCAGGATGTTGAAGCACGCCGAGGAGACTGCCTTGACTTGTCTGGTCATGGAGAGGGAGGAGTCCAGGATGAAGCACAAGTTGCGTGCGTGGTTCGTTGGTTTGGGTGCGGTGCCCAGGGCAAGGGGCCACCAGGAGTCGTCCCAGGATGAGGACCTCCGTCTTGTCTGAGTTCAGTTTCAGGCGGCTGGTCGACATCCACTCGGCTACCTCCTTCATCCCTTCGTGCAGGTTGGCTCTGGCGGCGGCGGGGTCGTTGGTCAGGGAGAGGATCAGCTGGGTGTCGTCGGCGTAGGAGATTATGTTGAGGTCGTGTTGGCGTGCGATGGCCGCGAGGGGGCTCATGTAGACGTTGAAGAGGGTGGGGCTCAGCGAGGATCCTTGGGGGACGCCGCAGATGACTTCGGTGGCCTCTGACTTGTACGGTGGTAGGCGGACTCTCTGTGTTCTTCCGCCGAGGAAGGAGACGATCCATTCCAGTGCCTTCTCCTGGATTCCGACGTTGCTGAGGCGTTGCACTAGGGTGCGGTGGCAGACAGTGTCGAAGGCCGCGGAGAGGTCTAGGAGGATGAGGGCCGCTGTTTCTCCGTTGTCCATCAGGGCTCGGATGTCGTCGGTGGCGGCGATGAGGGCGGTCTCGGTGCTGTGGTTGGCTCGGAAGCCGGACTGCGAGGGGTCGAGGGATCCGTTCGTCTTGAGGAAGGCGGCCAGCTGTTTGTTGACGGTCTTCTCGATGACTTTGGCTGGAAACGGGAGTAGCGAGATTGGGCGGTAATTCTTGAGTTCGGTGGGGTCTGCTGTAGGTTTCTTGAGAAGAGCGCTGAGTTCGGCGTGTTTCCAGCTCTCGGGGAAGGTGGCGGTGTCGAAGGAGGTGTTGATGATGTCCAGCAGGTGGGGTGCGATGACAGCGTCGGCCTTGTTGAAGACGTGGTGAGGGCAGGGGTCGGTCGGAGATCCGGAGTGGACGGAGTTCATCATGCGGACGGTGTCTTCGGTGCTGATCGGAGTCCAGGCTCGGAGGGTGGTGGTGGGCGGCGTTGCTGGGGTCGTGGCGTGCGTTGGTTGGGTGCTGAAGCTGTTGTGTATGTCCGCGATCTTGTTGTGGAAGTAGGAGGCGAGGGAGTTGCAGAGGTCTTGCGAGGGGGTGATGTCGTTGTTTCCTGCGTTGGGGTTGGAGAGCTCTTTGACGATGTTGAAGAGTTCCTTGCAGTTGTGTGCGTTGTTGTCCAGCCGGTCCTTGAATGCAGTTTTCTTGGCGGCGCGGATCAGTTGGTGGTGCTTCCGGGTGGCGAGTTTGAGGGTGGTCATGTTGTCCGGTGTAGGTTCCTTTCTCCAGACTTTCTCGAGGGCTCGGCAGTTCTTCTTGGAGCTCTTGAGTTCGTCGGTGAACCATGGGGCTTTCTTGCTGCCGGGTCTGCTGGGCGGGGTCCTCAGAGGGGCGAGTTCATCCGCGCAGTGGCTGATCCACTTCGTGAGGTTGTCGGCGGCCTGGCTGGGGTTCGCTGAGCTGGCAGGAGGGCGCTGGCTCAGGGAGGTGGCGAGCTGGTCGGCTGTGATCTTGTTCCAGCTTCTGCGGGCAACCTGTTGCTGGTGGTAGTGGATCGTCGTTCTTTTGAAGGTGAAGTGTACGCAGCTGTGGTCCGTCCAGCGGAGTTCTGTGGCGTGGCTGAAGGCGATGTCTTTGCTGGATGAGAAGACGGCGTCGAGTGTGTGTCCGGCGAGGTGGGTGGGGGTGTTCACCAGTTGCTTGAGTCCGAGGTTGGCGAGGTTGTCGAGCAGGGTGCCGGTGTTGCGGTCGTTGTTGTTCTCCAGGTGGAAGTTGAGGTCCCCCAGGAGGATGTAGTCAGCGGAGGGGAGGGCACACACACCACACACCCATGAGAAAGAAAGGGGGCGCATATGAATATTAGAATCACCACCCCACAAAATTTCGAAAGGAATACCGGTTTGCCCACACAGATTATCTACTGCCTCCTCAAGTTCATCAACCACTACAGAACTGGAATGGGTAAATACATTATTATAGTGGTTAATTATTAGAACATTCCGGCCGCCGTTATGCTGCAGCCATAGTACCTGTGAATGTGAGCCAACTGTCATGTGTGTTTTAACTCGTACCGGGAGACTCACTGACAGCAGAATCACCAGCCCACCTCTAGCTCTACCCATACTGGAACTCAGGGCTGGACAGTTATAGGCGACATAGCCTTCTAGGAGGATATATTCAGTGCACCACGTCTCCTGGAGACAAAGAATATCAAATTTGGTAACAAATTCCGACCAGCCCAGGCAGTCACCAATACCATTCCCATCACCCCACTTGGAGTCCTGGACCCATTGATGTAGTTGAGGCTCTCAACAGATGAAAAATCAGAAACTAAAGCTCCAGTGCCAGACAAAAAGCCAGATACCCAGAGATCCATCAAGGTGATTTAGTGTACATTAAGGACTGCCACCCTGGCAGCAAATTCCGTCCGCCCTTTGAACAATATCTGTGGGTAGTAATACACCGCAAAAGCACGATTGTCACCGCTCATCAAGGAGATGTGGAAGTCATGCAAAATATTTCATTCTTCAAGAAGGTTCATTATGAGAACACTGAGTCCAGTGAACACTTTTACAAACCAGGCGAAATTGCCCATGACATTGACCCCGCACCGTCTTCCCCCTCAACTCTATGAAACATCTCATTACACTGCACCAGCACAGGGGTGAAATATGTGTGACACCTAGCCCAAGCCAGCAGCTTCCACCAGCGAGCTGAGAAGAGAGGCTCTGTTCCCCAGAAGGTCAGGCCACAGGAATAACTCCCAGTATCACCTGAGAGGCATTCCGGTGCCATTGTCCTGCCTGATGGGCTTCCTGGTGTAAGCTGGTTGTTACCCTAGCATTGAAGCCGATGGTGGGGTAACTATGCATCGCTGTCATTTCTGTTTATTTGGATAGCTGTGTATCTCTTTTACTTCTGCTTTTCTGTGAGTTCATATTGTTGCAAATATTGTTAAAGTTGGGGTGGAATGTAATTTACCAACTCACCAAGTTGGTTGGGTGGCCAAAATGAAGACACCTGTGAACGTGCAGGTTTTGGTAGGATCCCGTATGATGCTGGGACTCGAATAAAGAAAGGGAGGGCGGGGATGCTAGTCAATCACGTAGCCCACTGGGAGACAGTAACCATGGGTGGCTTTCCTTTATTTCTAGGCCCACGAGCACAGTGGTAGAGCCTACATCATCCTAGGGGGCCAACACCACAGGTATATCTGTCCTATTTGTGATGAGTATCCCATCCACCACAACATAAATCAGGCCCTTACTGTCTTATGGACAGGTAGCGTTTTGTGAACCTAGGAGAAAGGACACCATTACATAATTGTGAGCATCTCTAAGTCTGCATAGGAGATATTGCAGAAGCTAGTGAGACTGATCCTGACTGAGAGGTTGCTGGTGAGAGAAAAAGGGAAAAATAGACTAGCAAAATTATCATGCTCCATCTCCTTGCTCAATACATGTGCGGCACCTCCAGTCAATCTTGGCTCCAAAGACAATATTGTTTGCATGCCACTGTTAATAATACAATTTTTACAATGGTGGAACAAAAATTACAAGACGCAAAATATATAAAGTGTGGTTGTCTAAAAGCCACAATCTGGTGGCACATATGACAGGGGACCACTGGCCTGATATGTTTACCTCCTTGCCTGCAACACATTCCAGGGAAGCTCCAGAATTGTTTGATTTCTGTTTCTTATGCCAACATGGCATACAATGATACCTTATATTTCATTTAAAATGTATATTTACCATGACAAGTCTACACGATGTGTGCTTTTCACTGCAGCTATTTATTATGTTATCATAGTTTATCAACACACATTTTTCATCTGGATGGGGGTACATCTATGGGACGGTGCAGATTTGTGTGTGTGTTTATGAATAAATACCAATACTTATGACCCTTTGCTTGCTCCAGACTTCCATATGCCCTCTGTCTTTGGTTAGTTTGCTCTACAAATATGTAATTTGTGCTCACCATATTTCTTACAGTGCAAAGGGTTATTGGCATGCTGTTGACTTAAAAAATAAATGATCAAGATTTCCCCATCCCTCCAAATCTGCTGCTGTAAGAACCTCAGTTTTAATATCAGCTGAGGAATGATTGTTGCTATGGTCTGGGGGTAAGGGGGGCTCTTCTATTTCCTTGTCCCTTTTTCCTTTCTTTGCCATAAGAAGGTACAATCACACGTTTTTAGCCGAGGTGGCCTTTTACAGGAAAATTCCCTATGGAAGGAGTGAGGTGGGGAACAAATACATACAGTAGGATGGGCACCATAAATTATTTTGTGGTCTTGTCTTGGCGGAAAAGACTAAATTGCTCTTCCAAGTACATGGCTTGCTATTCTTTAGTGTTAATTCCAACGTGATGCAAATTCAGTCATATTGTCCTGAAATACTGACCTGCTACTGAACAAAAACAACCTTTCTTAACTGGATGGAGCTTGGCCCGGGGAAGCCAATGGAGGCCCAGGCCAACCTCCGCCTGGAGGCGGGAATCCTCCCACCTCGGGGCACAAGCCCGGGAAAAGGGGGCACCCGCGAGTGGTCGCACCAAGTGGAACTCGGCCTCCCCAAATCTGGGGAGCAGGCCGCCGGCCGCAAGCCGCGGAGGGGATTAGAAGGAGGCAAGCAGCCCCTCGAGCATTCAATCCCCTCTGACGCAAGAAGGAATCCCACCCACCCACTCCAGAGAAAGGCAGAAAAGCGCACGTTGCAGCCGCAGGGGTTTGAGGTGAGGCAGAAGACAACCTAGAAGGATGTGAAAGGGAGAGAAATTGATAGAAGTAGATGCCGAAGAGCAGGGAGGGGCCAAGATGGCACTGAAGGCAAGCGGGACGGCACTTGCGGCCCGGGCAAGTCCGCATGGACACCAACCAAGTTTATGTTTATGTTTATTAAATTTTTATTGCGCACAAATACCCGAAGGTGTCTCGGCGCAGAGGATTATACATTGACTGAAATAAATGAAAAGTGAAATTATTGATCAAATAGCCATGTTTTCAACTGTCTTCGGAAAATTAAAAGGGATGGACTGGTTTTGATGTAAAGAGGGAGAGTGTTCCATAGCCTCGCCGTAGCTACCAAGAAACGTCTGCCCCCCCAGCAACTGTTCTAGTGCGAGGAAGAGGAAGAAGGAAGTTGGATGCCGAGCGGAGAGACCTGCTGGGGGTGTTAATCCTGAAGGCATTTATTAAGAATTGAGGACCTACGTTGTGAATGGCCTTATATGCAATACAGAGGGCCTTGAATTTTATGCGACTTCTGACTCTCAGCCAGTGCAGTTGACGTATGGCCGCCGAAACGGATTGGTATTTGGGAATGGAAAGAAGAGCCCTAGCTGCCGCATTTTGGACTAATTGCAATTTATCTACAACCTGTTGTTGGGCATTTTACATTGCAGTAGTCCAATTTAGAAAATATTAGGGTGGTTATCAGTGTTTTTCCTGCATCTGGAGGTAAGTAGGGAAGTAGTTTTTTGATTTTTCTGAGGGTGAAAAAAGCAGATGAGATCACCGTATTAACATGATGGATAAATATTAACTTGGTGTCGAATATGACCCCCAGGTTCCTGACCTTGGCAACCTGTGCTGGTGGGGGGCCAAAGTCAGTGGGCCACCAGATGTCAGACCATACAGGGGACAGGTTGCCAAAGGTCATCACCTCTGTCTTATCCGAATTTATTTTAGGCAGTTCATCAGCATCCAGGAGCCTATGGCTAGCATAGCCTCCTGGAATCTTGATGCAACTGCCAGACCATTCTTATGGACCGCCAACACCAATTGGGTGTCGTCTGCGTAGGTAATCAGATTTAGCCCTTACGTTTTTATGACCCTCGCCAGGTTCGACACATAGATGTTAAATAGTGTCGGACTTAGCGATGATCCCTGGGGTACTCCACAGGTTAGTGTGGATGTGGGTGAGTAGAAAGTACCAAGTTTCACAGATTGGGAGCGGTTTGACAAAAAGGAAGCTATAAGGTCTCTGGCTAGATTGTTGACCCCCAGTGCTGAGACACGTCGATCAAGATGGAGTGATCGACCGTGTCAAAGGCGGCGGAGAGATCGAGCAATATGAGTGCATTGTAGTCTAGAATAGTTCTGATCTCATCAGTGGCCTTTATCAGTGCTGTTTCTGTCCCATGGCTCTTTCTAAATCCGAATTGGGTATCATCCAGCAAGTGGTGCTGATCAATGAAATCTGAAAGTTCATGGTTCATGAGTGCTTCAAAGATTTTTGCTGGGAAAGGGAGGCAGGCTATGGGTCTGTAACTAGCTAGTTCTACAGGGTCCAGTGAAGGTTTTTTTAGCAGAGGTTTAATTATTGTTTCCTTCCAAATCTGTGGGTACTCACCCGTAAGGAACATAGAATTTCAAATCTCAGTGAGAGGGGGTGTAATGAGTCCACTGAGTGAATTAATTACCGATGGCGGACACGGGTCAAGCGGGGAGCCTGAGGTAATGGTTGCTGTGTATTTATGAATTGTCCCCGGAAGGACAGGATGAAACAAATAAAGAGTAGGACCAGTAACCGGAGTAGAAGTGAGTAGAGGGTCAGAGCCTGAGGAACGGGTTACTGAGGAAAAGGTAGCATAGATGTTGGTGACTTTGTTGGTGAAGTACTCGGCTAGAGAGTTACAGAGGTCTTGGGATGGTTCAATTGCAGAGACAGAAGGAGGGGTGGATAGGATGTTTACTATTTGAAACAGTTTTCTAGAGGAATTTTGTGCGAGCTCTATCTGGGATAGGTCAATAGCAAGTTGAAGCCTGAACCCTTGGTAACAGTGGCCGTGGTATTGGGGGCCCCCCTCCAGTAGGTGATCTGTCTGAGAGCAGATAACAACCAAAAATAGACTGAATGAGCAATGGGGGCAAATTGTTGAGAGGCAACAAAAAAATTTGTTTGACCACGAGTAGCAAATGTATAAAATGTTTGTGTTTAATAAACTGACATTTTTTGGCACCAAACAAGTTATCCATGATGTGTTTAAAGGTTAAAGGGCGCAGTTTGAAACTGACTATGGGAGGGGGAGGCAACTTGTCGTCTGGGAGGGTTTGTGCTTTGAGACTGACGTAAATGTTTTTTTTTTCAAAATTACAAATCCTTTGTCTCCGTTTTAGAAGGCAGGTCCAAATTAGAGGACGTTTGAGAAAGTGTCAACACATTCGATCAATAACCTGATTTGAAAATATATTTAGGTTAAGAAATTAGATGACAATTGGCACCAAGGACAACACAGGTGGATGAAAGGAAAAGGGTTTCATTTACAAGATTTAGGGTCTCTTTAAAATAATAAGAAAACACATTTATACATCAGGAGTGTTCACAGATGGGAGATCCCTGGAAGTTCCCACTCTTCTGACAACCATATTGCATGGCTATAGGCACCTGCTACCGCAGTCATCATTCCTTGGAAAGCTAGATAACAATAACAGATGTCATCAGCAAACACAAAACTTACTGAGCCAGATTTGAAATGAAGTGAAAAAAATCATCACAGAATGAAAATTATTGACAGAAAGAGACAGAACATAAAGATAGACAAAGTGAGGCAGACAAAAATGAGGGGTAGGAAAAGCAAGGCTGCTACATTATTAACAGTTTAATAACTCTTAGAAAAGTCAGCCCTTTCACCAAAATCATTAAAGACTTGCCTCCATCATATTTCAAACTGGATGAATTTCCCTCTGTCACCTTATTACTTTCATGTTACGCCCATCTCTTTCTCACGTTCTCAAACATCTTGGCCACTGAAAGACCTTCTTTAAAATGGTGCCTTGTTTTCCAAACTTATGGGACACAATGGTTGCCAATACATTTTTGGCCTCACTGTTGGACTGGGCCCTTCAGGGTTATACCCAAACTTTTGAGCTTCCTCCTGTATGTTTTTCTGACCTGTTGGTGGCTTTAGGACTATGGGCACTTTACCACTGCCATTCAGTTCTGAAGTTCATGGGCTCTCTCCTTTAAACTTGGTATCATTGACTTACACCTGTTTGGCATATTTAATTTACCTGTAAGTCCCTTGTACAGTGGTATACCATACCCCCGGGCCTGTAAATTAAATGCTACTGGTGGGCATGTAGTGCTGCTTGCACCACCCACAGAAGTAGCCTTTCAAAGCTGTTTCAGGCCTGCCACTGCAGGGCCTGCATGCACAGTTTACTTCCACATTGACATGGCTTTTAAAGTTACTTGCCAGGCCTGAAGCTCCCCTTTTGCTACATATAGCTCACCCCTAAGGTAGGCCCTAGGTAGTCCTATGGAAAGGGTGCTGTGTAGGTAAAAGATAGGAAATGTGCCTTCATTGTGTGGCATGTCATGGTAGTGGCAAATGGCCTTTTTGGTTTCTCACTGCTTTGGCTGCTCTTCCCATAGGTTTGCATTAGAAATTCCCTGATATGTTTTTCAGTTGTAATTTCTGATCTGAAAGGAGTTGCATTGCTATGTTTGGTATGTTTGGAATAGTGGTGATAAACCCTGCTTATTGGTGTACGTGGATTTTTCAATACTATGATAGAAAGGCAATTTTTAGAAAGTGGGCATTTCACTGTGCTTATGAGTCTTTGTGCTTTGTAGCCTGACTCCAATCCACGTCCAGGGTAGAGTGACAGCTGGGCTTGTGCATACTTTCCAGACAGCCATCACAGAGGAAGGTTTGGGTGTAAGAGGGTTGAATCTGCATTCATATGCATTCTGAATGGTCTTCCTGGGCTGAGAGAGAGGGAGGCGGGATGTACTTACATTTGTAAAGGCTGGGCTCTGCCCTCACACAAAGGGCTCCTTTACCCCCTACTGATATCTGGAGCCAGAGCTGGGATTGAATAGGGGTGTTGTGCATTTCTAAAGTTCTTTTGAAGTTACCTCCACATCAAAGACATTTTGAGTATAAGTACAGGGGCTCTGCCCCCCTGCTTTTAGACACTGTGTGGTACTTGTAACCAAATGCTGCTGGTACTTCATACTGCACCAGATGATTGCTGTGCTGCCAGGAAGACCACCATGTGGACTTTGCTTTGTTGTGCTGACCTGCTTGGCTCCTAGAGAGACTGCCACTTTGCTGAGCAAACCAGTGTGCTGACCTACTGCCTGCTTGAGCTCCCCAGTGTTATCTAAGGAGGGCTAGTTGGTGCCCCTTGTCCCTGCAATTAGCACGTGGGGAGCTCTTTATTCTAGGGTTTTCTTATCCCTGAAACCGGTATGTGCTGAACACTTCTTCTAGCGCAGGGTAAGCACCTCACTTACCCTGCTCCTGGTGGTAAAAATAGCATGTGGTGAGCACTACGTTCTCACTCCGGGGCAAGATCAGTGGGGGCTGGGTGGTTGGGCCCAGTGAAGCCTTTTGTTGTGTGCAGCACGGCCCCCCATCTAGGGAGACAGTGACGTGCAGTTGCTGAAGAAGGGGAAGTGCTGTGCTGAGGCACCAATCCCCTGCTACTTACTTCAATGTCAATTTGTGGCTTTGTCGTTTGCTGTTTGGGAACCCTCCAGTGCTCCCTTCTAGCGGGGAAGCTGCCGCACCTAAAGAGACACGACACGAAGGATGAGACGGGCATCCTTGAATGCAGCAGCTCCCGCCCAGAAAGGCATAGGACAAGGCTGCTCTATGTCTGCCCCGCCCTGGGCAGTATTCAAGCAACCACCAAGAACTGAGCCTGCTATTTCCCCTGCGCTGGAGAGGAACCTCGACAGACTCGGGTCCTGACCCCTGCATTGCACCGGAAGGCACTTGGGTAGTGTGGCTGTGTGGGCTTCGTTTTGGCCATCATTTATTCCCTAAATTGGGCCAGTCCACCAGAAGGTGTGGTAGGGATCTAAAGCTGCCACAGTGGTTTTGGCAACCACACAGTGCGTTCGTGGGCAGCTGCCTTCCACTTGTTTGTACGTGGGGGACCAATAAGGTCTCTTCACCAAGTTCACAGTGTGTGCCCCCATCTCTTTATGTGGCATACCTTTGGGTGAACTGTATTTGGCTCCATGGATGGGGTGAGACCTCAATTGATGTTCGAGTGACCAGTAAATATACTGTACTAACTGTGGTGGGCCCGCACGGGCTCTTGTGCACCCACAGTTGGCCTGAATTACTGGATTATATAACTGACATGCAAGGGTTTCTGCACACTAGGTGTTTATGTCCCACCATGAAGATTGGTGATTCAGGTGTTTCTCTCCCTACCCTAACTGCTGCATTTCATGCCCTGATGGTATGATATGTGTAATTTTGTTTGCCTTGCTCTGACTGGATAACAAGTATCATTTCAGGATTTACATTTGTATGGCAAGGGATGATTTATTCATGACATGTGCAACCTATAGGTCTTTATCTTATTGCACTAACTGTGATGTTATGACAATTGCCTAGTGGGCAAAGTGATTATTGGTTTATGTGGTTTTGGTCTATGTTTATATGCAATACAGAAACGTTTCTTTTAGAATAATATTGTGTGGGGGCGTGGCTAGTGCCCGCAGGAGATGGTGGTACTTCCGTAGCTCTCTCAGGTCGACGGGAGCGGAGACGGACCAGACCCAACATTCCTGCCTTGCACAGCCGACAAATTGAAGGATGAGACGTGGGAAACCCTGAGGAGTCAAGGATAACCCATTTTGAACTATTTCAAAGATCACTGCCAGCGATAATTCGTAAGTGGTTCATGGCGCGGCTTCACTGAACTTACGGCCTCCATTTTATGCTAACCGCTGATGGAGTTTCACTCCAACGCGGGGTTTTAGCAGTTCGGTCATCGCACCTTCAAGATCAGCTAATGTGAACTCCTCAAGTATCAGGGTATTCTTCTATACTTCGGGCCAGAAATATAAACTTTACTTATTCACAAACACGGTGTGTCACAGCTCTGTTAAACACGCGACCACCATTTTGTCTGTCTTTCTTCGCCGACGGAGCTTCACTCCAATGCGATCCTCACAGACTCAACTCATTTGAATACAAGCGCTTAAGGATATGAAATGAATGTTTTAATTACCAGTTTGAAGTGACTTCCTCACTAGCGTCTCTCATCGCCTCTCACTGGTTTTTCTCTCCCTTCTGCAGCACGCAAATTCACTGCCTCTATATGTTTCTTCAGACAAGCTACCCTCAGCGCAATACATGCTCATTTGCCTAAACACTGCTTTATTTACGAAATTGCGCTGTTAGCACTGCTTTATGAATATCTTGTCTTTGTTGCTTAGATATGGCTTGTTTTAAATAATACGTATTTTTTATGCATATCCCATTCTCACATGAGTTCAAAAATAGTTCATGACATGACTTTCAGGATGTTTCTCATGAATATACTTAATGCTGTATAGCTCTTCTGAACTGCTTATGTTATCTTTTGATGACTGTTTGCCATGTCTCTCTTTCCGTTTTTACTCTCAACGTACTGATGGAGGTGTAATTACAATAATATTGCATACCCTATGTGTACCCTCTTTCATGCTTCCCTGATTATATTATGTTAGGATGTTAAGCTTTCAGATACTGTATTTTGACATTTTGTACTTGCTGACACTTCATTTCAAAAAGTACTTGTTTAATCTATGGGAAGGTTATCTAAAGGTATACAGCGCCCTACTTCCTCCTCTCAGTGAATTTCTGATACATACTAGCTCAAGTTACCAGTGTCTAGACATGGATGTCACTCCAAACACCTCACCTAAAGGTGTTTTGGCATCTAATGCGAATTTGACTCATGGCACTACCAAAGCATTGACTAAAAGGTTGAAGCAGAATCCTCCCTCACCTCCTAAACAATCTACTTCAGTCACAATGGACTTATTATTAGAAGAAATTAGGGCTCTACGCCCTTTTATCAAAGAAACTAACTCTCAGCTTCAGATACTTTCTGATAAGTGGTCAACTGTGGCAAGTCGTGTCACTACATTGGAACAGAATGTTGTCTCCTTAAATTCTTCTACTTCCAAAGGTGACGCTCTTTCCACCCAAGTCTCAATGCTGCACAAGCAACTGGAAAATTTGGAAAACAGGAATAGGAGAAATAATCTCTGTATATATGGCCTACCTGAAGGAACAGAAGGCTCTGATCCAATCTTTCATCCCAAAACTTCTTCTACTACCAGACAGTACTGTTCTAAAAAATTCAGAGAGCTCATCGATTAGGTCCACCGGTTAACTTGACATCGTCCTCCTCAACAAGAAAGCCAAGGGGAGTGATCCTATACCTTCTTGAATATACTGACTTGTTAAAAATGTTGTCTGCAGCTAGAGCAATGAAACACATCACTTGGTCAGGGAACATCTTATTCTTTTCTCAAGATTATGCTAAACCAACTGCTGACCGTCGCAAAGAGTTCTTATTGCTACGGCCACAATTACGTTCAATAGGTGCACGATTCGATCTCTTCCATCCTTGTCTATTTAAATTGACCATCAATAACAAAACTGATACCTATGAAGATCCAATACGTCTAAAGAGTTTTCTATACTCTTACCACACTGCCTCAATGGATACTACATCTTCATCAAGCTCGCAATATACTGCTTTAGATATTGTTATGGTTCTACATTTTTTATTGGTTCTCATTTTGTTTTTGACTCGTTTGTAGCTTATTCATATATGAACACAGAAACATTTTTACTCTTACTGTTCTAATTATATACTTAACCGCTTTTTTCTCCTCACAGGTTGTTTTTTGCGTGTTTTTTCTTCCCTTATGTTTTAAAGTCCGTTAGTACTGTTCTCCTCTCCCGCTTCCCTACATGATTCTTGGACACGTCAATGTTCTGTGTGGCCTCACATCCCTCCACCCCTCGTATGTTTTGGAGTATATGTAAGTCTTTTATCTCATTTTTTCTCGTTATCTTCTATGTCACTCACCTTCTTTTCTATCTCTTTTTTCCTCTCTTTCTCGTTTTACATAATCTATTTGCACTTCTACTTAACTCAAAATTGTTCTCTTTTTCTCATTACTTTCTTGATTTTCAAATGTTGTATACCTTTTGTACTTTTTTCTTCTTCTTCTTCTCTCCCCCTTTTCAATTGTTTCACTACACATACAGTTGGTTTGTTGTCACATATGGTTTAATTCAATCAATATTCTGTTTCATTCGGTGTTTATTTCATCATCCTAGTTTTAGTCTATGCCTTTAAAAATTGTTTCTTGGACTGTCTGAGGTTTACACTCACCTATTAAGCTACAGAGAGTTTTGACTCATTTAGCAAAATTAGGAACAGATATTGCATACATACAAGAATCTCATCTATCAGCTGAAGAATCTGCAAAGTTGAGGAGAGGCTGGGTGGGTGAGGTCCTTTTTCCCCGGGTGATGGCAAGCGTAATGGTGTCCTTATTCTTTTTTGAAAATCCCTTTTGTATTAAGGTACTCTCACAATGTGCAGATCAAACAGGTAGATGGATATTTGTTAAAGTTTTGGTGGATAATGTCCCACTCTTTTTATTGAATGTTTATGCACCCACGATAGGAGACCCTTCTTTCTGGACCTCCGTGTCCCAACAAATTACACAAAACTACGGTGATAACTTTATCCTTGCAGGAGATTTCAACAAAACCTTTGATCCTTCATTGATTAGAACTCCTCAACTCCATTCACACCTCATAAATCTCACAAATCATTCACACAAACAATTCAACAACACAAGCTTACAGATGCCTGGAGACTATGCAATCCCACATTGAGAGAATATTCCGTTTTTTCACCAGTGCATCACACTCAGTCGCGATTGGATTATTTTTTTATATCCCACAATCTTTCTCAATCACTAGTGGTGGCAGATATGGGCCCTATCCTAATATCAGACCATGCTGCCATAACTATTCACCTTGATGTTTTGCACAAACCTAAAGTTTCCCGTAAATGGCGCTTTAATAACGCTTTACTTTTAGATCCAATAGTCACGTCATCCTTCACCTCTTTCTTTAATGATTATTTTCTTTTCAATCGAGGGGATAGCATACATTTTCATCTGGTATGGGACGCCTTCAAGGCCTCAGCCAGAGATTTCATTATTAGTTTTGTCTCAAAAACACGTAAAAAGGCCCAACAAGCTACTACTGCCTTATTAACCAAAATGTAAATGTTGAAACACTCCTATTATTCCTCCAAAGCAAAAGACTGCTTATCTGACCTTATAAAAGCTAAATTTCAATTTAATCACGCTACAACTAACATCGCATTAAATTATTTGCTAAAATCTAGTGCAAAGTATTACGGTGGTCAAAATAAATCCGGAAAGTTATTAGCTAACTATTTAAAGATTAAACAAAATAAACTCAATATAGAATCCATTTTTGGTCAAAATCATCAATTGAAATTCAAAGACGAGGACATTCTAAACGAATTTCTCCACTTCTACAAGTCCCTTTATACATCTGAAACTCTCTCCTCTGATCAATCCATATCCCAATTTCTCTCCAGGATCCAGTGTACTCCCAATACGCACTTTCACTCTTAGAATCTGACTTATCACAGAAAGAAATCCTTGAAGCATTAAAAACACTCAAAAAGGATATGGCCCCGGGCCCAGATGGTTTTACTGTGGAATTCTTCACTCACTTTGCGCACTTACTTATTCCTAAGTTGCATACCCTCATACTTGCCTTTTTGAAATCTGGTGAATCTCAAGGCTCTTTTTCAGATGCCCTTATTTGAATTATACCTAAAGAGGGCAAGGACCCACAATACTGTAAATAATACCGTCCCATTTCCTTGGTCAATATTGACTATAAAAAATTTCAAAATCTCTAGCTTTGCATTTGGAATCTCACATGCCTGACTTGTTAGGAACTGACCTATCTGGTTTTGTTAAGGGACGACTCATCACTGACAATACTCGCTTATTTTTCGATATTCTTTCTAAATTCTCGTATACTCCCTATCCACTGGCAGCCATAGCCTTGGATGCAGAAAAAGCATTCGATAGAGTAGAATGGCCTTACCTTTTTCGCACATAACAATGGTTTGGACTTGGCCTCAAAATTACTGCTTTAATATCTATTCTGTATTCTAACCCAAGAGCAGCTATATCAGCAAATGGTGCAGTCTCTTCTTACTTCCACCTAGGTAGAGGTGTCAGACAGGGCTGACCTCTTTCCCCTTTTCTTTTTAATCTTGCCTTGGAGCCTTTTTTATTAAGAATTCGCCAAAATGATAATATTCATGGTTTTACTTTTAAGGAGACCACCGTTAAAATGGTGGCTTATGCTGACGATGTCCTTTTATTCCTCTCACAACCTCAAGCCTCTCTTCCCGCTTTTTTAGAAGAAGTTAATTACTTTGCATCTGTCTCTGGTTACAAATGAAATAAAGATAAATGTGAGATCTTACCCCTCACCAAATACACTTTCAAAGCTGACTTTACTACTTCAGTTTTCACATGGAGTCCTCAGTATAATAAGTACTCAGTTTACATTTAACTCCCTCTATATATGGAACGATTTCTCGCTGTTTGGAGAACTGTATACAAAGACTATCATCCCTAACAGCGAAATGGCATCCCTTGTATTTGTCTTGGTGGGGTCGTTTGGACTCCATAAAAATGATGCTTTCCCCAAAGTTTTATATACAATTTCTAACATTCCATTGTCTATTCCATCAAAATATTTTAAAAAGCTTAATTCCATTTTATCTTCCTTCTTATGGGGTAACAAGAAATTGCGAATGTCCATATCAAAATTGATTCGTCCAAAGTCAGAAGGTGGGACAAACTTTCCTGATCTTCCTACTTATCATAAATCCTTCTTATTACATCAAGCATCAAAATGTCTTTCTGAACCCTCCATTAACCGTCCTCTTTGGGCCACGCTTGAACACTCCTTTCTTTCACCATTCTCATTTTAGGAATACCTCTCCTTTACACGTAAACCGCAGTCTGTATCCACCCCTATAATGAAGTATACTTCTAAGATAATATCGCTTGCTTCCCTAACTCCCTTTCTTAATCTTCCTATATGGCATAATAAACATATTTTGATTAATATTAAACCTTTATTTTGGAAATCTTGGAGACAACGGAGCCCGATTTGGGGGCATCAATTATATGATAACGACCAACCTCTATCTTTTGCACAAGCTCGCATTTTGTTTGCCTTGCCTTTTAATCTTAGTTCTAAATGCTCTCTTTTCTTGAAAACTGTTCAAGCTGCTTACACACATTATAAACCTTCTTCACCAAGCACTCCCCCTGGACTTTGTCATACAGATAGATTAAGTACCCTTATTATTAATGAATCTAAGGCATCCACTATATATAAACTTTTTCATAATTCACCTAGTTTAAGAGAAAAAACCAAGGTAGAAACATTGTGGGAAAGAGATTTAGGGCCCGATGTAGGTAATTCCTATTTACCTACTCTTAAATACCGAATCATACCGATTTGGTATTTAAGAGTAGGTAAATAGGAAGGGGGCAGATGTAGGTAATTCTTATTTTAGAATTACCGAATCTATACGATTCGGTATTTACCGATTCGGTAAATACCGAATCAGTATTTCCTATTGATTCCTATGGGCCTTGAAATACCGAATCCTGCAACTTTGACACCCTGTAGCACCCCAATCCCAGGCTTGTGTGCCATGTGGCACACATACATGCCCTAAGGGCATGTCTGTGTGTCACATGGCACAGGTGTACATGCACAGATGTGCATGTACAGCTGAATTCGGTATTTTACCACCCAATTGTATTGGGTGATAAAGTACCGAATTCTGAAGGCCTGTAGCACTGTAAACAGTGCTACCTACATGTGGGATTTACCGAATCGATAAAATTACCGATTCGGTATTTTACAGAATCGGTAAATTTACTGATTCGGTAAATTTACTGATTCTGTAAAATAATGGCCCCTACATCTCAATCACCAAATATTGGTCGGTAACGGCCGAATTCGGCCGTTACCGACCGGTATTTGGTGACCTACATCGGGCCCTTAGAATCTTCCTGGTCTGTAGAATTTTGGGATAGTATATGGCTCAAAATCAGGAAATCCTCTAGGGCTTCAAATACCACACAGACACTCTTTTTATATACAATAGGCTCTTACTCTCTCCATTAATTCATAATGCACAATACTCTCATCTTCCGGATACTTGTTGGTCCTGCTCGTCTTCACGCACTGACCTTTGTCACTTGCTTTTCCATTGCAAATTCGTTATAAAAAATGGGGAAAAAATATGGTCTCAAATTAATTCCACTTTTAATTCCAATCACCCTTTTTCTCCCTCACATATCTTTTTGGGAAGCTTCTCCCCTATTTGGGAAAGTTGTGACTCTAATGTCAAGATATTTGCGTTATTATTAGCAGTGGCCTTTCAACAAATAACCAAAAATTAGAAAGACTTCACTAAATTATCTTACCAAGCATGGTGGTATGCTGTCTGTTACAATCACAAACTGGATACGACATTTGTATACCCATTACACATGGCAGCGAAACGTCTAGACTGATGGTCACCTGTTACGATATTCATTGACATGAATGCCAGATGCTCTCTGTCCCATACACCTCAACAACAAGAATTACCTAAACCTCCATGACTTCCCCCATGTTGATAATATGTAGTTTACCCCAAACTATATTTTGTATTACAAATGTTTGCTTATCATATAAGTTTCCTTTCTATACCGATATTACATATAATGCTGTTCTTTTATTTGTACATGATATATCTGACTGTATTTTATGCAAATGTATCTTCTTTACCAATTCTAAATTGATATATTGTATGTCTTTCTTTTCTTTTCACTATTATCATATTTTTTGTGATTACTGTATTCCTTTACCCCAATAAAATCATCTTTGAACTTAAAAAGAATAATATAGGGTGGAGTCTCTTTGGTGGTGTATTTATTGTGTTACTGATGTGAGTGTGTTGCACAAGTGCTTTACACATTGCCTCTGGGATAAGCCTGACTGCTCATGCCGAGCTACCAAGGGGTTTTCTTGGGTGTGTAACTCCCTTAACCTGACTACAGTGGTGGGTTTTGTTTGGCTTAAGTGCATACCCTAGTCAACAGAATCCTCATTTCGAACACTCTCTAATCTGGGTCGGATTGGCCTGTAGGGCAATCAGGAAGTGCCCAAATGGCTGGTCTGACAGATCAGTATGTGGCTCTTTTTTTAGCTGTGTGGGCCGGTTTTATTGCAAAGGGGGGCGGTTTTTACTGTTGATTTACCAGATATTACCACTTTTTAGTTATCTCCTTCGCAAATGGGGGGCACTTTTATTCGAGTGCCTGGGGCTATTTTTTTGCCACAGTCCGATCCAGTCTCTACGATCAGGTCGCCTTCCTGAGGATCAAACTCAGAATGTGGCAATTTACTCAGCACCTTTGACAACCAGTAGCTTTGTGGCACTTCACAATGATAACACCCAAAGCCACTGCTCTGTATGACCCTACTTTGAAACCAATCCATTATTTCAAATCAATGATAAAATCGAAACAAAACATCGTTGTGCAAAATCTCCTCTCATTGGTTGTCCTAGTCGCCAATCAAATGGATTAGTCCACATTGGCTAACCCCTAAGTACAGCCTTATACACCTGTTCTATATTGTACTAATGAAATAATGGGCACTTTCTAGAATAGATGTGGGAATGGTGTGGCTTCTAAGTGCAGATTATAGTTAGCAATCACTTGATATCGGGGCATACTGTAGCTGTACCTCTGTTCCAAGGGGTGTTTGCAAACAAAAATAAATGCTGGTGCACAGGGCTTCTTGAGATCCGTGGGAACAGCGCTTGCTTGTCTGGGCCCTGCACGAGACGGAGATGCTCTTGTTTCCCTCCCAGGCAATCAAGTCCCAGGACAGGTGCTCCTGCGAAACACGGTGTCTTCCGATGTTTATTCTTTTTCAAATAGCCTCCCCCCACCCCCCTCTTCCCGAGCCCGGCTTTGTGGCTATTGTCAAATGTAATGTAATTAGATGCATTTGAAGCAAAAGCCAACGAGGGAGATTCTGACAGCAAGACCTAATAAGCCCTCAATATGTTGTCAAAAGGTAATGATATTGCGTGGTACCATGGGAAAGTGTCTTCTTGTCAGAGCCCTTAATCCTGCCGCCTCATTGTGCGGTGGTGATTCATGGTCGCCCGTACGTCGTTTTACCGCAGCCGCCATGACGGCTTTATCTCTTCACGCACATAAGAGATGCAGCGCTAACGGGGCCCCGCTGACTACGCGCAATAAAGCATACAGTGGGTCTGAGTTATGAGCTTGAAAGCGTCGTGTCGTAAAAGGGACAACTTCGTGATTTACTAACAGAAAAACAGTTCTCTTACTTATTGCTTATCACCAGCTACATTGCAGTTCATTTACATTTTCATTGGTGCAAGTTCCGAGCTATTTTAGTGTACAGTTAGGCTCATGGATGTTTTTGGGATAATATATCCTTTGTGATAGGGATGCACAAATAAGAGTAGCTTTGCTTGAATTTCATTAGAATACTAAAAACGTAATTTAAAATAAGTTACAATGTAGTCAGTTTGATTTAATTCGCTCTTTTTCACAGGACTTGTGCTTCATCCACTCCCCTGTCCTCCCTCACCCTGAACCGCACTGGCATATGCTGCCCTTACCATGAGACAGCGGCCATCTTGCGACCTCTTCAGATTAAACATCAATGCCATGGTCCTCATGTAGAGTCCTTGCGCTCTATGGATGCACGCGGATCATGCTTTGTATAGGCTCAGCATCCTTGCGAGGTCTTCGAGATTCAAACCGCCATCAGTTATTCTAACGAGAGATTCTATTTTTGACTCTGGTCCCACTGCCTCCTAATAGAACACTTTCCCTAAAGGCATGCCTACACACAGGGCTTTAAGTGGGTCGGTTCTGACCGTGCCAGTTCTAACAAGCATTGGCATAGCCAATAGGTCTCGCTTTTTGGACCCTTTAAGTATTTAGTTACGCAGCAGCATATCCTTGGTGCAAAAACACCAACTGTTGCAAGGCTAAACACTTATAAGGTCCCAAATGTGAGACCTATTGGCTATGCCAATGCTTGTTAGCAAGTGTCACTGGAGTGGGGCCAACAGGCTCCCTCAACTTTGTAAAAGTTTGCTGCTGTGTGCTTAGTTCACCCTTGGCCTACATCAGGTAGGTGGAGTGCTTCACATCACAGGAGTAGTGACTGCACTGGTTGTATGTGTGCCTGGGAAGTGTACAGTAGAGGGAGAGAGTAGTATTGTGTAGTACATGTGGGTTTAGTGCATGTGCTGAGCATGAATACCTGCGAGGAATACATGACATGAAAGATTGTAGTGCTGTGAAGTGCATGCACAATAAAAGCATGTGCTGGGTGTAAATGTGCTTGCAAGAAGTACAATACATGAAGGGTGAAGTGTTGTGCAGAGCCACATGGTGAGTATGGTTGCTGGCAAAGTGTGTGTTTGCAAATAGCATACCCTGGTACACGATAGAAAAGCTTCAGTGCTGAACAGTGCACACAGACTGAGGGTGTGTGCTGAATGTATTTGTACAGGTATTGGTACGATGCATCGACGGAATTGTGCTTTACAGTAAGACTGCTGTGAATGTACAGTGAGTAAGTGTGCGTACATTATATGGCGGACTCGAAGTTTCTGCCTGCCTGGTTAAGGCATGAGGAGGAGAGGAACCCCCCTCCTTAGTCAGATTTATGTATTGCTGCATCCCTGTGAGATGGGTGGGACGCAATGGAGAAAGGGACACTCCCTTTAACTTCAAAAGTTTGCTTTTTGATTTAGTGATAGATCACAAGGAAAGGGCCTGTACACATGTTAGGAGAATGGCTATGCACTGATCGGGTCATTGCCTTTTTGTAGGAACAGTCGTGTGACACCCGTATATCAGGATAGATCCGGCATGATCTAAGCAGTTTGTAGAGCGCCATGCAGGAAGCAGGAGGCATGCACATGTGCCGCAGTGACCCCATGTTGCAGAGGGGGCCATCGCTGAAAGCTTTTGGGCCAGTAGTGTGAGACTTATGTCCTCTGAGATTGGCCACCATGTATGCCAGGATGGGCCGCCACAGCGAGGGTGATCGCACAGAAGGAGTCTACGCCCGATTGTCAGTAACGCGGCAACCCCGCATGCTAGAAGGGGCTGCGGTTACCGGCAGGTCAAGCTTGCCAACTGCACTGGACTGATTCCATGAGGATTGCAGCGATGCCACTGAAAGCATTGCAACTTCACTGGAGCTCCAGTCCAGAGCTGGAGAATCTCCGAACCCCATCCCCTGTTAGGGGAAGAGTTAGTTTAGCATGAGCAACTCAGATTGCTGGACATGCCGGCAGCGCTGCTTGGCGGAGAGATCCAGCGCCTGTTGGGTGCTACCTCAAGAATTGCGCACAGCCTGTGCTCACTGAACAGGATCTGGACTCAGGAGGACCCAAGAAGAGGGCTCTAGTTGGACGGCAGAACACTTCTGTACTACCGGAGTGGGTAAGACCAGAACTGGGCCTGTGATCCCCTGGGAAACTCGCTGCTAATGGTGCTACGGCACCACAGGCATTTTTGACTAATAACTAAGGATTCAAAAGGAAACTCGTGAGTACAGCCTTCTAGAACTCATTCCCTGGATGCAGCCACCAATAAATGGGGAATAACCCTGAACACGTTACAAGAAAGAGAGCGGGGCATTGATATGCCTGACAACTACTACAGCCCTAATCTCAAAGGGAGTATGACATTGCATGCGAGTACCATTATTCCATTGCATGTGGAGTTAAAATTATAGCATCTCTTTCTCATATAAAAGTATCAGGATGGACATTAATTTATTGTTCATACTGTGCGTACTTTGAATTATAAGTCGTGCTCACTTACCTGTATCTACACTTCCCCCTCCCCTGAGAGAGCCTTTGACGGCTCATCCACAGCTACCAGTGAGTTAAGTGCAGAAGGGGATACTTGGCCTAGTTGCTTAGCATCCATAGTATGTTGGGTCCCAGGACATTAGGAGTAAAAGACCTCAGCCACCAAGGAAGCACCCAGTAGCCCTTGAGTGCCCCTCTAAAAGGGGTTCTGACAATCCCAATCCACTTTCTTCTCGAACCCTCCTTAGAACCTCAAGTCGGAAACACTCTTATTATACGCCCGGCCATGGATGTAACAAGTGGACTTGCTCTTTTAAAGTTAGCTCTGTGGAGGAGGAACAATGCATTCTGCAGAGCATGCAAGCAGCAGGGAAGAAATACACATTTCTCCCACAGTGATTTCACCCCGCACCGATTACGGGAGGGCAGCCCAGAATTGCACCGACTTGTAACCTCCAACAGTTCCCATGTGCCTTTGCACTGTAAATGTGTCCTTCGCCTGAGTGAATCAGGGTCTGGGTTGGATTCATTACATTACGAACAGTGGAATCACAACATTCCTCTGCCGGAGACACATTATGGTCTTCCTCAAGCCCACGAAGCTAGTTTTATCAGCAGGGACAGGAGCTCAAAACGCCTGATCTTAAGTCAGACCCCATTGCACACTATTATAGACTATGCATCATCACAATAGCCAGAATGCAGCTCTATGGGCCAGAGGGATTAGAAGGACTAGAGTGACACGTACCTTGTTGTTTGCCCTGAGGAACCTAATACACACTGGCCAAAACAGGTCAACATTTACTCATAGGAGCAGGGTTTTAGGTGGCCAGAGTCCTGTCAGTGCTCAGCTACGGCAGTTCTAAAAAATCAGGTGCTGAAATGGCTCCATTTCAAGATTTCTATCATAGCCCTCACCCTCAGAGTGGACAACAAATCTTAACTTGGCAGCAGAACCACTCTTCACTGTCTTTGATGAATCTTTAAAGGGGCTCGTTTCAGTTCTTTGACAGTCTCATCATTTCAGAACTGGTGCATTTTTACTACTATTTCACGAAAATATGCCATTGCTGTTGCTTATTTATCGTAAGCAACTAACAACCAATGACAAAGACAATAGTCCTGGCTTGCTGTAGGTGTAATGTTACTTGTATTATATATCTGGATGCAAACACAGAAAGAAGCAGCAAAATACAAGTTGGGGGGCACATAATGCTAAGCAGAGATTTCTACCTTATATGTTTTAAGCCAAACCTTTAATTATATGGGCCATGACCCTTTGAGATACCCCAGTTTTTCATCCCATTTAAAGCCACACCCAAAAATAAGAAATTCCACAAGGACCTACATCACTTTTGGAATGTATCCTGTTGCAGGGGCATAGGTTCCATATTTCACTGACATTTACTAGGTAACCGTGGCACACTGATGACAAAGGAGGAGGTGATATAACACGTGGCGAACTGAACAGCATACTTTTTTTAAACCTCATCTTTCACAATAATTTGACACGGTGACCTCAGAGTGTACAATCACCTTGAAATGCTTGTATTAATATCGAATGATGGTGCAACGTGTTACATTTTCTAACATGTCATTGATACGCTTTGTATTTATTAACAAAATACAATGGCTTTCTTACCCGAAAACCCAGAGCTCTCCGCAGCCTCTTCCATTTGTTTAAAAACCCTACCTTGATAGTGTGGTTTTCGATTGTGAATGGCACGACAGGCCACTATGCGAAGAAATAACGAAACCACCATCGCCCAAGCAGCACCTTATGTTGACAGCGCGTGCAAAAGTTCCCAAGTAAATTTCTAATTTTGGGATATCGTGAGAGGTAGGAAGCACTGTCAAAACAGATGTCGGGTTGGGCTGTGTATAAAGAAATAAAAAGAGGGCAGCACACTTAGCGGCGCGATGACGTCAAACATTAGTTAAGGGACGTGTTGTAAATTATATATCAGCATGTTAATCACTTGTAAACATGAATCCCATCTGCTCTGCCTGAATAAACAAATATATACATCCCTAAAACACACAAACCGGCGTTAATCCTATATCTAAAATTCTTGCTAGAAAAATAGACATTTGAGGTGACCAGATTAAAAGTGTTGCTGGTGTTCTGGGGTGTTGGAGCTTGTTACTAATGGGGGTCTCTAGTTGACAATGGTTTGGACCGTTGTCCAAGTAGGGACCCTTCTTCCTAAATAAAATACTTCTAAAATAATCCCTGCTCACCCCCTTGGTAGCTTGGCACAAGCAGCCAGGCTTATCTCGGAGGCAGTGTGTAAAGCATTTGTGCACACATACAGTAATACAGTGAAAACACTACAAATGGACACCACCCCAGTTTAGAACAAGCATTGAAAATGCAACAGGACTCGTCTTTGATTAAGTTAAAGCCATTTGCTTTGCTAATGGTATTGTATAGCAAAGCAAATGGCTTTAACTTAATAAAAGGCGAGATCTATTGCATGTTCAATGCTTGTTCCTGACAGTCAGAGCTTTTTCCATTAAGCTCCGCTGCTTTCTTCCCTCCAAAGCCACACACGCCTATCTTTGGGAGAAAGAGTTCTGCTTCCCAAAATGCTAACTGCTGCAGTCTCTGCCTCTGCCAAAGTGCTGCTTTCCTCAAATGTACAATGAACCATTACTTCCTCGTCTGACTTCCTTCTCCCACTCCTTAGTCTCTGGATACAGCCAATATCATTGCTACCCAAATATCTTGATTTTAGTTTACTCTACCCTCTATGGCTGTATAAGGAGCCACCTATCATTAACACTTTTTAAGTCTGGCTTGATATGGCAGCTGTAGTTAGATATTATGTGAGCACCAGACAAAAGAGCTTCAAGAAGCTGTATCGAGAGGGAGAGGTTTAGGCTCTGCCCACTTGATGATCATCGTCTACTGCTAGAGTTGGACTGGATAGAAGGTGTATGCTTCCACTGAGAAAGAGAACTTTTGCCTGGTGGGAAAGCATTTTCTTGCATTGGTTAGGTTGAAAAGGCAATGTGCAAGGGTGTGGGACTGATGAGTTCATTGGGGGATGTAATGCCATAGTATGTAGGTAGGATATTTTTATTATAAAACTAGCAGCCCGTCCAGACGTTGTCCGGGAGCAATCAGGCTTCACACAGGCACCGCAGTTCTTATACCGCCGAGGGCCCCCCAGCGAGCCGGGCAGACTTACCGCCAAACCAGCAGGATCGCAGCAGGGCGTGATGGGGCACGGGCCTCTAATGGTGCAGCCATAAGAGGCCCGTGCCCCATCAGGCCCTGGGATGTTAGGGGAGCCTCCAGAGCGTCCAGGCAGCCACGCAGCGTGTCTCGCGCCGCCACAGCTCTGATCTCCAATTCCGCCAGCAGTGTCAGGGATCCTCGGTGGAAAGGTCCGGGCCTCACAGGCAGGGCGCCGGGTGGTGAGCGGGGTCCTCCCGCTCTCCACGCATGAAGCAGCGCAAGTCACTCCAGGATTACGGCGGGACTCACCCCCGTCCACGCTCTAAGGGATTGTCTGGGCCCGCTCCAGGCGCCCGGCCCGCACAGGCCGCCACTTCCCCCAGCAGCAAGCAGGGCAGCGGCAGTCCTCCCAGCAGGTCGCGATCTTCCTGCAGGCCCGCAGGAGAGGGGTGGTAGCACCTCAGCACCCCGGAGTCGAGCGGGTCGTCAATGGTAACGATCTGCAGAGCTGCACAGCCTCGGACACCCGGCCTCAGCATCCAGCAACCACGTTGTGTAGGTCAGTCCGGGCAGCACGATTCGCCGCCATTTCAGGAAGTGTGGCCAGGGAGCGCAAATGATGAATTGCGTACCGTAGGTGGCTCCGCGCTCCTGATGTCAGCACGCACGTCGCGGCCGGCACTGCTTCCAGGGGACTACTTTTTTTTTAAGGTAAATATTTTAAAGAACGTATATATTTTTTTTATATAGCCTATGTCCATCTGCAGACCCTAACAATTACAACGATGTATGGGGTGTTTGGATTGGCGCTGTGGTTCCCGATTTTACCTGCCTCAAAGGTTCAAAGTTCTCTCTTTATAATAGTAGTATAGATGCTATGACAAAGGCAATAGGCCTGAGCTATTTATCGTGAAAAGCATATGCTAAAGCCAAAAGCCCTTTAAGAGTGAATTGTTATTAATCCCTGTTAAGAGGTGCGGCATATCACTTTGCCAACTCTAATTCTGTAGGTATTTGCAGTTTAATGACTGTGTGGCTGATGGATGCCTCGTGGGAAAGCTTATGGTCAAACTAGCAGACATGAGTTGATTATGGTGATAAGAAGTTACTGACCTTATTAGTTCAGTAGAAAAAGTTATTTCAGATGCCATAGGTCTGGTCTGTTTATTATGAAAAGTTACAACAATGTTACAAAAAAGCAGTAACTCCCTTATCCTGATTAGAGTGGTGGGTTCTGCCTGGCTTAGGTGCATACCCTAGCCAACCAGAAACCTCATTTCTAACACTCTCTAATCAGGGTTGGACTGGCCTATAGGGCAATCAGGAAGGTCTGGTCTGTTTATTATGAAAAGTTACAACAAAAGCAGTAACTCCATTACTCTGAATGCCTGACATTTAAAAAAAAAACCATATGTTAAAGTTAGTAATCTTTAAAGAGTGGTATATTATTGCACTGTTTTAAGGCCTGTAGAAGGGTATTTTGTTCCTTAGAATCTCACAGGTTACTGTAGTGGTGAGGATTTTGGTGTTGGTTACACCACAGACGAACCCTCAGGGCTGTGAAATTGAATTTAGACCTGCCTAAAGTATTACCTACGCTTTTGAATTATTGCACTACTTCTAAATGTAATACTATCTTGTATATTGGAGTTGTACATTGCACATTTACCATGACTGGTGAAGTAAGTGTATCCTCATTTGAAATTGGCATACACCAGAGAGAACTGCAGATTTAGTAAAGTCAGATGTCTACTGTACCACATTATGGGGGTCATTAGGATTGCGGTTTTTCCGCATCCTCCGGGCCGGCGGAAGTGTCCGCCGGCCCGGAGGATGCGGAAAAACCGCTGCGGAGCCTTCCAAGACCCCCTGCCAGATTAGGATGGCTGGGGAGGTCAGAAAGACCGTCCGCCACTTTTCCGCCGCGGTCGCCTTACGACCGCGGTGGAAAAGCTCTAATATGGAGGCGGTGTCTAACAGACACCGCCAGCCATATTAGGATGGGGGTGAACAGATGCCTTTCCGCGGCGGCTTCTCCGTCGTGGAAAGGCATACAGTGATTTCTTTGGGCGCCCGGTGCGGGCCCCCAGGGTGACGGGGGTAGGGAGTGCACATGGGGGGTGCAAATGCAGGGGGGTACCATATTCGTGGTACCTGCCGCTTTGTGCATGCAAATGCGAAGCATGCATTTTTAACATTGCGGCGGGTGCTGCTTCAAGCAGCACCCGCCGCAATGTTAAACATACAGGATGTGATCACCAGGGTGGAGGTCACATCCTCATCTGCACCGAGGGACCGCCGCTGCCCCTGCGGACAGTCCCTCCTCCTCTGGGGTGGTGGACGGACGCTGGTCCGTCCGCCATCCTAATAGGGCCCTATATGTATACGTCAAGGTCTCCTCACAGTTTTCATAAGAGAAGGGCTAGACATGTGTTTCTTTAGCAGCTAGGTAGATTTTCATATTATATCACAATTCTATTATCCTTTTGCTGCAATAAAGAAAAAATATTTCTAAAAAGGTGAAACAGAAATTAATTTAACATTATATGCCCGAGTGGCTCAGATGGAGAAGCACTCGTTCATTGATTTGCAAACTCACATTTAGAATATTTTTGCTTCCTGCTACATTTTTGCATTAAACAAATAATAGATTTCAGTGGATTTCTCAGGGTGTTGTGTTTTCTTTTACAAGACAGATCATTTGCACAACAATAATCCATTTTAGGCTTTTTCAGGAGCTGTTGTAGATTTATATGACATATGCAAATGTGCATATATATCCTAATTTTATGGCTGTATGGCTAATGGCTGATTTATGGAAAACGTTATGCCCAATACATTATGCCTGACTTGTTTATGGTCACAACCAAATGATAAAAACTAAAGGTGTATTGGTTAATTGAGAAAAGTTGTATCAGATGTCATAGGTGTGATCTGATAATTATGGAAAGGTACAACAATGAAAGCAGGCCTGACTTATTATTGTTAAAGGAATATGTTAAAGCCAATAGTCCTTTATGGGCGATTTGTTATTACACTGTGTTAAAACCTGTAGACAGGTATCCTCTTACCTGGAAGCTCACACGTTAGAGCAGAAGGCAATGTTTTTGGCTTTGGTTACACCTGTGAAAATCCCAGTTTTTCATGGAATTTGTTTTTTTTTTTGTCTTGTTTGGCAGTGGAGCTGTTGCCCAGCGCTTACATGAACACAAAAATGAGTTTAAAAACACAGTATTATGAGAGGGTTTTTGCTGCTGCATACATGTTGATATTCTTCTGTCCAAGCATTTGCTAGTCTGCTAAGAGAAGTTCCAGTGTTCATAAATGACAGAATAATTTTCAATACAGACACCATTTCAAATACAGAAGGAAGGGGCTTTGCATGGTTTAACTCCTTGATCAGTACAACAGGAAGGGATTCCACACTGTGCACTCTCTGACAAATACAATAGGAGGCAGTTTTACATTGTGTACTCCAAACACATGAGCAAAACTACACATGTACATTTACTCTCATGATTTGCAGTAAACGTACTACTTTTGGCTATCCATCATTTCCGAGTGCACACCTAGTTGTAGACTTACATGTCTGTCTCCCTCCTTAGAGGACTAGCACGCTACAGAGGCAGAGGCATTCGTATGTGGGCTAGGATCACCACCAGATAAATGGTGACCTCCGCTAAGGATGCGTTGACCTCTGAATGGAAGAGAATAGTCAAATAGTATGCACATAAACCAAATCACACACATGCGACATCTCTTCTCTTCAACCCACAAAAAAATAGCCTGCCTCATATGCTCTGCCTTTTTTTCCCTTGGACTGCGGGACTCTGTAGCCACCAGGAACCACATTCAGCCTCCAGGATGCAAGCAACACTCAACAGGAACACAACCTTTACTGCAGAGGAGACAGCCTTTGCTTGTGATGTGTGATAAAACACAAGAAACAATAACATGGTCTGACTCCATTCACCCTTAGTGAAGCTCAGAAGGTAGCTTTCTGACAGGAGGTCACAGACTCTGTTAATGAATTGGAGGAGGAGGCACACCATAGGGGACATTAGGAAAAAATGGTAATATGAAAGGAAGCAGAAGAAAGAGACTTTATTCAGGATTCAGCTGGTGAAAGCTATTCTGGTTGCACCCCTGGATCCAGGCTCTGTCTCACCATGCTCAAGGATTATATCCTCTCCACAATGCATCCTCACCTGCTAAATGGCCTGCCTGTTGCCTAATGCTATATTATTAAGGTAGGTTAAAACTCTATCTGTCCCCCGGTATGCCCATACAACAAAATATCGACAGGTAAGTCTAGATTTTCTATACCTAACTCCACATATACATACCTAAGAGGTACCTATATCTTCATGGCATGTAATGTGGAGCTAGGAATAGTAAATCTATACTTCCCTCATTACACTTACCTTTTGATATTTCGACCCTTGATATTCTGTCCTTGATATTCGTATGCCAGGATATTGTTGGGGTCAATATCGAGTAGTACAACCCCTCCCACCATCCCTATACTGGTATGCAGACATCACAACCTAACACAGCCTCCAACACAACCCTTTAAATAAGATGGTGCTTTTATTAGTTTCCTTTTAATCTTTCTTCATCTCATATAATCATGATTACATGTACATTGTTTGTTACAGCTGAGGCAGGAGTACTTCCGAATCCGGTAAGGCAATACACAGGACCAGTCTCTAAATACACAAAAGTAAGTTCTTATGCTATCAATGTCACTAACACACTATTGGGTATTTCTATACCTTTCTTTGCTGTGCCCTAACAGTTTTATTGATTGGTGTTTTATTTTGAGTAATTAGTTTATTCAACTATAATTTGTATATTCAAGTTCATATCACTAGTATGCTCATACAATGTTTACTTGAATTCACTTTTAAGTGTCTGTGTTGTTGTTCCAGCCACCACCTCCTGTCACCTCTTTTTCTATTAGCTCTGTACCAAACTCAAACTGGCTACAAAAAAATGGAGAGGCCGTAGGGATTGGTAAGTATACCTTTTGTTCTTTTGTGAGTGGGTCAAACCTATATTTCTGTTAGTAGGTGGCAGGATATGTATTCATTTTTACTGTCCCACATGTCTATAGCCATACATGTACATAATTTAAATAATTGCTGACTGTGATAACATTCATTAATTACTTTATCTGTAGACTAGTCAGCACAAAAAAATCATGATGCCTTGAGTTAACTTCAATGAGAGGAATCTGGTGTGTGTCATACCTTGTATCCAACCCATCACCATATCATCATTATGTGTGACTTTGGATGTCATATTCAGCACTTTATATCTCTCCCTTGACAGCTAATGTGTGACAACAGCCCCTGGTATCTGCACTGCAAGCAACACCACAGATGACATCAGGGGACATCCTGGCGGTAACAGCAAGGATGCAGTTTACCATTAGTCATTCAGGTAAGTCTGTGGACATCTGATATTCACTAATTTTTCTCCTTGTCATTAATTTTTCGGCATCTTCTGTATGTCATTTGTAAAGAACATTTAATTAAAACGTGCATTTTATTATAGTTTATTGCTTATCTTTCATTAATTTCTCTCTAATTTGATATCATTTTCATCAAATACCACTGTTACATTTTGATTCATAATTCTTTATTTAATATTTCACATTTTTTTCTCCAGCCACTAGATCAGGCAACAACCTATCAACTCCATCTTCAACAGCTGACGTGAAGGGGGTCATCCAGAAAGGAAGTATCTGTGGATGGAGCCAGTCGGTTAACATTATATATAAGTAATAGTTACATGCAAGGATCAACCCCTACGTTTATATGTTTATTTCAGCTCTCATGTCACAAACTCACAGTGAAATGTATTTCAAAGCTGTTTTGTTAAATTATTCCATTTCTAAAATGGGACAACCCTTGCTACAAACAACATGGAAATTATAAACAAACATTACACCTAAGAACGACTGAGTGACACTTTCAAACCTCATAGGCACTTATACCAACATGCCCATGTTACACTTGTTGCCTTTCTGCTGCTCTCAAGCTCCCAGCTGATTGGGAAGGGTTCGCTAGGTTTTCTCATGGCACTCCTGTTCAGTGGTGTCATCCTTTGGTGCAGTCAATGTGGCTGCGAGGACATGCTAAGACTGTCCTTGGCCTTAATCCTGGCTAACACCAGAGGTACTCCCAGCTCTTGCTGCTCTTTCTCACTGTTCAAGTGTGAACACAAACTGTACTGCAGTGTGTGCCAGTGTCTCTCCCAATTTAGGCTCAGCTGGATCTCCAGACCCATGGAGATGAGGATAACTTTTGAAATATGATTCTAAGTTCATCATCAAAGTGGGCAGGCCTTCTCTTCTTGTCCCGGAGTCAAGTTGGAAGGTTAGATTGGCAAGGAAGCAGCTGGATGGTAGATGCTGTGTTGGTGCCTCAGAATAACCAAAAAGGGCTGACTGCCTGTTCATGCATATAATTTCTTGCTTGTAGTTGTAGGCGAAGGTGTCTGTCTCAAGAATAAAGGTCTCTACCTTTCATGCAGAGGTCTCCACATGTTGAGCAATTACTCCATGTGTACGGTACAATCCTGTATGGAAGAAGATGATTATGAAACAGGGAGTGGATTATGATGTTATGCAGTAACAAAATGATGGTGTTAAAGTATATGTTGCATTGGCCGTGCATACTTTGTGAATGATTAAACTTTGGTGTAGAGGTCAAAGGTAAAGGTGATGGAATACATTTGAAAGTAAATTGCATATATACTGGGAAATAGAGCCTAACATATTTGATTGTCACATTATGATAGTGTTAGAAATTGGGTCTGGTTGACAGAGGTATGCACCCTCTCCAACCATGAACCACAATCCTAGTCAGGTAAGTCAGAAACACACTTTAAATCAGTGATACTCAAAGTACTGCCTTCGGGAATCACGCAGCCCTACTGACCTTTCCATGCGACCTCCTCGTTAAAAGAAACACTGGCATGCTGTTTATTCAACTCCACTAAACCTAAAAAAGATGTTGAATAAATGGGTAAGCATTTCTTTAAATGTTAATCGAATCTTGCAGCAAATGTGAAAAATATGATAAAGTAAATTCAAAAAGTGTATTTCATTAATCTTCAGAACCGTTTCACCTTCGTACATCAGGTTATATTAAAGCATTGAGAAGTATTCTGAAAAGTGATAGTTTTCAAACATGAATTAAGAAACATTCATGCTTCCACGCACCCTGCCAACAATGCCCTTAGTGAACTAAGAGGCAAGTCAGTTTTGTGCACCCTTTAGGCAGCCTTGGTTGCTATTATACAAAAACAACATTACAGTTTATTAAATCAAACACAGCACGTTTCGTACAGCAAAAATCCTGAAGTCTTGAATTTGGAGGTCTTCTTGAATGTGATAATGAAGTGAAAGGAGGGAAAATGAAATATAACAATTGCATAGGATCAAACAGTTTGATCAGGTGGGGAAGCCGTGATTGATCCAGATCTTCTGGTTTTACATTGTGCAATTCAGCCACTAAATGTACATGCTTAGCCTTCCCCTACACCCACCTTTTCTCCCCCTACCCCTCAACAGCCACCCTGCTGGCTTGAATGTCGCCCTCAGTCACATCACAGATCAAGTTTTTTTTGGCTCCTGGGAAAAAGATTCTGTGAGTACCCATGCTTTAAATCAACCTGTGCTGACCCCCTGGTGGCTCGACACAGAGCAGTCAGGCTTAACTTAAGAGACAATGTGTAAAGTATTTGTGCAACACTTCAAACAGTAACACAGTGAAAACACAACAAAAAGACTCCAGTCCACACTCATTTAGAAATATAGCTCATATTTTTATGAGTAAAACAAGACCAAAAATTACAAAAATACAATAAGGAAAAGTCAAGATATGAATTTTTAAAGAATACATTGTTTTGTTCAGCTTAGAAACAAATAGTACCAAACAAGGCTATCTGGTCGTGCTTGACCGGGTCAAATCCATAAGTTAAGGTGACCGCGATGCAGCATGGGTCGGCTACAGGGACTAGCCTTGGCCCGCTGAACAGTACCTTGGATGCATAGATTTCGAGGGCTATGTGGGGAGTAAGGGAGGTGATACATCGCAATTGATCTTGCAGATGTAGGCGATGTGTCTGTTCTGTGCTGAGCACCATTGAGTATGCGTCGAGAGTCAAGATGTGAAAAACACCGGGGCAATGCATCGTCATCGAACCACTGGGTAGAAGGTGATGCAAGAAGCACAAAGCAATGCATCTGGCCAAGCCATTCAAAGTCGGAGATGTGTAAGAAACTGGAGTTGATGTGTTGGGCTTTTGGCGGTTTGTCTGCGGTCTGTGCAGCGTTGAAGGAGATGCACATGTTCCGATCGGCACAACATCGTTGATGGATGGATTTTCACAGTGTTAATATCGGTGAATGCGATGTCAATGTACGCCATAATATATGCACCGATAACAATATCAATACTGGTAAGTACGATGTAGATATAAGCATAATATATGTATGTATAACAATGTCAATACTGGTAAATACGATGTCGATGTAAGCCATGACAAATGTATGCATAATAATGCCAATATCGGTAAACAGGATATCAATGACTGCCATGTTATATAAACATGTGATGACAAACGTATATCATTGATGTTGAATCCACCTGAGAGGACCTACCCATCATCCTCGAGTCAGAGATATGATACGTTGTGTCAGGTAGTTCTGCCTGACTGATTATGATGCTTCGAAACACCATTCGGAAGGACTCCCATTGGGAGCCTGTGTTCCGACTGACAACACAGACTTCTATGAGGAAAATGGATGTCTGCAGAAAAGCTTGCACCTTGTCGCAGGCACCCCATGGTGCCTGCCACACTGTGCATGGTTTTACAGGGGGATCCCTTGGGTAGCACTACTGACCCCAACCAGAGACCTCAGGATGAAGGGGGGCCTGCCAAGGGGCCACCAAAGTAAGATTCCAACAGCCTTTTCGTGTCGGACAGACCTAGGGCCCAATTCTGATGCGGTCTGTAAAGCTTCCTGACCGAATGGGTATGGGAATAGCTTCTGACCGAATCAGATCAGGAGAGTCCAACCGATCAAGTACGATACATCTGGATGCTGTCAGATACGATTTGGTTTGACACTCACTGACTTCAATGGGAGCCTTTGTTCCGACCAAATGCATAGGCTCCCATTGAAGAAAGGGGTGACTGGGGAAAATCCGGCACCCTGTAGCGGGCACCCACTGGTGCCTCCCACACTATGGGGGTCATTACGATCGCGGACGGACTTGAGTCCGTCCGCGACCCCAGAGCATGAGGGAACGTCCGCATGGGCTGCGGCGTTCCCTCTGTGCAGATTAGGATGTGACCGCCAGGGTGGCGGTCACATCCTCTATTTTAACATTGCGGCGGGTGGAGCTTCAAGCTGCACCCGCAGCAATGTTAAAAAAGCATGCACAGCATTTGCGTGCACAAAGCGGCAGGCACCGCGCGGTGCCTGCTGCATTGTGCACGCAAATGCAGGGGGGTACCATAGGTCCCCCCCATGTGCACCCCCCACCCCCCACTACACCTAGGGGGCCCGCAACGGGCCCCCGCAGTGCAGTTACACATGCTTTTCCACAGCGGAAAAGCCGCCGCGGAAAAGCATGTTCAAAAGCACATCCTAATCTGGCTGACGGTGTCTGAGAGACACCGTCACCATTTTAGTGCTTTTCCGCCGCGGTTGTAAGCCAGCCGCGGCGGAAAAGCTGCGGACCTAAACCATGACCCACCAGCCATCCTAATGTGGCGGTGGGTCCTGGTGGGTCCGCAGAGGATTTTCCGCATCCTCCGGGCCGGCGGTGGCTTCCGCCGGCCCGGAGGATGCGGAAAATCCTCCATCGTAATGACCCCCTATGTATGTCCCTGGTAAGGGAGTACACATGGATTCCCCCACGGGCCCAATTGGAAGGCTACGGGTGCAGGGGGGCCCACTACGGCCCCCAAAGTCTGAATCCAACTGCCAATTCGAGTCAGACAGTATGATTCGGAAATGCTGTCCAAATCCAGCATCGTACTCGGCCATTCGGAAACGCGGCCTGTAGAGACGTATGATTCTGCTATGTCCGGCTCGAACATTCCAAAATGCTGTCAGATTGGGATATTCCTAATGCCTAATTTGCATCGTACTCGGTCGGTCAGAAATCTTTCTGAGTCAGTTGGAAAGACATGTTCCTAATCCGATTTGGATGAAGCAAATGCTGTTAGGAGGCCTTCCTAACCACATCAGAATCAGGCCCAACCTCAGAAAGGCTGTTGGAATCCGACATCGTAATTGGTTGGTCATAAACGCTGTCCATAGAGCTGTACGAATCAGCTCTGACCGACTAGGAACCGATTTGGAATTACCAAATTTTAAATTTGATTCCAAAAAACACCAAACTTGTTCCTGTTTTGCCAATTCTTCTTGTCTTTTAATTTTTTCAAGGTAAATTCATATCCGAGCAAACAACAGTTCCAGGCTTTAAACTTGCTTCCAAGGGCCCAGGACTGGATTGGCACCACTTGACAGAGCAGGACTCACAGCAGACAGAGCCCCAGGTGCTGTTTGCAGGTTGAAGAGAGAAGTATTTGATATCCCTGAGACTTCTGAAAACAGGGGGCAAGCCTACATGCCCTTGGAGATACTTACATTCTGGGATGTAAAGATGCAGGTCCAGTCCTTCTCACTCCCAGGCAAGAGGGCAGCCAGCAGCAGGCCAACACAAAAATTGTAGTTCAGCAAAGTGGCAGTCCCTTCAGGAGCACACAGTCTTTCTTCCTGGCAGAATGTCATCAGTTCCAGAAGCGTTCTGTGTTGGTGGTGTCTGGCGTCTAGTACTCATATAAACTTCTGCCTTTGAAGCGGAGAAGACTTCAAAGAGAGGTCTTTGAAGTGAACAGAGTCCCTGTCCTTTCTGCCCTGATTCCAGATTTACTACAGGGTGTTGTGCAGCCCTTTATATGAGGACAAGACACAGTCTATTAAGGTGAAAGTGAGGCACCGCTCAGCTCCACCCCCATCAAGCCCAGTACAGGGCCTACTAAGGCCCATCAAGTCACACCTAAGCTCCCTTTGTGTGTGGCTAAAGTAAGAAAAAGCCAACTTTCTAAAAGTTTTCAGGATTACAATTTAAAATCCAAGTTCACCATAAGTTGTGGTCTTAAATTTGATTCTATAAACACCAAACTTGGGGGTCGTATCTCTTCCCAATTGGAAATGATACTTATAAAATTTTACAAGGTAATCCTAATGTTATCCTATAGAAGAGATAGTGCCAGCAGTAGTGAAAATGAATTTAAGAGTTTTTCACTACCAGGACATGTGAAACTTGAGAGTACATGTCTTACTTTTTAAATATACTGCAACCTGTTTTTAGCCTGAACGAGGCCTAACATAGGGGTGTATTATATGTATTAAAAAGAAAGGTTTGGGTCTGGCAAGTGGATTACCTTGGAAGGTTGACATTGCAGTTTAAAACTGCACACACAGCATCTGCAATGGCAGGCCTGAGACATGTTTAAAGGGCTACTGAAATGGGTTGCACAATCGGTTTTGCAGACCCACTAGTAGCATTTAATTTACAAGCCCTGGGCACATGTAGTGCACTTTACTAGGGGCAAAAAATTTAATTCATGATGCCAATTGTGGATGAGCCAATGTAGCCATGTTTCAAGCAGACATCACATGCAATTTAGCACTGGTTAGCAGTGGTTTAGTGCTTAGAATCCTAAAGTCAACGAAAACAAATTCAGCAAAAAGGGGAGAAGGAAGGCAAGTAGAAGGGGCTATTACCAACAGATAATAAAACAGTGTTGTTTTCGGATGGTATATGTGGACAGTGTACTAGTCCACCATTCATTTTTATCTTGACACTCACCTATGACATACATGGAGCAATAAAACTAGTTGTGCAAATGTAAAACCGAGTTAATTAGGCAGTCCCACACCTGCATACCCTGACCTCTGTACTGTGCCCCAACTCAGGAACCTGGATGTGGATTTAGATCAGAGTAATGTCTATATGGAAGTCCCATTTCAAGGCAATGTTGTGCAACATGCAACAAGGTACTACTATCTTGCAATCTTGCACTCTACTTTTGGGGAATACAACAGCACCACCCCTGTATGGTCAAGACATATGAGTTGTGACTTAAGGATACCACTGTATGTTCAAGGATGGCTTGAGTATGTGTGTGTGCTCTATTGTGCCTCTTTTGAAGGGTGTAGGGAGATGTGACTAGAGCATATACCCGGCGTCACCTGCAATAAAGGCAAGTGTTTTTTAGTGGTGATTCTATTTTAAATGTTCTGCATCATATATACACACATGCAGTGGCCGTAACAATCATGTGCATCTATAGCGTTATTGTAGTAAGTGAATATATTTGAGATGCTTTCCCCACATGCATATGCAGCCCCAGTGTGTGATGTTATTACTTACAAATGAGCCATATGTCACCGAAATTCCCAGCGACCAATTGATGTGCAAGAGTAGACTCACTGAAGATATAGCTGTTTTGTGTTCTTCTTGCGAAAGCAGCACCCACATCAGAAATTATACCCCTGAAATTACAGACAGCTTGCACATTGAGAGAGTGCTAGCAGTGTCTGTTGAGAAAAAGGTGTTCTGTGTGGTGAGGTGGCTGACGTGCCCCATGGGTGCAATAGTTGGTGGCTAGTACATATAGGAAGTGGGTAAAAGCGTGGAATACCCTTGCCACCCTTTGCCTTTCCTTGAGAGACTGTGGAATGGAGACAAACTGGTGGACTCTCTACCTGACAGAAGCATCGAGATAGTCTCACCTGTGGGATGGCTACATTGTCTGAAAAGAACCTCTGGAAAGACCTACTGGCCATGACAAGTAGTGAAGCCAACATTTTGACATGACCGGGTATAACCTGGGAGTTGGCTGTAGTTGAGTCAAGCTCCTGCTCCTGCTCCCACTCTGCAACTTTGCCACGCATCACTTATGGTGAAAGATGATATCTGACAATGACTAATTCCCTAGTTACACCAAAGTTATTGATCCTCTCCTTGTAAGCCCTATATCTCTTCCCTGAAATAATTGTTCCTCAATAGAGGAGCAAAACTACACAGTCATTCACCAACATAGTGACAGACCAGAAATGGTGTTTGGTGTGTGATTTCATTACTTATGTGATCAGCCTGTATGTGATTGGTTGGTGTTGTAATGAGTTTCATCTGTAGCTGCGTGGTAGAGTCCAGTCATCACTCCAGCCCCCTTGCTTTACCAGATGTGTTTGAAGTGTTGAAGGTCTTGTTGCAAAGTTGAAACAATGCAGTTACTAAAAGCTCTGAAAGGTTTTAAATAAAATGTTCACATTTGTTCCTATTGTTATTTGGTGCCTCCATTGTGTTCTATGGTATTGTGTTGCAGTTTTAGTTGACTGGCCATTTGTGCTACATGACTTACTCTAAGGTTTGGCTGGTGTACTGTTGAGACTGTACTGTCACCGTTAGGGCTGTATTCTGTAAATAGCAGTTCTCTTACTGTCTTAAGGGTATGTGTTTTGCTATACCCCTCCTTAAATTTCCCTAAACCTTACCCATTAAATAGTAAGTATTCCCCAAATCGTAGCCACTCCAACTAACCCCTCCCACTTTTACTACCACAATGTATACCTGTGTGTGTGGAGATCTCCACATGTCTGGTGGGGACCTTTACATAGTGAGGACAGGAGAGGCGGAGGCCACCGGCTAAAGGTTTGTGCATGACAAGTTGCAGTAAGCAAGTAGTACTACTATATGTACTACAAAATGCAGTTTGTGAAGATGACCCATGTAGTCTTACAAGGCAACATAGGGGCCTATTCATATACTGCATTTTGTAGTATGATTAGCAATACTACAATGATACCACTGAGGTACTACAACATGCTTGTCATTAACCTAACTGTATGAACGTTACCTTTGCCTCTCCTTTTATGTGTTCAGATCTCCACCCCAATAGCTGAGAACTTTGCATGCATATGTCTATATTTTAATAGTAAATGTAGGAAGGACAGGGGAGTGACTGGAAAATGGGGAATGCTAACTACTAAATAGGAGGGGCTGAAGTAGGGGTTAAGGAAAGTGCAAATACCCATCCACAAAGGAGTAAGCCATTGCTACTCACAAACTGTATATATATATATATATATATATATCCACACAATCCCTCCTTCACAATGGAAAAAGGTGCACCGACTCTGGCTGTATTGCTTTCAAAGACCGTTTATTCATGGAAAATGAACAGGGGCAGCAGGCTCACAGTCCCAACGTTTCTGATCCGTAGAGCCTTGATCACGGGAGGAAGTCTTTGCATTTTGAATTGCCCTCGTGCTTCTTTTTAAAGCACGTTGGCAATTCAAAATGCCTCCTCCCGTGATCAAGGCTCTACGGACCAGAAACGTTGGGACTGTGAGCCTGCTGCCCCTGTTCATTTTCCATGAATAAACGGTTTTTGAAAGCAATACAGCCAGAGTCGGTGCACTTTTTTCCAGTGTGAAGGAGGGATTGTGTGGATTTAAATGCTGGAAGCCTCGCACCAGCAACACTGGCCGCCCTGCCAAGGTCGTGGGCTCCCTGCTTGGCAAAGTGGTGATTGATATATATATATATATACATATATATATATATATATATATATATATATATATATATATATATATATATATATATATATATATATATATATATATATATATATATATATATATATATATATATATATATATATATATATACAATATCCAACAATATCCTACTAATTCAGCCCTCTACGCTGCAATTTACCACAGGTACAGATCTCTCAGACACCAAGATTCGTGAAATGAAGTGGTTTATTCTCTCCTCTCCACCAGCATGACGCGTTTCGGCTGTTTCACAACAGCCTTGATCACATGGCATGAAAATACCAATGGGGGTGCTTAAATACTGTGCTAATTAAGATTGACATCAAACACTTGAACACCTGACATAGAGAAACTGACATAGAAAAAATATGATACTATTTACAAGGTCTTGAGAGGGAAAAACAACGAGAATTAATTGATGTTAAAATACCCACATGAAAATGACATAGTTAATAAATCTAACCTAATAATAATGGGTTCCAACTTTCAAATTACAGAGTAAATCATAGAGTTAATCAATGCTGAATATAATATGAATGCTCTTTGATAAAATCATAGTGATGAAATAAAAATGTTTTTTGTTTACAATGAGCGCATCTACTACATAGTCAGACATGTAAACCTCGTACCCTCTTTCTTGTGATGACATAAATGTCAACCTTATTTACCATCTATGTCAGTTAAAAACAGATAATAGCCCGAGCTTGATGTCAAATTGAAGTGCAAGTGCATTAGAACAATTAAAGTGCACAGTGATTGCGCAATATTTACAGATTTACAATAAAAGGTAAATACAACCAACCATCATAAAATGATCTATCATGGTAAAATTTGCGCTACAATTTCATATATATACACAGATGTAAACACTGAAGCACAAAAGCTGATTATGGGAACCTTACTTAAGCCTTAGTGACTGTAAATACCTATGTTCTATTCAAATTGAAAGACATTTTCAAGGTAAAGTTTATAACCGGCTTAAGAAAATCTATACCTACTGTCTGATTATAAGCATTTCCTCAAATTATCATCAAAAGGCCTCATATTTACAAAATTAGGAAAAACTACACTACTGAAAAAAGAGAACAACCTGTTCTACTATGAAGGATCCTAAGTATGAAATGGCACCAATAGAGATCACCCAGATTCAGAGTTAATAGACGCTGGAACATATTCAGATCAAAAATGCATGATATTACATAGAGGGCTGAAAGGCAAATCCCTAGAGAAAGACCTTAAGATCCTCCCCCCTATTTAATCCATTAGGGATTCTAGTATCTAGGAGCACAATGTACTTGCTTTCCAATTGCCTTAAGTGTTTTTCCCGATCCCCTCCCTGTATATTTCTGGGCACAGTGTTGATGACAAAATATTTTAGGTGATTCAGGTTTTTAGCATGGACCAATTCAAAATGACGGGCGACTGGGTATGTGACATCCGAATTAACAATCGCTCTCAGATGTTGCAGAATTCGATTGAAAACCTGTAATTTGGTGCTACCCACGTATTTTAACCCGCAAGAGCATTCTAATACATATACCGCAAAATCAGTGCGGCATGTGTATAACTCCTTTATCGGTGTGGGTGTGGGGTGAAAGGGTGAACAAAATTCCGCGGTGTTAACCCTGAACTTGTAAGCCCTACATGAGATGCACTTATGGAAGCCTTTTTTGTTTGAGACCCATATCTTGCTGCTCGTAACTTCTGGACTAGTTTTAACTAGAGAGTCCCTCATGGAAGGTGCCCTCCTAAAAACAAGGGAAGGTTCTGCCGGAAGTATGGGCCCTAGACTAATGTCGGTCTTTAGTATGGGCCAATGTTTCTTTAAAATGCCCCTTATCTTGCGTTCCTCTGTATTGAAGGTGGTTATCAAGCTGATTTTCCTTTCCTCCTTGACCACTGTATCGGTGCCGTCTGAATCGCCACCCTCAGCCAGATTAACCAGATATTCCTCCCGGCTTTTACTGCTGGCTCTCTCTTTGGCTGCTGTGAGTTCTTTAATTGAGTAGCCACGTTTCAAGAATCTTTGGAAAGCCTCATTCTAGCATACTTCTAAATCTGGCTCGGAACTACAGATTCTGCACATCCGGGTAAATTCCCCTTAGGGGATGCTTTTTATTAAATGACCCGGATGGGCACTAGTGGCGTGCAAAATGGAATTGCTCGCTGTGCTCTTCCTTTGTAGTCTAGTTTCAAGGGCATTATCCTTAACATAGATCTCTACATCTAAAAATTGTATGTTAGTGGTACTTATTTGGGAGGTGAATTTAAGGTTCAAAGTATTATCGTTTATGACTTTCACAAAGTCCCTGGCTGAACTTTCTGTCCCTTTTCACACCATACAGATATCATCTATGAACCTCCAGTGATGAATGATGTTGTTGGCAAAACTAGGAGTGTGCCTGAGGACATGCTCCTCCCAGCACCCAACGTGTAAACACGCATAGGTTGGGGAAAAGCATGCCCCCATGGCCACTCCCCTTTGCTGCTGATAAATTTAATTGTTGAACAGAAAATAATTGTTCAACAAGCATAACTGTATCATTCTCATCAGCATGTCATTATGATTTTTAAAACTCATATTACGTTGGTTCAAGTAATGCCTAACTGCATTTAGGCCATCTGTATGTTCTATGCTGATGTATAGGGTACATATATCAAGAGCCATTAGAATGTACTCGGATTCCCACTTAACCTCCTTCAATTTCATGAGGAAATGTCCTGTGTCCTTGATGTAGGAAGGAAGTTCAACAACAAAACTCTGGAGGAAGTAATCCACATAATTGGAAATGGCCTCCAAGAGACTGCCTTGAGCTGAGATGATGGGTCGCCCCGGTACAGGAGATATGAGTTTATGTATTTTTGGAATGAGATAAAAAGTTGGGTCAACGGAAAGTCCTTCTTCAAAAATGCCAGTTCTTGTTTTGTTAGTAATCCCTCTCTTTTCCATTGATTTAATTCCTTATGTACTGACTCTTTGAGGTTACGGATCTCATTGAAATTTCCTTTCCTGTAGCAAGATGTATCTGCCAGGTGCCGATGAGCTTCTTCCATATACTGAGTTCTGGGCCAGATGACAATGTTGCCTCCTTTATCTGCTTTATTGATTATCAAGTTAGAATTGCTTCTCAATTTTTTCATCAATATGGAATACTGTCTCTCCATATATTTGGCTTTTTTGATCTTTCTCGGTGTTTATATCTGCAATCCTTTCAGATCCTCTGTAACCATATCATTGAAAGTGTCAATGGCATCCTTAGGCATAAGGGGTATAAAGGTGGATGGGGCCTTAAATGGTGTTTCGCAGGATGCATTGATGTGGACCCCCATTCTGTCGCACCTGACTTGAGTCGAACTGGCACCAAGATCCTCCTCTAATGCCAATTCATGAGCAATTTTTAAGGCTCCAATGTCAGAAACTTGAAATTTAAATGAGGGTTGAGACTTACTGATGATGTTTTTGGCTCGGTCCTGTGCATTAGTTAATTTGAAATGTTTCTTCAACTTTAACTTTCGAAATAAATTTAAAAACATCAATTCTGGTCTGTACATAGTTGTAAGAATTTTTAGGACAAAAAGAGAGACCAAGCGATAGCAACTGTGTTTCAGCTTTGGAGAGGACAACATCCGAGACATTTACAACTGTTGTATCAATTTCATCATTGGCAGAGATGGTATTTACTCCAGGTGTATTATCAGTGTCGGGTATCATTCCATCAGAAATAACTTGCTGAATTTCTACCATTTCTTGCTTTTGCCTCTCTTTGCGAAGCCTCTCCCTCCGGTGTTTCCTCCTTTCGTTGCATTTATGATTTTTGTCTTTTCGTTTTTGTTCCGCTGTTGTTGGGTTTTTGGTCGCAATGTTTTCAACCTGTCCTCGATTAAAAAAACCAATTCCTCAGATGGCGCAAAGTGAGTTGGCACCTCTGCACGTGTAGATACCCCTGCCTGCTCGTCATCGAAAACACTGCTAGCATTTGAACTTATTTCCGCCTCTGAAAGACCTACTTCAGGTCCTTCACTTGGTGCTTGCATGGCGGTTTTAGGAATGAGCGCTTGTCTTTTCATTGTGTCGTACTTTCGAGCAAAAGTAAAAATCCTGCCCGTCTCATAGCCCTGTTTATCTCGGGCGAATTTATATTGTTTGCATAGGTTATTCGTTTCTTGGTGTTTGGCCAATCTGGTATCTATGTCGTCTCTGTATTTTTTTATATATTCTTTATCCTTGTGTGTGTCCAATTCACTATTTAATGCCTCAATTTGTTTCAAAATCTCATTCCTGTCAATCTCCGCATATTTAATCAGTATCATGTTCCTGGAAGCCTCCTGGAAGCCTCCAGATTATTGGTTGCCCATTCCTTCAACATGAGGGGATTGGGGTTCTCGAAAGATGGCGCTATGAGAACCCTCAATCCCCTCGGGACTCTGCCCACTTCTAAATATTTTTCGAGCAAGCGTTTCTCCCACCATTTAGTGGTTTCAGTTTTTAATAGTTTTTCCAATTTTTTCAATTTGCCTTTTAAATCAGTACTGGAGTTACTATCCTCCGTAGTTTCCTTATCCGTTCTCACCGCCGGAAGGTTCACAAACATAGAGTCAGCCAGTGCCTCCCGGTTTTTCAAAGCCTCCGCTGATGTGGACATTTTATTTAGGAGAAAATAAACGATACACAGCTGCTTGCCGTAGTCTATTCACGGAGATAGGGGCTTGTCTTAACAGTGTCTATATCCTTCCTCCCGCACAATAGGATGTTCACACGTGTGTGTGTCAGCGCGCTCTCTCCAGCTTACCTGCCGACTCGATTATTCCTTCCGGGTCAAATGCAAGTTCGTCCGCCTCCACAGTGTCGGCCGTTTCAGCCCGGCAGCTCGTTGTGGAAAGAGGATACGTAAAGGCAGAAGCAGCCGAATTCTGCCCGAATTGTATGAAAACAATATCCTGCTAATTCAGCCCTCGACACTGCAATTTACTACAGGTAGAGATCTCTCAGACACCAAGATTCATGAAATGAAGTGGTTTATTCTCTCCTCTCCACCAGCATGGCGCGTTTCGGCTGTTTCACAACAGCCTTGATCACATGGCATCAAAATACCAATGGGGGTGCTTAAATACTGTGTTAATTAAGATTGACATCAAACACATGAACACCTGACATAGAGAAACTGACATAGAAAAAATACGATCCTATTTACAAGGTCTTGAGAGGGAAAAACAATGAGAATTAATTGGTGTTAAAATACCCACATGAAAATGACATAGTTAATAAATCTAACCTAATAATAATGGGTTCCAACTTTCAAATTACAGACGGTAAATGGTAGAGTTAATCCATGCTGAATATAATATGAATGCTCTTTGATAAAATCATAGTGATGAAATAAAAATGTTTTCTGTTTACAATGAGCGCATCTACTACATAGTCAGACATGTAAACCTCGTACCCTCTTTCTTGTGATGACATAAATGTCAACCTTATTTACAATCTATGTCCGTTAAAAACAGATAATAGCCCGTGCTTGATGTCAAATTGAAGTGCAGGTGCATTAGAACAATTAAAGTGCATAGTGATTGCGCGATATTTACAGATTTACAATAAAAGGTAAATACAACCAACCATCATAAAATGATCTATCATGGTAAAATTTGCGCTAAAATTTCATATATATACACAGATGTAAACACTGAAGCACAAAAGCTGATTATGGGAACCTTACTTAATATATATATATATTGCAACAATTCATGCCTTGCGGCAAAGAAAAGACGCACTCCTTCGTTTTCAGGAAAGTTTTCAGGCAGATTAATTAATCTTTTGCCATGCCCTATGCATTTCGGTCAAGTTCTTTGATCTTGCTTACGGGATAGACTATCCTGTGAGCAAGGACAAAGCACTTGACCGGCTCTGTCGGAAAAAGAACGCACCACCCCTCACCATTGTGCGCCAGCGTCAATACCCTGGGCCGAAAATTGTGGATATATATATCCATTGGCGGAACCGGACTATTGGTTTTATATATATATATATATATATATATATATATATATATATATATATATATATAGCAAAAACAAGGAGTTCATGGTACTCCCAAGGTCCGGTGCACGCTCGGGTTGTGTGTCGGCTAGAAAGTATCCGCAGACGCGTTTCTGGCTCTTGCCGTCATCAGTGCGGAAAGCCGTCAATAAAGCGCCACAGGTATTTAAACGGAACTGCCATGTGGTTGGTGGATCCTTGGCCAATGAAAGGCCGATGGCGCTCCCATAGCGAAAAACTTTATTGGCAGCCGTAACAACTGTGCCTGCACATCCCCTCTCCTGCCGCTAATAGAACGAAGACGCTGTGAGTGTCACACAATGGTGGAGCACTCTAGCTTTGTATAAGCCACAACCTGCATGGGTCAACAGCCTCCGTAAGCGGCGTTTCGGCAGCCCAAATTGAATCCAAAACACAGTATCCCACCTGGGGCCAGCCGAACTCGCGGCGGGTGCAAACGGGAAGCGGTGGTGGAAACTGCTTGTAACACAGCAAAAACAAGGAGTTCATGGTACTCCCAAGGTCCGGTGCACGCTCGGGTTGTGTCGGCTAGAAAGTATCCGCAGACGCGTTTCTGGCTCTTGCCGTCATCAGTGCGGAAAGCTGTCAATAAAGCGGCAGAGGTATTTAAACGGAACTGCCATGTGGTTGGTGGATCCTTGGCAAATGAAAGGCCGATGGCGCTCCCATAGCGAAAAACTTTATTGGCAGCCGTAACAACTGTGCCTGCACATCCCCTCGCCTGCCGCTAATAGAACGAAGACGCTGTGAGTGTCACACAATGGTGGAGCACTCTAGCTTTGTATAAGCCACAACCTGCATGGGTCAACAGCGTCCGTAAGCGGCGTTTCGGCAGCCCAAATTGAATCCAAAACACAGTATCCCACCTGGGACCAGCCGAACTCGCGGCGGGTGCAACCGGGAAGCGGTGGTGGAAACCGCTTGTAACACAGCAAAAACAAGGCGTTCATGGTACTCCCAAGGTCCGGTGCACGCTCGGGTTGTGTGTCGGCTAGAAAGTATCCGCAGACGCGTTTCTGGCTCTTGCCGTCATCAGTGCGGAAAGCCGTCAATAAAGCGGCACATGTATTTAAACGGAACTGCCATGTGGTTGGTGGATCCTTGGCCAATGAAAGGCCGATGGCGCTCCCATAGCGAAAAACTTTATTGGCAGCCGTAACAACTGTGCCTGCACATCCCCTCGCCTGCCGCTAATAGAACGAAGACGCTGTGAGTGTCACACAATGGTGGAGCACTCTAGCTTTGTATAAGCCACAACCTGCATGGGTCAACAGCGTCCGTAAGCGGCGTTTCGGCACCCCAAATTGAATCCAAAACACAGTATCCCACCTGGGGCCAGCCGAACTCGCGGCGGGTGCAACCGGGAAGCGGTGGTGGAAATCGCTTGTAACACAGCAAAAACAAGGAGTTCATGGTACTCCTAAGGTCCGGTGCACGCTCGGGTTGTGTGTCGGCTAGAAAGTATCCGCAGACGCGTTTCTGGCTCTTGCCGTCATCAGTGCGGAAAGTCGTCAATAAAACGGCACAGGTATTTAAACGGAACTGCCATGTGGTTGGTGGATCCTATGTCCCCCCCTGTTTGAACCCTCACCCTTGCTCTCTTCTGCTCTCAGCTCCTGGGCCTCAGGTCTGTTGAATTAGGGTCTTTCAGCGCTGGGATACCTCCGGGTGACTACGCGCTTTATAAAAATAAATAATAATAATAATAATAATAATAATAATAAAGGCCGATGGCGCTCCCATAGCGAAAAACTTTATTGGCAGCCGTAACAACTGTGCCTGCACATCCCCTCGCCTGCCGCTAATAGAACGAAGACGCTGTGAGTGTCACACAATGGTGGAGCACTCTAGCTTTGTATAAGCCACAACCTGCATGGGTCAACAGCGTCCGTAAGCGGCGTTTCGGCAGCCCAAATTGAATCCAAAACACAGTATCCCACCTGGGGCCAGCCGAACTCGCGGCGGGTGCAACCAGGAAGCGGTGGTGGAAACCGCTTGTAACACAGCAAAAACAAGGAGTTCATGGTACTCCCAAGGTCCGGTGCACGCTCGGGTTGTGTGTCGGCTAGAAAGTATCCGCAGACGGGTTTCTGGCTCTTGCCGTCATCAGTGCGGAAAGCCGTCAATAAAGCGGCACAGGTATTTAAACGGAACTGCCATGTGGTTGGTGGATCCTTGGCCAATGCCACGCCCTTAAACTCCCCCTGTGGACTGACTCACCTTTTTTAAAAACCCTTCACCACTTTTTCACGACTACACCACACGAGAACACTCACACATTCGCTCATTTTTCGGCCGGGACAAAAGATCTCCACCAAAAGTAGTACCCTCGGGTACTCCGTCAGTCATTGCAGCGCCGGTCTGACGTAGGAGCAAAGGGCCGGTGATGAAGCACGACACCTAGCCGCTGAGTGATGAAGTATGTCACTTAGCCTGCTGTATGTGCGAGGTTCTTTAGTCCCACCAAGGGAACCCCTCAGTTCCCTGCTGGTTCACTTTCCTCTTGGGCACACACTATCACAACAATCTCTGGGGAACTCTGTACTTCTAATTGTAGATCATCATTAATATCACTGCAACATTTGCAGTGAAATTATTGATGAGAAAACTGCAAGAGTTGTAATTACCTTAGAGCACAAATTATAGTTACTTGAGATACTTATAATTGGTATATTTCTGTGGTTTTTAGAGTTTAAATGTTACGTTGGTACTGAACATTTCACCTAACTGTAATGTTACTTTAACCTTTTTTTTGTGAATAGATAAACGGAAAAATACTTTGATATTATTTATTTAAAAATAAATGTCAATTTATTAAAAAACACTAAATTAATTAATATTCAATCTGTATATAACTTTCAGAAGATTTTAATGCAAAAGAAATAATATAAAGATTTACTTTAGGTTTGTTTAATTAATACATCTTTAAAAATATACAATAATATACTTTAAATCTAAAATGTAATTCAAAATTGCTGGTAGTGCTGTAGTTTTTCCTAATTTGACACTACTTTAAAAATAAATATTTAAAGCTAATTTATGATATCATTTGACCTCAAATATTTTAATTATTTTTTTCGTTAAAATCTTTTATAATTTTCCATATACTTTACTATAGGGAAATTGCCTTGTTATTCGCAGAGATTTCTGCGAAGCATGTGCAACATAAAAAAAGATCTTAAAGTCACTACTAGTAATGATCTTACTGTTGTATGTGATGTTTTTACTGACTCCACCCCTATGCAAGTCTACACGTTTGAGTAATTTGACACTCATAAATTATAAATAGCCAAAAGTAGTAAAGTAACTCAAAAGTGTAAGAGTAAACATAAAAACAGCTTTACTCAGGCGTAAGTCTACCTTTGTGAATAGCCTCTAAAGAACATCATAAATACAAAAAAACAGGACCACATTATTTTGTCCTGGATGGTAAGGAGTAATCTATTCTCCCTAAAATATGAATGACTCATCTGTAAAAGTAGGACACTTCAAAAGATGTAAAGAGTAAAAGCACTGATTACCCGTTTTCACTGTCTGGTGATCGTTTTTAAAATTTGCTAGTGCCAGAGATCATATCAAAACCAAAGAAAAAAATAATAAAGAGGATAACAAGAGAAGTTTTCAAATATTTATTAGATAACAATTTGATAAGCCAATAATATTCAAGTTTGCGCAAGGAGAGGGACCCTATTGATTGAAAACGTTTTAGCTGCATTCTAGAGCTACCATGAATCACAAAAAAGGAATATACTGAGAAAGGTTTGGGGGTAGCCTATTCAACTGCCACAGCAGCAACAGCTAAAAGCCCAGCAGCAATCCGTCCTGTAGCAGCAGCAGAGACTACAGCAGTGGCTACAGGTGCAAACACAGCACTGTATAGAGATGGTAATGCAGCTTATGTAATGCATATGATTCTACGACATTGACAATTCTAGAAACAACAGTGGCAACAACAGCAGAAACGAGAACTACAGCAACCACAGCTCCAGGCATATCATTGAGAGCTGCTTCCACCACAGCAGTTACCACAACTGCAATCTCAGCAGAAACAACAGCAGTATCAATGGCGTCTACCATAGAAAGAAAGAACTAAAGCAATAGCAACAGGAGCCCCAAAACGTTGTGAATGAAAATAACCACCACAGTATCAACAATTGCTGCAACAATTGTTGATAGCAGAGCAAGGGCCACAGCTGTAACAACACCTTGCAGTACAGATATAACCACAGTACTGACCAGAACTGACACCATGATAAGGACAAAAGCAGTGACAAGAGCAGGCAACAGAACAGGAACAAAAGCAGCAACCCCAGCAATGACCACGGATCTCACAGCAGCAGGGATCAATGGGTGAGAAGGGTTGCCACCATGGTAGGGACAACAGCAATTACCACAACTGTAACCACAGGGCAGACCACAGTTGCAACCATTTGGTGTCATCTACCACTTACCCCCGTCAAAATTGCCAAGTTTCCAAGATAAAACAACCATTGGTTGTATGATGACTATGTTGTCCTCTGTGAATGTATATTGGAGATGTATTTATCTATTTATCCTGCACTAATGAACGTGAATGTAATTTGAGAATTTCAAAAAAGTAAAATAACAAAAAATATACGTTAAACTTAAATAACAAAAATGTCATCAATAAGCGCATTTTGTCCACATTGGCAAACAGTGTGGTCACCCCTTGTTTGTAACAATCCTAGAATATTTAACGTTAGTTATTATAAAGCTTGCTACAGTTTCTTTATCCACACAGTTGGGACCATGGCATGGGTAACTGAATCAAGAACGATCACAATATCCGAGAACACAATAGTCGCCACAACACCCACAATGGCAGGAGCCAGAGCAGTGATCAAAGTTCTAACCAAAACAGTGGCCTTAGAATTAGTGAGAGCTGACACCACATCAGAAACAGAAGCAACAGCAAAAGATTCTACCACAGCAGCAGCACTAGCTGTAATCAGAGTCACCACCACCACTGCTACAGTTGAAAAAATAGCTGCAACAACAGTTGAAAGAATAGCAGAGACAATAGCAGTCGTGACAGATTGATCAAATGCTTCTCGTCACCAGTCTTGATGAAGCCCTCTATGTTTGGACTTGAAACCTTCATGGAAGTCAGAAACTGACTGAGGCTGACCAGCGATTTGAAGTCCATGGCTGCAGCTTCGCTATGATGGTGATCCCAGTCTCCATCAGTTCTCCAGGCAGACATCCGGCAAAAAGTTTCTAAATTCCACTTCTTAACACTTAGGGACAGTGGGAGTACATTCTAACACCGGCTAAGGTTCCAGGACCAGAGGGACACCACTTGGGGGTTAAGGCACACACCAAAAGAAGCTAGCAGCAGTGGCCAGGGCAGGTCTAGTTGGAACTGGTCAACTAGGCAGTGGCAGGGAGAGGGGCCTCTGAAATCTTGTTGTTTCCTTGTAGCTCAAATAGGAGGTCAGCCAACTGAGCCTTGGAGTCACTTCTGGGGTCCTGGGTTCAAAACAAGAAGGTCCAGTCTTCCTTGAGGATGTTCAGACAGCAGGGCAGTCCTTCTGATTCTCCAATGGTCCAGGAATCGTCTGAGGAGAGGTCTGTAGGGCCAACGTTTAAGCCCAGTGCAAGCCTATATGTGGATGGCAAGTTTTTGTCCAGCCCCTTAACCAGTTCTAGCTAGTTCATTCCCACCCACTAAGGTTGGTGCCAGCCTGACTGGAGAGAATGGGAGGCGGGCCTAGATGTGAGCTTCATCTGCCATTGACAATGAAGGGATCCTTTGAAGCTCCGACAGGGGCTAGGTAGAGCCGCTGCCCATCCTGTCAAGGTAGGCGTCCCCCTCCCAGAGCCCTTTGTCCACTGTCTGGGAGCAATGCACATCTCACCACAGGGAACCATTAGGGGTCAACTGACAGCTTGACACTGGCAGAAAAACATTTTGGCTTAAGGCAGGACAATGAAGACTTTCTAAAATAATTATTTCCAAAGTACTAATACAAAATCTGACTTGACCTTTATGTTGGCTTTCAAATTACTAAGATAATGAGTCCTTGAACCAATTTTCCAGCTACTCCGAATCTGAATTTAGCACATATTAAATGTAACAGTGTAAACAACTGTTAAACTATGGGAAAGTCAGCCTTGCCACAATGAAAAACACTTTTGGCAGTGTTTCACAGCCAGGCATGTAAAACATTAACTTTACATGTACTGCGTTATAATCTAGTGTTGGTTAATGCATCCTCCTTATTGTGGTTCTCTGTCTAGCTGCTCAGCCAATGATGATGTCATTTAGAATTTTGAGAGTGTTGAGGAAGAATCAGTTGGAGTGGATGGGCCGAACAGCTAGGAGGCTGCTCCTGGTGGGGCATAATATGGATCATATCATCTTCCTGTAACCTGTAACATATGAAGTAACTTGAAGAATAAATCTACAACCTATTATATATAAGACCGGCTGAGTGTCATTCTTCATTGTAACATACTACTTTTTAACCCCTTACATGCGGCCGGGATTCTGCGCCTGTGCGGCAGAATCGCGAGTGGGCGGGTTTCTGACGGCCCCCAGCCGTCATAAGCACACGAGCACCGTAGTGCATGACGGCTGGGGGCCGTCATCAGCAGGGGTTAAATACCATGCACCCTGCCCTATGAGCTTTTAGGCCTACCTTAGGAGTGACCTATGAGTATTAAAAGGAAGGTTTAGACCTGGCAAAACTTTATTTTTCCTAGTTGAAATAACAGATTAAAACTACACACCCAGGCTGCAGTAGCAGTCCTGGAGACATGCTTTACAGGGCCACTGCAGGGGGTGGCATAGTGAGTGCTGCAGCCACTGGTAACATTTATTGTACAGGCCCTGGGAACATGTAACTTCACATACTAGGGACACACAAGAAAATGACACGTGCCAATCACAGGTATACCACATTTACCATGTTTAAAGAGAGAAGAACAATCACTTTGCCACTAGTTAGCAGGGGCAAAATACACTGAGTTCTACAGCCAACAAAAACAGAGTTCATTAAACAGGCAAATAAAACCCAGGTGACCCTGCAGGAAGGGCAATTTTTCAACACTACCAAACTGAGATCCTAGTCTAAAGATGATTCCTTAAAACCCACACCTTCCTTTTATCTGCATTCAATGCCAAATAGTTATTGGTTATCTAAGATGCAACTAAAACAAAACATTGGCAAATTTTAAGGTAAAATTCAGAGTTACTACTACTTTGTTTTATCAGGAATTGTATATCAAAAGTGAAGTTCAAATAGTAAGAATGAAAAAAAGCAACTAAATCCGTTAAATAAACATTACAAATCTAATGTTATGAACAGTTATTCTGATTAAACCATTGTCCAGTGTTTTGACTGTAGCACCACCTGAACTAGAGACCTGTATCACAAGTTCTATTTGTGTTAATTATTGTACAGACACTCTTAGGGTGTTCTTCAATGACTTTTCCTATTTTAGTTGCCACAGAGTTCTCAGGGAAAATTCCTATTAAATGTGTCTGAAAGTTCACAGTGTAAAACCCTTTCCTAGTGAATATTTCAAAGAGTTGATGGTATGGAGGAGTTAGTATTCTAGGCCTGGCTCAAAGCGCTGTTTTGGGCTAGAAACTCAGAACTAACCAACATACAAAAATAGCCCACAACTAATTAATGTCCAACGGCTGGCCAGAGCAACCTCACCAAACTGCTGACAGCAGGCATATCCTGGGAACACCCGGTAATGCTGGAGTGGTTATAGAGTACTAATTCCATGACACAGAAGCAGAGTGGCAATGTCTTAATGACGACAGCCAGACATAACTGGACTACATATCTGTTGCCAAAAATTCGGATTAAACAACACGCCCCTTGCCTGCCACTAGTGCGCGGCTGCACGGAGCTTGGGCCCTGAAAGGTGAGGGGGTTTGACACATGGGGTGACATGTATGCAGACTCACAACTACAAACGTTTGAGGAACTAGTGTCCAACCATGAGGTGCCACAGGGTTCGCTCATGCTACATGCATTACTTACACGCCACTTCCTACAGACATGGGACAATGTTCGCACTGAACCACCCACATCACATCTTATGCAAATGTTACTGATGCACGAGCAAGGCAGGCACGTAATAACGGCAATATATACCTCTTCTAGACTGGACAACACACCCTCACTGATAGCACTGCACACGTATTGGGACACCGAATTAGCCACCACCATCACAGAGAAGCAATGGGCACAATGCATCAACCACACAAAAACTATATCGACCAATTCAAGGTTGAAATACACTCAATTTAATTATTAACATCATACATATTTGACGCCTCATAGGCTGGCGAACATGAACCCAACCACTGTTGACATATGCCCCAGGTGCCGGACCTGGAGGCTACATTCACGCACATGGTATGGACATGCACGAGTATTTAGTCATACTGGGCTGAAATAGCCCCAATACTGACGAAGGCAGCAGAAACCCAGGTGGTGGTCCAGCCCACCCCCTTCTTGTTGGGCATCATGAAATGCAGTGCCTCCCGCAAGGGCCTAAATAAGTTCCGGGATCTACCCCTGGGCCTCGCCAAACGTAAAATAGCCATGACATGGAAGGCACAACTAGGCCCCAATATACACTTGTGGCTGCTCGACCTTCGTAGGGCACTGGTGTTGTAGTGTCGTTCCTATATTCCCAATAGGCTCTGCACATTGGAATAATATACACTATAGATTTGGCATAGGACTGAGGTCAGTATGTCTCTATCAAGTACAATTAGCTAAATTGTGTGTGCCGACTAACTCAGAGGTCACTAGAAACTTTCTTGAATACACAAGAAGGGATTAGTTCCTGACAACCGCATAAACATGTCAACTTTGTTTCCCTAGGACTGGAACACATATCTTCAGAGTTGTGGAAACAATAGATAACTATTTTACTCAGTCAACCATGCATGCTTCGTTTCTACAGAGTTGCAGAGAAATAGTGAGACGGGCATTTTCAATAAAAGGATTTATTGAACAGTCTTCTTTCTCATGCAAGAGTGGTGAACTGCTACAATCGTTAGACGGAATGCAAAGTATAATGCGTACAGCGAGAACAGTAATATAAAATAATACTGTAATAGCATTGTCTGCTGCTATGACATGTAAAAATACATACATAAATAACACAGGCTAAAATACTGAACTGGTGCTTCTAAAATACGCCTACCCCAATGTACCTAACCTAGGTCTAATACCAGGGAAGAAGTAAGTGTTGCTTAGCATAAGTTTTAGTTCTGCCAAGAATTGCCTAAGGTTTCCCTAGGTCAGTGCATAATTTGTAAAATAATAGGTGCCAGGGCTCTCGTCAGGAGGCCACTGCAGCTTGCAGCCCACGTAGCCCCCTGCAATGCTGCCAACAAAAGAAACAACACAAGTACTAGCAATCAAACTCCCACAAGTGTCACTAATCAGACTATTTCAGACCCCCAAAGCTATAAGAATGGCTTGGGAGGCAGGTAATAGTAACTTCAATATTTATTGAATGAATAGTTACCCGTTGTCGTGGTCATATCTAAATCAGCCAGACAGTGCCACCTTGTGGCAGCTGTCACACGTGCTGTTTTTGAGAATTAAGTGACGCTTCGAGCACCGGAAACCACAGCTCAAATTAGGCACTGGTTGCAAATCACACCTCTCGCTGATGAGGGAGGGCTAGATTGCAGCTTATTTCACCAATTGAAGTTATGTGACCTCAATCGAACCAGACCATATCAGGACTTTTCTGTACAGGTAATTCTCTGGCTCAAGCAACGAAAGAAACTCCACCATTAAAAAGTCATCACCTGCAACACTCCTGTGGAGCATACCCATGGCTCTCAATTCGATAGACCCAGCCCTGGGAAGTTAGTGCTAGTGCTTAGTACCGGCAAGCAAAGGCACAAATTTAGCACTGCTCTAGGTTCTAATCAGCTCCATACCTTAGAATAAAAGAGGTTGATATCTCAGTCTCGGACTCGATTTCCCAACACCCCGCAAGGGGAGTCCGAAACACTGGAGCTGGATTCTAGGCAGGAGGATGCCAGCTTCTTGGTCAGTGCGTCAGCTGGAGAGTTGGCTTCCTTCGGCACTTGCTGTAGCGAGCTGCGTCAGGCAAGTGGGTAGTCGAACTGCACCAAACCCCACCGTGCTTTGCCATAGCATGTGAAGGTATATTTAAACCTTAAAGGTGTTTAGGAATGCCAGCTTTGACGTAAAGTCGGGCATATGAATGTCATGAATGAACCCCTATGGAATAGTTGTTCATGCATAATAATGAGTTTCTTGGAGAAATCAATATCCAGGCTAGGTGTTGTCCCTTCTGCTTAAGAGTCCGGTTTTCTAAGAAATAGTTGTGACGTAGTTGAATGGATGGACGTAGCCATGCGTGTTGGGTAGCATGGGCTATGCCTAAATAAGTGCTTGATTTCTATGCCTATATAAGGGCAACGCAAATTGTACCTATATAAGGGCATGAATCGGGAAAATTCATTCGGAATCTAAAACAGCATACAACACCCACTCCACTTTCTTATGTACGACATTACTAAAATTCTAAACATGTTCAACATATCTAAAACATATCTACACATGAAGTGTAAAAAACCCACCTGAAATACATAAAATGCATTTGAACTGGTTGTAAACATAAAAGCAGCATTGGTGCTGTACCCATTTAAGCAATGTTTCATTCTAAGCATATATGTTGACATTTGGATGCTAAATGAATGATCAATGAAAATATACATTTATGAAATGGCTCGTAAATACAGAAGAAAAAAGGCGAAACCATTTCATGTCATATTACATAAAACTGTTTGTATGTGGACAAGGTCAAACATTGTCACTGGAAGTATTCAAAGAATTCTTGTTCTCCTTTAAGCAGATTACTTTGTGCCAAAAAATGAAAAATACAAATTTTGAAAAAAAAAGTTAATCATAGGAAAAAGTTCTTTGTTTTCAAAAAATGAAGGTCAAATTCAAAGTCTCTCAGAACACTGTGTGCCGATTCAAAAGTCAGTGTTAGCGCTTGGAGAAAACATGAAATATTCGAAGTCTGTAAAAAATGTGGCTACCATTGTAGGTGAAAGTTGATTACCTCGTTTAGAAGATTAACCGCACATAGATGAGAAGCATCGCCTTCAGCACTGGCCGCATTAGCAATGTTCAAATGGGATGGTACCTGTGTGCCTGAAGTTTCCTCTCGTACCTCAGCATCAGCATTTTGCATCTGTGAGATCTCAATGAATGCCGTCATCAGAATTGGTAGCCGCTGGGGACAACAATGCGCATGGGCCGTTACCGGGTCCAGCAAAGTATCAACATCCATTGGCATGACTGATGGGAGTGTTAGACAGATGTCTAACACGCATTCTTCTCCACAAAGCAGGCAGCGTAGAACAGGTATGATGCAATCTTGCCAGATTGGTCTGAATGACAGAAACCATGTGGTATATAATTCTCGTAAACGAGTTAATCCCAAAATTTGGACAATGCGCTCACGACACTTCATCTCCAATAGAGCTCTGTCTATGGTGCTTGGAGTGGCGCTGGTGATTTGGCTTGTCATATTGTAGCAGGAGGAGGAAAAGTAGTATCCCCGCATCGAGTCCCAAAATGAGAGGCAGTCTGCCAAACATAGAGTGCACGAAGTTTGGAATTATTTCGAGGACTGCTTCAAAGGATGCTAACATTCTAGAAAATACGGTCTTCAATACATGTACAATACCGCTCGTTTCAGACATGTTTAAGATGTGACTTAAAATTATTGAGAAATGTATAGGGCAGTTTGTAGTTAAGTGGGTATGTATCTCGGCAGAAGTCCTTGCAACTTGGCCAAGGTCAGTGGCACAGTTTTTTGCAAAAGAATGGCTTGCATTCTGCTTAAAGTATCAATTCGTATTGAAGAGATGTTCACTGAAGGCCATAACGGTGACTCCCTGTCTATCTTAGTTTTAGGAAACAATACTTGCATACAGCAAGTGACCCTCGCTGACACAGTTACTAGATATGGTATACCTGGCAACATGCCACAGCAGCTGTGATCGTTCAACATGAGGTAACTTCCATTTGAAAGTTGTCCAATATTGGATCAATCACCGCAGCTGGTGAACTTTGCAGGTGGCAGGATAAATTGTTAAATTTACCATCGTAGGCCCTGTGTAAATTTATACCCAGACAAAGGAGAGAACCGCTTAGTGCGTTTTCACAGTTTCTACTACTAAGAAACACTTCCTTTCCCCCACTCTAACATCTGTGTGTGTAAGGTAATTCCCAGGATGTCTTGATGTATTCTTTACCCAACCTTTCATGTATGCCTGCTGGTATGTGTTTTAGGCAATACTGAAAATGGAAACTTGTAAGAGGCAGAGTGATTGTTCCATGTATTATCCATTCAGTAGCTGGCTTTTCAGCGACTGTAAATGGCAATCTTTCCAGTTTTTCAATGCTCAGCACTGTATAGTCTGCTCCCCTCTGTGCCAGTTTGATCTGTTTATCAGTGAGATTGAATTCTGAAAACAGTGACGTAGTATTGATTAAACGCCAAGGCATAGAGCCTGAATGAAAGTTTTGCAACGTCCAGCCTAATAGAATGATAGAACGAAATTGCGACTGACCATGTTGCAACATGACCAAGTCCTGTTCCATGATGTCCATGGCAGAATACACTATGCTGTCCAATGAATATATCCTGGATGAAAGAGTTGTTAACCCATTGTCAACCACAGAGAGAGTTTTCTCTAAATTAATACAATCAATTTCTCTTATTCATTCTGCATTCTCTGCTTGAGTAATCTTCCATGCTTCATTAAAAGTAGCATAGATACTGGCATATATAAAACGTTTATGACGCGGTTTTCTTGGTCCTAGCAAGAATTCCCTAAGATCAGTGCCATCTTTAAGTAAAGATAAGTGTTGCTTTACGTCAGTAAGTGTAGATCTATATAGCCATTCAAGGCAGAGCTTCCCTACACTGTATGATGTTACTATTCCAGGATGCTCTCTTTGAACATATCTTGGGACTGGCCTATTGAATCTGAAACCCTGTGTTTTGTTCAGGAATCTATCTTGACAGTTGTTTGTGTCGGTGGGCCAGATCAACCATTTTTTCCAATCTGGATCTGTTCTGTTGTGATGCAAAATAGTAGTATGCACCTCGACCTCCCCCTCTGAAGTGTTACTGCTATCAGGTGTAGGTGTAGGTATTGACAGATTGTTCAGGTCTTTTATCTTGGCTAACCCAAGGCAAGCCGTCTGTAGGACAGTGTCATTCAAAAACATAATTTGCTCAGGAATGATACAGTCTCTAAACAAAGCTTCTATACCTTGTACTTGCCAATCTTTTGTGCCCCAGACAGTTTTTGTCTCAATGTTATCTTTCCAAAAGTCGAAACCTAGTTTAGACAATTGGGCATAAAAGGCCGCAGAATAGATCTGTTTTGTATTGGTCAACATACTTTTCATTCCTGTATTGTTTACATTTTTAAAGTAAAATGATTCTGGATTGGATACATTGAACCCTGAAAATTACGGAAACTTATTGGCAAAAGATTTTGAGCTACCCTTTGGTGGCGTAGGACAATGTTCCCATTGGTTATACATTAATACATTTCTAGGATTTTCATATTTGTGCAAGAAATGGTGACCATAATGGTTATAACAATACATTTGTTCATAGTCTGATGAACCTTCAAAATATTCATGATTTGTGAATACTGCAGACATTTCTAAATCTGACATCATATTATTAACAGTGCCGAAGTCTCAATCATCAGAAAAGGTACTAGATGAAACAAAGTCACTTAATGAAATCTTTAATAAGTATGTAATCTTCAACAGCTCCGACGGGCCAAAAATGTCATAATCAGTTCTGTCCCAAGCTATACCTCCAGGTATAGAAACGGCTGTGATGTTCACTGATGACAATTCTCTTTGTTCACAATGAGATGGTTTGTGTGGCTTTAGTAGTAAGTTGATGTTCTTACTTGCTGTGTCCATTTTGACACATCTTCCATTTATCAGCATTCCCAGTTTATTACCAGAGTCAACCAAAGTAGAAGAAAAAGTACACCCAACACAATCCAAAGTTCAATTCATGGTGAAACCAGATAAGTCTTTTCCATGTGATGAAAAAGGTCTGTTGCTTGTACTTTGAAAGTTCTTTTTGCTGGCGTTGCTTCAGGTTCACTGGGATCCTCAGAAAATGTATCAAAGTTAATGAAATAGCCAGAGGCAGTTCTGTCAATTGTTACCATTGCATCAGGATTCATTGAAATCGCTGGAACCACTTGATCACTTGTTACTTCGTTGTAGACAGGTGTTTCTTTATGAAATGTTACTTGGGTTTCAAGAGGTCCAAGTTCCATTGCTTTGTTGCACAGTCCTTCTTTTCGCACTGCAGATTCTTCAAAGGTGATGAGTCTCTCAGTTTGAACCTCTTGGATAGTAGCCAGATTAGGGTGTCTGCTCCTTGGTCGGAGTCCACTTGGCCTACTGCTTAGTATCGGCCACATGATGTGGTTTGACTAGGTCGATTGACACAAACCTGCGCTCCTTTTTACCAGCAAGGAGCGGCAGTAATACTGTTCTTGATCCGTGGATTGCTAGGACAGGTACTGGTTGTCTGTAAGAAGGCCCAAATTCCTTTTTGTTTGTGGACTTTTCTCTGACTAGATTCCCAAGCTTTGTGATCCAGACAGGCCTTACTGGGACAGTCGGTTTTTCTTCAGTGGCGGTTGGCTTCAGGAACACGTTGCTCTGTTTTGTTCTTATTTCATTTAAGTCCTGTAAAACAACCAAACGGTCTGTTATATCAAAAGGTTTTTAGTCTACCACTCAAGTCTGACAATCGAGGTCCGCTATTAACATTCTGGTCCCAAAAAGGACTTCATATGGAGTGATACCCACTGGAGAACTTCTTGACAGAGTGTTAAGACTACGCTGGACGCTTATTAGATGCTTGACCCTACCGTCACCCGAACCTAATACCCTAGCTGTTATAGATTGCTTTATGTCCTGTTTTTTTCTCTCCACAACCGAATTTACCTCAGGATGGAATGGACTAGAGTACCACAATGCAACGCCCAAACTGGCCATGGCCTCCTTGTATGCTCAAGATCTAAACGCAGGACACTGGGCAGAATGTAGCCTGCCGACTGCGTATGTGCCGATAAAGACTCGCAAATCTTTTATAACAGTTTGAGCATCAACCGAGTGCTGAGGCCACATCCAAATGAACCTTGAACACAAATCCACTGCAACCATGATATATTTATAATTACCATCCCTTTGTAAGGAACCACAGTGGTCCAGGTAAACACACGCTAATGGTTTATCTAAGATTAACAGGGGTGTCTGCGCAGAACGTTTCACAGTAAAGACTTTAATCTTTTGGCATATTTCACATTCCAAAACATAGTTTCTGGTTTGTTTCCTCATGCGTGGCCACCAGTATCTCTGTTTTAATAATTACACTGTGGCGGAAACACCTGCATGTGCAGAGGCAAGCCCTCCATGTGCTGTTAGGATTAGTCCTAATCTATGTTCCATGTTTGGAATTACCCTATCCCCCACTCCAGGGATTCAAGCAAACGGAACATTGTTCACATGAGTTATATACGAGTATTTGAGTGGAAAGCCTTTTGGTAAAGTTTTACCACTGTCTTTGCTTGAAGCATTGACAGCTAGCATTATTTTGCTGTCTATTTTTGTTTTTGAACAAATGATTGCAGCTACGGAAGCCGTTTGCACATCTGCCTTCGTGGCTTCATCAGCCAATGAATTCGCTGCAACGTGAACGCCATCACGTTGATGACTCAGCGTATGTATCACGTGAGTGCTTTGTAGTCCTTGCTGTAACTGAACTACTTGTTCCCAAAGCAGTTTATGCTTGATTGTGACACCTTTTGAATCTCTGTAACTGTTTTGAATCTAGTTTTGCAAGTATTCATTGTAAGATTGAAAACAATAATACGAATCGCACACTATGAGTGTGGGGAATTCGCCATCTGCATTTTCAAGTGCCATTTTGAATGCTTGTAGTTCAGCTGGCTGAGCTGTACAATCTCCCAGAGATTGAGTTTTTGTGACCATTGGTCAGAATTTGCCATCGCCCCAACGACCTTTAACAATCGTGTACGCCACACTATAGGCTTGTTTACCCCCATAGCGGGTTGAGCCAATCCGTCAGGATAAATTATACATTCATACTGGTCAAGAGGCAGAATTTCAGTAGGCAGAGAACATTCATGTTCGTATTGTAGAAATGCTTGTGTTTTCAAATAAGGGTCAAACACGTTTTCAACGTCTGTTGCAGCAAGAGATTTAACCCATTGTATCCATCTCGGATGTAAAGCTTTAGCATTTGGTGTGCTTGCTTTAGTCACTGCTTCCAAGGCAGGTATCGGAGTTACTACCATAATACGTTTTCCCTGTGCCAGGGCTCTTTCTTTTGCTACTGCAGTTTAAACCGCTGTCAGAATTTTTTCTGTTGAAATGAATTTCATTTCTGCTTGTGTGTACAAATGTGATTTGTAAGCTATTGGTACTTTTTCACCTTCGTTACAATTAAGTATGTGAATCCGCATTATCCTGGAATGATTCGGATCACTAAGTTGCGTATCAAGTTCAAGTTAATTTTATTGTTTGATTAATAAAAATCGTTACAATCTTCGAACAGATTAAAATTACAAAGTTATATACAGTTTAAAAGAATAAAATCCTGTCACTGGTAAAAGAGACCACACCATCTTATTTCATTCGCTACAGTATATTGTTATGATCAAGTTCTTTAGCAAGATTTCGATAATTACGTTTTATGCCGCAGCGACCCTCAAGCCTTGGTCCGCTCTTTGTGCTAGCCTTTAGGAGCTTTATATTACTTAAATTTCTTGTAGCCGTTTTGTTACCTCGGCCATAAATTTGAGTCCACGACATGCCAAGATGGAAGAGGTGCCTCCTAGCCAGCTTGTTACTGCTTGCCGGCAAGTACGGATCTTTAACGTGATAAAAATGGCGCATAGGTATCGTCTTCTTAAAGCCAATAGAGCCGGACATGCACATAACAAGTGCATTAGACTTTCCTTCTGGTAACCACACAGTCTACAGTGAGGGCTTTCGTTTAGTTGTTTCCAAGAAGGTCTTAAATCCTTTGAGTGGTACAGGCCCATTCGGTAAGCAATGAAAGCTTTCTTTAAATGTAGACTAAAATGTGAGGCTAGGTATCTCTGTGGTTGTTGATGGGTATAGGATTTGATTACTGTCCATGCATGGCGCCGATTCGTTAGAGATATTTTGTCCTCTAACAGAGATTTCCTTTTTGCTGAACCATTGGCTGCCTTACAGAAATGTACCTGGTCTATTTTCTTTTCCATACTTCTAGTAGGTCCAGTTCGGTCAAACAGGTACTGAGGTAGCATCCCCATGAGTTGGTATTTGGCTGGTTTTCCTGATGATTTATTTCCATCCGGAAGATGTTATCCATTGATTCACTTGGGGCTGAACGGATTTTATGACATAGTTTGGCAAAACTGGACATTGACCAAAATTGTTGGTTTTGTAGGCCAAATTCAAGGCAGACTTGTGCGGGGGAGGCTGATTGTGGCAGATTGAACACTACTTTATAGATTTTGTTTTCTAGGTTGTTTAAAGCTTTTGCCTCCCCTCCTAGCCACATAGTTAACCCGTATGACAGAGTAGGTAAAATCTGTGAAGCCATTACTTTTAGTAGGTGGGTGTAATTCGGGCTGGCCATTTTTAATTATAGCTGTCTATACACATAGATTAATGATCGCACCTTCCCTTTTAGAACCAGAGAGTGCTTCTTTTTTAAATTGCCTTGCCCAAGGGTTATCCCCAAATACTTGTATGAGTCCTGTTCCTCTAAGACTGAGTCATAAATTGACCAGTTAAATTTCAATTTCTTCCCCTCCACCAGCTGGAGCACTTTTGTTTTTTCTTTGTTCAGTTCCAAATTTTCTTGTGCTAAGTAAGATGATAACGTGTTTATTAGGCGTTGCAGACCTATTGGTGTTTCACTCAATAGTACTATGTAATCTGCATACTGCAGAATTGGAACTGAAACATTGCCAAGTTTCGGGGCGTGACTCTCAATTTTTCCTAGGTTACTTCCAATGTCTGCTAAGTATAGGTTAATTAGGCTGGGGGCTAGGACGCAGCCTTGTTTTAGTCCGTCCTGGGTTTCAATTTTTTCTGTTAGGCTGGGCTCATTCCCTTGTTTTACCTTAGCCCATGTATCGCTGTACAGACAGGTTATTGTGTTTAATAGATTTTCCTCCAGCTCCCACTTTCTTAACTTTCTCCATAGTCTTGACCTACTTACGTGGTCAAAGGCTGCTTTTATATCAACAAAGCACCCGTATAGACGGCTGTTCTTTTTTTTGGCGTTCTCCATTAGCAGTCCCAGGATGGTCAGCTTTGTTGACGTCCTCATCCCTTGTCTGAATCCAATTTGGAAACTGGGGATTATGTTATTAAATTTTGCCCAATCTTGCAGTTCTTCCAAGAGGCATGAGGTGTAGATCTTGGCTTCAACGTCAATTAAGGAAATCAACCTGTAATTCCCAGGATTTTTTCGATCTCCTTTCGTATAAATCGGGTGGATGATGTTTCCTTTCCAAGAAGCAGGTATGTTTCCTTTTGTAAAAATATGATTAAATAGCACTGGTAAATGTTCGGCCCAAAACTCTTCGTTGGTTTTAAATACTGCAGTTGGGAGACCGTTTGGTCCCGGAGCCCCCTCTGCTTTGAGCTTTTGAATGAACTTTTTTACATGGGTGCGGGTGGTCAGAGTATATTGTTGAAAAACGCATTTTTCATGGTTCATATCTTCGTGCGTTCTTTCGCTGGCGCATATGCCGTTTAGGTTGTCTTGTTCAATATTGATTGATGGACCTTGGTTCTTTTCATTTCTTTGTGGTTCCATTTTTAAATAGAGGTTCCTCACATATTCTCCCCAGACTCTGTCCCCGATTCTGGGGTCCTGTTGCAGTTCTACACCTATGTTTAGATCATTAATGATGCCCCAAAAGTCTCAAGAGTTTGGTTTTTTACTCGCAAATAACAGTTTTTCCCAGATCGATTCTTTGTTAGGGCCTTCGCCGTCAACAGCTTTTTCCGGTATTTTTCCTCATACTTCTGATGGTGTTATTATTTGATTTTTTTCCCCGTGCGACCATTCTTTGTTGGATGTTTAACTCCCTGGTGATTTTTCTCTTTTCAAGTCTTAAGTCGGAGTTAAACCAGTGTGCAGACTTTACTTTTGTGTTTCTTTTTGCCCCCGGTAGAACAGAGTGCCTTTCCTTTTGGTCCTCTATTAGATTTTCACAGTTTTTTACAGGGTCTCCGTGTTCTAAGCTCCAGAGTTTTGTCACAAAATTGCTAGCTGTGGACTGGATGTTTTTTGTTTCTCCTCCCCTCCACTTTCTTTACCGGAGGTTGAATTTTTCAGGTTGTTGCAATAACGAGCACAATTGTCAGCACTGAGCACTGTGACGATTATCCGTGTGATTTGGGGGAAGTGATCACTTTCTCTGAGCTGAACTATTGAGTAATCTTCAATTGAGTTTATTATGCTGGCACCTACAATTGTGAAGTCAATAGTCGACTTAACCTTACCACTCGTATATGCAGTAGCTAGCAGAGCATAACCGTTTTTTTTACTGTTTAGGATTGTTAGTCCCATTGATTGTAAATTACGCAGTGGAGCTTGTTTGGACCCATTCGCTGCTCTTTTCTCCTTGTTGGATCTCCCCTTGTCAGAGCTCAATAGGTTACAGTTGAAGTCTCCTGATATTATCAACGAGCTTTGTTTGTTGTTATTTTGCAGAGTTTTTATTAGTGCGGTTAGCATTCCCATTTTTTCATTTTTTACTTTTCGGTCGGAATGTATGTAAACATTTATTAGTAGAAGCTGCTGCTGGGGCTTTATTGTGATTTTTGTGACTTGGACCCAATTTAGCCCTAAATCCTGTTCCTCTGATTCCCAATTAAATTTTTGCGACACGTAAGCTTATAGGCCTCCTCGTGGATGACCATAGTTCGACTGTCTCTCTGCTAGTATATGATGTTCGGCAAAGCCTGGAATTCCAGGATGGATCGAGTTCCAGGTCTCTTGTAAGAGAATTATATCTTGTTCACGGAAGAATGGTTGGGTTTCATGATCCTGCTCCATGCTGCTGAACCCTTGCACGTTCCATGAGCATATTTTGATGGTAACAGACTTTCTTTCTTCCATGTATGGATCTTGTATTTGCACTCTAACTGAGGACTTTACGACATTTCTAGGAACTCTTTTGGCTTAGTGCCGTTGGGATCCATGACCAATCCTGGTTGCTCCATTGGGACCCGCTTTTGTATGTCTGGTTTTTACAGTTGTTATTTGGTCCTGATGTTTTTTCCTGGGACGAGGCCCGAGCTCCGCGGAGGCAGGATTTTAGCGTGGGACTTTGTGGTTCCTCCTCCTTTAAGTGGACTAAGCTATTAGAAAGGGGGTAGGGGTATCTTGGGCGCTTATGTTGCTTCAGGATTATTCCCTAGCTCTCAAATGTTGCTTTGTGGGCAAAGATTTTGACTGCTAGCTCCTTAGATGTCCAGGTGATGACCGAATTTTCAATGTCTGGCTTGGCTTTATTTTGTTGAAATTCCACTGCTTCAATGTCTTGTGAGACTATTCCGCTTAATTCTGGAATTTCCTTGATTAATTTTATCACGTTTCCTCTATTTAGGATGTCCTGTCTTCCTTTTGTTACATATTCCGGAATGAAGGTCAATACAGGTTCGATCTCGTCCAGTTCGTTTTTTTGGTTTCCTTCCTGGTCCACTTGAAGATCTTTTGTTCTAGTGGTCCGAGTATTTGTGGTTGTGACTTTTTCCTAACCTTTGGTTGCCACGTTCCTCTTTTCCGTTGTCTTTACATTTCCCAGTTGTGTATATCGTGTAATTTGCTCGTATTTATGATTAACACTCTTTAGGATGATGCCCCTGTCCCTTCTGCTTGTGGTAATCTTGAGTGGGGTCTGGTCTGTGCCTGCTTGTACAAATTTGATTTCCCTATTTTGCTTGCTTGTATTATTGTCCAGAGGCCTGTTGGCGGATATTCGTGCTCTCTTTTTTTGTGCATGTAAAAGGGCCGGGCTGACCACTCTATTTGCACTTGTGTCTTGAAAAGCTGGCACTTTTTCGAGTTCCTTGTTTTGGGGCTTTTCCGCTAGTATTCTCGGAAGCGATTTTTGTTTTACTACCCTCTTGGGACTAGGAGAGCTTGCAGGTTGATGTTTGCTCAGCTTCAGTCCCTCAGATATTATTGATTCTATTTCAAGGGAAGATTCCGCCGTTGTCGACTTCTCGAACGAATAGCCTACCCGTTCTGAGTATGGTAGGTCCTGTCTACTGATGGAGACATTCGGCGCGTCATTATTCCTTTCAAGCTCACGACTTTATTCTTTGTGAATGTTAGAACTGGCTATTTCTGGTAGGCTAAGGCTGACACCAAAGCCAGGCAGAAACCACCATTCTAGTCAGGGCAAGGAAGTCACACGCCAAGATAACCTCTGCTCACCCCCTTGGTAGCTTGGCACAAGCAGTAAGGCTAAACTCGGAGGCAATGTGTAAAGCATTTGCGCCAGCGTACAACAGCAACAACATACTAGGCACACCACAAAAGAAACTCCCCACAAGGTTATTATAAAATAACTTTTGTATTGTCAAAACATATCAGATAGAATCACACATGTACATTGTGCCAACTGGCACGGGCAATATTTAAAAGGGATTACTTACAAGACAGGGCCACATAGGCCACTGTCATAATCAGCACTTTTAGAAATAGCACTTTTAGAAATTAGAATAAGTATATAAAATCACTGTAGCACAAAGTAACAGTTAGAAATCACAACCAGTATCTACTGGCAACAGGTAAGTACACACTACGCAACCCTAAACACCTTAGGAGCATGTCACGCAGGGAACCAGGACCTTACTAGGACCACCTGTACTAAAAAGAACAACCACCTAAGTATCACACAGCATTTAGGGGTCATCCTAAATGATGCATAAATATATTTATGCATCATTACCCATGATGCATAAATATACATTCAGAGGAGTAGTAAAGGGAAACACCTGGTGCATAAACCTACACATTCAGCGGTGTTAAGAATAAGGCACATAACGCAATAAAATACATTCAGAGGTGCAGCGCAAGAAGACACATGATTCCTAAAACATTCAGAGGTGCAGCGCAGGGAAAAGGAAGACACATAATGCATAAAAACATTCCGAGGTGCCAGAGCAATACAATAGCGCAAAAATCACATGATGTCTAAAAACATTCAGAGGTGCAGGAATAACACATGATGCAAGCAAACACATTCAGAGGTGCAATAACCATACAATTGCACACTAACTCACATAAGCCACTACCTGTGGCAGTTCCTAGGCCAACTGGCCTTGTTGGGGCTCAGATGCCCTGTGTCCAATGTCAGGGCGCGCTGCCATGCAGCGCCAGTCCAAGAACAAGCCTAAACGTAGCAGCTGGCACTAAGTGCTGCGCAGCTGTGAAGGCCTGGCACCACTGTGCCCTCTCTGTCCCACACAGGGATTCTCTCCTTAAATTGCGACTAAACGGTGCAGCTGCCCACTAATTGCTGGGCAGCTGGAGAACCAGGAAAAACTGTGGCAGGGCCTTCAGTAGCCCCTCTGGCAAATTGCGCCACAAATGGTGGAGCCACACAGGCTCTAAAACAAATATAGGCCCCTGGAGCCCTCGAAGCTCTTAACCAATCCCTCGCAGGCAGGAGGGGGCGGGCACCGGCAATATGCCCAGACGCCCCCTCTTAACTAAAATGGCCCCCAAGAGCCCCTCATGGCTCTAAACACAAATCTTGGCCCTCGAGCCTCGCTGGGCTCGAAACTGAAGTATGTCCCTTAGAGCCTCTCGGGGCTCTAGACAGCGTTGGGGCGACCCGCTGCCAACCGGGGCCACCCTTCTTGCACCGCCAACACTGGGACCCACGGGGCTCTCGAAAAACATATGGCCATTGGAGCCTCAGGCTCCGTTGAAATGTTGGGGCGGCCTACTGCCAGCTGGGGCCACCCTACCTCCATTCCCGCCCATGTGCCGCTCTCCGGCACCAACAGCAGCCACACAGACCCCCCCCAGCCCTGCCGACTCACCGGGCTCTCAGGGGCGGGCTCCTCCAAGCGGCGGCACTCCTTCACTCGCGGTGGGGGCAGGCACCGACAATGTGCCTCGCGCCCCCTCCGCTCGTCTCCTCATGCCGCTCCTCTCGCTTTTCTTCCTGGGGCTCCCTCAGAACACCGGAGCCCCGCGACAGGTCACGCTTCTTCTCCGGTCTACCTCCAGGCATGGGAGACCGGGAACACCGGCAAAGGCTTCCCCCAGGCAGGGGGAAGCGGAAAACACCTCCTCTCTTCCCGGGCTGCGGGCCCTTCCGGCCGGCCGCGCTGGAATTGGCCGGCCGGCCAACCACTTCCGGGTCGCTGCGGGCAGCGCAGCGGCCCTTCTCCTTAGGCAGGCAGGCGGGGCTGAATTAACTGAGGAGTGGGCTCCCTCGTGGAATAAAATATACCAGCGAGGTGGGCACTCGCAGATTATTAAATAAATACGGGCAAGAAACCTCAGCGCGTCCAGCGCTACAAACGAAAATAAAGCGCTCCAAAGCGCTAGAAAACAGGCAGAGCGCTCCCAGGCGCTCAGGGGGAAGCACAGCGCTTCCTGCAGGAAAATGCAGCTTCTCCATGCTGCAAAAAGGTCCAAGAGATTTCAAGGGGCCAAAGCAATGTCCCCCCCATATGCCCAGGCAAGGCAGAGGGGTCCCCCAGCAGTCCTCCAGGCGTCCAGGGGCTGGGCAGCGCCCGCCCCTGGTAGATTCAAGTCAGGCACAAGAACATTTTGGAAAGGGACACATCCCCTTCTTATACACAGAAAAGTCTTTGAAGTCCTTTGAAGTCTTTGTGCAAGGGGGCCCTGAGCCTGGTCTAAACCAGTTCTGGGGTTGCTGGAGCACTGGGGTGTTTATGGTTTCCTTCAGCCTGTCAGTATCAGGGTCAGAGGTGACATTTGGCCAGCAGGAGGGGGAGCCAGCAGGGTGGTCAGGCAAGCACAGCCCTGCACCATCAGATGCGACTGATTGATTGATTTCCTCCCACTTCCCTGGCAGCAGATACTGCCTTTCATCCTCGGGCTGACTCAGACAACCTCCGGGGGTCTGCAGCCCCTGTCACCCTCAAACCAGACAGTTAATCCACAGCAGGCCCAGGCACTCTGGGCCAGCTCACCAGCCAATCACACCCCAGAACCAACTTACACAAATATGTCAACTTCTAAAAGTGGCGCTTCTAGACTAGACACAATCATGCCGCATATACCATTACGCAGCATTCACTCTCACGAGTTCGTACATATCAAACTCGACCCTGCACTCCCCACACATCAGGAACTACCATAGGCATACATATTCCCCGTTCATTCCTATGGGAGGGCAGGTCACTCACCACGCATACACAGAGAGCTCAAGCACTGTACACTGTACCACAGTGAAAAAGTGCGCAGAGGCCTAAAATCACCAACACCAGGTTCCATAAACAGGCTAGGAAAAAGCAAAAAGTCTATGGGTGAACCTGCCTAAAGGGCCGGGTCCAACAGTGAAGACAGGGAAAAGGTGTTCGGTGGCAGCAGTTTTTTTTTTTTGTTTGGGCCGTGCCTTCCTCGCTCTCTTCCTTTGTCTTTTTGTTAGTTTGTCTTGATGCTCTAAATAAGGGATGAGCGGTTGATCGTTTGTTTGTACCTCCTGGCTTTCTATTTCATCTTCTTCAACCTCTATATTTGCAAGGAGGTTGGTTTTACGGACCCCTTCATTGTTGGCGTACTGTTTTGTTAGGTGGAAAGATGCTTCTGGTGATTCTTTCTTGGGTTTTTTACCTGGGGTTTCACGGATTCCCTTAGGCTCGCTTGAAAGCTTTACTACTCCAAGGATGCCTTTTAAGATTTCTGGGAAGGACGCAAGTTTCTCGATTATGCTCCCACATTCACAAATGTTTTGTTTGACTATGTTCGAAGTTTGGTTTATGTTTCCTGTGGTGTGTTTGTCTTTGTTTGTGACTTTGTCCATGTTTGCTTTATTGTCCGGTAAGGTCATTATTGTATATGTTTTTGAGCTTATGTTTGCTATATGCTCTGCAATGATGTTTATTAGATCTATCTGAACCTCCATTTTGTCAGATTGGTAGTTGAGTGCTCTTATGGCCTGGTCCAGTGAGCTAATTAGGGCATTCCCCCAACGTATATTAGGTTGTTGACTGCCTCCGTTCCCTAGTGGATCGTCCGAGTGTTCAATCCTACTTGCCGATGAAATTAAAATTGGTACCGTCTGATGATCTTTGTTTGCGTTACTACCGTCACTCCTACTGTCGTCAATCAAAATTCTATGAGAGCTGCTGCAGACCGCTAAATTGCGCAGTGTTGATGCCACTGGGCCCGGTCTGTGCTCTTTTGAAATTGGGAGTGGCGTTGTGATTTGCCCTAATAGAAGAATCCTCTTTGTTTTTGTTTTGGGTGTTTCCGTCAAATTTGGGACGATTGGTACTAGAACGGAATTTGACCAGACTTCCTCCCTTTCTTGTCTCTGATTTGTTGGGCCACCTAGCGCTCCGATTTTGTTCTCATTCCGTGGCTCGTCTTGGTCTTTGTTGATTTTGTTACTAGAGGATCCCGAGTTGATTAAGATGTTTTCCAGCAACTCCTGTCCAAAAGATGTCAATGAGTATGATGGGGGTTTGTCTTCACCCTTTGTGTTTTGAATTCTTGGTGGGCTTGGGGTTTTGTTGTCCGTGCCCCATTTAAAATCCGAGTTGTTTATTGCCCAATTGATTTATGGATTTGGACTTGTACAGTCTCCATATTTTTCTCTTGAAGATATTTATTCTCTATTTTTGCTCTTGAGACGGTTGGTTTAGTTGTACTTTCGTGGGGTGGTAGGCCCTTTAGCTGGTTGTCCTGGTTAAGAGTCTCTGAGGGGGCTGTTGATTTTATCTTGTCGGGCTGAATTGGGCTCGGGAGATATAAAGCCACCTTTGTTGGTGCAAAGATTGCAGAAACTGTGTCCTTTAAAAAAAATAATTTGTTAATTTTTTTGCTGCTGTTTTCCAGAGGTTTGGCCGAGAATGCCTGTTGTTGAGACCAAGCCTCCTAGGTCTAACCTCTCTCTTGTTCCCTGGTCCGCGGTCTCCCCTTTTGGAGCTGGGAAGGAGACCTCTTTGGGGGACCTTACGGATTTGGAGTTTTTTTATTTTTGCTTGAAACGGTTGTCGGTTCGTTCTCGATCTCATTCTGTTGTTGTTGTGTCTCTCTTCTTTTTTTAATTTTTTTTAATTTTTCCTCTTTCCTAATGGTGCAACCTGTGGGCTCCTGTAGTCTCCTTTTACTCAGTAGATGGTTCTTTAACTGAAGAGTTTGAATGTTCGAGCCCTTGCTGCTTTCCTATATTTACAACAAGGGGTGGTGAGGGACAGAGTCTCTGAATTAAGCAGAAAGCTCTCACCCAGTCAAGAGATCAGGGCTAGATCCAACACCGTTTTTTAGCTCACTGCACCATCCCAGTTTCAGAACCTGGCTGTATGCAAATTAGTCTGTTCCTGTCCCAGTGCATGATGGGAACAGGGCAAACCAAACTACAAAAGCCAATTCTTACACTGGGATATTTTGGCCACTATAGGTATGGCAGGGTATACTCAGACATGAGTCCCTTTCTCACTGCTCCATCAGGATTCAAGCAAGCCGGGCCGAAGACGGCTGAAATGCCAGAAACCGGTCCCCGGTAGCTTGTTTCCTTTCTGGTGAAGAATTGGCTTGGTAGTTTAGTCTGCCCTGTTCCCATGATGCACTGGGCCAGGGACAGACTGATTTGCATATAGCCAGGTTCTGAGCTGGGATGGGGCAGTGAGATAAATAGCGGTGATGGATCAAGTGCTGATCTTTGGACTGGGTAAGAGTGGTCTGCTCAATTCAGACACTCTGTTCATCACCACCCCCTTTTCTGAATCGATTTTGGCCACTATAGGTGTGGCAGGGTATACTCAGACATGAGTCCCTTTCTCACTGCTCCATCAGGATTCAAGCAAGCCGGGCCGAAGACGGCTGAAATGCCAGAAACCGGTCCCCGGTAGCTTGTTTCCTTTCTGGTGAAGAATTGGCTTGGTAGTTTAGTCTGCCCTGTTCCCATGATGCACTGGGCCAGGGACAGACTGATTTGCATATAGCCAGGTTCTGAGCTGGGATGGGGCAGTGAGATAAATAGCGGTGATGGATCAAGTGCTGATCTTTGGACTGGGTAAGAGTGGTCTGCTCAATTCAGACACTCTGTTCATCACCACCCCCTTTTCTGAATCGATTTTGGCCACTATAGGTGTGGCAGGGTATACTCAGACATGAGTCCCTTTCTCACTGCTCCATCAGGATTCAAGCAAGCCGGGCCGAAGACGGCTGAAATGCCAGAAACCGGTCCCCGGTAGCTTGTTTCCTTTCTGGTGAAGAATTGGCTTGGTAGTTTAGTCTGCCCTGTTCCCATGATGCACTGGGCCAGGGACAGACTGATTTGCATATAGCCAGGTTCTGAGCTGGGATGGGGCAGTGAGATAAATAACGGTGATGGATCAAGCCCTGATCTTTGGACTGGGTAAGAGTGGTCTGCTCAATTCAGACACTCTGTTCATCACCACCCCCTTTTCTGAATCGATTTTGGCCACTATAGGTGTGGCAGGGTATACTCAGACATGAGTCCCTTTCTCACTGCTCCATCAGGATTCAAGCAAGCCGGGCCGAAGACGGCTGAAATGCCAGAAACCGGTCCCCGGTAGCTTGTTTCCTTTCTGGTGAAGAATTGGCTTGGTAGTTTAGTCTGCCCTGTTCCCACGATGCACTGGGCCAGGGACAGACTGATTTGCATATAGCCAGGTTCTGAGCTGGGATGGGGCAGTGAGATAAATAACGGTGATGGATCAAGCCCTGATCTTTGGACTGGGTAAGAGTGGTCTGCTCAATTCAGACAATCTGTTCATCACCACCCCCTTTTCTGAATCGATTTTGGCCACTATAGGTGTGGCAGGGTATACTCAGACATGAGTCCCTTTCTCACTGCTCCATCAGGATTCAAGCAAGCCGGGCCGAAGACGGCTGAAATGCCAGAAACCGGTACCCGGTAGCTTGTTTCCTTTCTGGTGAAGAATTGGCTTGGTAGTTTAGTCTGCCCTGTTCCCATGATGCACTGGGCCAGGGACAGACTGATTTGCATATAGCCAGGTTCTGAGCTGGGATGGGGCAGTGAGATAAATAACGGTGATGGATCAAGCCCTGATCTTTGGACTGGGTAAGAGTGGTCTGCTCAATTCAGACACTCTGTTCATCACCACCCCCTTTTCTTGCTGCTTTCCTGCCAGTTTTCTTTACTCCTGGTTTGAGGTCTCGATTTGGGCTCGGATTTTTACTAGTCCCAAGGTTATTTTCTGTACCTTCTGTGCCAGCTGCTGTACCTCCTTGAGGTTCACACCTTTTAGTAGAGACAAGCAAAAGGGGGTGGGCGGTGAGGGTGGCCCTTTTTTGTTGTTGTTTTTTGTTGTTATGTTTGGCTACTAGGTTGCTTAGATGGCATGGCCGCCTGTTGTTTGCCCCTAATTCACTGTTTCCTAAAGTTATATTGTGAAATACACACAACTGTGGTAACAGCAGCGGCTGAAGTAGGCTGTAGCAACGGTCACCGCTCTCGGGTACCGGAACAGTCCGTCTCTGAGGTCACTTTTCAGGTGCGGAATGAACTAATGTGCAAATAAGAAAGGAGCCCTCCTTGTTCTGGGAGGGAGCTGGAGGGAGCTGGGGTGTGAGCAAAGGTATGTTGAAAATGCGAGGCGCTGCCAGCTCTGCTCACCTTCACTCACCTCTCACGATTAGCCCGGCCCGGCACCGTCGCCTGCACCGGACACTGCTCACCGCTCCTGTGATCCTGCGCTTCTGTGTGTTTTCTCGGCTCCGGTCAAAGCTTCCAGACCTCGCAGCACCGGTCGCGGCTCGTGTGCTTCTTTAGCCGGATGCCGGGTGCCAGGTGCCGCCACAACTTCGCGCCGCGCACCTCCCCTCTCCCTCGGCTTCATTGACTGCGGAACGCGACTCTTAGCTCCTCCTCCTCGCACGTGCAATCACATTGTTTACGCGTGTTTGTAAATGCTGTTTGCAGGGTACGTAACATTTCTGTGTGTTTTTGTGTTCAATTTACCGTTTTAAAATCAGGTTTAATTAATTCGTAGATAGGTTTAAGCGTTTCTGCGTAAGTTTTCAACGTTTTTGAAGGTTGGAGCAGTACACATTTCTCTAGAAAGTTTGCTGCCCGGCTTTTGCCTTCACTTGATAACTCATATCCTAGAAATAAGACGTTGAGATGGGCAATTCTAGATTTTTTGAAATTTAATTTGTAACCCTCAGATGCGAATCCCAGTATAATAGTGTTCACTCTGTTCAAATGCCTATCCAAGTCATCATCTGTCAGATAGATGTCATGATAATGCTTCTTCATCTAAGTTTGTAGTAACTCTGTTAATCTTGCTGAGACTAACCCAGGACTATTCTTGAATCCCTGGGGGAGACGACAGAAGTGAGGCTGTGTCCCCATAATCAAGAAAGTGGTCAAATACCTACTTTCTGGTGCAATGTTTTGACAGAAGAAACTGTTTGAAATACCTAATGTGGTTTTATATTTTTTACGCACAATGTTATTCATTAATGCTGTACTGTGTGCATTTTGCACTGCAAATGTTTTGCAACAAGAATTTAGATGTCTGTAATCCAATACTAGACGATATGTATTGTCTGGTTTGGATACAGGAAACAAAGGATTGTTCATTGATGAGGTGCATGTTTCAATCACCCCTTGGTATTCAAGTTGATCTAAGATCTCCCTGACCTGTTTTTAGCTTCTTGCTTAACTGGGTACTGCCTTTGTGCAGTTGGGTGATTTTTAAGTTGGATGTTTTGGTGAGGAGAGTCCTCATCCCATCCTACATGATTTTTGTATAATGCAGGAGCTTGAGTGACTGCCCATTTCCTGGCATAAGTATATTTTAAATGAATTGGAATATGATTAGAGAAGGCTGGCATAATGATGTCTTCGCCATGTGGGCACTCCCTGACAAATTGTAGTGGCCAGTCTTTTTCAGCTAGAAGAATGTCATAACCCTTGGAAAGTCCCTCCCAAAAGAGTGCGCTGTCTTTTCTTGTTATGTCTCCCTCCATCCGGAGTGTTATCTCATATAACCTATGTGGAGAACTAACCCTGGTACCTGCAGTTTCAACTTGAATGAACTCATTCAAGTCCACTGTCTCCAGATGATCCTTCAATTTCTGGCGAGCTATGGTGACTTCTGCTGCGCTGTCCAACATTGTCTGAGCCCATTCTCCGTTCTTGAGTTGTGTCCTCAAGATCCTCAGCATGTCTGATTTTTAGACCTGCTACCTTCTTTTTGGTGAATTGAGGGTTCTTGTTTTTCTGAATGTGTTGTTTATCTTTGGACTTCACGCGTTCTTCCTTGTTTTCTGACCGTCCTCTTCTTTCGGATTTCTTTGACGAAGTCTGAAAGGTACAAGAGGAACATGTATCAGTATCTTGATATCTATCAGGTTTTCTCAAATTATCCCTATTTCTGAGGTTATACCTCCTTTCAGAGGGCTCCCTTTGAGGAGACCTACCTCTGGATTGAGAACGCTTCTCTTTAGAAGTTTGCTTACTATTTTCCCACTTCCTTTTAGAAAAGGTAGGAGTGTTTTTATTAAAGACCTTTTCAGGACTTTCAGATAGTTGGGGTTTCACTGGTTTCCCACCCAGACTGTCCCTGCCTAATTCTTCATAGGATTTTTCAATTATTCTTGCCAGTTCTTGTAGTTGCTCAGTTACATCAAATTCCCTTAATTTTTGGCGGATCGCCACTGATGCTGCTTCTCCTTTAATATTAGCTAATATTATTGTTGAGATCTGTTTGAAATCTTTCAGTAGTTTCATACCCAAATTTAAGGCAGGCTCTGCCCCGTATTCGATTTGAATTGGTTTCAGGACGTCAGGTATTACCGCCATAGACGAAACACCATGTGTTTTTGTGTAGATTGCAGCGAAGATTGTACCCTAAGTGTTGCAGTCCTCCAGATGTGGTGCGAACCCCATTGGTAAACATATTGTTAAAATTCTGTGTTTCTCATGAGGGTTAGTATTAGGAAATACTGCTTCGATTTGAGTAATTTTTTGAGCTATCCAGAATAGAATGTGTTCCCTTGTTGCAGGTAATTTACCAATGACTGAGTGTAAAGTCTGTGGTGTAATTTTTTGTGTATTCCCCTGGTGAGAGGTATGTTGTGGAATCACTATAGCAGGTTGGACTGTGAGAGTCTGCATGACATATTGAACCAATGGTCTATAGATTTTGATTAACTCCTTGAGTTGAGCTAGTAATGCCACATCTGTCATATCATCAATGTCAAGATGTGGTGTATAGCCAGCTAAAACCGGCCATGTGGCTCCTGGTCTACCTAGTTAACCGAGCCTGGTAATGTGATTTAAATGTTTTAGGGTGCCTTTAAACCAGAGCTCATGCTCCTGGTATGTGAGTGGAATTTCAATATCCTCGAAAGGAATGTATTCCTCTGGTTGTTCATCTTCTTTATAGAAGTGAAAAACATGTGTTACTGGATTTGCTTCAGGGAAGACTATCCAAGAATAGAATACCTCTGTCTGGTGATATTCATTTGCCTTTATCACAAAAACTGCCCTACCACCTCTCGATGATAGACCATGTTTTATACATTTTATAGTGATGGTTTTCCTTAAATTTAGAAGAATGCTTATAGCATCCTCATCGGTTTCATTAAAACCTGTTTGATTAAAAGCTAGTGCGCGTTGCCGCCTGTAGCTCCACTGGCCCCAGGATTATCTTCGTCTGCCATTTTGTTGACTGAAAGTTTGCAGAGCAAGCTTCAAGTCCTCCTCAGCTATGGTGGATATTATCCTTGTACCCAATCCAGACGTCTATTGTAGTATTACGTGAAAAGGGTTTCTGAGAAAACCACGACTGAGTTACTTTAGTATCGAGCGTTAAACCAGTGGACGACATGTAGTATAGTTCTAATATTCCCAATAGGCTCTGTGCATTGGCATAATATACACTATAGATTTGACATAGAACTGAGGTCAGTATGTCTCAATCGAGTACATTAAACTAAATTGTGTGTGCCGACTAACTCAGAGGTTACTAGAAACTTTCTCGAATACACAAAAAGGGATTAGTTCCTGACAACCGCATAAACATGACAACTTTGTTTCCCTAGGACTGGAACAAATATCTTCAGAGTCGTGGAAACAATAGATAACTATTTTACTCAGTCAATCGTGCATGCTTCGTTTCTACAGAGTTGCAGAGAAATAGTGAGATGGGCGTTGTCAATAAAAGGATTTATTGAACAGTCTTCTTTCTCAAGCAAGAGTGGTGAACTGCTACAATCGTTAGACAGAATGCAAAGTATAATGCATACAGCGAGAACAGTAATATAAATTAATACTGTAATAGCATTGTCTGCTGCTATGATATGTAAAAATACATGCATAAATAACACAGGCTAAAATACTCAACTGGTGCTTCTAAAAAATGCCTACCCCAATGTACTTAACCTAGGTCTAGTACCAGGGAAGAAGTAAGTGTTGCTTAGCATAAGTTTTAGTACTGCCAGGAATTGCCAAAGGTTTCTCTAGGTTCTAATCAGCTCTATACCTTAGAATGAAAGAGGTTGGTATCTCAGTCTCAGACTCGATTTCCCAACACCCCACAAGGGGAGTCAGAAACACTGGAGCTGGATTCTCGGCAGGAGGATGTCAGCTTCTTGGTCAGTGCATCAGCTGGAGAGTCGGTTTCCATCGGCACTTGCTGTAGCGAGCTACATCAGGCCAGTAGGTAGTTGAACAGCACCGAACCACACCGTGCTTTGCCATAGCAAGTGAAGGCATATTTATACCTTGAAGGCGTTTAGGAATGCCAGCTTTGACGTAAAGTCGGGCATATGAACATCATGGATGAACCCCTAAGGAATAGTTGTTCATGCATAATGATGAGTTTCTAGGAGAAATCAATATCCAGGCTGGGGAAAGTTCTGTTCTGCTTAAGAGTCTGGTTTTCCAAGAAATCGTTGTGACGTACATGAACGGATGGAAGTAGCCATGCCTGTATTTGGGTAGCATGGGCTATGCCTAAATAAGGGCAACGCGTATTCTACCTATATAAGTGCATGAATTGGTAAAATTCATTCGGAATCCAAAACGCCATACAACAGTCTCAGAACACACAAATCAATTGGCTGACACAGCCTGAGCGTCCGCGTCCCCGCGCCTGAATCCCACTCAGTGGAAGGATTACTTGACACTAGTGGAGACTAAGTTAGCCACAGTGCATCCTCCCCCTTAGTCCCAGTACACTGCTCAGCCATTGTATTCAAAGGAACCACACTCCTGAACATACATAGCTGTAAGCCGCATTGGGCCCCTGCTCTCCCCCACCCTCCCTGCTCTCCTCCTTCCTTACTCCCTACCGCCCGGGTCACCATACCCGTTTAACCATACACGTAATGTCCTGTGACACATCTCACCAATTTGTACAACTATGCCTGAACCCATAGGTCAAGATTGACTTTCAGTTTCTTTTCTTATTTCCCTTTGTTATTCATATACAGTTAAATGATGGAATTGACTTGTGTAATACCAGCGACCTTTTTTCTTTATACCTCGTGCAACTGACTGTGGATGAATGTTATTGTGGAAATGGGAAATGACTAAGTTACCAAAGTGTTAATCTTCACTGTATTAGATTCTCTCGATATCCCACCTAGGCCATTTAAGTTACTGTCATTGTAATGGCGATGTTTGCTTTTTTTCTATCATACAGATGTTATCTGTATCATTTTACTAAAAATCAATAAAGATCATTTACAACAAACAAAATAATAATAATGTCCAACCAATGCTTTTTCTTCTAAATAAAGTACTTTAGTGCATACACATCTTACAGACCATACTGAAAATTATCAATATTTTCAATCTTTCTGGTACATTTACAAATTGGAAGCCTACCTATAGGGGCTTTCCAGATTACCCAGAGTGTGAATCATGCTCCCTAAAGAAATATCACTCGCGGCAACAAAACCTGTAAATGTAGTCTTCTTTCATTTTCAATAAGCTGCCATGTGACAATTTGCACATCAGCAGTCTTTATTCCAAAAAACAAAAAAAAATTGCAATTCTCCTACACAGACCTATTGGAAAACAGGATTGTTTTTAAACAATCAAAACGGTTAAGCCAAGGGCTTTGAAAAGTAATTCAAATGTTATAATCCAAGGGCTTCTGCCTTTGACACCACATTTAATAATCAAGAAAGTAAGCTTGCAAGCTTTAGCATGAAAGTAAACAAAGATGACCATGTTGTCTGTGCCTAGAGAGCCCCTTCACATGTTTTAGGAAGACTTGAATTATACATTTATGTGAACCTTAAATCTCTCAATAGATATCACGGATTTTCAAAGAGTTCACAACGCAAATCCCATTCCTCTTGTACTTGTCAGATAGTTAAACAAGCAATACCCCTTCATATGGTGTCTGTCCTGGAGTTCACAATGTAAACCTAATTACTATTGCATTTGCCATAGCACTCACTATGTGAAATATATTTCCGTTGCTTCTGTAAGAGTTTCCAATGTAATAAACATTCAAATTGCATGTGTTCACAATGTAAAGCAATTTTCTGTGGTATTCATAGCGTTCACAATGAAAAATCTATAATAAAACAAATTTGTATTGACTGGTTAGGATTTAAATATATACTCTCAAATATTGTTAGCTCTCCAACTGCCACTTCTTTTACTAAAGATTGTTTTATTTTTTTATTATGCTAGTAAACTATTACAAGGAAAAAGAAAACAAGGCAAAAAAGAAACACAAGGTATGTTCAGCACGATAGGAAATGAAATACATATAAATCCAAAGAAAGCAGTGCAGAAGAGATGTGCATACGGCTCTATATAACATCATAAAACAAAATACTACCAGATATGCTATTATAACCCACATATATATCTGTCTGTTTGACGTCCATTCCAGGGGGCCCGACCTCCTACACATTATTTACATCCAGATTCCACCTAGACTTGCTAAGAATCCGGCACACTTACCATGGGGCTATACAGAACTACTATTTACAGATCAAAAGAAAAAGGATAGGGTCTTTCCCAACCGGGCAGGGCTTAGCTAGTTTCTTATGTTGCCGGTGACAGAAAATCCGTTAGAGCCCCCCAGATCTCCCCACCGAGTTTGTGTTTCCGTGGACTTTTAATGGCGTATAAACTAGTCTCAAGTTTACAGATAGCAAATACCCTGCCTCTCCACATCTCAAATGTAGGGGGCTCTTTCTGGCGCCACAATGAGGCTATACACAACTCTGCTACTGCAATATATATAAGGGGGCAGATTTATGTTAACTGGCGCATCCCCAGGGATGCACCAGTTAATGTGCGCCACAGTGCGCCACAGCTCCGCCACCCATGGTGCGCCGCATTTACAATGCGGCGCACCATGGGGCAAAAACGGCACAGATGCGTGACGCATCTGTGCCGTAAAGGTGGCGCATTGCTGGAGTTGCGTCGCAAGCGCGATGCAGCTCGAGCAAGGCTCGGGGGTGCCCGATCTTCACAATGCTGCATCAAGACCTACGCCTGCTTCAAGCAGGTGCAGGGTTTTGACGCAGCATTGGGCTGAAAGTGACTGAGTGAAATCTTATAGATTTCACTCAGCCACTTTTAGGAGGCGTTCCTGCGCAGGAACGCCTCCTTATGACGCAGGGCTTTACAACGTGACGCATCTCCTAGATACGTCACGTTGTGAATAGGGCGCATTGTTTGCGCCGCCGTTGCGTCAAATAAAGTGACGCAATTGCGGCACAAAGAGGCGCAAGGGCCTCATAAATCTGCCCCTAAGTATCTATATGTATACATTCCTTGTGTGGGGATTTCATCCTCTATAACCCCCAACAACATAACTAATGGAGTTACCTCAATATGTGCCCCTGTCACCTCAGTTAAAAATATCTGCAAACTGTCTGTCAGTGCTTTCAAATCTGGAAATGTAGCGAACATGTGAACTATGTCTGCCTGTTCCCCCCCACATCGAGAGCATTTGTCCTCATTTGCACCACCCCAACGTGCAATTTTAGCCGGTGTATAGTATAAATTGAACATAGTTTTATATTGTCGCGTTTTCAAATTTGAGGATATTAAGAGTTTTTCAGCTAGGTAGATAGTAACTTACCTAACTACCTCAACTATTACCTACTATTATGCTATCATCCCATGTACCTTCCCCTTGTATTTTGACCTACCTATGTAACTATGCATTTCGTACCTAACTACCCCAACTATTACCTACTATTATGCTATCACCCCATGTCCTGTAAAGCGCTCTAATATCTGCAAAGATCTTGTTCGCGCTATATAAAACGTTGAAATAAATAAATAAAAATAGATTCTTGTAAAATATTCCCTCCTGCCAACACTCTCATATTCCATTTAACATTCTCTGCCTCCACATCATCTTTTTGGAAATCAATAAATGCCTGATATATGTTACCGATTTGGCCCTGAGCCAACACAGTTTATAAAAGCTTATCTTTTCTCGGCTAAACATAAGATGTCCCTCCTTCTACACAAAAAGTTCCGAATTTGCAGGTATTTGAAAAAATCTGATTTAGGAAGATCATATTTAAGCATCAATGAAGCATATGTTTAAACACCATTACTGTCTACCAGCAGGCCCAAGGTTGTAATACCTTTGCTTCTCCATCTATTCATGATACTATCTAAAAAAAATAGGTGGAAGTAATGCTGCTGCATCCGTGGGTGTGTAGTAGTTTATTTTACCAATATTTAGCTGTCACTTTATTTGGTGCCAGGCCTTATAAGCAGCCTGGAGCACCTTGAAGCGGGTCTTCTTATAATAGCTTGGCTCTAGAATAAAAAATAAAATTCTGTCCTTGCACCCAATAATAGTTGATATATATGAAGGATCTCCCCTAGGCTTTCGCCATTAGTTCCCACCAATAGTATTCCTATGTGCTGTAGTAAACAAGCCCAATAATAAAATTTAAAGTTTGGTACTCCCCATCCCCCTCTATCCTGTGGCAGGGTCATAAATTTCAGTGCTCGCCGGGGCTTCCCCTGTGCCCGTAGAAAACTATTGCAGATAGATTGTAATCTATGCATTTGTTTTCTAGTAATTTCAAGTGGTACTGCCCTAAAAAAGTAAAGGACCTTTGGGAGCACATTCATTTTGAGGACATTGCATCTTCCCAGCAGTGACAAATGTAGGTTTTACATCCTATCCAGATCTCTTTCAATCTTTCTAAGCAGGGTTTCCCAACTGATTTTAACCATTGTATCTAGGCAAGCATTCAGGCATATTCCCAAATATACGGCCTCCTTTAACACTCTCACAGATTACCTGTGTCTTGGCTAAATTTAATTTATAGCCCGCACTCCTCCCAAATGTTGCTGCCAACTGTTCCGTCTGCTCCAATGTAATTGCAGGGTTCGGTGAAACTATTGCAATATCATCTGCATAAGCAAATATATCAACCCGCTCCAACCTGGGGCCTAATAGTTGTGTGTTTAATCTATGATCTAACAGGTTTAGGAACGGGTTGATATATATAGCAAATAACAGGGGGGAGCAGGGGCATCCTTGGCGGGTGCCTCTTGATATAGTTACGGATTTGATTCTAGCCCTAATGTTCTTATTCGTGCCTTTGGGGATCTGTACATTGTCCTAATTGCCCGAACAAACCTTGCACCAACATCCTGCCACCTAAGTGTAGCCCATGAAAATTCCCATGAGACACGGTCAAACGCCTTTTCTGTGTCTAATAATATCAACCCGCATGGCATCTCACTTGTATTGGCAATATCTAGCAATTTTGTTACTCTGCTTATATGGTTGACCGTGTCTCTAGCTGGTATAAACCTGTGCTGGTGAACTGAAACCAGGGCCTTAATAACCTGCGAAGGACGTGTCGCTAAAAAATTTTGCGTCGATTTTACAATCACAGTTTATTAGGGATATTGGTCTAAATGACCCTAGGAGTGTTGGAGGTTTTTCTTTTTTTTAAAACACAATAATGCTTGCCTCATCCCAAGATAACGGAGCAGCCCCTTTTTGTGCATCCCAACATACCGCAAGCATATCTGCCTGAATTTCTGATAACAATAACTTATATATTTCTAATGGGAGTCTGTCGGGACCTGCAGCTTTTACCATAGCCAATGAACCCACAGTGTCTATCAGCTCCTGCATTGATATTGGTTCCTCTGATGCCCTCTTATCTTCTTCATCCAGGATTATCCTGTGAGGGTCCTTATATAGCTCCTCCTGGCCATCTATACTCGGTTCATCCTCGGAATACAGCTTCTCGTAAAATGTTCTAAACACCTCTAGGATACCCTCTGGTGTTTCTATTGTATTCCCTGCCAAGTCCTCAATTGCCACTATATTGTTCTTAACCTCCTTGCATCTGATCTTTTTCGCTAGACACCTGCCTGTTGTTTCTCCAAACTCATAGCAGTCTTTCCTAAAAAGATGGTATTTTTGGGCAATATCTTTAGCCCATTCCTCGTTCATCCTAGATTTATAACCAAGCCACCTCTGTTTGTACCTGTGCAATGTCTGCCTTGTCCCGTACTGCCTCGATTAGTCTGCGTTCTGAGTGGCATAGCTCCTCATATAATTGCATCTGATATTGTCTCAGTTGTTTCTGTATACGTAGGCCAAAAACGAGTATCTCCCCCCTGAGTCCTGCTTTCATTGCATCCCAGACCATACCTAATTTAGTGGAGCCACGATTTATAGCCAAAAATTCTGCCACCCATTTACGAATATGAGCAATAAACTCCTCATTTAATAATAGTTTTTTGTCAAAAGAAAATGGACTTCTAGGCCGCGTTAAACCAGACATTGCAAGTTTCAATATGACTGGATTATGGTCTGAAGTTATACGAGGATAAATCAACATTTGTGCATCTTTTAGGAGTGTTTTACCTATAAAAAAAAAATGTAATCTGGTGAGTTTTTGGTGGGGGCACGAGTAGTGCGTATATCCTGGCTCAGGGTGATTTAACCTAGGCCATACATCAACTAGACCATGTTCCTGGAGAAGCTGTTGTAGAGCTTTATAAGGGTTTTTTTTTACCAAAATATGTATCTCCGTTGGGCCCTTTAATGATATCCTCAAGCTGAATATTAAAATCGCCAGTCAAAATCACTGGAGTTGCCCAATTAGCTAATTCCATATTGAGGTATTAAATAACTTTTTCCTCATCATGATTGGAACCGTAGACAGAGCATATTGTGCAATTCTTATTGGCCACAATGCATTCCATCATGGCCCAACACCCATATTTATCTGCAGCTGTTTTAGTCGATTTTAGGAGACCCTTTTTGGACATTATAGGGACCCCTCGAGTAGTGGTCCCTTGTGTGGTGCAGACCTGCATCTCCAAACCAAGCTCTCTCAAATAGTTATGTTTGTTCCAAGGGACATGTGACTCTTGGATACAAACTATATTTCGAGTGACATGTTCTTTATTTCGTAGGCTACTCTTTGCCGCTTCCTCCTATCATTGAGGCCCCGCCCATTAAATGTGCACACTGTTAACCCTACCATCAACCTGGTTTGGAACAATATGCCGCCTTTCCTGTCCTTCTTGGCTGCCTCTTTCTCTTTCCTTCTCTTTCTATCTTTCCTTCGTGAACCCAAAAACGGCTACTGGCTTTTTTCCCCAATTTTACCCCCACACACACCCCCCTCTGGCATCCTCCCTCCCTCCTCCCCAGAGCTTGGAAGCCTCCCCCTCCCCTGTCCTGCCTCCCCTGCCAGTGGAAGGCACCCTCCCTCCTTCCCCAACATGTAGGCTAATAGACCCCACGGTCTACGGTGATGGAGAGCCTTGCTGCAGCCCCTAACCCCGTGTCCCCCCGATGCATTCTACCTTTGCCTCACCCATATGTAACACAAAAAAAACACTCTTTAAACATTGCAGTAAAGATTACATAGACATACAGAAAACCCCTATTTCACACTCAATTATCTTAGAAGCGCAGCGCAAACAACTTGTTACTTATAGTATCTGCATATAACCATCATTCCATTACAAGTATTCTTTCCCTAATGCTTTATCTCTTGCGGATACTTTCGCCTTCACTTCAGAGGAGAAAAATCTTGTTTTATCTTTATAGATAACTTTTAGTTTGGCAGGAGCTAATAGAAATGCTTGTGTCCCCTTCTCTTGAAAAGGCGCAATTATTTCTCCCGCTGCTTTTCGCTGTCTGTCCGGCCTAGCTAAATCAAATAATGCCTGTCTGGCCAAGTAGTTAGAGAGACATATTAATATAGCCCTGGGTCTTGTATTGGCCTGGTTGTGTTTTACTTGAAACGGGAATCTGTGGGCCCCCTGTATCTCAGTTTCCAGGACCATTAAGCTAACTCTGGAAAAGTTTAACAACGAATTTGCGGAGATCTGCCCCCTCGACCCCTTCAGGTATGCCAAGAATTCGTAAATTGTTCTGCTTTAGGTGGTTTTCCATGTCCTCGATCTTCCAGGATAGGTCATCCCTATGCGTTGTTAAGGCCTCGGTTGTCGTCCGCTGTACCACCATCTCGTCTTCTAAGGTGGATATGCGGGTCTCTTCCCCGATTTCAGAACATATTTTGGTAATCCGCCGAACAGAGTTCTGTAATTTTCTACAGGCACCTTGCATTTTTATACTTTCTGCCCGGCTCTCTTCCCTATGGGCCATCATTGTCTTGTATATGAGAGTTTGGGAAATACCTCCCGATTGCTCTACTGCCCTTCCCACAGAATACTGGTCTAAGTCTACTTGACCACTAGCTTGATCGGATATCTGTGGAATTGTTTTCTTACGTATAGTCCCGGTAGTATGTACTCTATCAGTTCTTCTCTGGGTTTCTTCTTCCAAACATATACTGCTAGTTTCACTCCAGCGTCTATTTGATACTTTAAGAAGATCCTCGGATATCTGCAGGGATTCATCCCCCGAAGAGCTCGAGTGATCTGACAGTGAGAAGAAGGGACCCTCCACATCTGGCTCTTGTATATTAGTCGTCTCAGTCTCTGGCCCAACATTATAGCCTCCTCTCTGCTCCTGGGGTAGCCCACCATCAGCTGTTATCACCGCTCGCATTTCGGGGGGGCCCAAATTCTCTGGGTCTCTCATTATTGCCAAGCCCCCACTGTTCTGATTATTTATTAGACTGTCATAGAGACCCTCGGATCTCTCCCTCCCTGCTTCCATTGTCCCTGCTCCCATTGTATCAGTCAAGCTTAGCGCTGTGGCCCCGCTCACCTCAGCAGAATTCTCCAATGTCTCTGCCCCCTCAGCGGTGTTTTGATTCTGGGTTCCTCCTCGCTTCGCCGCCAAAAATATTGCAGGGGTGATTTTCTTTTGGGTTTCAGCATTGTCTGCCAAGCCATCTTTTGCAGTCGATCCACCTCGTTGTTTGTTTGGATCGTTTTGGTCACTTTCCAATGCCTTGCTTAGTAGTGGTGCATTTCCCCCAGCAGCAGCTCGCGTCTTTCCTGCTCTGGAGTTCTTTGGCGGCATCCTCAGTCGCGGATAGCCGGCCACTGAAAGACGCTGCGAGGTAAGGAGCGCCCACAGCATTCGCGCGGTATCGGTATCCTCGCTCCTCTCTTTCAGTCTCCTTACTCTTTACTCAAATCCATATGCCTGTATGTCGATCCTCCTTGCATTAGGGATCAGACACGGGCGGTAGGCACCAAGCGCTCACTCGGCCGAGTGACCAGCCGCCATCTTGCCTCGGACCTCCGTATTGTTTTTTTACTAAAGAATTTTTAATGATACCCAAAATCCATTAGCACATGCAAGCCATCAAAACATCAGGCCCAATTTGCAAATATATTTTGCTGTGATTTACTCGAACGGTACTTGTGGCTTCCTGCTGAATTCCAAGAGTTAGTACTCCTTGTTTATTCCTGGCATACAGGAGTAAGAGCCTGATTTAGAGTTCGGCAGACAGGTTACATACTCCGTCACAAACATGATGGATATCCCGTCCGTTGTATCAGACTGGATATAGTGCACTTATATAATATGTCAGACAGGATATCCGTCATGTTTGTGATGGAGTAACCCGTCTGCCCAACTCTAAATCAGTCCCTAAGTCAGGAGTTGTACAAGAGTAAGTCACATCTACTCTCTGTAGATTCTTTTTGAGTTGTGGCCATAGTGTTCTCACCTGTCATGTGACCACAATGCTTATTCTGAGTGTACAAGTTATAATGCTGTTAGTGAAAATGGATATAATATGTGTATATGGTATCTAACCTTCTTTGTGAGGCTAACAATACTTTAGCATATACAATGATGATGAATTAAGGAGTTAGTCATGCTGCTCGTTTGTCCACTACAATAAAATGGCAACACACCGATTGTGAAGTGACTCTTATGGTACTTCCGGCTTTGTATTATAATTCAGAAGCAAGTCAGAAGTAGTTCATTAGTAGGCCATGCGTACTCATACACATTTCTGTGAATTTGCCCCCTCTGTATGTCACACTTGAGTCCCATTCTTCCGTTCTTTGGGGCTTGTACATAGAGTATAGTTCAAGGATGCTTCCTGGCCAGTCCACAATTGCCCTCCAAATATAGGCCTTGTCGTCCCAGGTTCTTCTGAATGAAGGCAATAAGATAACTTCCGGAGATGGCTGGCACAGTGTCTTTGTAGGCCAAATTCTAACCCAATTTAGGACTGAGAGACAGCTGTGCAAGATTGAACCAAGTCGACATCCTTCCTGGAAAGGTAAACAGTACATATGCAAATTCTAGCCTTGACTTTGCTTTAAGGCCTGTCAGGGTAGGCTCTAGTGTAGGGGATACACGTCTGTCATGCAGCCTTCAGAAATGCGTTCTGTTTCTGCTTTAGCTCTGTAGCCAGGAGTGACACACGTATGTCTCATCAGTCCTACATTCAGAGACACAAATATGTGCATGCTCTTGCCTCATCAATACTTGTGGCCATATATATGGAACAACTATCATTTTGGTTCGCATCTTTGTGAATTAATATTGGTGGAGGCTGGTAAGTGCCTTCACAAACAATTCGAGTGAAAACAAGTATTGCAATATTGCCTGCGCTCTGTAAAGCCCATTTGGGAATCAAGCCCTGTTTGGAAAGGGGGCGCCTATTAGTGAGTGGCATTTTCTATGGTGGCGAATTTAGGGGGCGTCCTTAGAAGAAAGAACATGTAAAGTGTTAATAATCACAGGAAGACAGGCGCAGCAATTGGGGGAAATATTTAGGATTTCAGTGTGACGTTCAGAGTGGGAATTCATTGTTTCAAAAAGTCTTTATTCGATAATTAAACCATAAAAGACATAAAACACATTTAACTATTCTCTGGAATACATGTACATTTCACAAAATTAAAGGAAATATAAAAATGGTCAAAGACCAATTTAATCAAATACAATACTTCGTTGAAAGACCATAAAAGTTAAAAATAATCCTTAGTCTCGTAGCTTTAGTGGACCTAACAAATTTTGCAGAGACACAATTAGACATGATCAAATACAATTCTGTAGATAAAAACTGTGGTTTAGGACGAATTAATAAATCTGGTTCTGAGGGTCCAAGCCCAACCTAGATATTTTGCTACTCCTGTTACAATTAGTGGTGTTAAGTCAGGCTTTAGTAATCTTCTGGCAACTGCTGCTGAACGAATACCCAGATTCCTACAAACTGGTCTTAACCACTTAGCTCAAGGGGCAGTATACAGGGGGCATACAAAGAGGAAATGATCAACACTTTCATCCTGTCCTGGGCACCTAGGACACTGCCCCGGTCCACCCTTACCCCACTTCTTTGTGTACTCCCTCAAAGGCAAGCAGCCACACCTAAATTGATGAAACAGTTTGCGATCAAGGGGCTTAGTTATTGTATCCCAATCATTTGATCAATCAGACGTCTTTCGTAGCTAAGAATATACCAGTGAGGTTTGTATCTGTCTGTCCAGAATGTCTTGTATTCACCACCCAGTCCCAATATTAAAGCTTTAGATCCTTCTTGGAGGGAAAAGATGCAGTATCGGGGTTTAGCCAAAGATCCTCATATCCCATAGCACACAAGGTGGTTCTTAGGACCTTAAACCAACCAATGTTAGAAGCGCCTGGGAGATCCCTACCCTCTAAACAAGCTCTCGCATAAAGCTGTAGTTCAGGCGTAGTCCAAAGGCGACGCCAAAAAGCTATTGGATGCAGTCTAGCCATGTCCTCCACCGGCTGGCACCCAAGATCATACAGAAGTGGAAGCCGAGGTGTAGATTGTGGAAGGCCTATGGACTGCCTTAGGAATTTATTTTGGGCAACTTTCAAAGAATCAAGGTTGCTATGACCCCAGAGCTCCTCTCCATACAGAACAGATGGTAAAACTTTCATGCCGTAAATTTTTATTAAAGGAGACATGGGCCTTGAGCTGGAGCTTTTATGTTCTTTAAGCAAGGCTCCTCCAATCTGCATGTGCTTTAGTGCCATTAGGTTTACCTGGTGGGCCCAGCTAAGAGTCTCACTAAACGTAACACCAAGGTAGGTAAACAGCTTCGTCTGTTCCAGAGGTGTACCACCCATAGTAACCCTTGCTGTGATTGAAGAATGCCCTCTTAGTACCATAAATTTTGTTTTCGATACATTTACCTCTAACTCATGCTCGCAGCAAAACAGTTCAAACCTTGACAGTGCCAACTGGAGGTCCTGTCTTGTCTTGGATATTAAAAGAGTGTCGTCTGCGAACATGAGGAGTGGGATTTTCAATCCAGCCAGGGTCGGGGCATCAGTAGGCTGATTAGTAAAATATTCAGTAACCCCATTTATATACAAAGAGAACAGGGTGGGTGCTAGAACGCACCCTTGCCTTACACCTTTGGCAACTGGAAATTTTTCTGTTACCTCCCCTGGTTTGCCCCACCATACTTGAGCATGTGTGTGGGCATGAAGGTTAACCAATAGGCTTAAGAGAGGAGCTGGCATACCCAGCTTCGCTAGACAGTCCCATAGTTTAGCCCTTGGGACAAGGTTGAATGCAGACCTTAAGTCCACAAAAGCTGCGTAGAGATTTCCTTTTTCAATAGTGACAGTCTTCCACTAGAGAAGAGTAAAACGAAGGGCCTGATCCAGAGTACTCACATGGGGCCTAAAGCCTTCCTGGAGTGGAGATAGAATGTTAAACTCATCAGACCAGTCTTGAATCCTGCCAAGAACAAGGCGGGCTATGATTTTTTGGACCGCATCAATTAGGCTGATCGGCCGGTAGTTGGAGGGAACCGATTGATCGCCTTTCTTATAAATAGGCAGGATTTCTGCCCCAAACCAAGATTCAGGTACCTCAGCACCTGAGGCTAAAGCATTTGCCACATTGACTAGGTAGGGAACCCAAAGGTCCTGATCCTGTTGGAATAGGTCGGCAGGAATGCAATCCGGACCAGGTGCCTTACCTCCAGGAACAGCTTTCAAGATTAGTTTACCTTCACTACTTGTGAATGTAAGTGGGGGGCTAGGGATAGAATTAGAAATGTGAACCTGTTTATTACTACGATTCTTAAATTGTTCCTCAAAGAAACATACCCACTGGGATTGACCAACCGAGGCGGGACTTGGACGATCTTCATGTGATTTGCCCCACTTAAGAAGGTGCCAAAACTGACACATGTTCTGGTAACTACATGCTTCAGTTAACATCGCCCACCGTTCCTCATCCCAATTTGACTTAGCTTTAGACCTTGCATTTTTATAAGCCTTTCTACAATCCTTTATTAGGCTATGTTTTTTTTTGTTTTATAGATTTAAACAAATCCCCATGAGTTCGATGACAGTCCTCATCAAACCAGGATTGGGTTTTCTGTTTTCCCCTCCTGCCCTGCTTGGATATGGTTTTGACAAATAGTTTTTTTAACTCTAGAAATAAGTTGGTATGGGTCTTGGTGATGCTTACATTAATATCATCCTGAGACTCACAGCTATGAATTTCTTCTAAAGAGTTTAAGACCAATGTTCTAATCTCTTTACGTGCCTCAGCTTCAACTGAGACTTTTGGCCACCGCACCCTTCTCATGTCATTGCTAAGGACAACTTCATTTTGAACAACATTCGTGCAACTACTCTCTAACCCCAGGAAACTATGATCCCTTAGTTCCAACACAAGCGGGTCGTGATCACTCTCAGGTCTGGTCGAGATCACCATATCTTCTACTGAAGCCCACATCTTAACGTCAACCAAGATGTAGTCTATACGGCTATTGTATCTGGCGTTACAAAAAGTGTGTCTACCTATCCTATCGGATCGTGCTCTGCCATTTAATGCTCGCAGTCCCTTGTCCAGGCACAACCCTTTAATAAATGTGGCAGTTTGCGTCCATTTCCTAATCGGGGCTAGCTCAAGCTGCGGAATCCCCCAGGACATATCTTCAGTCTCGGTAAGTAGATCATCACCTACACTCAAGGGTTCAAAACAGCAGTTAAAATCCCCCATAACAACCATAAAACCGTTTACATGTGTGCCGGAAAGGAAGTTGTCCAGGATGTGGAGGGTCGGTACAACCCTTCCACCCCGGGTACCTCTGACATAGATGTTAGTCAACAAGATATCGAGGCCTTTTGAGGATCTTATTCTTACCGTCAGTATGTTGGGGCTATCGGTGTATACCTCCTCAGCTCTTACACCCTCATGTTGTCGAACCCAGGTAGTCAGGCCTCCCTTAGCACGCCCTCTAGTGCCTTTAGTGGCTGGTTTACTAAAATTTAGATACCCTGCAAGGAACACCGCTGGGAGTGCCCAGCTTTCCTGGAATGTCCATACATCACCCTGATTTATTAAATCAACCCATTCCGTATTACACAATCTGGACTCAAGCCCAGCAATGTTCCAAGAACCAAACTTGGTACCACTTGAAAGTGTTCCAGAGGTACTGGTATCCTTTTCTGTATCGTCATGCATTTTACCCCCAATGTTTAAACTGTCTACATAAAGTACATCTTCGCTCCTTTTTTCGGTGTCAACCTCCCAATAAGCTACTGACTCGGATAGCCGGTCCCTATTTCGCAAACCCCTGTGGTCACCAATCATCATGTCGCCTACCTCAACAATCACTTCATCCTGGGATACTACTTCAGTTTCCTGTCTCCTACCCCGTACCCCACCAGAATATTCAAACATTTCCCTACCACAGTGTGTTATCATATCCTTTGACATTACTCCAAGATGGGAATCCATTTCTGGGGTAATAAGAGTACCCGTACAGCCTAAGTTAGCCATGGAGACTTGTAGATTGGAGTCAAGTCAATCATTTGATTCCAACCCTGATAAAGGTTCAAACAGGTTCGACAATGGAATATTCCAGTAGTCGTTATACCAGTTAGAATTGATGCGGTTAACTGTAATAGGGAAATTGCAGGGTGGATAATGGCGGCGGATAGGGGGGCAGGGAATGTTGGAATTGTTGGTAGGATAAGGGAAAAGGGATGAATGTTTTGGCATGTTCTGGAAGGGCGTATAACCACTAGCACTAAGATGTACAGATGATCTCAACATGGATTCTGTGTAGAAATAACTCAGGTTACGAGTGGATATACCTCCTTCATTGTTTCCTGGGAACCAATCGCTTATGTAGGAAACAACTCTGGGATCCCTTAAGTTGATAATCACAATGTCGCCCTCTGTATCCTTTGGACGGAGACCCACCCAGTTACACCTTCTTACTGAGATAATGTCTCCGTTTAAATGGGCTGGAAGGGGTCTATTCTTTCTCAGCCAATAGATGACTTTACTCTTCAAGTTTGCATTAGGCTCTCGATAACCAATAGTGATCGGGGGGACACCGGTCAAAACAATGACAAAATTTGATGATTGGGGGGGTAGGTCCACTGTGTTCCTACGGGTTGAAGACTTTCTTTGGGATGTGGTTATGGTATTGTCAACCACAGGGGGCAAAGTTTGGCTATTTACGAGAGGGACCAGTTTATTAGTAACCGTCACATGCTTCTCTTTTACTAATGTCGGTTCGGGTGTTGGGTTGGCTTATTATTTTTACTGGGTGGCTTATCAATTGTTTTAGAAGGTTTACTATGTGGCAATATTATAGAGGGGGGTTGGGCTTTCAGTTGTATCTGATCATTGCAGTTCATTGGATGGTGAATTTTATTCTGGACAGCGGTTGTTAATAAATTGTCCATTTTCTCCCCAGAATCCTAACTCTCTCCAGAAGTGGGGGCATATAGGATTTTAAAATTTGATCAAAAAGTTCTATCAACTCTTTTTTTTTTCCCCGGTCCTATGATTATGCCATGAAACTCCAGAACTAGGCCCCTCCAGTTGGCTCCGAACGGCTAGTTCAATTGATTAAAACGTCAAGGTTGGAGTCTTTTCCCACGATACTCTTCAGGCTATCTCTTGCCGGTTTCCATCAATTGTAGTATTGGGTGCAGAGGAAACCCTGCACCTTGATTGTGTGGATGGCAGTTGGAGGCTAAATAAGAGTGGGTCAGGCAAATGAGAATACAAAAAAAAAAAAAAAAAAAAAAGTTCTATCAACTCTTTTTTCGAAGTGGGTAAAGGTAATAAATCATCTATCGCTGGAAGGGTGGGGTGGGTAGGAGAACCTACAGAAACCACCCTCCCAGATGAGACAGTTATATTAGTTTTTGATCTTTCCACCGGAGGGGGAGAGAATTGATTAATGAAACTTTTTCTTTTAACCCCACCCTTTCTCCTCTTCTTCCTAGGCGGAGAAAGAAGCACCCTACGTAATTCCGAGGGTTTATTGCCATTTTTATTTTTATTTTGGGTAGGCATTGTTTTGTGTGTGGGAGTTGACTTAATGGGGGATACATTATCAGTTAAATGAATTGATGGAGAAGAATGTAATTGGTTGACTATAGTTGCGGCTACTGGGGTGTTAAGAACTATAAGGCTATTAGATGTGGTGGGTGGGCTGTTACAGTTATCAACAGTATTAGTACCAGAATTTATAGCAGATGTATTTTGGTCACGAAAAATACTGGGGAGGTGGTCAGTACTGAATAGATCGGCATCTCTGTCCGACCTACCAGAACTTCCAGTGTCATAGGTAGAACTTCTGTCAGTCTGGGGTGGCAAGGGATTGTGTTTCAAGTGTTTAATAGATCGGCGTCGCTCAGCACGCTTCTCAGCTAGTAGAAGTTCTTTATCAATTTCCTTATTAGCTTTCTCAAAGTATTTATCGAGGGGCCCAAGAATCGACACCCCAACACAAGATGGTAAGGAGTTAGACATGACTATAGAAATGTCTTATACTAGAAAGTACAATAGAGTACAATAGAGACCAACTGACCTAGGTACACAGAGGCATAATTAGAGTCTAAGAGACCGGGCCCAGCCCAGCCTCATTCGGCCTCTGACGGCCACAGACGGTCCCGCCCTTGTCCCGGGCTACTCCCGGCGCCCTCCAGCAGCGGGTATGATGCTTTCCCTTAATAGGGAGGAGATGGGCGGGGGGCGTGGCGATCAGGGAGAGCAGCCCAGGTGTTGCTGGTTGGGCTCGCAGGCACTCCTGGACAGTGGAGTCCCTGCTTTTGCTCGCAGCCCCAATCACGAACGCTCGCTGGAGGCGAGAGCAGCCCCTCCGCTGGAAGCTTCACACAAGGTCAGGTACGCTGCGGGACCCGCACAGCGGGTCCGGCGAATTGCTGCCTCAGATGAGGGTCGTTGGCACCACAGAATCCGTCCGCACACAGGAGTCCTTCCACGAAAAACAGTGTCCCAAAGAGCGGCTCCAGCCGTCCGCTTTTACCTCCGTAGGCGGGGGGCGTGGCGATCAGGGAGAGCAGCCCAGGTGTTGCTGGTTGGGCTCGCAGGGACTCCTGGACAGTGGAGTCCCTGCTTTTGCTCGCAGCCCCAATCACGAACGCTCGCTGGAGGCGAGAGCAGCCCCTCCGCTGGAAGCTTCACACAAGGTCAGGTACGCTGCGGGACCCGCGCAGCGGGTCCGACGAGTCTCTGCCTCAGATGAGGGTCGTTGGCACCACAGAATCCGCCTGCACACAGGAGTCCTTCCACGAAAAACAGTGTGGGAATTCATTATACAGAGATACAGAAGAAAATGTGCATTTAAAGGGATACACACATGGAGGCTTTGATAATTGAATAAAACGACGGCAGCGGTTGTGTCTCTCAGTACCTTGCAGGAATCCTTATGGAGATTCATCTGGTGTCTCTATAAAATGAAACCAGTCCTCGAAGCTAATGAACTCGTCGAAGAAGAGGCTAACCATTCCTGCCAACATAAGCTTGACATTTATTATGCATGGGTGGTTTGCACATGACATACTCTCTCCTTTAAGCAGTTGCTGTGGGCCAGCTAAATGCAACACGTATTAGTCATTAATGTCCACCTTCTACCAAGCCTGCTTTTCCCTTTCCAATACTGTAAAAGCAATTAAAGCAAACAAGCACAATTTAAAGTTTCCTGCTTTCCTATTTTGTACAAACTTGCATATCCATTTTGCAGGGTAAAAATACAATTAGCTCGATATTCCTTTTTCCACCTAAATCAGAAAGCTGAAACAGGAAAATATTCAATTTCCTTCAACATCTGCTGCGATCTGCAGGTCACGCGTACACATCAAAGCAAGGCACATTAAGTCCATCGTCCCTGGACGATCACAGATAGGGACATTAAGTACTATTACACTTTTAGCATTACACTTTGACATACATAGTGTTTAGAAACATCAGAAAGTATTCAATGAAGTCTGTGTAGGAGAGTAGGGTCTGCTATCCTATGGTCACCCCAATTTTTGCTTTTTGCTTCACTGGTTTTCGACTTACTGAGGCTGTGGGCCTGCTAATCAGACCCCCAGCCTGCTGTTCTCTCTCTAAATTTATAATACATGTGCTATAGGTACATACCACAATTGGAAATGGACTCCTTGTCAGCCCCTGTACCATGCACTATAGGTGCTCAGGGCATAGGTGCCACCAAGGCCTACCAGGGGCTGAAGCATAGCTTTTGCCACCCCTGGCTGGTTCTTAAATTGACACAACTGGCTGATCACTCAGCTGGGGCAAGTGGGTGTAATCACCCCTTGCTTAGATATAGTATACCTATATCTAAACCTATATCTGGACACATGTATAGCCTGTGAGCCACTCCTATGGAAGGCCTCATCAATCCTGGAGGCAGAGTGCGTGGTTTTATGTGAGATGGAGCTCTGGCATGAGCTGAGCCTGTCTGCAGCTGTCGGGAACAACTCCCTAAGCTGATCCGGGATAATGCCATACCATATACTCTTAAGCGCCTTATAATCCTCGCGGTTATATAGCAACTTTGGTTTGGCTTTATCAAAACATGTCGTGTAAGGTGTCATACGAATTGGAATACTACCCCCTCGCCAGTTCTGGCGACGGGGGTAGCATTCCACCCTTCTAGAGGGATAAGACATGTTACTTTACTAAAACGCGGTTGATTTAAAATGAGCCTCAGATCCACAAAATGGATGCCCCTGCCACAGACACGGGTCTGGCCTCCTGCTGCTGACCGAAACTCAGCATATGGTGGCCTGGACAAAGGGTTTCCTGTCGCAGGGGGGTGTCAAACCACCCCAGACAGGAGATAGTGGATTGCAGTAGGGAGGTTTCAAAGAAACCAGACACTGCCTGGGGAGCACAAGGCTGCCCCTTGCATAATCCGGCCAAACCGGTTCTGGGGCCTCCCAGCCCCTGTCCCAGCGTGGCCAGGATCAAAGGAGAGGGGTGTAACCACCCCCTTCCTGGGTCCCACCCATAGGAGGGGACCTAGCAGGATGTCCAACCCCCCAGATTCGAATAAGAGGGGGAGCAGTGCCAATGCAACTAGATCATCCTGAAGTAACATAAGAAACGAATTCTGGACCCTTCGACTTTCTACACGACGTGAGAAGACTGAAGAATCTCCCTTGTGGTCAAGGAGTGACCACCCTGTGCAAACAGGTACCATCCAGCCCTCGACCCTTGCTTTGTTGCAGTCCCCGCCGGGACTCGAGCGACAGAGATCGACGAGATCAAGCTTGCCTGCCTTCTCCCTGCCCGATCCACAGTCCCTGCAGAGCTGAGACCCGTGGAGGCGACCGGAAGCGTGGGGCACGCCATCTTGAAAAAGCCACGAGACGCTGACCGTGCAGTCCACGAGTGACCCTCGAAGCTGTACACCGGGGTTTGAGAAGCCCCAGCCCCGAGCTCCACTTGCACCACAGCTCACCCCTCCACACTTGACGAGTGCTGCGTGGGGCCCTTCTGCTTGTGTTGGCTTGACGCGTTGGCCCGGTCACTTGCCAGCTGGCTTGTGGCCCCTGTGCCAACGAAAACTGAAATACGACTTGCTTTTCTGGTTGCTCCAGATCTGCCCCAGCTCCTGTGAAAAGGAGCCCCCACTCTGACCTTCCTGGTTCGAGTGATAAGCAATCTCCCGGTTCCGCGTGGATTGCTTTTGCCAAGTGCTGTTTGCTGCAATCTTGAAGCCGACGGTGCTGACGGCGAGAGCCTACGTGGGACAGATGGTGACTTGCTCCTGGACGTCGCAGATGCCCCAGAGCCCACGTGACAGCGGAGAGAAGCCTATCGACAACCACCTGATTGCGCCCGACATTGCCTGGTTCCGTCCTGGTTCCACCCTGGTCACTGCTGAGTGACCCAGACTCTGTCCCCTCTGCTTTCAGGTACTTTTCTACTTCGATCCACCCTTGGATCGCACCGGACACTTCTGCTTCACATCGCCTGCAGCTGCAACAGCTTCAAGCACCAAGAGCCTGCGTGTCAGAACCCGACGCCACTTCGACCCTGTGCACCCACGGCCTGTGGGTGAGGTAACATTGCAACGCCGGTGTTCCCACACTGGTACACACCTCTAGGGTCTGTGTCTAAAGTTTTGTTCCTCTAGGTTCAGCGGAAGTATCTTTTAATTCACTTTACCTAACTTTTACGCACCATTGACTTTGCATTGGTGCGAGCTGCACTTTCCGTGCTGCACCCGTCTCCTGTGGGCTACTCCCGACTTCAGCATTGCTAGTCCTGACCGCTCCCAGCGAATCTCTAGGCCCTAGGTCTAACCATTGTTCGATAAGTGTTCCTTATCCCACTTTTTTAGTATATGGTCTGAGTGGCCACCCGCCCTCATCCATAATTGTGCAACTTTATATGTTTTACTGTGCTTTTGATTTAACGCTTGTGCCCCTTTCCTCATAAAGAGTACTGGGGAGTAATTTAGAAATAAATACATATATTTTTACAATATATACTTGTGTGGTGTCCTTTCATTTGATTACAGGATTGTATGTGGTAAAACAGCTCGCTTAACACGACCTCTTAAGTTAAGCCTTTAAGGCTGCTTAGTCCATGCTACCACTAGGATAGCTTGTCTAACAAGGTTGACTTACAACCTGACATCTTTGGGGTTTGTTTGGACTGATACCAAGTGGTTCCAGAATTGGAAACACTACATATCAGGCCAACTTCTCACATTGGTGTGCAGCGGTGCGGATTTGAGCTTGCTGTTTGTTTTACCATTGCAATCTTTATCAAATTGAAAGATCACATCAAGTACCTCTAGGTACATATAAATCAAAAGCTTAGCATATTAAGTTCTACTGAACTTAGTAGTTGTAGATTAAAGGGATTAGCACACCCTGACTACAACTCACTAGCAAGGTACAGTAGGAAAACACTTAGTGTAGGTAAGTGCATCACTTACACCTCACTAGCAGTCATGTCTGATACAGATAGAGCCTCAGGCTCTGCTCCTGTAATAGTTGATCCTATAGGGACAACATCCAGATATGACAACCTTAGCCACAAAGACCTGAGTGCCTTGTGCACAGCCAGGGGGCTAAAAAAGGGCAGAGGCCCTACCATTCCTTCCCTAGTAGCTCTCCTAGAAAAGGATGACTTAGATAAGGTGAGTCAGGCTCCCTTAGAAACAGGTGAAGGGATACACTCCCCTGAGAATGAGGATCTTCCTGAAGATGAAGTAGAGGAGGAAGAGGAAGAGGAAGAGGAAGGCTCTGATTTAGAAGAGCCTGAAGATCAGGATCAGAGGGGAAACCAGGTACAGGTGGCCAGGCTTAACCAGGCCAACTTGAACCTACATGAGAATGGAGAGGGCCAGCACCACTCCAGGTCTCATAACCAAATTCTCCCAGGTAACAGGAGGGTGAGATCTCAATCAAGGGACTCTCATCTTTCTAGTGCCTCAAGAGAATCTCAAAGAGGGATGACTCCCTCCCAGAGAAAAGAGCATAGGGCCAGGATGAGGGCTGTCCAACTCCAAATAGAAAGGGAAGAGGTAGCCTTGGCTCAAGCTAAACTTGCTTTAGCAAGAGAAAGAAAATTGTGTGGCTTAGATGCCACTGGTGGCAGCAAAGTTCCTAAAGAAAAAGACAGGGCCTATGATAATAGAAACCTGACAAAAATTGTGCCCCCCTACAAGGAAGGGGATGATATCCACAAATGGATGACTGCTCTTGAGAGGGCATGCATGGTACAGCAGGTCCCTGAGGATCAGTGGGCAGCAATTTTATGGTACTCCTTTTCTGAGAAAGGGAGGGACAGGCTCCTCACTGTTAGACCTGAGGATGCCAAAAACTACTCTGTTCTGAAGAGTGCTCTTATTGAAGGGTTTGGCCTAACCACTGAGCAATACAGGTTGTTGTTCAGAGATACCCAAAAAGCACAGACTCAGGACTGGACTGATTTTGTAGATTGTGCCACTAAGGCTCTGGAGGGTTGGCTGCAGGGAAGTAAAGTTTCAGACTATACAGGATTATACAATCTTATGATGAGAGAGCAGATCCTTAATAACTGTCAGAACCAGCTGTTGCATCAATACCTTGTTGACTCTGATTTGACCTCTCCCCAAGAATTGGGAAAGAAGGCAGACAAATGGGTCAGAACAAGGATTAAGCAGAAAAACCAGAACCAAGGTGACCAGAAGAAAACAGACCAGAAGGGTGGGAATCAGAAAGATAAAGAAAAGGACCAGAATTCTTCAGGCCCCCAAACTAGCAATAAGGAGGGGGGTTCCCAAAATGGAAACAAGAAAAAGAAGAATGATGGCCCAAAGAAACCTTGGTGTAATACCTGCAAATCAGTTTCACACTGGGGCAGTGAATGCACTAAGAAAAATCCAGTCCCCACCACTGCAGCTCCTAAAGCACCTGCACCCCCTAGTACAGTTAGCAGTGGTGGTACACAGCCAAAGGGTTTAGTAGGGTTGACCCTGGGTACTGAGGTGGAATCTGGCCTAGTCAGAATCCCCACACAGGCAGTTCTCCTATATGATGTGGACTTATCTTTGACCACTGCAGTAAGCCCCAGTAACCTGGGCAAATATAGGCAGACTCCCTTAATCAATGAGAAACTGGCTCAGGCCTACAGGGACACTTGTGCCAGTGTCACTATGGTGACACCTGACTTTGTGGACCCGGGTCAGATTGTACTAGGTGAAAGTTACCTAGTGACCAATGCAAGCAACTCCACTACTTCACATAGTGTGGCTGTTGTGAACTTCTCCTGGGGAGGGGTAGATGGCCTAAAGAAAGTTGTTGTGAGTGCAGACCTCCCAGTAGACTGTCTGTTAGGCAATGATCTTGAAAGCTCAGTTTGGTCAGAAGTGGAGTACAGGACTCATGCAGAAATGCTAGGGATTTCAGCTCATGTCCTTGCAGTGACAAGGTCTCAGGCTAAGAAGTGCCTTCCTGAACCAGTGGTGGATCTTGAAACAATAGACCAACCACAACCCAAGAGAAGGAGCAAGAGGGTAAAGGCTGTGCCTTCCCACTTGCCCCAGGTTGAGGATCAAGTTTCACAGGAAACTGATTCTGCAGTCCAAGAGGAGACTGTCTCAGATGAGCTTGAACCTGAACAGGTTGAGTTTCTGGGGACAGGGGGACCCTCAAGGGCAGACCTGGGGCAGGCCCAATTAGATTGCCCTTCACTTGAACCCCTCAGACAGCAAGCTGCTGCTGAGGCTGCAGGGAATGCTCAAGGTACCCATAAGGTGTATTGGGATGAAGGACTCCTTTATTCAGAGGCTAGAGACCCCAAGCCTGGCACAACCAGGAGGTTGGTCATACCTTTGAAGTTTAGGGGCTTCCTTCTTACCTTGGCCCATGATATTCCCCTTGCAGGACACTTAGGCCAGAATAAGACTTGGGACAGGCTTGTTCCACACTTTCACTGGCCTCACATGTCAGAAAATGTCAAGGAGTTTTGTCGCTCCTGTGTCACTTGCCAAGCCAGTGGTAAGTCAGGTGGCACCACAAAGGCCCCCCTGATACCACTACCTATGGTGGGGGTACCCTTTGAAAGAGTTGGAATAGACATTGTGGGTCCCATGGATCCTCAAACAGCATCTGGGCACAGATTTATACTGGTGGTAGTGGATCATGCCACCAGGTACCCAGAGGCAATTCCCCTGAGGACCACCACAGCTCCTGTGGTGGCAAAAGCCCTCATTGCAGTTTTCTCAAGAGTGGGCTTTCCAAAGGAGGTTCTTTCAGACAGAGGTACCAACTTCATGTCTGGATACTTAAAAGCAATGTGGAAAGAGTGTGGAGTAAACTACAAGTTTACCACACCCTACCATCCACAGTGCAATGGGCTTGTGGAAAGGTTCAACAAGACCCTAAAGGGAATGATAAAAGGTTTACCAGAGAAGCTTAGGCGGAAATGGGACATCCTTTTACCCTGCTTGCTCTTTGCTTACAGAGAGGTCCCACAGAAGGGGGTTGGCTACAGCCCTTTTGAACTTTTGTTTGGCCACCCTGTGAGGGGTCCATTGAGTTTGGTGAAGGAAGGATGGGAGTTACCTCTCAAAAAGCCTAAACTAGACATTGTGGACTATGTACTTGGTCTCCGCTCCAGGATGGCTGAATACATGGAGAGAGCATCCAAAAACCTTGAGGCCAGTCAAGAATTACAGAAAGCTTGGCATGACCAAAAGGCTGTTCTGGTTGAGTTCCAGCCAGGGCAGAAGGTGTGGGTGTTGGACCCAGTGGGGCCAGCAGCTCTCCAGGACAAATGGACTGGACCCTACCCTATCATTGAAAAGAAGGGAGAAGTCACCTACATGGTTGACTTTGGCACCCCTAGGAGCCCCCACAGGGTGCTCCATGTAAACAGATTGAAAGCATTTGTTGACAGGGAGGACATGAGTCTCCTCATGGCCACAGATGGGGAACAGGAGGAAGAGAGTGACCCTCTCCCAGACCTGCTTTCCCAGAACCCTGATGATGGTTCAGTTGATGGAGTAGCCTTGGCAGGCAGCCTCACTGTGCAGCAACAGGTGGACTGCAGACAGGTGTTGCAGGCCCACAGACATATGTTTTCTCTCACACCCAGCCAGACTAATTGGTGCACCCATGAGGTGGACACTGGTGACAGTCTGCCTGTGAAGAATAAGATCTACAGGCAACCTGACCATGTCAGGGATTGTATAAAGGCTGAGGTGCAAAAGATGTTGGAGCTTGGAGTGATTGAGCCATCAGAGAGCCCATGGGCTAGCCCAGTGGTCCTTGTGCCAAAACCTCATACCAAAGATGGGAAGAGAGAAATGAGGTTTTGTGTGGACTACAGAGGTCTCAATGCTGTCACTAGGACAGATGCTCATCCCATTCCAAGAGCAGATGAGCTCATTGATAAATTGGCTTCTGCCAAGTTTCTGAGCACATTTGATTTGACAGCTGGCTACTGGCAAATCAGACTAGCTGAAGAGTCAAAAGCCAAAACAGCATTCTCTACCCCTAGTGGACATTATCAATTTGTGGTAATGCCCTTTGGTTTGAAGAATGCACCTGCCACCTTCCAAAGGTTGGTGAATCAAGTCCTTGCTGGGTTGGATGACTTTTGTGCAGCATATCTAGATGATATTGCTGTCTTTAGCTCCACCTGGGAGGATCACCTGATCCACCTGAAGAAGGTTCTGGAGGCCCTGCAAAAGGCAGGCCTGACTATCAAGGCTACTAAGTGCCAGATAGGGCAGAGCAAGGTTGTGTACTTGGGCCACCTAGTAGGTGGGGGTCAAGTTCAACCACTGGAGAGCAAGATCCAGACCATACAGGACTGGGCTCCTCCAACTACCCAGACACAAGTCAGAGCCTTCTTGGGCCTGACTGGGTATTACAGAAAATTTGTAAAGAACTATGGGTCCATTGTGACACCATTGAATGACTTGACATCCAAGAAGATGCCCAAAAAGGTTCAGTGGACAGTTAGCTGTCAAAAGGCATTTGATGACCTGAAGAAGGCCATGTGCTCTGCACCTATCCTGAAGAGTCCTGACTACTCCAAACAGTTCATTGTACAGACAGATGCTTCTGAGTTGGGGGTGGGAGCTGTGCTTTCACAACTTAATCAAGATGGTCAAGACCAGCCCATTGCTTTTATTAGCAGAAGGCTGACCCCCAGGGAGAAACGTTGGTCAGCTATTGAGAGGGAGGCCTTTGCTGTGGTTTGGGCCCTGAAGAAGTTGAGGCCATACTTGTTTGGTACTCACTTCCTAATTCAGACAGACCATAAGCCCCTCTTGTGGCTAAATCAGATGAAGGGTGAAAATCCCAAACTGCTCAGGTGGTCCATTTCCCTACAGGGGATGGACTTTACAGTGGAGCGCCGCCCAGGGACTGACCATGGTAATGCAGATGGTCTCTCCAGGTACTTCCACTTAGAACATGAAGACTTATCTGGTCAAGGTTAAGTTTAATGTCCCTGCGTTTGGGGGGGGGGGGGTTATGTAGGAGAGTAGGGTCTGCTATCCTATGGTCACCCCAATTTTTGCTTTTTGCTTCACTGGTTTTCGACTTACTGAGGCTGTGGGCCTGCTAATCAGACCCCCAGCCTGCTGTTCTCTCTCTAAATTTATAATACATGTGCTATAGGTACATACCACAATTGGAAATGGACTCCTTGTCAGCCCCTGTACCATGCACTATAGGTGCTCAGGGCATAGGTGCCACCAAGGCCTACCAGGGGCTGAAGCATAGCTTTTGCCACCCCTGGCTGGTTCTTAAATTGACACAACTGGCTGATCACTCAGCTGGGGCAAGTGGGTGTAATCACCCCTTGCTTAGATATAGTATACCTATATCTAAACCTATATCTGGACACATATATAGCCTGTGAGCCACTCCTATGGAAGGCCTCATCAATCCTGGAGGCAGAGTGCGTGGTTTTATGTGAGATGGAGCTCTGGCATGAGCTGAGCCTGTCTGCAGCTGTCGGGAACAACTCCCTAAGCTGATCCGGGATAATGCCATACCATATACTCTTAAGCGCCTTATAATCCTCGCGGTTATATAGCAACTTTGGTTTGGCTTTATCAAAACATGTTGTGTAAGGTGTCATACGAATTGGAATACTACCCCCTCGCCAGTTCTGGCGACGGGGGTAGCATTCCACCCTTCTAGAGGGATAAAACATGTTACTTTACTGAAACGCGGTTGATTTAAAATGAGCCTCAGATCCACAAAATGGATGCCCCTGCCACAGACACGGGTCTGGCCTCCTGCTGCTGACCGAAACTCAGCATATGGTGGCCTGGACAAAGGGTTTCCTGTCGCAGGGCGGTGTCAAACCACCCCAGACAGGAGATAGTGGATTGTAGTAGGGAGGTTTCAAAGAAACCAGACACTGCCTGGGGAGCACAAGGCTGCCCCTTGCATAATCCGGCCAAACCGGTTCTGGGGCCTCCCAGCCCCTGTCCCAGCGCGGCCAGGATCAAAGGAGAGGGGTGTAACCACCCCCTTCCTGGGTCCCACCCATAGGAGGGGACCTAGCAGGATGTCCAACCCCCCAGATTCGAATAAGAGGGGGAGCAGTGCCAATGCAACTAGATCATCCTGAAGAAACATAAGAAACGAATTCTGGACCCTTCGACTTTCTACACGACGTGAGAAGACTGAAGAATCTCCCTTGTGGTCAAGGAGTGACCACCTTGTGCAAACAGGTACCATCCAGCCCTTGACCCTTGCTTTGTTGCAGTCCCTGCCGGGACTCGAGCGACAGAGATCGACGAGATCAAGCTTGCCTGCCTTCTCCCTGCCCGATCCACAGTCCCTGCAGAGCTGAGACCCGTGGAGGCGACCGGAAGCGTGGGGCACGCCATCTTGAAAAGGCCACGAGACGCTGACCGTGCAGTCCACGAGTGACCCTCGAAGCTGTACACCAGGGTTTGAGAAGCCCCAGCCCCGAGCTCCACTTGCACCAAAGCTCACCCCTCCACACTCGACGAGTGCTGCGTGGGGCCCTTCTGCTTGTGTTGGCTTGATGCGTTGGCCCGGTCACTTGCCAGCTGGCTTGTGGCCCCTGTGCCGACGAAAACTGAAATACGACTTGCTTTTCTGGTTGCTCCAGATCTGCACCAGCTCCTGTGAAAAGGAGCCCCCACTCTGACCTTCCTGGTTCGAGTGATAAGCAATCTCCCGGTTCCGCGTGGATTGCTTTTGCCAAGTGCTGTTTGCTGCAATCTTGAAGCCGACGGTGCTGACGGCGAGAGCCTACGTGGGACAGATTGTGACCTGCTCCTGGACGTCGCAGATGCCCCAGAGCCCACGTGACAGCGGAGAGAAGCCTATCGACAACCACCTGATTGCACCCGACATTGCCTGGTTCCGTCCTGGTTCCACCCTGGTCACTGCTGAGTGACCCAGACTCTGTCCCCTCTGCTTTCAGGTGCTTTTCTACTTCGATCCACCCTTGGATCGCACCGGACACTTCTGCTTCACATCGCCTGCTGCTGCAACAGCTTCAAGCACCAAGAGCCTGCGTGTCAGAACCCGACGCCACTTCGACCCTGTGCACCCACGGCCTGTGGGTGAGGTAACATTGCAACGCCGGTGTTCCCACACTGGTACACACCTCTAGGGTCTGTGTCTAAAGTTTTGTTCCTCTAGGTTCAGCGGAAGTATCTTTTAATTCACTTTATCTAACTTTTACGCACTATTGACTTTGCATTGGTGCGAGCTGCACTTTCCGTGCTGCACCCGTCTCCTGTGGGCTACTCCCGACTTCAGCATTGCTAGTCCTGACCGCTCCCAGCGAATCTCTAGGCCCTAGGTCTAACCATTGTTCGATAAGTGTTCCTTATCCCACTTTTTTAGTATATGGTCTGAGTGGCCACCCGCCCTCATCCATAATTGTGCAACTTTATATGTTTTACTGTGCTTTTGATTTAACGCTTGTGCCCCTTTCCTCATAAAGAGTACTGGGGAGTAATTTAGAAATAAATACATATATTTTTACAATATATACTTGTGTGGTGTCCTTTCATTTGATTACAGGATTGTATGTGGTAAAACAGCTCGCTTAACACGACCTCTTAAGTTAAGCCTTTAAGGCTGCTTAGTCCATGCTACCACTAGGATAGCTTGTCTAACAAGGTTGACTTACAACCTGACATCTTTGGGGTTTGTTTGGACTGATACCAAGTGGTTCCAGAATTGGAAACACTACATATCAGGCCAACTTCTCACAGTCTGCATAAAAACAAAGAAAGGCTAATATTGTCCATTTCACTTCTTGAGGGAGGGACGTATGTGGTCTAAAATGCTGTCAAACACATGAAATAGCCGAATAAAGGCCATCTTGTCTCCAACATATTTTGAGATTCATGTGCCTTTTTGTAAACACACTGTGAAACTTGCTTGGTTAACGTAGTATCCGCCTATAAATGTACACAAAAACACATTAATCAGGCATGACTCACCCTTCCTCTTTTATATATTATTTATTATGCACGTTAAAAGATCTCTCTTCCCAGCCAGCCTCCAGGGTTCGCAGAAGACACGGCAGACACTAAGGTTAAAGACTGCTCCGAAAGCCTTTCCAGAATAAAGCCCACTTTTTGCCAGCAGCCATTATTATCCTAAAGTGTGTCTGCGCTGTTTGCTGGACTGGCGCAGCCCCCATGTAAATGTAAATGTGGGTTTCCCGGCGCTTGCTTAGGGAACCCGTCCTGGTATTCCCCTGCGAGATAACCCATTACTGGGCATCCCCAAGGTGAAAGCCAGGCATCCCGCTGCGAGGGACCGTTGTGGAGATTAAGCAAGCTATTGCCCAGAGTTACAGAGTGGGACTCCATGATTGGAATAGGCACCGAGGCGAGAATTGTCAGGTCCGGGGAAATTTGAGCCCAAGACCTGCCGAGGCATTGAACCCTGGTCCGGGCCAAACCTCTGCATCAGGGTCTGCCGCTCCAACCACTTGAGCCACACTTCTCCACTAAGACCCATGGCAGCCTCACAGGACCCGTGGCCGCGCCTCTTGTGATATTCACGCGTCACTTTCAGTGTAAAACGCGTCATGGGGTCACATCTGAAAGCAAAGATTAATTTGTCGTATGATTGTAATAATATAAATAATATTGACAGTTTATGCACCATCTACTACAACCTGAAGTATCTCTTAGTGTCGCACAGATACTACTACTATCCAGCTTATCTTACCTGGAATAATGAACTGCTGAGTCAATTTATGGTATTTTGTCAGATGCATTACCTCCTCAATATATAATTGGTTGTGTACACCTACCTATCCGTCAACACAGTTATCTGACTGTCCCTCAGTCAGACGTTTTGCCAATCTACTTTCGGTTGTAAGTCTGTCTGTCCACATTTTTGGGCAGTATGATATATGTATTGCGACTTATATAGCACACGTATCACCCGAAGGCATCAAGGCGCTTGCCTTGGGAACCCGTCCTGGGATCCCATGATGTGTAATCTATCTATCTATCTATCTATCTATCTATCTATCTATCTATCTATCTATCTATCTATCTATCTATCTATCTATCTATCTATCTATCTATCTATCTATCTATCTATCTATCTATCTATCTATCTATCTATCTATCTATCTATCTATCTATCTATCTATCTATCTCCCTGTCTGTCTGCCTATTATTTTAGTTGTTTATCTATTATCAGTGTCTTGGAGGTTTGTTTTCCTATTCATATGTATTGTCGCTTTCACTCTAGTCTACAATATAGGCAGTGATGGAAATGTACATTTCGCTGCTTATTTTCTTTCCCAGTGGATTCGTTGTGTTTGGATCCCTCTTCACTCATTGGCCAGGTAAGCTGACTAATCCATGTCTCAGCTAACAGGTGTTGCGTTTTAAAGATGCTCTATTTTCACTTTACTTGCTGGACTGTCGTTCGAATGATTTCTTCCCAATGATTGTCCGGGTTTCCACAGGGCAGACGCCAAGGCCCGGCTTAGGGGCATTGTTGCCCGCGCGCTCAGGTTTCCCCTTTCTTCCGCTCAGATTGGACGGGGATTGTGCTTGGGTGGAAGGGAGTGGGCGCTGTGTTGACACAGCAATACCCCTGGGAAAGGCACATTAACATGGATCATGGGATTTCCGAGCGGTATAAATACCTGCACACGACCTGCGCGAGCCCTTCAGTCAGTCCCGTGATGTTTATATGCAAGTGAAAAGGGCCGAGCGATCCTCCTGCGAAGCCATCAATCATTCCCAACCCACCGTGGACAGAGTCTAGGACCGCGCTTTACCTTTCCTTCCTTCTTTCTTCCTTCCAAGGGGATGAGTTTCCAGGCTTTCGTTACTACCGACCCTTTCGTCTCCCTGAACTCTGACCCCCCCTCCGCTCTGCCTCTGCGGATGCACCCCGGCACGGTGGAGTACCTGCCGGCTTCCAACCACCCCACCAATGTCGTGTCGACAGGTACCGTACCTTACTAACATTCCTCTTTTCGCTTTTCAGTACTAACACTACTATAGTGGTAGGCGCGCGCCCTCAGGGTACCCACGAGAAGCGCTGGCGCAACCCAACAACGCCCGCCCGTAGTCTTGGAAGGTGAGTGGTTTTAAGTTAAGAACTACAACAAATCAGAACTGCAGACTGAGAGAAGAAAGATTTTTTTTTTTTTTTTAGAAAACTAATTTGTGCCTCCGAAAAATTGATCTACTTAAAAAAAAATGTTATATAGCGTGAACTAGACCCGAAGGTATCAGAGCACTTTACATGAGCACCAGTTGCGTTACAGACAGCCACAATATTTTTTTTAGGTACGGTGGATAATAAGTGATTTGCCCAAAGTCACAGGATGTTGAGCGTCCCTGCCGAGACTCGAGGTGCCCCAGCTCCGAGTTAGCCGCTAGGCCACATCCTCTTTTGTGGAGAGAGCTCAGCTTGTGGTTATATGTCAGAATGTCTCATATAGAACTATCGCCTGACATAAATATCTCCCTTTGGGTGTAGCTTTTCCATGATTATCTCCAATCTGGTGATATATGTGTAACATTATTTGAGATATGATAATTTTGTCAGGCGATATTCTGACAATCAATTTCTGGCATCAAAAACGATGTGGTCTTGGAATGCACATCTTTTGTACTCGTTGTGTAGGTGAAATATCAGAGAATACTAGTCACCGAACAGAGAGTTAGTTATCTGTTAGATTGTCAGGTTGACCAGCAACCTTCTTTGAAAAAGTTCATAAAGCTAGTAAACAAGGTTGGGGGAGGTTGGAGCTGTCTCATCTGTACCTAACTCTGCAGTGCA